>NC_077231.1:6163667-6763667 GCF_027887165.1 Monodelphis domestica
CCACCGCCTCCAGGAAGCCTTTCGTGATCCCCTCTGCCCTCCCTCAGCCACAGCCTGCCTTCTCTTGCCGCACAGAGGAAATGGAGGGGGGGGTTGAAGCCGGGATGGGAATCTGGGCTGGCATCTTGGGCCCGGGCTTCGCTCGAGCCCCTCTGCCAACCGTGGCCGTAAGTGCCCCATAGCGTGCTGGCTACGTGAACTCCTTAATGGACACATTGCCTCCCACAGTGCACAACTGTGCACCACCCACCCAGGACTGGCGCTCGGGCCCTGCCCTCCGCCCTCCGCCAGGGCCTCTACCCTGCCTGGCAGGCTCCTTGCCTCTGGACTTCCTGCCTGCCTGCGGCCTGTTGCTGGGAGGGCCTCCCTCTCCCCGGAAGCAGCCCCACGTCCCTCTAATGAGGCCTTTTTAGCCGGCTCTTCCCTGGCCTTGGGCTGTCTGAGCTGCCCTTTCCCACCCCACCCCATGGCTGCCTCCCCATTGGGTGTCCCGGGAAGACCTGAGCGGCTGCAGCTCCCAGTGTGCGGCCAGGAGAGACCTGGAGGACGGGGGACCAAGAGGGCTCCGCCGCGCCCAGCCAGGGCCCCTTCCCAGGGGCAGCGGGCGAGGAGACGACGCCCCATCTTGTGTCCAGCACAGTCCCTGACCTTTGACACGCGTGAGAGCAGACCGCACTAAACCAGCACATAGCAGGCCCTTCAAAGGCGCTGGTGATGCGTGGGCCACAAGGTGTTTTGTGAAGTCTGTGTGGTCTCTTCCCTTGTCAGGCAGTTGTCTGGCATTGTAAAGATCCTGGCTGAGGCAGCCAGACCGGGAGACGGGAGGGCCTGGGCACGTCACTGAACCCAGTTACCTAGCCAGCCCTAACCTCACCTCTGCCTTGGGACCAATACTTATCAATTCTAAGACGGTAGAGGTTTTAAAAAAGACGGGGCAGCTGGGTGGCTCAGTGGATTGAGAGCCAGGCCTAGAGATGGGAGGTGCTGGGTTCAAATGTGGCCTCAGACACTTCCCAGCTCGGTGACCCCCATGGCCTGGCCCTGACCACTCTTCTGCCTTGGAACCAATGCACAGGATTGCTTCTAAGGAAGGTGAGGGTTTAAAAACAAAATAAAAATAGAAAAAAAAGGTATTGCTGTAGAACAGCATTTCTGAGAGCTTATGCATCCTTCCACCTTCTCGAGGGTGTCCTGGGCACCGGTGCACCTCCTTCAAGGTCTCGAGATGCGGCACTTGGCTGATGATTTATTTGTTCTAAGCATTTGCTCTCTTCTCTCCCTGAATCTTGAACGTTGATGTCTCAGTGACTTCCACAGTGTGCCCCTGTCTCTTGGGAACGCCTGGACATGCTCACTTCAGAGCCTTGAAGCTCAAATGAGCTCTCATCTCTGGTGAAAAGTCAGGTGAATCTTGGTTATTCTTTGTTTTGTGCCCTTTGGGCTTCCTCCTTAAACTCTGGCTCCTAAGTGGGTCTCTTGCCAAGCTGTCTGGAAACCCATTGTTCCTTCCCCTTCTCACTCTCTTCCACTGTCTTCTCGGGTGGTTTAGCTCTGGCCATCCTCCTCCTCCCTTGCCAGATTAGGCACGTATTTCAGTAAGGCAGCTTTTAAGACCCTCGTGGTGGTGCCTGATGTCTGTGTCTGACCTGAATGTCCTGTTGTGATTGGGAAATGCTCGTCGCCTCCTAATTTCCTGTTGCTTTTCTTCTTGGTCCCCCCCCCCCCATCTCTATCCTTCCTATTTCAGATCACAAGAGCAAATTGCTGGCGTTTTATGTGAAAAAATAAAACAGAATGGAGAAATATTAGATCCAGGAAAGGCCATCATAAGTACATATAAATGAATCCCCAAACGGGTGGTACCTTATTTTATCTTCCCTTCCTTCTTCCTTCCTTTCTATCTTCCTTTCTTTTACTTATTATCCTTCCCTCCTAACTGCCTCCCTCCTCAACTGAACATTCAAAACCTTTTAACAAATAGGTGGTGTCTGACAAAACAAATTCCCACATTGGCCAAATCTACGTGTTTTATTCTCTATTTTGCGTCTGTCAGAATTCTTCTTTAGACCCCTGGACTCACGACTCATGCTTGGGTTCGTTCTCGTTCTAAAGCTGGTTTTCTCGATACTGTCATGGGCACTGCGTAGCTCGCCCTTAATTCTGGGTCAGGCAGTGTGCATCCCAGTGTTCTTGGAAGCTGCCTACTCGGTGCCTTGTATTCTGTCAGGCTCGTATCAGGATGAGCGTCCTCGTGAAAAGAGCCGCTGTGCCTATTTGTGTACGCAAGTCCTCGTCAGCTTCCCTGGATCTCTGGGGTCAGAGGCTACAAGAACCCTGGGCATAGTTTCAAGTTGATTTCCACAATGCTTGCACCAATTCACGGATCCATCAACAATGCACGATGGTTCTGTTCTTCCTACAGTCCTTCCCACAGTTGTCATTTTCCTTTCTGTTGTCTTTGCCAGACTAATGGAGAATCTGCATTGCTCCGTGAATGATCTGCAGTATTTTTCACGTGGCTCTTCAAGGTTTGACTTTCTTCTTTGGAAAACTGCCTGTTACTTTCTAGCTGTGACCCTGGGCAAGTCACTTAGCCCGATTCTCTCCTTCTTGGTGCTCTTCTGTCTTAGGGTTAAAACTAAGATAGGAGGGAAGGGCCGAAAGAGAGAAGGGAGTTGGCGTCCCAGACAAGGCATTCGGCCTAGGAGATGTGTGTAATCCTTCCCTCTGGGTCCCTTGGCCTTGGCCTGGAGGGCCTGAAGGGCCAGCGCATCCAGTAGGGAAGAAGAGGAAACCCACGAAGGAGGCAAATCAGCCAAGAGGCAGGAATTGGAAAGGGGTTAAGGAGTCCATATACTATGATTTCAAAAGGCCAAATGGCTGGGGGTAGAATAGGGGAGAAACATGACTAGACAGTAGGGAAAAAGCCCCGAGGGTCCCAGGGAGATGACTTGGGGCTCAGCGAGGCCTGGCTTTTGTAACACTGAACCTTCAGAAATGAAGAAGGCAGACACCAAGCATTCTGCCTCAGGCACTTCTTCAGCCTTTTCCTGCCTCGAGGTGCTCCCTTCTCCCCACTTTCCCATTTCTGGGGATAGGGTATAGTTTGTAGACCACCGGACCTGAATTCAGCAAGACCTGGGTTCAAGTCCTGCTTTCAGCCATGTTCTAGCTTGGCGAACCTGGGCAAGTCTTTTCCCTTGCCTCCGTTTCCTCATTGGGAAATGTAAAACGAGGCCTCAAACTTGACGGCCTCAAAGGTTTCTCCCAGTTCGGGTCTGTGAGGCTCCGCTTCCTTCATTCCCTGTCCATGAAACAGCTTTGCCCCTGACCAAGGCTCCCAGCCCGCCTGGCTCTCAGTGCTTTGGCCTGCTGTGCCCTCCTCACGCCCCTGTCTGGTTGTTGCAGTTCAGGCGACCTGGATGGCCTATGACATGGTGGTGATGCGCACCAACCCAGCCTTGGCAGATTCCATGCGGCGCCTGGAAGACGCCTTCTTGAACTGCAAGGAGGAGATGGAGAAGAACTGGCAAGAGCTGCTGAATGAGACCAAGCCCAAGCAATAGGTCGCCCCTCCACGGCCCTCCCTCAGCCTCCAGGGTCCAGACGCCTCTCAGGAGTGTTGGGCCCTCGTTGGCGCCCGTAGATAGATGTACATACCTAAGTGCTCACTGCCCAATGAAGGTATTTTCAAGCACACACGCGCCGCTCCTCTCTTGTTTGCTCCTCGGCCTCGTGGGGACGGGGAGAAAGGGACACACTCGCCTTTGCTCAGCTCAGCTCCTGTTTATTCTGCCACCCCAGCGGGCTCACAGCACAAGGGGCAGCCCATCGAGAGGGCCCAGACGGGAGGGAGAGGGCTTGGGTGGCCGGGGCAGGCTGGGCCTTCCGGCTCTCCCCTGCTTGTCCTGGCAGCTGCCCTCGGCAGGCTCCCATCCCCTGGAGTCCCCTTGGGGCAAACGGGGCCCTCAGGCCTCCCAGCCTCCCCCCTCGGCCTGCCCCTGTCCCCCGACTCTCCACCCCAGCGCCCGGAGATCCGGCCGCCCTTCCATCTTGGGATCAGTGGTGTGTCGCAGTTCCCTGGCAGGAGCGCGGCAGACTTTCCTAGCAGAACGGCCGGGGGCTGAGCTTACAGAGGGGTCTGTAGGGGGGACGAGGTGGGCAGCGTCAGGGTGAAGGGGCAGAGAGCCCCCCTCCCCCCCAGAGGAAAGGGCTTCAGCTGTCGCGCCTCGAACTGCGCCGTGCCCTCGGACACGGTGAAGGTGGCCGTGACCTGCTGGTTGAGGCAGTAGATGGTATTGGCCAGCACAGCGCAGCGCAGCGGGAGGGGCTCTGGGAGGGGCAGGGGGGCAGCCTGGCTCCAGGACCCGGTGACCGTGTTGTAGCGCATCACGGCGGCCCCCACGCCGCGCAGCAGGTCGAAGCGGTACAGAAAGCCCCCCAAGGCCACCATGTCGCTGGAGCGCCGGTGGCTGGCACTGTAGGGGCACTCGGCCCAGGAGTCCTGCGCGGGGCTGTACTTGAGCAGGCGGTAGAAGAGGTGGCCCCCCGTGACGTAGATGTCCCCGCGGCAGGCCACGGCCTCGTGCGCCACTGGGAAGGTCCCCTCGGGGAGAGAGGCCCGAGAGGCCCAGTGGTCAGTGCGGGGGTCGTAGCACTCCATGCTGTACAGGCACTCGCCCCCGATGGCGTAGAGGAGCCCCTCCAGCGCCACGAGCTTCAGCTGTGCCCGGGCCTGCAGCATGGGCCGCACCGGGCTCCAGATGTCGGTCAGCGGGTTGTAGCAAAAGACCTCGTTGGTCGAGACGGCCGCAGGGCCCGAGCCCCTGACGCCGCCAGCCAGGAACAGGTAATTGTACATGGTGCACAGGCCACAGCCTCGGAGCGGAGCCTCCTCGGGCACCAGGGTCAGGGGCTGCCACGCGTTCCTGCCAGGCTCGAACGTGTACAGGTAAGTGCGAGGCACCCCGGCCGAGGGGGTCGCGGGCACCTCCGTGGCTTGGGGCTCCCCCGCCAAGGCCGACCGGCTCACCCCGTAGACGCTGGGCAACACGAGGAGCCCCAGCACGGGCCGGCCTCGGGTCTTGCGCAGAGCCAGGATCCGCTCCCTGTCGCCTCCGCTGAGCTGCCGGTAGAGGGGCGCATCGCCCAGCACGAGAAGGAAGTTGTCGCTCATCAGGGCATAGACCTCTTCCGCTAGAGCCAGCTCGCCGTGCTGCTGGGCGAAGGCCAGGGCGGCCACACAGCTGCCCAGGTCCAGGTGCCGCCGCACGGCCGCCACAGCGCCAGCGAGATCCTTGGGAGGGTGGCTAGGCTTGCGCGGCCCTTCCGCTCTCCCCCAGGTTCCGGGACGCCTCAGGAAGGCCATGAGCTGGCTGTCCTGGAGTTGTCTTTCGGTGAGGGGGGTCACCATCCCTGGTGGGGATTCCCTCTGGGGGGGGGCCGCCGGGCCCGCCCTCTGCGCCAAACTGTCGGCCATCTGGCAGATGCTGCGTTTCCGGGGTCGAGGTGCAGGCTGGCCCTCGGGCCTCGTCTCTCTGGGGACCGTTGGCTCCTGCTGCTTCCTTTCCGGGGGGGGCCCGGGGGGAGATGATGGTCCCCGGGTGACCCTTGGGGGTTCAGTTGTTGCTGGCCTTTTCTCTTCCACTGGGGCCCCATTCAGACCCCGGGAACTACTTGGAGTGGTGGCTGCTGGGGTTTCCATCCCTGCTGAAAGTGGTTGATCTCTGACCGTGGCCTGGGGCTCTGTGCCCACTGCACTGACCCCTGGAGGAAGATCCCTGGTCTGGCTGCTCCGGGAGGGCTCGGCTGCAGCACTCGAGCGATCCACGGGGCCGGTCTGAGGGGCCTCCCCCTGGCGCTTTGCTGAGCTGGGGAAGGGATGGCTCCGCAAGACCATGGAAATGAGGTTTCCCCAGCTGCCACTGGGACCCTGGGCCAGAGCCCTGACCGGTGGGCCACCTGGGGCTGGGGCTGGGGCTAGGATTGGATCTGCTGTAAGCTCTTCAGCCCTGGAAGGACTCTGGGCGCTCTCGCCAGGTAAAGGAAGGGCTGCAGGTGGTCGGCTCTTGGGCACAGAAGCTGTGGCCTGGGGAGCTGAAGGAAGGGCTTGTGAGGCGGAGGGGATTATGGATAAAGAAGCTGAGGGGGCAGGAACTGAGGAGGGCAGAGCAGAGGAAGAAGGGCCTGTGGAAGAGGGAATGGAGGAAGGCAAGGAGGAGGGCCCCAAGAATGGAGTCTCTGTGGGTGTGAGAACTCTGGAAGCAACAGCTAAAGATGGAGGCTCTGTGGGGGCAAGGCCTGAGGAGGACCCTAAGGGTACAGAGTCTGATGGGGGTGACTCTGAGGGTACACGGGCTGAGGATGGCGACTTTGTGGGTGCAGGGTTTGAGGATGGTGACCCCAAGGGTGCAGAGGCTAATGATGGTGACTCCAAGGGTGCAGGAGCGGAGGATGGGGACTTTGTGGGTATAGGGGCTGAAGATGAAAACGCCAAGGGTGCAGAGGATTCAGGGGCTGAGGACGGCAACCCCAAAGATAAAGGGGCTGAGGATGGGGACTTTATAAGTGCAGGGGCTAAGGATGGTGATCCTAAGGATGCAGGGGTTGAGGGCAGCAACCCTAAGGATTCAGGGGATGAGGACGGGGATTTTGTGGGTGCAAGGGCTGAGCATGGGGACTTCAGGGTTGTAGGACCTGGGGACCCCAAGGGTGAAGAGACTGATGATGGCAACCCCAAGGGTTCAGGGGCTGAGGCTGGGGACCCTGATGGTACAGGGGCTGAGGACAGAGAACCTGAAGATGTGGGGGCCGAGAATGGAGAACCTGAGGGTGCAGGGGCTGAAGGCGAGGACTTCATGGCTGCCAGGGCTGAGGATGGAGACACAGAAGGTGCAGGGGCTGAGGATGGCAACTCTGTGGGGCCGACAGCTTTGGGAGAAGAGGCTAATGCCTGAGACCCTGTAGGAGGAGGATCTGAGCTTGGAGGCTCCTTGAGGCTATGGGCTTTGGGAGAAGGAATTGAAGCTGGAGACTCTGTAGGCAGGGGGGCTGAGGATGAAGATCCCATAGGAAGGAGGGCTCCAGGAGAAGTGACTGGGCTCGGAGACCCCATGGTCTTACGAGCTCTGGGAGAAGGACCAGAGGCAGAGCAGGAGGAGTTGAACCCAGCACCCTCATGATTAAGTGCTGAATTGACTTGAGCAGGGGCATCTGCAGCTCCTGGTTCTCCCCAGGCCTTTCCAGCCCCAAGCTTTTTTGCTAGTGCTCCAGGCTCTGAGCCTGGGGTGGTGCCAGGGAGGTCCTGGCCTGGGCTCACACCCTCTGGAGACAAAGGGGCCTGAACTGCTCCCGTCTTCCTTTCTTCAGGGTCTGCGCAGGTGCTCCTTGGAGCCAGGCCAGCCTGGGGGCTCTCCCTCCTAGAGGGCAGTGGGGACTCTTGGCCAGCACCCTCCAGTTGCTGGATCAGAGCGGAGGGGGGACGGCTAAAGCTGCTGGTGATCAGGAGCTCCCTCTCCTTCCAGGGCCAGCCCTCCTCTGGAACTGGGCCTACATCCTGGACAGGGCTGGGAGCGCAGGATGCTGAGAGCCCCGCTCCCCCGGGCCTGGGGTCTCTGTCTCCACACTTGCTGTTTGTTCTCTCTTGAACAGCAGCCAGGGCTGCCTGGGATCCTGAGGCAGGGGGCCTGATCTGCCCTTCCCCTCCGCCTGGCTTTGAGGGGGTGTCCTGGCAGCCCCCAGGGGGTGTGGGGACACTGGGAGCCTTTGCTGGGGCTGCGACTCTGGTGCCCAGGGCTCGGGGCAGAAGCCCACCCAGAAAGGGATCCGGAGCAGCAAGGGAGCTTCCTGCGTCAATGGCATCCCACACACTCACCACTGTGCCCAGACTGAAGGGATCGGGCCCCGGGCCTCTAACGCGGCTCCGGCTTCTGGGACTGGGCACCGCATCCTGCCGTTGGCCCTCAGGAGCCTTGCCCGACTTCTCTCCACCAGCATCCAGTTTGTCTCGGGCTGGGGCTGCATCCAGGGGGCTCCATGTCTCTGGGTACCTTGGAGTAAAGTGTATCACAAGGGGGCCCTGCCCCGCTGGTGGCCCAGATTCGCTCTGCTGAGAGCCACTTCCTGGCTGCTTTGGCTGGGCTACCCTTGAAGTTATCCTGGGTGCCCTGGCCTGAGGAGGAGCTGCTGGGGCCACATCCAGTCGGGCCGGGTCATCCTCTCTGTTCCTGGGAGCCTCCGAGCCCCCTGAGCTTCTTCCAGGCTGCTCCCCGGGACCTGACGCCGGCGGATCTGGCATCGCCCTGGGGGCCTTGGCCTCCGGGTCTTGGCCGCTGACCTTGGCCATCTCGCGGTCCTGAGGATGCCGAGTCTGGCCGGACACCGGACTCTGCTTGGCCACATCCTTGTCTCGTTCAGACCCGGATCCTAACCAATGGAGGGCCAAGGCCGTGGCCGCCACCACAGCCAGCGCTAGCATAGCCTGAGCCAAGGTCAGGGCCACCGAGTCCTCCCCGTCGCCATCTGCCTCAGAGAAGCACAGGGCCATCTTGGCGGGCTTACGAGCCAGCCCCAGCAGGGCAGGGAGGCAGGGGACCCGAGGGCGCTTCCGTGCCTGTCTCCTCGTCTGTGCCCTGCCCGATGGGTCTTCGGTAACCCAGGTGGCCTGGCAGGAGGCCCAGAGCCCCCATCAGCCCCGCCTGCCTTTAAGGTGGCCCTCCGGAGATGGGTTCAGGGCAGGGTGGCCAAGGAGAAGAGGAGCCCTTGGGGGCGGGGACAGCTGGGACAGCGGCGGGGAGGCTTGAAGAGAAGAGGGGGCGCCAGGAAGGGGGCTGGCCAAGAAACTGTTAAGCTTCTGGGAGACATGATCCTCCGTAACATAATGCAACAGAAACCGAGTTATCAGACACCCGAGTCTCGGTTCCCTGGGGCTGGGGGAGGGGGGAGAGGGGCCCCGAAGGAGGAACGGGGGGGGGTCCGGTGGCCCAAAGCCAGCCAAGAGTTCGTCTGCCACTTGGTGCCCAGCCCAGCGGGCCACCCGTGTGTTTGGTGCCTCGTGGGGAGGGTGAGGACAGGGCCCGGATAAGGGGCCGAGCCCTCTCCTCACTTGTCACTACAGAGGGGGCAGCCTCGAGAAGGGATGGGGGAGGGGCCCGCTGGCGCCCTGGCTCTTTGCTCCCTCCCTCTTTTCTGCCCCCATCACCACCCAGGCCCCCGGAGCGTGTTTCTGGGGAGCATCCCCGGGAGAAAAGGGAAAAGACCGATGGAGAAATAAGGCAGCCGAGAAGCTGTCCCAGGGCGGACCTGGCCTCCCCTGAGCCCTGGAGATAGGCCAGGACCCTGGCCCCAAGAGTCAGAGAAAGCAGCCACCCCGTGGACAAAGGGCCCCGTTCCTTGCGCCCTGGCAGGCCAGCCCGACTTCAGCCACAGCTCCCAAAGGCCCAGGCCAGAAAGGTCTTGACAGCCACGTCCTCAGCCCTGCCCAGTGGAGCATCAGGAGCCGACGCTCTGCCCTGCTGCTGCCCCCGGAGGGAAGCGGCCTGTGTGTTGGCTCCTCAAGGAGACGGGGAGCTGCTGGGGAGCAGGAATGGCCTTCCTGTCCCAGCCGTGGGCCTAGGCCAAGCCGCAGCGCATCATCCGTTCCTCCTTCCCTCCCGTGAATGGGGAAGAGTGACTGGCCGAGCCCCCGGCCAGGGTTAGACTTGGGGGAGGGCTGGGAGGCTCGGGAGGCTCTGCCCTGGGACCCCCGAGCTTCTCTTCATGTGGACATCGAAAATCCCATCCGTGAGTGTCTCCGAACCTTCCCACACTTCCCGCGTCCGAAGGTCCCGAGTGCGAGACCGCCGTGTTCTTCCAAGTTAGGTGTGACAGCACGGTAAAGCAAGGGCAAGTCGTGAGGATTTCAGCCAAGAGGAGCTTCGAAGTCAGCAGGTCCAGGCCTCTGGGGAGCGGCTGCAGACCAGTCCATGAGCTCGTCTGCCTCAGTCTCCCTAACTGTAAAATAGAGATCCCACTAGCACTTACTTCCCAGAATGGGGGGGGGATGAGATCATCTTTGTCCGTCTGTAACCTTAAAGCTCTCCATACATGCTAGCACCATTGCTCTGTCTCCTGGGGGCTGGAGCCGGGGCAGGAGGGAGACAGAGGCCCGTGCAGATGACCCCGGACGGGAGACTGAGGCTGGGAGAATCAGGACGGCATGGCCGGGGCTCAGGACAGGTTCAGAAAGGCAAGACGAAGAACTCTGGAGCGAAAACGTCTCTCGGGAGCAGGCGCTGAGAGAGAGGCTGCCTCTGCCCAGAGATGGTGCCTACTGAGGGAAATGTGCTCAGCATCCCACAATCCTGCACCCCATCCCCAGCAGCAGGGCTAAGGTGGGATTGGTGCTGCCTGCCCCCTCCCTTCCCCCATCCCTGGCTCTGGCCTGCTGCCTCCCTCCTCTATTATCGCCAGGACAATCTGGTAACCGTACACAGGGTAGCCTGTTCTTCCAGGAGGCCTGCCAGACTAGGGAAACCACCTGAGCTGGGAGCTGCCCTCACCCCCTCCCTCTGCCAGGGTAGGCCTCACTGACTTTAGAACCCTGCCTCGGGGTGCTGACCGGACCAAGCCCAGCTGGCTCTGATGATGCCCCTGCCCCAGGACCTTGCCAGAGGGGAACGACCAGCTCCAAGCCTCGCCGCCTGTCCCTTCTACCTCCTGACTCATTTGTGCAAAGAAGAGACTCATATATTGAAAGCAGGATTTGGGTTCAAAATAGACTTTTAAACTGCATAGATCTGGCCAGATCCCTTCCCTGGGCCTGTTTCCTCAGGGCTTAGACCAGCTCTGAAGCCACTTCACTGTCCCATGCTCCTCTCCCCTCCCACATACACACACACACTCCCTACCATGAAGTGCGTGAAGTCCTTGGGAAGGACATCCAGGCTTTGAGAGTCAGAGGAGCCCAGCTAAACCCAGACTCTGGCTACTTCCCAGCCTCCCATGAGACCTTGAGAAAGTAAGTCCCCTCCCCTTCTGAGGCCTCAGTTTTCCTAACTGTAAAATGAGGCAGGTGGGGAGGAGTAAGGGGATCTGGTTAGCCCTGACATTTGAGATGGCCCCAGAAGGGACCCGCAGGCACTAGAGGGAGAGCAGCTCTCTTATCCTATGTGTCTCCTCTTTTCCCTCAACCAAGCTCTTAGAAAAGCCGGCCTCGTGGCCTCTTCTTATCTTTGTAACAAATGGACTATACTGAATTGCACCCAGGGTAGTAAATTGAAGCATTCCTTCCTGCATCTTCTGTCGTCTGGCTTCCCATCTCCTTGTCAGAAACAGAACCCCATTGCTCCAAATGTACCATTCAGCGCCAAATAGAATAAGTGCTTCTTGGTCCTCCCTGCCACATTCTCCTTCCTTGGATTTCATTCCACAGCTTTCTCCTGGTTTTCCTCCTCCTTTTCTGGCCACTCTTCAATGGTTTCCTCTGCGGGATCACCAGCCATCTCCCAGCCCTCAACTATTGCTCTACCCCCAAGGCTCTGCCTTGTGCCCTCTTCTCTCTCCATTCCATTTCCCTTGGCGACCTCATGAGTTCCTATTGGCTTCATTCTCATTTCTCGGAAGATGATTTCCTGATCTGTTCACTCAGCCCTTGTCTCTCTCCCGAGTTCCATTTCAACTTGGCTGCCCCAAGACATCTCCAACTCGGCGTGTCCGAAAGAATTCACTGCGTCCTCCTCCTCCTCCTCCCAACTCCCCCGACATTCTTCTAGGCTGCGAGCGAGATTCTCATCCTCAATGGCGTCTCACTCACCCCACATATTCAGCCAGGCTCTCACGTCTCCACTCCATTCATTCTACTCCATTTCCCAGAATAGCGTCCCCTTTTCTCGCCTCACATAGTTGTTCTCTGCTGCCATCTACTGAGTGACAGATGCTATGGGCATCCCTCACCCCCTGACCCCCAAAAGATTTCCCTCAACTCTTTCTATCATAGCCATAGGCTTTGCAGGCACAGCCCACCAGACATCCAACAGAAGCCAGCAGCCCTGGGCCTCGGGCTTAGGCCAAATCCACCTTCCTTTTCGACCCCCCCAGTCTCTGAGTGAAGCCTTAAACTCCTTTTTACCTGTTCTGTGCCTTGCTCTCTAAACTGGAGCTCCTCCAAATCATTCCTGGAATTCTATTTGGCAAGATGGCAAAGGGGGTGGGAGGAAGAGATTCCTTTCCATCTCCTCTTCCACTGCCCCTTTGCTGCCATCCAGATCCATTCAAAAGCAAGGCTGAAAAGGGGGGGGGAGGCCGGGGTGGACCCTACAATCATGTAATTCTCACACTTTCCCTAAGTAAAGAATTTGCAGTCTCATCACATTCACATGTTGTATCTAAGTACAACTGGCAGGTTCATCCCATAAGTGGTCATCTGTGGGTACAACGCAAAGCCACAGCACAGACCCAGGTAATTGTCCCAGCTGTCCCAAAAAGACAGGTGCAGAGAATGTATTCTCCACACTAGAAGGGCAAGCAGACACAGAATACAAAGCTTACAAAGTGATGGGACCCCCAGTTTAGAGCTGGGAAGAACCTCAGAAGCCATTTGGGCTACCCTCCTGCCTCATCATTTTATCTAGATGGGAAATCTGAAGCCCAGGAAGGTTGAGGAACACCCCAGATGGAAGTAGCCAAGATGGGATCCGAGGCAGGCACAACACAATTCATGAAGATGTCCACTGGGAAGCAAGTAGCATCTGTTATGGGGATAAGTTGGAAGCCTTTCCAATACGATCAGGGATAAAGCAAGGCTATCCGTTATCACCCACTCTCACTCACTAGAAATGCTAGCTTTAGCAATGAGAAGGCAACGAGGTGGAAGAGATTCGGGTGGGCGATGAGAAAGCTCAACTCTTTGCAGATGATATGATGATATACTTTGAGAATCAACTGAAAAACTAGTTGAAATGATTACTAAATTCAACAAAGTTGCAGGTTACAAAATAAACCCACACGAGTCATCAGCATTTCTAGGTATTACCAACAAAGTCCAGCAGCAAGAAATAGAAAGAGAAATTCCATTTAAAGAATCTTTAGACAATATAAAATACTTGGTAATCAACTTGCCAAGAAAACACAGGAATTATCTGAACATAATTACCAAATAATTTTCACACAAATAAAGTCAGATCTAAACAGTTGGGAAAATAGTAATTGTTCGAGGGTAAGCTGAGCCAATAGAATAAAAATGACAATTCTGCCTAAACTAAGTTACTTATCCAATCAAAATACCCAAAATTCTTTTATGTAACTAGGAAAAATAATAACAGAATTCATCTGGAAGAACAAAAGTCTGAGAATATCAGGAGAATTCATGAGGAAAAAAATGCCAAAGAAGGTAGCCTTGCAGTACCAGATCTCAAATAGTACTCTAAAGCAGTCAGTAATCACCAAAACAGTCTGGTGCTAGCTAAGAAATAGAATGGTGGATCACTGGAACAGAGCAGATACACAATTGGCAGGGGTAAATGACCTAACAACTTGGCGTTTGGTGAACCCAACGATCCCAGCTTTGGGATGAAAAATCTCTTTAACAAAAACTGCTGAAAAACAGCATGGCAGAAATTAGATATAGAGCAGCCTCGCACACCCTATGCCCAGATAAGGTTGGGTATACGATTTAGACATAAGTATATTAGGGGAACACAGAATAGTTTGCATGGCAGATCTACAGAGAAGGGAAGAATTTATGACTAAACAAGAGATAGACAGCATTATGAGACGTAAAATGAATAATTTTGGTCATGTTAAATGAAAAAAATGTAATCACGTACAAACAAAAGCAATGTAACCAAGATTAGAAGGGAAACTAGGAACTGGTGGGGGAGGTAGATTTTGTAGCAATGTCTCTGATAAAGGTCTCATTTCTCAAATTTATAGAGCTGTCAGCTTTATAATACAAGTCATTCCCTAACTGACAAATGGTCAAAGGATATAAATAAACAGTTTTCAGATAAAGAAATCAAAGCTCTCAATAATCATATGAAAAAATGTTCTAAATCCCTCTTGATTAGAGAAAAGCAAATTAAAACATTCTGACATACCATCTCTTACCTATCAGATAGGCCAACATGACAGCAAAGGAAAGTGTTCAATGTTGGAGGGGATGTGGCAAAATGGGGACACTAATGCATTGCTGGTGGAGTTGTGAACTGATCCAACCATTCCGAATGGCAATTTGGATCTATGCCCAAAGAAAAAGCCATAAAATTGAGCATATCCTTTGGTCCTGTAACACCACTATGGGGTCATATCCCAAAGAAATAATCAAAATGGGAGAAGGAACTCCTTGTACAAAAATATTTATAGCAGCCCTTTTTGTGGTGGCAAAGAATTTGAAATTGAGGGTGTTGGGGAATGGCTGAACAAAGTGTGGTACATGTTGGTGATGGGATTCTGTTCTAGTATAAGAAATGATGAGCAGGAGGATTTCAGAAAAAGCTGGAAAGACCTCCATGAATTGATGCAGAGCGAAATAAGCAGAACCAGGAAAACACTGTATACAGTAACAGCAATATTGCCATGTGAAAGACTTAGCTACTTTCAGCAATACAATATAGGCCAGTTCTGGAGGATTTGAGACCCAGAATGCTCTCTGCGTCCAGAGAAAGAACTATTACAGCCAGGTGCAGATGGAAGCAGATGCTTTCTCCTATTCCTTTGTTTTTTTCTTTGGGGATTTAGGTATGGAATGAGTATTCTCTTACAACAGTGACCAATATGAGGACACGTGTATAGTCCAGGTCAGCTGGGAGAATGGAGAGGGGAGAGAAGGGGAGAAGCAATTTGGATCTAACAATTTGGGGAAACATGTTGAAAGTTATTGTTTGAATTTTTTAAAAAGCTGTGTGCTCAGTGACTGAGTAACTCGGCATGATGGTCATTGTTGTTGGTTATCTGACTAAGCAAAACTGTGAGTAAATGTTAAAAGAAAATTAACGGTCAAGCTTTGCCTAAAAAGTGAAGCTTCCAAATGAAACCCAGAACACCAAAAGCTCCTGAACATTAGCACATTCACTTTTTAAAACCCTTCCCTTCTGTCTTAGAATCAATAGAAACACAGGGCAGCCGAGGGGTAAAAACTAGGCAATTGGGGTGAAGGGACTCGCCCAGGGTCACCCAGCTAGGAAGTGTCTGACCTCCTGTTTCTCGATGGATTCTCTAGCCACCTAGCCCTGGGCAACCCTGGCATGTACTGCATATACACCTTGGGGTAAGAGTTGAACCTAGCCCTTTTGACTCCAATGCTGGTGCTGTTTCCCATCATTCCTGGCTTTGTGGCCGTGGGGTTTGGTGGTGTCTGGCACACTGTGACCCCTCAATAAGTGCAGGTAACAGGCTGGCTGCCTTGCTTGGTCCTTGGGTAAAATGTTTTGTCTTCTGGGGCACCTGGAGCCCAAGCATATGAGGTGGGGAGATCTGAAATCGGCCCCAGGGATTTGGGGGTTCATCTCAATTGCTGAAAGACTCAAGCCATGTCGCGGGAGGGGAGAGACCTCCGCTTCTGCCCGCCGTCAGTCCCTAAACGCTTATTGGCCGGCCGCTGGGCTTCCAGGGAGCCCTTCCTTTCTGGGAGGGCTCCGCTTCGGCATTCGTTCCCAGGCTCCTGGAAGGCCTCTGGGTCTTAGGAGTTTCCCAAGAGGCTGCAAATGGGCAATTTGGAAAGTGCAGAAGTTGGCACCAAAGGCCTCGAAGGCTCCGAAGTCCAGGAGCCCAAGATATCGCCACATTGTAGATACATTTTCTAGACCGACCTTCGGCCTGTGTGCAATGGGGAGCAGCCCTCGCGGAGGCGCGCTTCCCACCGGGGAAGCGCGCAGTCTGAAGTCCTGAGCACAAAAGACAGCTTAGTTCTCTTTCAGGAGAGAGGGCAGCGCCCCAACCTTAAGGCAGATGCGCCCCCCCCCCCCCCAATCTGGCTGAACCTGGCCCGCTATTGGCTTTAGCCACAAGCCCCGCCTTCTCCGCCTCTTTTCCCGTCAGCCCCCCGGAAACCGCGGAGCCAAAACTTACCCGCTGGTTTTCCCCAATCAGAAACAAGCTCCCTTTTAACACCCAGAGCGCAGCCCTGAGGCTTCGCACCCAGGAAGCGTAGGGGAACCACAACCTGCCCCTGGACTCGGGCCCAGCCTAACAAGCAGGAATGACACATTCGGCAGCGTGGTTGAAACTAGCCCATTGCTTGGCCAAGGGCTCTCGGAGAACACATTCTGAGGGCAACGCATAGTCCACTCCTCATTGGCTCCAAGGCAGAAGAGTGGTAAGGGCTAGGCAGTGGGGGTTAAGTGACTTGCCTAGGGTCACACAGCCAGGAATTGTTTGAGGCCAGACTTGAACCCAGGACCTCCCGTCTCTAGACCTGGCTCTCCATCCACTGAACAACCCAGCTGCTCCCTATCTATATTGTATATTGAGAGTCTGTGGGAGAAACAGTTATGTAGCTCAGGGGATAGAGAACCAGGACCTGGGTTCAAATCTTGACCTCACATTTTCTAGCTGTGTGACCTTTGACAGGTCATTTAGCCTGTATTGCCTAGTCCTTACCACTCTTCTGCCTTGGAACTGATATTGATTCTAAGACAGAAGAGGTGAGGGAGAGACAGAGAGGGAGGGAGGGAAGGAGGGAGAGAGACAGACAGAGAGGGGGGAAAGGAGGGAGAGGGAGAGAGGGGGGGGAGGGAGGGAGGGAGAGAGGGAGAGGAAAGGAAGGAGGGAGAGCAAACCTGAGGGAGTTTAGACATTTCCTTCCAAATCTATTCTGGGTGAGGACTTTGGTGTCCAAGGCCCCCGGGTGGGGCTGAATCCGAGGTCCCAGAGACCAATGCATGCAAACAGCGGGTTCCCCAGAGCTGGGCAACCTGAGAAGGCTGCCTAATGACCACCCGAGGAGGCAGGCAGCGCTGGAGAATTCAATGCCTCGAGCAATTAAGCAGCCACGTAACCGATACCACGTGGCTCCTGCTAAGTCCAAGCGACAGCGATCAATGGCGGCGCAAGACTACGGTAATACCCCGCCCAGTCTGGATACAGGAGGAGCAATCGTGCGAGAAGGCAATCCCAACACGGGAAAAGAGCGCCATCCAAACCGCCAAGAAGGGGTTCTTCCAAAGTGAGCCCCAGTCTATCCAGCTGAAAAGGAAATGGCCTTCGGTCCCATATTTTCCCAGGATTCCTATTCCGCTAGGTGCCCTCCCTGCTTCCCACGTGTGGGAAGCAGCCCGTGGCTTCGAACGCGACTCTTCGAACGGGAACTTCGACCCGGCGATGAGTCAATATCTAAACTCGCCCCCAGGTGGCGCTCTGCTCCATCTGCCAAACTGGCCATCAGCTCCCAGTTTCAATCTAATTAAATGATGAAGCCTCCGTGCCTCTTTTTAGCCATCAGAGAGCTCTTGGGAGTGGACCGTGTTTGCTCTCCTGAGTTTGTATGGTTCTCCCGGAGCCTTGAGGTCACACTGGATTTGCTGTAGTCGCGGAACATGGGTTTGAATTCCAGACTCATTATGTGACTTTGGGCAAGTCCTTTCCACTCCTTCAGCCTCTTCTATAGAAGGAGGATAATAGTCCTTTCAAAATCCCTATTTTTCCCATTGGCCTCTCCTCCCCACCACCACACCCCCCAATGCTGATAGGAGGAAAGTAATGGAAGCAGTTGCTATTGGCAGAATAAGATAAGATCCTAAGATAAGGCATGGGGGGGGGGGGCACACTTTGTACACAAAGCAAGAGTTAGAAGACCTGAGTTCAAATCCAGTCTCACATGCTCACTAGCTGTTTGATCCTGGGCAAGACACTTAATCACTGTCTGCCTCAGTTCTTTATGTGTAAAGTGGGAATGATACTAGCACCTACATTCCAGTATTGTTGTGACGAATGAGATGAGTTATTCATTTAAGAGTTCAGCGTAGTAAGTTTAACAAATGCTTATTCCTTTCTAGGGATTATTTGGATCTTCATAAATACTTGTTCTATATTCTATGTTCTAAGACCCCTCTCGGAGCTCTGATATTCTCGGTTCTAAGGTTCTCTAGATTCTCTCCTCTGACATTCCCCTGTTCTAAGCTCCTCCCAGCTCTAAATCTATTATTCTATGATTTGGTGTTCTAAGGTCCTACTCAACTCTAATTTTCTTTGTTTCATTTGCTACCGTATCTCCAGATTGTGACATTCCCCAGTCGAAGGCCCCTCCCAGCCCTGACATTCCATGATCTGGTGACCTCAAGGCTCCAATATAGAAATGCCCAGTGTTTCAATATTACCAGCGTTGAGAATCTGCCCCGTCACTCCCCTTGCTTTGTGCTTAGCCCTCCATCTGCTGTCCACCCCCTGGGATTCCTCAACTCCTAGTCACCTCTCTTCTTCTCTTGCACAGGCTGCACCTTCCAGCTGGCTGGCCTCCTCTTCTGTCCTCCCGGTTCCTCCTTACCTGCCTGCCCACTCCCCAGTCTGCTCTCCTCCGCAGTACCTGAGCGGCACTCCTCTCTCTCCACTCACACTTGATGACCTCAGTGGCTCTCATCTGTCCCCTCAGAGCCCATGGCTCTCCCAAAGCCCTGCACCTCCAAGTCTACTTGGCTGGCTGTGCCATTCCCAAAGTCCCTACCCGGGCTTTCGCTTTGCCATCTGCCCCCAGGCCTCCCTGCTTGCCTCCTGTGCCCTCTCCCACCTCCCCTATCCGACCTGCTGTCACTTCTGCCTCCAGAAGAAGAACCAATGAGCTCTTCCTCCTCCTCCCAGTGTGCATCGGGCCAGGAGGTGAGGAACCGATTATTCTATAGGGGCTCCCTTGAACTGGTAGCGCTCAGTTTCCCCAAGCCAAAGGAGTAGCCCAGAGAGAGGGTCGCCCTGAAACGACTGTGATGTCAGGACAAAAGGCATTGTGAATGCACCATCTTTTCTCCCACCCCCACCCTAATTTACTTCCACGGCACCTCTCCCCTGGGCGGGCCTCGTTCGTTTTCGGCTAGACTCAGTCAGTGGCCTGCCCAGCGACCCGCCGCCAGGAGACTCAGAAGTTCGAGTCTTACACTTCCCTCCTGCTCAGATGTCTTCAGTCAGTCTCTGGGTGCTCCGTGTAAATGCAACCTGGGAAGGCGAGGGGAGGGGGAACACGGGGTGCCCCGGAGACCCGGGGTGGAGCCCCGAGATACCCAGAGCTTGTTTAGGGAGGGCTAGGGAAAGTGGAGAGAAGACGTCCTCAGAGCCCCGGAAAAAGAGCGGGAGCCCGAGCCAGGACAGACGCGAGGAGCACCTGCAAGAAGTGGTGGGTCCCTGCGGGGGGTTCAAGGACGACCCTAGCCTTGGCCACCCAGAAGACACCGGAACTCGGGAGGAGAGCGGCTCCAGAGGAGGGAGGGCCCCGGCTTGGGGGCGCGCGCGCCCCGCTTTACTGAAGACGCAAAGGAGAAGCTCTAGGTCTCTCAGCGAGTGGAGGACAGAGCCGGGATCGGGACCCCCAGCCCTGGGCACCCACCAACTAGCTCCCAGGCTCCAGGGAGACTGATGGTAGAAACTAAGGCACGGGACTAGGGGAAAGCGGATCCAGCTCTCGCAGGGGCGAACTGGACCACAATGGGGCTGAGGGGCGGGGCCACAATAGGGGTTGTGGGCGGGGCATTGGAGCAGCTGACAGGGCTGAAGTTAGGCGCAGGGGACCCGGGCATCCCACCGGGATGGTCGGTCTACTTCTGAGCCGCTGCTTCTTCAGACTTCTCCCCTCGGCTCTGCCCGGGCCCGAGCAGGTGAGTGCGGCCCCAGAGGCAGCAGCAGGCCTATCCTGATGTGCGTGTCTACGTCCGATCCCCACTCAGCACCCCAAACTTCCCACTGACCCCTCCCAAAGCTGCTCCCCGCGGCCCCCCAGACTCCTCACTGACTCACTCCGAGCCCCTCCCACGGGCCCCACCCTCGCCCCTTTCGGAGTCTCTGGAATCTCCTCCCCCCGAGGTTCTCCTTGGTGCCCCTGTCTCTTGCCTCTTGGAGAGAGGCAAATGGGGGGTGGCTCAGTGGGCTTCTTGGTCTCTGCCTCTGGAAGCAGGGTGGCCTCGCTGTTCTGGGGCCCCAACCCCCCAGTTCCTCCCCAACAAAAAGGCCTCTCTGTTTGTTGTCCGGGCGCCTCGGAGACCGGCCGGAGGCGTGGCCGACCTGGCGGCTCCAGTCTAGCGGCTAAGTACCAGTACGGAAGAGGGGCGAGGGGTCGGGGAGGGAGCCTTGGGCGGAATCGGCAGCATCTTCCGACTCTCAGGTGCAGCAAACCTCGTCCCGGAGTCCAGCATGGACAGCAGTGTGTGGGTGGGCTCTTGGCGGCCCCACCGGCCCCGGGGCCCCATTGCAGCACTCTACAGTGGTCCTGGGCCCAAGTACCAACTGCCTCCTAGCACCGGTATGGCATGTCGGGGGGGGGGGAGGGTTCGGGGGGAGAGAGGACTGAGCCCCCAGACCACGGCAGCCCTAGTGCAACTACTGCCCTTAGTACACAAGTACTGCTCCCGCCCCGCCCCGCCCCGCCCCCAGGTCCCTAGGAGGCGGAGGGAGGGCTCTGGGTGAGAGAGGGATTGTATTCGATGGGCTGCCCAGCCTCCCAGACCCACGGGAGGGGCTTGGGCAGAAAAGGGCCCGGCCTGGTGTCCCGGAGGGCAGTCCTCAGAGGGAATGGAGATGGACTCTCCTCCGCCTGGGTTTCCTTCCTCCCTCCAGGTTATAAGATGCACGACCCATCTCGGTTCCGGGCTCCTGCCTACACGTTCGGCACCCGGATCCCCACCCAAAACACGACGTGCGGCCCCGGCCCTGGGCACCTCATTCCTCAGCGCATGACCGTTCGGGGCCCCGACGGCGGGCCTGCCTTCTCCATCTACGGGCGGCCCCGAGAGGGCCGCTTGTTCCACACTCCGGGCCCTGGTCAGGGAGGACCTAGGCTGAGAGTTCGCCACCCCTCACCCCCACCCCACCGCGCTGGGGCCAAATCTAAGCCCGAGGCGCCCTCTTCCCCAATTTCTCGGGCCTGCTTCCCTCCCGGACTCTTGCTGGGGGCCTAGCCTTCTCAGCTTTCCCTGATAGGACGCGGAGTCTGAGGGAGGAGGACCTGCTCCGCCCCCACTGCGGAGGATCCCAACCAGACCGCCCTGCTAGACTCCGCCTCGGCACTTCAGTGGGCCCGGATCCGGCCGCACTCGGGCCCCTAAGCCCCTCTTTCTTGGCCCCCAACAGCCGTGGACCCGGGGCCCAAGTGTCCCCTAATAAGTTACAGCTCACCTAAAGTCTCCCTAGCCTCCGCCCTCTAATCTTGCCACCCAGGGACTGAAGCAGCCCTTCTCCCTGCAGGTCGCTACTTTCCAGAGCGGGCTGCCCGCATTGCCTTCCCCTGCGCCCCGGGGCACTCAATAAGAGGCCGGAACAAAGACTTAAAGACGGATCTAACCCCCGGTGAGCCCCCGCCCCCGCCTTGCAGGCCTGGAACAGCACTCAAATGCCAGGAAAATACCGGCACACGCACCCCTGGCCCTCCAAGCTGGGGCCGCGGGCACCTGGGGTAGACCTACGAAAGGGCTTTCGGTCAAGTTTCCTTTCCTTCTCTGGCCTCAGTTTCCCCGCTGTAAAATCAAAGGACAAGACCAGATGGACTTAAAGTCCTTAAGTAAGGAAAGGACCTCCCAGAGATGGGAGCGTGGGGATCCCGCATCCCACCCCGCCTCCCCCGCCCAACCAGTCCCTTTCCTCCCTGTGCCCTAGGCCCGGCAGCCTACACGGTTCCGTCACTCTTCGGCTGCCGTCTGATCCACAAGGCTTCGGCTCCCACTTACTCCATCTACGGCCGCAATCCTTTGGGCAGCTTCTGCCAAGACTTGAGCAAGGTGGGGACGGACAGAGGCGTTCAGCGCCGGAGGGGGCGGGAGGGAAGCGGAAGAGGACTCACTCGGAGGGCCGCTTGGGCGTCCTCCCTTCTGAATCGAGGCTGCCTCTCGCTGCAGACTCCGGGCCCCTGTGCTTACCACGAGGTGAACCCGGCTGTGTACAAGCCCAGGGCCCCCCAGTTCACCATGCAGCCTCGCAACTACCTGCCCGAGGACAACACCGTGAAGCCTGGGCCGGCAGCCTACAACCCTCTTAAGGTCGGGCCGGAAACGGCTGCCCAGGAAGGACCTCGTGGGGAGACCCGAGGGGAAACAGAGCCAGAGACCGAGAGACATGGGGGAGGGGGGCTCGGAGAAATGGGGGGCTGTAAGAGGTGGGAGCTAAGGGCCCTCGGGAAGCTGGGAGACTCAGGGAAGACTTAGAGGGCTTGGAGAGACGGGAGCTGAGGCCCCAGGCGCTGTGCCAAAAGGACTGAGAGAGATGGGAGAAAGGCAGAGAGGTTCAGAGAACTAGGTAGGGGCCGGCCCTGAGGACCCCGGGGTTCCAAAAGGTGAAAGGGCTCGGGGATGGGGGGAGGGGCTCCGAGGACCGGCGCGGCACGGTAGGGGTGCGCTGGCGGGTCTTGCTCAGCTGCGCCTTTCCCCTGCAGCTCCGCCAAACACCAGGGGGCCCCAGCTTCGGGATCCGCCACTCGGAATTCGTGGCCCCAACTATAATGGAAATACAGGAATAACCTCTGCGGAGCCGGACGGGCGAAACCCCACAAAGGTTCCCCTCGTAAAGCCTCCTGGCCCAGCCCAGCCTCAATCTGTCCATCTGTCCATTTGTCCGGCCGCCCCCAACCCCCAAGCGTCTGTCAGCCTGTGTGGCTGTGGCCGCCGCTGCGCCGCCTCCCGTTCCGGCGGTATAAAGCAGGCCCCTGGCGGGCCGCAGAGTATACTCCCTCTTCTCTCAGGCCCTGGGCGCAGAGCCCGGCCGCCCCTGCGCCTGAGCCTGTGTCTGTCTGTCTGTCAGTGTGTGGTGACCCCATGCGGAAATAAACCTCGTCCTGTACGTGCGGCTTCTTCTAGCTTTCAGCCGCGGTGGCTCCGGCCATCCCGACACCCCCTGGGCCCAGCAGGTCCCTCAGGTTCCAAGGCCCCTGGCCTCCTGGCCCCGTGGCAGCCCCTCCTAGGGGCCCCAGCCACAAGGCACTGCCTCGAAACCTGCAGAGCCCAATTAGGAAGTCCTGGGGGGAGGGGGGAGCGAGGAGCTTCCTCTGTTTCCCTTTCCCACTGAGAGCCCAGACTGAGCTGGGGTTTCATTGTTCTTTGAGCCTGGCTGTGGAATGAGCCGCTTTGACTGTTGGGCATCGGGAGGGAGGGAGGGAACCTGGCCTGGGCGTTTCCAGCATGCCTCTAACACTTCTAATTTGGCTCTCTTGTCTCAGTTTCCCTCTTGGTAAATAGAGATAATAACCCAGGCCCATGACAGACTGAAAGGAAAAGTGCTTTTTTCAGTCAGAGAGCTCATCTGTGTTGTTATCCTTATCCCTAAGGTCTCTAGGCCCCTGAGCAGATATCTGGGTGGCCTCCTCTTTGCCTAAAATGCCAGAATTAGGGGGCAGCTGAGTGGCTCAGGGGATAGAAAGCCAGACTTAGAGGTCTTGGGTTCGAATTTGACCTCAGACACTTCCTAGCTGTGTGACCCTCAGCAAGTCATTTAACCAACTGCCATGCAGCTCTTCTTCCTTGGAACCAATACGCAGTACTGTTCTAAGGTGGAAGAAAAGGGTTTAAATTAATAAGTAAAATAAGATATCAGAATCTTGGGAGACCCAAAAGGCTTCCAGTGGATGGAGAGCCGCATCTAGAGACAGGAGGACCTGGGTTCCAATGTGACTTCAGACTCTCTCATCTGTGTGACCCTGGCCAAATCACCATCAAACCCTTCCTGCTCTTTGGCCTTGAACTCAATTACACAGCCTTGATTCTAAGAGGTAAGAGTCTTTTTAGAAGAGGAAGAGCTGTACTTAGTCCACATCAGCAGGTTAGTTAAGCACAACGCAATCCTATTGAACTGGGGACCAATCCAGAGAGCCAAGGACTAGGGCAGTGCTGAAAGGCCTGCACTCAGGGAGCTGCTCCCTTCCCCCTCTTCCCAGCGCATGCCCCACCCCTCTGGGCATCGCCCAAAGCAAGCACTTTCTCCCTCAACTCTCTCCAATCATCTGGGGGCTCTCAGACAGCTTGATTTGCCCTCTGGGCACTTGAACTCTGAAAAGGTTCACCAAGGAGGGACTAGCGCCTCTCTGAGCCCCCAGCTGCAACATCTCTCTAGCTCTACTGGCCCAGCAACAGTCAGTAGCCTATTGGTAGGACACACAAGGGTCAGAACCCGTTACACCAGTGACACTGGTGAGTCACGGCCAAGGCCAAAGAGCCAGTTTGCGCCCACCTTGTCCATTCCCCACTGTGTGCCCTAGAGATGAAGCAAGTTTGGTTCCAGCATTCATCTCCCACCAGGACTCTGAGACCCAGAAGCAGAGTCACTGGCCAAAGAGAGGACATTCAGAAGGCATAGACTCAGAAGCCCTGGGTTCAGATCCAAGCCCTGCTCCTCACTAATTGTACAGCTCTGGCTAAATCAGGTCCCCTCGCAGGATCCCAATTTCCTCCCCTGGAAGGTGGCTACAGAATGGAGCAGCCCCCACATAGTCCTGCTTAACCCTTCTATCAAGGACTTGGATAAAGGAATGTTCACCAGTCTGGGAATGAGCAAAGAGGAATGGCCAAGAGGGTCCAAGCCTAACAGGCTAACCAGCTTCTTTGCCAGACTAGAGTGTGAGACAGGCTGAGATTCTTTTCTATTAGAAACTTCATGAGGATGAGATGTAAAGTCTTACATTTGGATTGAAAAAAATCAATTTGAATACAATATACCAGACTGGGAATATGGAGGGACTCTCACCTGCCTCCCCATTCTGGGAAACTTTGCTTCTCTCTGCCCAATGCAGCCCCAAATCATCTCATTCGCTTTTCTGGCTGCCCCATCACACTGCAAACTTGTTGCCCTCTAAACCTCTCAGATCCCCCCCCCAAACAAACTGCCTCTCTGGAGGCTTCACATTTGTGAAGTCAATGTTTGAAAGCCAAATATGACTTGACTTCAACAGCTAGGGTGGGGGGATATATGCCAGATGTATGCATGATTATAGATGGAGCCAGCCCAATGGGCTCCCACATATCAGACTCTCACAGAACCAAGAAACTATCAATTGATCACATCTTAAGAGGGGCACAGAAGATATTGTTTGGCCACTGCCCACCTGCCCATGACTCTAGCTTCAGCTTGGCAATATGCTCTAGCATTTATTCTTTTTATTTAAAATTTTAGTCATACTTTCTGTTGCTTACATTGCCATAGTTGTCCCAAGTAGCCCTCTCTTTCCCCCTCCCACAGAGTCATCACTTATGACAAATAATATTTTTAAAGTAAAATCAGCACAAAAAGGGAAAGTCAGCAAAATTGATCCATTATAGAAAAAGGCAGAAAACATGTGCCATGTATAACACCTGTGAACCCTTCTACTTCCACAGAGGAGTAGGTTGGCAGTGTCTTCTTTCTTTATTCAACTCCCACTTGATCTTTGTAATTTTCTTCCTTTCTTTGGTGTATCATTGTTCTTTCCATTTACATTGTTGTAGTTACAATATTGATTGTTTTCTTGTTTTCATCCTATATCAGGTTATATACAGAGTTTTCCATTATCTTTATCCATCATATAAATCACTCCATGCAGAAAGATATTGGAGCAGAAAGGTAGCTCTATGGATAGAAAGCCAGACCTGGAGATAGGAGGTCTAGGTTCAAATTTGGCCTGAGATACTTCCTAACTGTGTGATTCTAAACAAGTCACTTAACCTCCATTGCCTAGCCCTTACTGCTCTTCTGTCTTAGAATTGATACTAAGACTGAAGGTAAGGATTTAAAGAACAAAGAAACAAAAACCAATCAGGGGTGACATCTTTGCTCACTTGCATCTGGTCTTCTCAGACAGATTCTGTTTTGTCATTATGAAGATTAAATTTAACTCTCCACTGATTATGAAGATTAAATTGTAACCTCTGCCTATTTTTAGATTTAACCACCAAAGGTGTAAACACCCCATTCACACTTGAGTGGGGGAAGTCTGTGACCCACATGTGCAATAGTGGGTGACGAATCAGAATTAAACTGATTACCTCTGGGCAGTCCTAAAGCAAAACTTCAACTGTGATTGGTAGATGTAAAATTGGGGAAAGGCATAGGAAGTGACACAAAAAAGTGTCTTTAAAAGGGAGTTACAAGGAAACCATAAGTAAATTGGGTAAACACAGAATAGTATACATGTCAGACCTTTGGGAGGGGAAAGGCTTTAAAACCAAGCAAGATATAGAAAGAATCACAAAATGTAAAATAAATAATTTTGACCACATCAAACTAAAAAGCTTTTGTACAAACAAAACCAATGTAACTAAAATCAGAAGGGAAACAACAAATTGGGAAAAAATCTTCATAGAAACCTCTGAAAAAGGTTTAATTACTCATATTTATAATGAGCTAAAGCAATTGTACAAAAAATCAAGCCATTCTCCAATTGATAAATGGGCAAGGGAAATGGATAGGCAATTCTCAGATAAAGAAATCAAAACTATTAACAAGCACATGAAGAAGTGCTCTAAATCTCTTATAATCAGAGAGATGCAAATCAAAACAACTCTGAGGTATCACCCCACACCTAGCAGATTGGCTAACATAACAGCAAAGGAAAGTAATGAATGCTGGAGGGGATGTGGCAAAGTAGGGACATTAATTCATTGCTGGTGGAGTTGTGAACTGATCCAACCATTCTGGAGGGCAATTTGGAACTATGCCCAAAGGGCGACAAAAGAATATCTACCCTTTGACCCAGCCATAGCACTGCTGGGTCTGTACCCCAAAGAGATAATGGACAAAAAGTCTTGTACAAAAATATTCATAGCTGCGCTCTTTGTGGTGGCCAAAAACTGGAAAACGAGGGGATGCCCATCAATTGGGGAATGGCTGAACAAACTGTGGTATATGTTGGTGATGGAGTACTATTGTGCTAAAAGGAATAATAAAGTGGGGAAGTTCCATGGAGACTGGAACAACCTCCAGGAAGTGATGCAGAGCGAGAGGAGCAGAACCAGGAGAACATTGTACACAGAGACTAAAACACTGTGGTATAATCGAACGTAATGGACTTCTCCATTAGTGGCGGTGTGATGTCCCTGAACAACTTGCAGGGATCCAGGAGAAAAAAACACCATTCATAAGCAAAGGATAAACTATGGGAGTGGAAACACCGAGAAAAAGCAACTGCCTGAATACAGAGGTTGAGGGGACATGACAGAGGATAGACTCTAAATGAACACTCTAATGCAAATACTATCAACAAAGCAATGGGTTCAAATCAAGAAAACATCTAATGCCCAGTGGACTTACGTGTCGGCTATGGGGGGTGGGGGGAGGAAAAGAAAATGATTTATGTCTTTAACGAATAATGCTTGGAAATGATCAAATAAAATATATTTTTTAAAAAAAAGGGAGTTACAACTTCCTGAGTGAGGGTTCTACTTGGAGTTCTTCTCGGAATTCTACTTGGAGTTGAACTTCTTGTGAGAGTCAGTTCTTCATTCTTTGGAGTTGAGACTGGAGAAGAATCTGCTGACTGGACCAGAGACCCTATTCCTGGTGAGGCTATTCTTAAATTTCTTCCTTTGGACTGACACATGGTGAGTGAAAAGGCTGACTCCTTTCCTGGATTTTTCTGAAAAAAACTAGCCTCAGGAGAGACCTACCTCTTGAGAGAGACTTCCCAAGTCCTCAGCTTTGTCGGGGCCAGCTAAGGGCTAACTTACCTGCCTAAGAGAAGCCAGGAGAAAATTTACTTAGTGCTTAGGCTAGATATCTTACCCTATCCTCTCTCTGATTTTCTTACTTTGCTCCTTCTATATTTTGCAAATAAATTTTTTTGGAATAAATTAAATTCCTGGCAATCCTATTTTAAATATAATCCAGTCCAAGCTTTTTAATAAATAACTCCCTTTCCCCCCTTACATCTTCCTCCCTGAAATTGTTCATATTGTGATTTTACTTCATTCCTGAGCATTTCTCAGACCTCCTTGGGTAGAAACAGACTGTACTTCTGTGTACACTTTGAGTTTCCCATAGCTTACTAAGTTGCATGTCAGATTATATCTGGCTTGCCTTGGTTTTTTATCACAAATTCTTGTAAGATTTAAATTAATGTCCAATACTTCAGGTATTATATTTTATAAAGTTTATTGATAATCGCTAGAAGCAAAGGAATAAAAAGGTAATTATCTAACAAAGCAGAACCATGTGACTAAGTTTTTCTACCTGCTCAAAAAGCCCACTTCACCAAAGCCACAACAGGAAGACAAAAGAGGGAAAGGTGGAACTCCACAGAATTTATATCCTGTCTATGTCAGCATGTAATGACAGGAAGAGAGTGGGGTGCTAGGAATCATAGTGTTTTTTTCCTAGGGTAACAAATTCTAATTACACAATCCCCCAGGATCCTTTGAGAGACTTGTCTCCCTAATGGATCATGTAAACATAATATTGCAATAATTTGGGGATAAAAGGAAAAGAGAACAAAACCAATGATTGCTAGGTACATTGGCAAAAACCCAATTAGGGGGCAGTCCTGCCTGCTCACTTAATTTTCTTCAGTTCATATAAGTCTTTCCAGATTTTCTAAAACCATTCTTTTCATTGTTTCTTATAGCACAATATTCCATCACATTTATATACTATAACAATGTCTAATCATTCTTCAGTTGATGAGCACTTGCTCTGTTTCCAATTCTTTGATATTTTTTAGCTCTTTTTAACTGATATAATTATTTTTGTACCCATGGGTCCTTTCCTTCTTTCTTTGACTTAATAAGCGTTTGTACCCCAAAGAAATAATAAGGAAAAAGACATGAACAAAAATATTCCTAGCTGCACTCTTTGTGGTGGCAAAAAAATGGAAAATGAGGGGATTTCCTTCGATTGGGGAATGGCTGAACAAATTGTGGTATATGTTGGTGATGGAATACTATTGTGCTCAAAGGAATAATAAAGTGGAGGAATTCCACGGAGACTGGAACAACGTCTAGGAAGTGATGCAGAGCGAAAGGAGCAGAACCAGGAGAACATTGTACACAGAGACTGATACATTGTGGTACAATCGAACGTAATGGACTTCTCTACTAGCAGCAATGCAATCCAGGACAATTATGAGGGACTTATGAGAGAGAACTGTGGGAGCAGAAACACTGAAGAAAAACAACTGCTGGATCACATGGGTTGGTGGGGATATGATTGGGGATGTAGACTCTAAATGATCACCCTAGTGCAAATATTAATAATATAGAAATATGTCTTGATCAATGACACATGTAAAACCCAGTGGAACTGCTTGTTGGTTATGAGAGGAGGGTGGGAGGAGGGAGAGAAAGAATATGAATCATGGAAGCATGGAAAAATATTCTAAATTAATTAATTAAAAATAAAAATAAGTAAAAGATAAAAGCAAAACTCCCAGTAAGTTTAAGAAATAAAAGGTACACACAACTTAACAGCTTTGGAGGCATAATTCCAAATTGTTTTCCAGAATTTTTGTAATAGTTCACAGCTTTACCAGCACTGCATTAATGTACCTGTTTCTCCACATTCTCATTTTTATTCGCTTTGCCATTCTGAAGCATGGGAAATAGTATGTCAGAGATGTTTTAATTTGTATTTATCTAATTATTTGAGATACAAAGGTTTTTCACATGGCTATTTATAGCTTGGATTTCTTCTTCTAAAAACTATCTATTTACATCCTTTGATGATTTATCAATTAGGAAATGGGTCTTATTCATACAACTTTGACTCTGTTCCCTATCCAGATTAAAATGAAACCTTTACAGAAAAACTGGTTGCAAAGATTTTTTTCTCTCAAATTCTTACTTCTAATTTTAGTTGCATTGCTTTTTGTGCAAAATCTCTTTAAATTTGTATAATCACAACTGTCCATTTTGCCTACTATGAATTTATTTCTTGTTTGGTCATGAATTTTTTATCATAGATCTGATAAGTAATTTCTTCCACACTTCTTAAATGTGCTTATGATGTCACTCTTTATGTCTAAATTCTGTAAACATTTAAAGCTTTTCTTGGTATATGTTGTAAGATACTGGTGTATACCTAGTTTCTGTCAGACTAATTTCAAGTTTTCCCAGGAGTTTTCATCAGTGAGTTCCTCCATAGTTGAGATCTTTGGGTCATATATCTTTTCTTTTTAAATAAAACCCCTTACCTTCTGTCTTAGATTTAATCTAATGGTTCCAAGTATAAGGATGATATTAGAAAATAAGTATTGTTTTATTGGTTTAGGGATAAAGAATAAAGTGGCTGCTTGAGAAAAGAACTGGAGTTTGAAGCAGAGCTGAGAGAGAGTGTTAATTTCAACTGCTGACAGTTATAACCTTTTTCACAGAGTCAATTACTCTCTCTGGCAGTGAGGAGTTGCTCTCTAGCAGTTGGCAGAGACACACTCTCTGAGACTCTCTCTCAGGGCTGGAGGAGGTAACATCTTTGGCTCTCTCTCTGTCTGAGGGAAAGATCTGAAGGAGCTCAATGTTTTACTTTCCCAACCTGGGAAACACTATTGACTATCTATTGTGGTTTTATAGCTTGTTTAACTCTGAGAAGACCAAAGAAAGATCTGATCTTTGGTTTGGACTCTGAGTCTGTTAAGACTCAGTCCTAACTTGATTCTTGTTGAGACTCCACCAGCTAGCCTTTTCTATTTTATAATTTGAAGGTGAAGTTAAGATTTATAAGGATATCAGCAGTAGTTTTTATTTTGATAGTATAAATTTGGGTTACTTAGATCAGGGAGGATTAGTGTAGCCTGTGAAACACAGGAGAAGCGGTTTCTTGCAGAACCTAGGAATTTTGGGGGGCAGATTTAGAATCCCTTAGAATTAGAAATCCTTTATTTATCCTTATATAGTTCAATAAACATTTTATGTTTATAATAAGAGTTTCTTTAGCATCCTTGAGCCTGGCTCTGAAGGGAAGTTCACATTTGAGCTTTACTTCATCACTGAGGATACTTTTGATTATCTCTATCAAAAGTATCCGAAAGTATCTGAACAGTTAGAACCTGATTGATGAGTTAAACAGTTTTTGAAAAGTTTTGAACCTATATAGGAACAGTTTTTTCATCTAAATATTTTATTTTATATAGCTCACAACTTTATTTTTACACAAGACAGAAGAGAAGCAAGGACTAGGCAATGGAGGTTAAGTGACTTTCCTAGGGTCACACAGCTGGGAAGTATCAGAGGTCACACTAGGCTTGTCTCTCAACCCACTAAGCCATTTAACTGCCCTCCATCTACCTTCCTAATGTTCCCTCACCCCTGTCCTCTTTCTTTTGAATAATGGATATCCATTCAAGGCATGAGTTCCCTTACACTAATCCTCAAAATGGCCTCCTTCCATTGGGTAACAACACATAATAATTATGTCTCAAAGTCCTTACATTTTTCAAAGTCTTTGCCCCAGCCCAACCCCTTGAGTTAAGTTAACATTATTATTCCCAAATTACAGACAAGAAAAGAGAGGCTTTTAGAAGTGGGAACACAATATAGTTTGAGGATTCCAACTGAGGCAGACCCTGAGCTCATCAATCTAGCCACTCCCAATATTGGAAACAATGCGGTGACCCTTTCCCCAAGATCCTACATCTAGAGCTGGAAAGGACCTCAGAGGCCAATTAGTCCAACTCCTCCTTATTTTACAAATGAGGAAACTGAGACCCAGGGAGGTGAGGCAACTTGCTGAGGGCCATACCTGTATTAATCGCCAGAGACAGCTTTTGAACCCTCCGGGTCCTCTGATTCCAAATCCAATGAACTTTCTTCTATGCTCAGCTGTCCCTCTTCCAGCATCAGCTGCATGGGTCCAATTAGATCAGTGGATTCGAAGAAATAACAGAGTAAATGCTGAATTAGGAGAAAGGACAAAGTTGAAATTAAGACTCTAAAGGATTAGTATGGTGTTGGTGCCCCAATATCACAGAACCTATTTAAAAACAAACTATCAACCTGAAAAAATGAATAAAAGGAAGGTCATTGACTGAGACTGGCTTCCCCCCCCAGAAAAGTTGAATCACAAAAACCCAATCTTTTCTTTTACTAGAAGCCTGTCCCAAAGTCTCTTCATTCCCGTGTCTTCCCTCTGGTAACTGTTTCCTACTTCCCCCCCACATAGCTTGTTTGGTATTTATTTGTTACCGTGTTGCCTCTCCCATTAGATTCTGAGCTCTGTGATCTTTGTACACAGTATCAAGCAATATTGTAGCAATAATCCACGGGAGAAGATTCAGCACCTCTGAGAAGTACAATGATCCATGGGAAAAACATTCTCTCCCCACAGAGAGTGAGCTGATGACCTCAAGTGCAGATTGAAGCAGCTTCCCCCTCCCTCCCTTTTTTTCTGCCCCCCCCCCCAGCAGGGCTAACAAGGAAATGTGTTTTGCGTGACTTCTTATGTAGAATGAGAATTGTCTTTCTTGCCTCCTCAATGGGTGAGGGAGGGGAATGGGACTACATTTAAAAAAATTTTAACCAAAAATATGAGCTTCTGAAGGTCAGGAGCTATTCTTTGGCTTCTTTTTGTATCCTCAGAACTTAGCACAGTATCTGGCATACAGGAAACATTCATAAATCTTGATTGGTTGATTGGTAGTTGCTATAATGAGGATGCTGAGAAAGCCCAGAAATTGGCAAATAAATAGTCGTCTTCCGGAGACCAGGAGGCAGGCAACAAAGTATACTACCAGTTTAGAGTACAAGCTCATTTGCAAAACATTATCGAAGAGAATGACAGAAGATTAGGAGTAAGATCACCTCAACAAATAAAGGCTTCCACTCACAGAAAGTTTCCCCCAAGCTCCAGCTTGGCCAGACCATCCTAGAGTATTGACCTTTCTCCATTGCTGCTGCAATGAGTGGCTGTTTGGGTAGATCTGGTCCGGGAGCGGCCAGGAGAATGATTTTGAGGAATTGAGATGAAGTCATGAAGTTAATGTAAGTGTGGACTTTGTTGATCACTTAGGGACCCTGAGGAACATACTTACACCAAAAGGATATGAACCCTGGGCTCCCTGAACCTCCCTGCCAGCCCTGGGGCATACAGATGAAACTACAGAATTGTGAACCGGATTCCCAGGTGCTGGACTATTTCTAGATGGCCCTCCATATCAGGTAGACCAAAGGAGCTGAGTGCCCTAATCTAGACTGAGCCTAGATCCCAGTCACTACTGAAAACACTAGCCATAATTCAAATGAGACACAACACCAGACTTGGTAGAATTTCTTTGAGGGATGACTCCTTTGGCTGATGGGGATATGTTCTGTGATCCCATGAAGCCAGGCTATCCTCCCAGGTAGCTGTCAGTCACTTAAGCTACTTCTGTCCTTCTCTTGCTGCTCCTCTGGAGCCTCCACATCTTTGCTCAGTTTGTTCCCTATGCCTAGAGTGTTCTGGCTTTCCCTTTTGAATTTCCATCATGGATCACTTCTGGGAAGCTTTCCTTGGTGCCTTACTGGTTTGTAATGATGCGGATACCTCCGACATCCCTTTGCCTCTTGTGGATACCCCTAATCTGGGGCACTTTGGGCCTCTCTCCTTGTGTTGCCACCTCCTCCTCCTAGTTCCTAGTCCGTGAGCCCCAGGAAGGGAGGGATAGAGCCAGCCTGACCCCTCCCAGAGCCTTTTCAGTGTGAACATTTACAGCTCAGAAATCAACCAATGGAGGCTCCTTTTATTGTAGGTTTTCTCAGTGATTGAGAAAATGTTAGTATACACATAGGTGGACATTTTTCCCTGCTACCTCTTAAACAGTTACCAGCACATCCCTGCCCTAGCTGAGCTCGGAGCTCTCTCTGGATATTATAGGAGTTTAAATGAGTCTCTGTTGAAAGAATGACTGTTTTCTTTCAATTGCCTTTCCAGTGGCTTCCTGGGCTGGGCTGAGCTAGCTCTTGGTCAGCAGCCCATCATCAGTTCATTGCTCAGCCTCCATGGGAACTCAGGGGAAGCAACCAAGCTACAGAGGCAATTACTGCAGAAAGTATTCCTGCTCAGACACCTTCCAGAGCACCCTGCTAGGGATCAAACATCTTGTAATCTCACCAAGAACTAAGGAAGTTCAATGGCAAATGACAAGGCTAGTCGAGCAAAGAAGGCTTCTTAGAGGAGGTGAATATATTTTTTTCAGGCAGAAGAGTGGTAAGGGCTAGGCAATGGGGGTTAGGGTTAAATGACTTGCCCAGGGTCACATCTGAACCCAGGACCTTCCATCTCCAGGTCTGGCTCTCAATCCACTGAGCCAGCCAGCTGCCCCAGGAAGTGAATCTTAGGGGAAGTGAGGGGTAAAAGCCTCTGGTAAACTGGGATTCTGCTCCGTCCCGCCCACACTCCAGGCTCCAGGAATGGTCCAGATTGGGACATGCCCCCTTCATTATTCCTAGTGAAAGGCCAAGGTACAGAAGAGAAAGGGAAGAGAGCGGGTGGACCGGAAGAGGAGAGAGCACACAGGCCACGGTGGGAGAAGCCAGAAGGTAGAGAGGGCTGAGGCGGCGATGGGGGGAGGCAAAGGGTTGAAGCCTGGCTGGACAGGCTCCACTTTTCCCTTTTCCTCCTGGCAGAGTCCAAGGATGGCAGCAACCCAACAGACGGGGCCAGGTAAGGGGGTCGGGGTCTGCCATGCCCCCTGTCATCTAGGTCCTCAGGGCTGGGGCCCCTCGGACTCAGTCCTCTCCTCTATCCCTCCCCCAGGCTCCATCCCGGAGATGATTAAGAAGAAGAGAGATGGAGCTCGCCTGGAGGAAGCAGAGATCCGGAGCTTTGTTCAAGGGCTGACTGAGGGCACAGTGCAGGAGGCGCAGATAGGTGACGGCCCTCCCTGCCTCTGCTGGCACAGGACCCAGAAGCAGCACCCCAGCCCCTGGCAGAGCTCCCCAAACTTGGGCCCAATCTGTGGCCCCACGGGCTCTTCCTGTGTCTGCAGGTGCCATGTTAATGGCCATCCGACTACAAGGCATGGACCTGGGCGAGACAGAGACTCTGACTCGAGCCCTGGCGGAGTCTGGACAGCATCTGCAGTGGCCTGAAGCCTGGGGAGGGCTGCTGGTGGACAAGCACTCGACAGGGGGCGTGGGGGACAAAGTCAGCCTGGTCTTGGCACCTGCTCTGGCCGCCTGCGGCTGCAAGGTCAGCCCCCTGCCCCCTGGGGAGGCTGGGATGGGGGTAAAGGGGCGTCCTGCCCCTATCAACTCCTTGCTGCCACTGCAGCCCACTTGGGCTCAGTTTTCAGAGCAGACCGCCCCCTTCAAGGCAGGGTTCTGAATCTGGGGGCTGGCTGGCTGAGAACCACACAGTCCCGGCTTCCTTCAGGTCGGGAGCTGAGTCCATGGAAGAAGGAACCCTTAGTGGTGGGCTGGGGGCTGGGCTCCTCCACACAGGTCCCAATGATCAGTGGGCGGGGACTTGGGCACACCGGGGGCACCTTGGACAAGCTGGAGGCCATCCCAGGCTTCTCGGTGGTACAAAGTCCAGAGCAGGTATTGGGCAAAGGATCCTGCTGGGGCCCTGCTAAGCAGTCAATGAATGGGGCAGTCCTAATTGGAGGTCAATCAATGGCTGAGGGGAGAAATCACTGGTGCCAAATCATGGGGACACTGATCTGTGGGCCATCATTGCCTGGGGTCCTGTGGTCACTGCGGGGGCTCCTCCCTGCCGGGGAGGTCAGATTCAGGAGCTGCTGGAGCATGTAGGCTGCTGCATCGTGGGGCAGAGTCAGGAGCTGGTCCCTGCAGATGGAATCCTTTATGCCATTCGGGATGTGACTGCCACAGTGGACAGCCTCCCTCTGATCACAGGTGACCAACTCCCCACCCTAGACTGCTAGAGTCTGCTCCCAGGTAGGAACTGACCGGAGCCACCCCCCTCTGCCCATTCTAGCCTCCATCCTCAGCAAGAAGGCTGTGGAGCGACTCTCAACCCTGGTGGTGGATGTGAAGTTTGGAGAGGCTGCCATCTTCCCAAACCAAGAAAGGGCCCGAGAGTTGGCCCAGGCCCTGGTGAGTGAGTGAGTGAGTGAGTGGAGCTCACTCACAAATGCTCATCTTACTCCCTCTATGTTTCCTCCTCTGGACGCTCCTGGGCCAATGAAATCACCAACCCAGGGGCAGCTGGGGGGCTCAGTGGATGGAGAGTCAGGCCCAGAGATGGGAGGTCCTAGGTTCGAATCTGGCCTCAGACCCTTCCCAGATGGGTGACCCTGGGCAAGACCCTTAACCCCCATTGCCTAACCCTTACCACCCTCCTGCCTTGGAGCCAATACCCAGTATTGATTCTAAGGCAGAAAGCACACGCTCTTCAAAAATCCTTAGCCCGGGCCCACAAGGATCAGATTGTGTTCTATGAAAGTCAGGAAGAATTTTTAAATTATTTTTTCATAATTATTTTATTTTTAATTAAAATTTTAATTAAAATGAATAAGATTATTATTTTTTATTATTAACATCAATCTGCCAGCTCAATGGAAACCATTTACAGCTGAGGGACAGAATCGGCCCCTCTTGCCCCTTTCCTCCCCTATTTTCTACCCTAAGCATTCAGTAGTGGATATGTAGGACTTTGATGGAGATGGAGGGAAGGGTGTTGAAGGGAATGGGGAGCACCAAGGCATGAAATGGTCAGGTAGGAATAGGCAGAAGGAACCAAAGACAAAAGTGGCAGATGGGGCTAGAAAGGCAGACAGTGTGGAAGGTCTTGAATGCCAAGTAGAAAAGTTGGGGTTCCAGTCAGTAGTGATTTGCTGTTGTTCAGTCATTTCAGTCAATTCTTCTTGACCCTTTGGGGGTTTTCTTGGTGAAGAGTGGTTTGCCATTTCCTTCTCCAGCTCATTTTATGGATGGGGAAATGGAGGCAAACAGGGTGAAGTGACTTGCCCAGGGTCACACAGCTAGGAAGTGCCCAAGGCCAGACGAGTCTCCCTGACTGGAAGCCCAGCGCTTTACCCACCAACCACCCAGCTGCCTCTAATGGGGGAGAGAACACACAAACAACTCTGCCCAGACTAGACACATGCAGAGTTCATGGATTCCAGAGATGGTGGGAAGCACATGTCGACTAGGAACTTTGGATGTGGAAGAGAGGGCAGATTTGTTAGGGCCATGGACAGGGAGGTTGGCAGGAAGAAGAGCTGGCAGTGGGAGAAGGGCACCCGAAGGGAGGCTGATGAGCCACAGACTCCTTTGGCAGGCCGGTGGAGTCTCTGGACTCTGTCTCAGAATGATGCCTGAACAAAAATTCTCTTCCTTTCCAGTTCCAGGAAAATCCATCCATAGGCCCAGTTGGGAGTTGAGGGACTCGGGTTAAGAACCCCTGGTTCAAGGCACAGTGAGGTTAAGGAACCCCGAGGTGGGCAGGTCCAGTAGGCAGAAGGTGGTCAGGGTTGCAGTTTGGGGCTCATCTAAGCCACCAGAGGGAGGAGACACTTGCAGGGTGAGGAGGACTTAGGGCAACCTTGAGGAGCAGCCACCTCTAAAGGCAGGGAGAAGTCGAGCCAGGAAAAGGGGGAGTGGAGCAAGTCAGAGGGGGCCCGAGGAGCCTGGAAGAAAACGGAGTCCCAAGGCCAAGGCAGGAGAAAGCCTTGCCCACCAGGCTGCAAAGCTACAGAAAAGTCGGTCAGCAAGTGGAGAAAAGGCCATGGAGTTTGGCTTGGCCAGGATACAGGTAGCCTTGGATGGGAGACCTCAGCAGCCTCTGTGCCAACCAGAACAAGCCTCTTCTACAACATCCCTCCAACAAGGGGGCTGTCACCCATTGCTTGAATAGCTAACTTAGCAGCGAGGGGGCAGTGATTTTAGCCAGGAGCGTAGCAGTATCAGAGAGAAGGGAGGCTAGACTGCAACTGGAAGCAAGGTCAGCGCAGGGCATGGGAGACAGATTCGAATTTCAAATGGAAATGTGTGCCTTGAATCTGGAATGAGGAGCCTAGGAAGCCCTCTCCTCGGCCATTTCTGATTTCCAGGACAACAATAGCCTCCATTCATAGCCAGAGGAATCCAGGGTTGCGGGCAGGAACTCAGAAAACAAAATTCCTGGGAAGCAGTGGCTCAGAAATGGATGAGATCTGGGCATCTTTTGAATTGAAATTGAATTTGAACTGAAACTGAATCTGAGCCAGAGGCTAGCAGAAATGAATGAGAGTTGCAGGCAAGAGTGTCAATGAAAGGAATTCTAAAGGAATTGGGGGGGGGGGGCTTGCCCGATGGTGCCAGCCAGCAGCAGCAATCCTCCAAAGGCCCAGATTCTGCTCTGGGTGCCCACCATGGGCTGGATCCGAGGGCTTCTGAAGTCAGTTTAGGACTAAGGATTCAGTTATCATCCAGGTGAACAGCATGAGCTTAGCAGGGAAATTTTAAATGAAGAAGCAATAAAAATCCACACCAGAAATGTTCAGGGACAGGGACAGGAAATGGGGAGGCTGTTGTCATCTCTGCAGGAAGGGAGAAAGAAAAGGAGAGAAAAGAAGAATGAAGAAGGCAAGGGGAAGATGGGAGACAGGCTTGAGATGGGAGGGGGGAGGGAAGAAGGGAAGGGAAAGCCAGATGAGTGGAGGCGAATCAGGAAGACTTCCTAGTTGATTAGATTTGGCAGATAAAGGAGAGAGAGGGGTCCAGGCTGATCAGGGGGTTTCTAACCTGGAGGGCTAAGAAGATAAGGGAGGATAAGGCAGGGAAGAGAGGACTCAGGGCAGGCACCCTGGTGATGACCAGAGGATGTTTCTCTTCAGGTGGGTGTAGGGGCCCGACTGGGGATCCGGGTGGCAGCTGCGTTGACCACCATGGATAGCCCTCTGGGCCACTGTGTGGGCCATGGGCTTGAAGTAGAGGAGGCCTTACAGTGCCTGGAAGGAGGAGGCCCCACAGACTTACGGGACCTCATCACCCAGCTAGGTAGGACTAGGGAGAGGGTGGGAAAAAGAGAGAAGGAAGGGACCTTTCCATTCCTCCTGCCCACTGCCCTGCCTAACCCCCATCCCCAGGAGGATCTCTGCTGTGGCTGAATGGCCAAGCCGCAACCCTAACCCAGGGGGTAGCCCAGCTGGGTGCCATGCTGGACAATGGCTCTGCCTTGGGCCGGTTTCAGGCCATGCTGGAGGCCCAGGGAGTGGCCTCTGACCTGGCCCAAGCCCTGTGCTCAGGATCTCCTGCCCAGCGCCAAGGCCTGCTCCCCACAGCCCCCTTCAAGGAAGAGCTGAGGGCAGCTTCCGAGGGTGAGAACCTTAATTTCATGGCTGGCCCCAACCCTGCCCCATGCTGCCCTTCTCCCTCATTCCCTCTGTGCCTCCTGTCCTGTCACTCCTTCCCAACCCACCTCTCCAAATGCCCCAGCTGGCTCCCCTCCCCATCCCCCTGTGGATCACTGCCTTGGCTCTTATCCTCCACCCTAAAACTCCCCTCCTCAGGCACCGTGCAGATGATCCAGGCCCTGCCCCTGGCCCAGGTCCTCCATGAGCTGGGGGCTGGCCGGAACCGAGCAGGGGAGCCCCTCCACCATGATGTCGGGCTGGAGCTGCTGGTGAGCATAGGACAGAGACTCAGTGCAGGTGAGGCTCTAGGGGTGGGAGTGGGGGCTGCAGAAGACCTCTTCTTCCTCTGAGTGATGGCTCCAGCCTGAGCCAATCCCATCTGCCTTCAGATTCTTTTAGGCCTTCTCTGGGTCCTGACTGCCTTAGGGTCTTTCTCATCCATCTTCTCTCTGGCCCTGCTCCATCCACACTGCCCATGACTAAGTACTGTACCTGGGTACTGGCCCATTCTAGGACTAAAAGGCACCTCAGAGGCCAGCTGGCCCAATCTTATTTTTCAGATGAGGAAACTGAGGCCCAAAGGAGCTGATCACCTACTTGTCTTCCTACCTCTTTGGGGTCTGGGTTAAACTGTTTACTCCCCCTGTCGTGGTTGCTGATATCTGACAACCTGGGGCCCTTTCTCACTTCACAGTCTCTGTCCCAAGGAGGACCTCTCTGGCTTAGACTCCCGGGATTCGGTCTTCCTCTCCGGGTCTTTTCTTGGCTCCCTTCTTCTTTATTGCTTTCTGAGCAAGTTCCATTCAATGCACATATGAAGTCCCTGCTGCATACAATGCCCTCCCTGGGTAGTGGGGCCCCAGGCTCAGGAGCTCCCAGGAGAGGAAGAGCCAGATGAGACATCAGTGCAGGACTTCTTGTCCGGTCCTTAGAATGTCCTTGGGAAGAGCATGCATGCCAGGCAGAGGGCCCAGGGTTCCAGGGTGCCCCAGGCTGGCAATACAAAGGAATTGTTTGTCAGCCCCAGAGCCCATTTAGGGAAAGAGAGGATAAGCTTTGTATCGAGGAGCTGGTAGGCTGCCTGGGTTAGGAGTGGAGATTGGGAGTCATCTGCACTGGGGTGGCCTTTGATACCAGGGGAGAGCGGAGGAGAGAAGAGCCAAAGACAAGTGCCTGAAGAGGCCAGGAAGGGGCTTGAGGAGACAGAGAAGGAGCAGGCAGGAGGCAGGAGGAAGGAGGAGAACCAAGGGAGCATGGCCTCCCGGGAGCCCAGGGACAAAAACTACTCAGGAAAACAACTCCTGGGTGGACTCACGCAGGGGGCAAAGCGCTTTTAATTCCCCCTCTCCCAGGAAGAAATGGGCCAGTGACTTGCCAAGGGTCACCAAGCTGGCCAAGAGTACATGGGACAGTTGAGGCGCCGGAGGATAAGGCTTGAAAGGAGGCTCTGGAGGTCTCTACAGCTCCAGGGGAATGCGGGGGGGGGGGGGGGGGGGAGGGGGGGAGATGAGGAGGCAGTGGGTAGGGGCACCACAGCTGGTTAAGGGCAGGCAAGGGAGGTCCGAGCCCCATGGCAGATAGAGGAGCAGCAGCAGATGGAGAGCAAGGGTTTGAGGCTGAAAGGGCCAGGAGGCTGGGACCAGGGTACCGGGAGAGCCCAATGCCCTCATTGAGCCCAACATCTCTGAATGTCCCCCTGGGGTCTTCCATGGGCACCCCCTCCCTTCTTTGGGGGCTGGGATTTTAGGGGGGGGTTGCTGGACAGTCTAGGGTGACAAGTCCTCCTCTCTTCCTCACTGCCCAGGGACGCCCTGGATCCGAGTCCACCACAAGGGCCCCAGCCTGAGCCCCCGCCACCACCAGAAGCTGCAGGAGGCTCTGAAGCTCTCCGACGGGGCCCCCTTCATGCCAGACCCTTGCCTGCGGGAGCTCATCCTGCCACCCTCCATGAAAGGCTAACCCTTTGCCCAGGGGCAGACTGACTCCTGGAGGCCCAAACGGCTCCCCGGCCCGCTGGCCCCCCGGGGCGGGGGCTTCGCCTCTTAAATAAACTGCTCTTTGGCCCCTGACTGAGGCTCGTCTGTCTGCCGCCAGCAAACAGTCCTCTCTTGCCATCCTAGTCTGGGGCGGGGCTCCTGGCATACAGTGAGGTGGGGTGGAGGTCACGCACACTCGAATGCTGTAGAGAGTGCCGGGAATCCCCCTGAGGTCACTGCCCTCGGCCTCAGTTTCCTTATTTGTAAACAGCGGGATGGGGTACCCAGACTAGGGAGCAATTGAGCACGTTGTTTACCCGCCTACTCGGGACAGTACTTCACTATCGCAGCAGAGGGCGCTCGTAAGTGCTTAGATGGAGATCTGGCAGCGTGCGCGGCACCGCCAGCCACCGCCCTACCGTCTCTCTAGGCTCTGCCCATGCGCAGGCGCAGCATCATCCCCTTGCGTCCGCTGGCTCTGCGCCCACACGCTACGCAGGCGCTTTGGCCTCCAGTCTTGGGCGGCCTCGGCAGTTGCCCGCGGATGCCCATTGGACCAAACTTGCTCGAGGGCATACGTATTAATCTCGCGAGATCACAAAAACACTTCCAAGGGGGGGACCCTGCTACCGCCTGAGTGAGGTAAGCGCATGCGCCCCTATCCCCAAACCCTAGCCACCACCCCCACCCCCGGGCAGTAGGCGGGACCAGGTGGAGCAGGGAGTGAGGGGGGGGGCTTCGGTGCCCCTGCATAACACCCCGTTCTCCCCCTCATCCTGTCCCAAGTTCAGATAGCTAGCGCTGATTAAGCGCCTGCTGTGTACCAAGTCCGGGGGTGGAGGAGAACCACAGGGGTGCATCCAAGGCGGATGAGAGGGCGGGGGCCTGGCTGGGGAAAAGACCGGGAGATGGAAGCCTGCGTGAGCCCCAAAGCTTCTCCCAGGCGGACCCCATGATGGGGAAAGCAGCTGAGAGGAGAACGGTGCCGATAGGGCGCGCCCCCTCTTGGTAGGGAGGGGATCTGCAGGGAGCTGCCCAGGCTCCTACCTACTTCCTCCCCACCCCCACCCCGTGTGTGTTCCAGGGCTCTGCTGTGAGATGTGGCCCCTCCGGGCTCCAGGCCACTGGCGTCTAGCCCTGGCCCGCCTGCGCTGGGCCGCGCGGTCCTGTTCCTCGGGCTCTGCTGGCAGTAGGAGTCCCCCTGGGGCCCTGGGGCTGCGCACCCGCTTGCTGGTGACTGGGCTCTTTGGGACGGGGTTGGCCGCGGCGTGGCTCTCCGCGCGGGCAGAGAAGGAGCAGCGGCAGCGGCAGCGGCGGCTAGAGGCCCTACGCAGTGCGGCCGTGGGCCAGGGCGACTTCCAGCTGGTGGACCACACGGGCCAGCCCCGGTGCAAGGCTGACTTCGTGGGCCAGTGGGTGCTCCTGTACTTCGGCTTCACTCACTGCCCGGACGTGTGCCCCGAGGAGCTGGAGAAGCTAGCCACTGTGGTCCGCAGGCTGGAAGCCGAGCCAGGCCTGCCCCCCGTGCAGCCCCTCTTCATCACTGTGGACCCCGAGCGGGACGACGTGGCCGCCGTGGGCCGCTACGTGCGCGAGTTCCACCCCCGGCTGCTGGGGCTCACGGGCACCCCTGAGCAGGTGCGCCGGGCCAGTCAGGCCTACCGGGTCTATTACAGCGCGGGACCCCGAGACGAGGATCAGGACTACATCGTGGACCACTCCATCATCATCTACCTGCTCAACCCTGACGGGCTCTTCACCGACTACTACGGCCAGAGCAAGACGGAGGAGCAGATCGAGGCCAGCGTGAGGCGCCACATGGCTGCCTTCTGCAGTGTGCTCTGAGCCCCCATGTCCGCCCACCTCCTTGTCTCGCACAGGGGCTCCACACGGGTGGGGCAATAAATGTATTTTTTGTACAAAAATGCAATAAGCTTGAAGGGCACATTGGGGCCTTGACTAGGACTGAGACACCTGGGTTGGGGGGGGGGAAGGGGAACACTGCCCTCCCACAGCCTTAGGCTCTGGCTAGATGCAGCCGGATGCCCCTCCTGGTCTCCAGGGGTAGGGAGGCTCCCGTGCCACCCCCCAACCCCCCATCATCTAGGTACCAAAGCAGGTAAGTCTGGCCAAACTTTGGACAAAACATGGAAAAAGATCGCTGCTGGCTGCGGCCCAACAAGTAGGGGGGCTCACACACTATCAGGGCAGGGCCATAGAGGGCGCTGTGTACGTCTGGAAGCGTTCATGGGCTCTCTGGCGGCTCAGGAGCCTCAGGGACATGGTGTCCACAGCCTCCTCGAGGCCAGGCTTCTGGGCGATCTCCACGGTGTAGTCATTGGCCTGGTGGGAGGAAGAGGAGGCTGGGAACAGGCCCACCCCGCTGGCTTGGGCCCCTCCCAGTGCCCAGCCCCTACTCACCAGCTGCAAGGAGGCCAGCATAGAGCGGCACACCTCAAAGGCAGGCTTGCCAGCCACCAGCTCGGCAAAGGGACACCACTCATTGAGCTGCCTAAAGCTGGCCACCACTTGGTCCCCGTAATTGTGGATGTCAAACGGCACGTGCTCCTCCTGGGGGGAAGAAAGGGGCCAGGGTCGCCCACTGCCGCCACCAGAGGCCTGCCAGGTGCGGGGGGCGAGGAGGCCGGGGCCCATCCTCACCTGTTCCTGGAGCAGGGGGCCAATGGTATCCTCCCAGTCACGGATACGCTGAGACAGCTCGGTCTCATGCACATACTTCTGAGAGCTGGCAATAAACAATTCCTGAGAGAGGGAAAGGGGGCTCAGGAGGTCTTCGGGCCAGGTGCCCCCACCCCACTGACCCCTGCACCTGGCTCCAGAGCACAACCTACCACGTTTCTCTGGACTAACTCCTCGTAGCTCAGTGGAGGGATGATTTCTGGCTCTGGTGGAGGAAAGCAGGGCCCCGAGTCAGCTCCACATTGGGACAACTTGCGGCCTTTCCCTCCCGCCATTACCCACACCCTCAATCCCCTGGGCCTACCTGGAGCTTCCTCCATGGGCTCCACGTCCTCAAGCTCCAGGAAGCTGTCTGAGAAAAGGAGAATGCGGGGAGCTGGCATCACCCATCCAGCAGCCCGGGCCTCCCTCCCCTTTCCTTCCCCAGCAGGGCTGCCAGAGGACAGCCCGGGCCCAGGAGTTACCTCCCCCTCCAAGGTGCTCCAGGGACTCCTCCACACGCTCCTCCTCTAAGGCCTGCAGTCTTTCCTGGACCTTGGACAGCTGCTGCTCAGTGACCTGGAAGCACACAAGGCTAACGAGGTTAGGCCTCTAGGCTCACGGGCCTGGAGATGGCTTCATGCCCTTCTGCCAACATCCCGCTAACATCTGCTCTGCACAGGGAGGAATGGTGGCAGAAGGCCTGGAGACCTGCCTTCCCAGAGAGACGGACTTCAGGGACCTGGCAGGGCTAAGGACAGTGGCTGGGGCCTTGGGGCTTGTTGCTTCTGGCCCCATTCTCCCCAGTGCCTCAGTAGCTTCCCAAGCAAGAGGCTGCTCAACGCTGCTGTCCTGCCTCTCTCCTCATGGACATGCTTGTCTAGCCCCCACTGCCTTCACCTCTCCCCTCCGCAGCTTCCGAAGAGTATCCATCTGCTTCTTGAGATGCTTCCAGTAGAGGGCTTCCATGTCTGTACAAAGAGATGTCGCTGGGGCCTCTGGTTCTGGTCAGGGGGGGGCAGTTTAAAGCCCCCCATGATGTCTCAGGCCTGCTACCCCTCTAGCCACCCCCCGAGGGGTTTCCGTCTCTTCCCCAGGCTCACCTGCAAACGTGGGGCCTTTGGGCTGAGGTTTCTGGGAGTTTTCACCGCCACTATCTGAGGAGAGAAGTCAGCAGTCAGCCGGGCACCACCAGACATCACTGTAGCTCCATGAGCCCTGGCCCCTTGGGGCCTCCCCCCGCCTAGGACTTTACTCACAAGTTGCCAGGTACCATTCATGGAAGCCCTGGAGTCTAGTGGAGGTCTTCCTTTTGCGTTTACCTGATGAGGTCTCCTCCAAGTGCTGTGGCAAAGAGTAAGGGCTACCTGGGAAGCAGAGCCAGGAAGTCAGGCCACAGGGAGCTGCCCGAAGGGGATGGGCGCCGGACGAAAGGTGGCTGCCCCCAGGCCAGCCTCCCCCCGGGCCACAGGCTCCCCCCAGTGCACACCCACCTCTACCCCTCATTTCTCATTACCTTTCTTGAAGGGTTTGCCCTCCAGGGAGTCAAAGGGGTCCAGGTTCTGCCAGAGGTTTCGGGATTCCTAAGGCACATGACACATAGGAGACCCTGAGCCACGTACTTGGGGCCCAGTAAGGCCAGACACTGGGCTATCTGCCTCCTGGGGGAGTTTTGGGGGAGCTCTGCCCACAAGGATGCCCCAGGAAAGGAGGCAGGCCTGTTCAGAACCAGACATTTTGGAGGGGATCCTCTCCCCACCCCCAGCACCTCCCGGTAGCCCCCCTCAGCTCCAGCTCTGCTCACCTTTTGGTACCATGATGGATGGGGGATAGCAGCAGTGGCTCTGCCCCGTAGAGTGTACCTCTTTGGTTTTGGGATGCCCTAGGAGAGAACACCGACGACATCACCCTTGTTGCCCATTGTACCACCCCCAAAGGCTAATGAGGATCCAACCAAACCAGCTCCTCTGAATTTGGCCCAGCCCGAGTGACAGCTGGGCCCCTGCTACCCCACCGAGAGGGGGCGCCACCACCTGGGAACAGAGCTGAGCTTAGGTGAGGTCGGCAAGGACCGATGGCAGCAAGGACCCGAGGATCACGCCACACTTCGCATGCTTCGCACCCTGTCCCTTGAAAGTAGGGTAAAACATGCCAAAAAGCTCAGGCAGGCCCAGGGTGTCCTGGGAACAAGCCCAGGTGACCTGCCCAGATTCATTCAACCAGGGTTCATCTAGCTGACATTCTAGCCTCCCCCCCACCCCCCCTCCCACAGACCCCCCCGCCCCCGCCCCCTTCTGACTGATCAGGAATTATCCAAAGAATCACTAGAGCCCTTAGGAGTTTGTAAAGCAGCGCAGAGCCATTATCCCCAGAAGCCTGTGAGGTAGGAGCTCTAGCCATCATTGTCCCCATTTTAGAGGTATAGAAACTGAGTAACCTCACTGCCCTCTGTCACCCCTCACCCTCACCCTCCACAGGGCTCCACCTGCTGCTGGATCCCCGGTTCAGGGGGCTTTGGAGAGACGGCAGGCACCTCTGGGACCTCAATAAGTAGGTCCCCTCCCACATCATCATCTTCACCTTCAGGTAAGGCTTCCTCTAGAGAAGGAAGGGAGGAGAGGATGAGGGAGGACCAGCCAGGCCAGGAATAACGGCCGAGCAACCCCTGCAGGCCCAAGGAGCCCCCCAGCCTCTGGATTTGGATTCGCCTCCATGTAAAAGGAAGGGAAAGGGAGGAGGGGAGGGGGACCGAGGCTCAGACTAGAAGCAGGGGCGGGGGGGGGGGGGGGGGGGGGCTCAGCTCCACACCTGGCTTCTCATCATCGTCCTGGGAGAAATTGAGCACTGGGGCCGGAGACATGCACACAGAGACATCCATGGGCATTTCCTCAGGCCTCTCAGCATCTGTGAAGAACGGCATGAGATGGGGATGGGGGGAGTTCAGGTCGTAGGGAACGCCTGGCGCCCCTTTCAGGCGGGCCGCCTTGAAGCACTGCCCTCGAGGCCCAGGCCTGGGCCGTGTCCTCCCTGCCTGGGGGAGAAGAGCCAGGCTCTCTGTCGAGGCCGCCCCATCCTAACTGGCCATTCGGGCCTGCTCACTGCCTCCCAGCGGCCCGCTGTGCCTGGGCTGGGGTGGAGGAAGGGCTTAGTGCTAAGCGGGGAGCCCTCGCCCCCCCTTGGTAGGACTCTCCCCCATGTCCCCTGCACCCTAAGGGCCTGCTGGATGGACAGGAAGCTGCTGCCTCTTGACCTGGCCTGAGCTCCGGGCGAGGGACGGCCCCCTGCCCACTCCTGGCTCCATGGCCCTCTCACCTGGCTGGGTCCTCGGCAGCATCTGCTCCATTGGGGACAGACCTCCTGGCTCCAGCATGAAGGCACCACTGGGGTGAGGGGTGGATGTGTTCATCCGGAAATCCTTACGGCTGGCCAGGATCTCCCCTTGCCGGCTGTGCTAGCAAACAACCATGTTCTGAGGAGACCTTGGAGGGCCACCCCTGCCCGGAGCAGGCCACAGGCCACAGGCTCAAGGGCGGACGCAGAAGCGTTCCAGGGAGGCACCGAGGGGGCCTGGGGGCAGAGGGGGCGGGGCGGGAGGCTGTACCTGTAGAGTGGGCTGTTTTTCTTCTCTTCTTCATCGGGGGGCACCAGGGCCATGGGCACCAAGGGGATGACAAGGACCGCCTGGCAAGGGGCACAGAGTCACCTTCCGGTCCTTTCTCCCCACCCTCCCCCTCGCCACAGCACCAAGGGCCAACGGTGCCGCTTACATTGGGAGTCTGGTCGTTCTTCAGGTCAATGTTTGCCCGGGGGTCTGCGAGGTCATCCAGAGACAGGAACTGCAGGGAAACAGAGGCAACAGCTCAAAGGCCTGCCAGGGCCCAGCACGGCCAAGCGGGACGAGCAAAGGGCATGCACCCGGCATCAAGCCTGGGAAGCCTCACCTCTTCCTCAGGTTCCGGGTGAGCTCCGCAGCTGGCATCCTCATCATGCCCGTCTGGCTGCACAGATGTGGGCTGCTTATTCCGCCTGGGGGAGAAAAACAGGGGCAGGTTGGCTTTTCCCCAGTGGAAACCGAGTGCAAGCTGTCAGAGCCTAGCTGGGATGCTCCAGGTGAGTGCGGGGTGGTTCCCGGGCCAACAGCTCCTTGGTGAAGTTGCCCAGTCTCTGCCCAGCCTGAGCCTGCAAGCATTTCAGGCAAAGGGCACGGGCGTTTTCACACAGGAAGCAGAACATAAAGAGGCTTGGTGGCTTCTTCAGCCCACGATGGAGCCTGCATGAATTTTTAGCATATTCCTGCTTGTCCGAGTTTCCTCCCATCCTTACTTTTTGCCTGAGATGAAATCCAGGGCCTGGTAGACCAGCGAGTAGAGGTACTCCACCTGCCGAGGGGAGACATGGCGTGAAGAGAGGAACTCGTGCCTGGGCGTACCAGGGAAGCACAGCTGACTGACCAGCTGGGGCTGGGCCCAAAGCAAAGGTCCTCCCAGGAAGCAGCATCACCAAGAATGCGCCCGTGGGCAAAAGAGCCCCATGACTCTTCTCAGGCTCGGGGAAACCGATCCCATTTCAGCCCCACTTATCAAGTGCCTCATCTCCTCGTCAGAGCACTGCCAGGAGAGGAAGCAGCCACTCTGAAGGCAAGGCCGGGGACAGAGCCCAAAGGCAGGGAGCCCAGGGGGCTGACCTCAAGCAAAGCCATGCCAAAGCAGGGGCCACAAGAAGGGGACAAACACCCTCTGCAAAGAGCTGGCTCAAAGGAGGGAATCTCAAAGAGGCCTTCGTGAATAAGCAGGAAACAGCCATCTCATGTGTGAGCACAGCCCCAGGGCCCCCCCAGAAGAGAGGAAACCACAACAAATGAATTGATCAATCCTCCCACAGGACACAGACACAGACAGACAGACAGACACACACACACAGATGCTGCCAGGTACTCACCTTCTTACTGTAGACACAGGCCGAACCCTGAATCAGCAGCGCGGCTTCAATGAAGTTCATGGTGGTTTTGCCTTCATCGAAAGAAATGCAGATCTGGTCCAGCTTCAGGCCATATAAGAAGGGATACAGAAAGGGAAGTGAGCAGTCCCTACCCTATTCGATTCAATCCCACCTCCAGGCCTTTGCTCACACCGTTCCTACCACTAGGAAAATCCCCCTTCCTGCCCAGGCTGGTTTAGTTAGAGAGCAGGGTTTATGGGAGGAAGAAACAAGAGATAAAGCTTAAAAGCCAGTAAGAAAGTACTAGCCCAAGGAGAGCTTTAAATGCCCACATAAATGGTGGGCACTGAGGAGACCCTGAGGGCTTCCAGCAGGCAAAGAATGAAATGTGGGATGGTGAGCCCTAGCCTGGACCAGGTGGCTCTCCCACTTCCCTCTCCTTGAGGAAACAATTTCTGCCATTGTCCTGGTTACCCAAGTGACCTCTAACAATTATAGACAAGTATAGGGCCCTCCTTAGCCCTAGGTCAGTCTATGAGACCCCAACCTCCTGCTTTTTATTTCTCTTTTAAAATGCTAATCTTTTTTACTTTCACTGACAAACAAATTCCCCAAAGCATAAGTAAAATAACACTATGAGCTGAAACCAGCCAAAGAACAAGAAACCTGAACCCAGTTTCTGGCTTTTTAAAACACATTTTTTTTTTTGTCAACTGAAATCCTGGCTTGTCACCTCCCAGGTGCCTTCGGTGGTTAGGGATGCATTTAATGTTCCTACATGTTAACTGTTTTGATCCTTGAAACAACCTGGGATGCTGAAGCTATTATTATTCTCAATTAACAGATGGGGAAACGGAGGCACCAAATGGTTAAGTGACTTGCCTAGGGTCCCACAACTCATAAATGTCTGAGGGTGGATTTGAATTTGGGTCTTCCTGCCTCTAAGTCCAACACTCTATCAAAGATGCAGAACCCAGGAAAACTCAAACTAGGGATAGGACAGCCTGAGCTTTGGCCAGATTCCAACCACTTCCTAATTCTGTAACCTCTCTGGACTTCAGCCCCTGACCTTCTCACTACTGCCTAGCTTCCTTCAAGACTCAGCTCAAAGAGGGCAGTGAAATAGCTAAGTGGATAGAGAGCCAAGCCTAGAGACAGGAGGTCCTGGGTTCAAATCTAGCCTGTCACTTCCTAGCTGGGTGACTCTGGGCAAGTCTTAACCCTCACTGTCTAGACTTGGAACCATCTGCCTTAGAACCAATCCTAAGATGGAAGGTCAGGGTTTTTAAAAATGATGGCTCAAGCCACTGCACAGGGTAGTTCTGGCTCCCCCAACAGGGGTGACTGACCTTTCATCTCCTCTGTATGTGTCTTGTCAAGACCTACTTATTCACATGTTGCCTCCCCCATTCTAATGAATGTGAGCCCCTTCCTTGGAGGGCTTTGGCCTTTTTCCATTTCTTTTTCTTCCCAGTATGCCTGGCATATAATAAGTGTTTAGTAAAGTTTAATGACTCACTGACTTGACTAAAGGATCCCTTAGGCCCTTTCCCACGGAGAGGGATGGATCCAAGTCACTTGAGCAAATTCAGAATAGGAATGGCTGAACCAGACCCCAAAAGTTATTACTGAGTCGATGTCCACCTGGAGGCTGTTAGTGAAGTGTCACAGGGCTCAGGCAGCTCTCTTAAGGGTCCCACCCCATTCCCGTTTTTAACTTTCTCTAAACGTTGCTTCTCTGCCCGAACTCTCAATCTTCCCATCTGCCTTCCTTGGAAAGGAGGCTGGTGAGGCGATCTGTAAGGCCTGAGTGGAGGCGGGGGCCCACGAGTACTCCTAGGTAGGAACAAGTCTGGGGCAGGGCAGGGAATCTGGCTGTATCAAGACACCGATGGGGACGGAGTACCCAGAGATCACAGAGATCACCGGGACTCAAAAGACCCAGGAAGAGGCAGGTAATCAATAGGGGTGGGGCAGATGCAGCGGCGCCCGTCTGCCCCGCCCCCAACACCAGTGCTGGCGTGAAAGGACGGCTTGGAGGTTTGCCAGATGCTTCACCACATTTTACAGACAAGTAAACAGAGGCTGAGACTTGGTCCCAATAAGATTTCCCGGTCACACAGGCCCCCTTCCGTCTTCAGATGATACAGGCCCTCTTCCCCTCACCTCAGACTATAGCAGCAGCCTGCTGGGGGGGAGGGGAATCTACCTTCCTCAAGCCTCTCCCTCCCTCCAATCCACCCCGCATTCAACCAACAAAATGATTTCCCAGCAAATAGGAAATGCTGAAGCCCTAGTTAGCCCAGGTCTCCAACAACCCCCCTCCATCACTGATCTGAGCCCCCAGGCTGTTCTAGAAACACGGCGTTCCATCTCTGGACCACTGCCCTCCCAGGCTTCTACGGAAAGCCTTCCCCCCCACTGGGCAAAGGCAATCAATTTCTCCGTCGGGCACCGCCCACCTCCCTGTCTGCATCACGAATTAGACAAGGTAATGAACACTTCGTGGAACCTCAGGGAGCTCAGTGCGGGCGAGCGGGGGTCCTCCCATGGGCCAATCCGTTCCCCGAGGGCAGGAACCCCGGTCCCCAGCTCAGGGCACACAATGCGCACTTAATCAAAGCACTCTAGCCCGGGAGGGCCGGGCTCTTCACCTCCAAAAAGGCCCCGCTAAAACCTCCCCAGAACACCGGGCCCAGTCTTGGCCTCCGGTGACGTCACCGCCCAGCCCCTCCTCCTCCGACCCCGTCGTGACGTCACCTCCTCCAGGTATTCGCCCAGCTGCGCCGCCACATCCACCTCCCAGTTCTTGGTGAGGTCGCGGATGGGCTGCAGGAGGTGGGCGAAGCGGCTCTCGACGTCCTCCATGGGCGGGAAGGCTGCCGGGACTCCCGCTCCGGGCTCCGCTTCTTCCTCAGGCCACAGTTGCGGCCGCTCGGTCTGGCGCCATTTTTGCGTTTCCCGCTCAGGGTGCTACGTGATGATAAAAGGCGGCGCCGGGCACAGACCTATGACGTCAGGGATGGGAGGGAGGAGCGGGGCTTGATAGGCGGAGCGTTGGTGGCACCTAGCGGGCGGGGGGCCAGACTCCTTCCAGAGGCATGGTGGGGAGGAGCCAACACGAAAGGGAGGGAGGCTCTTCGTGTGGGGCGGGGCCAAGGTCCCACGGACTGGGCGGAGATCGTGCCGTGGCTGAAGTTGAGCTTTTGCAAGCTGGGACAAGGGGGAGGAGAGGGCGGAAGGGTGGAGACGCTGACCTATGGCACCACGTGGGGCGGGGTTTGAGCGAGTGTGAGACCACGAAAGGGGCGTGGCGATTACGTAACTAGAGTGAGCGGGACGAAACGAGGGGGCGGGAGCTAGCTCCCTTCTCGCTCCGGGCAGCCCTCCCGGAGGCGGAGCCAAATCTCTTTGGCGTCACTCGAAGGCGGGGCCGAGGAGAGGGGCGGGGCCAGCTGCTGGCGGGCCGACGTGTCTCTGCAGCCCCTTCTCTGTCTTGGACCCGGACGGTCCGCCATGGCCAGCTGGAGGCAGCCCCGGTGCCTGTTCCTGCAGGGTGTGGCGGCTGCCTTCATGTTCGCCTTCGCTTCTCTATACGCGCAGATCCCGGGTGAGATCGCGGGACCCCGGGACTTTCCCCCTGCAGACCTGCCCCACCTGGATCCTCTCCCCTTCCCTGGGAATTTCCCTTCCACCCCCTCCCCTGGGATCCTCCTACCTTCTCCTTAAAATTCTCCTCCCCTCCCCCTGGGGACCCTTGTCCCTCCCCCGACCCTCCCTCTTTTCTCTTGGAATCCTTCCCTCGAAGTACTCCGCCTTTCCTTGCCCCCCCGCCTCATATCTCCCCTCCCTTCGCTCCCTCCTCCCGAGGCCCCTCCCCAGATGCCGCCGGCTCGCCCCATTCCGTTTCCCCTCGGAATGGCCCCTCTGCGGACTCCCACCTGGCTTTAGCCCTCGGTCTTCCTCTCCCTCCTTTTATCCCTTCCCATCTCCTGCCCTTCTGCCCCAGAGGACACCTCTAGACCTGGCCCACTGGTTCCCCCTGGCCCTCCCTCCTCCCCTCTGCCCCCAGCCCACTCGGCATCCCCACCACTGCCAGACCCAGTGCCCAAGGGGACCCACAACCCATGCTCTCTCCCCATCGACCGGGGTCCCTTCCAGATGGCTCCTGGGACAGGGGGTGGGCACAGCCCTGCCCTTTCTTCCCGGCCCCTCATCCGCACCCAGGCTGACCAGCCTTCCCCACCCCACCCCAGGGCTCTATGGGCGGGAGGGGATCCTGCCTGCCCGGAAGATGCTGCGGCCTCTGGGGAAAGGTCTCTGGCAGCAGCTGTGGGAGGTCCCCACGCTGCTCTGGCTCTCTCCACGCCTGGGACTGGACACAGAGCAAGGCATGGAGCTGCTGAGCCTTCTGGGGACACTGTGCAGCCTGGGGGCCCTCCTGGTGCCTGCCCTGCGCCACAGCCTGCTCTACTTGCTGCTCTGGACCCTCTACCTCTCCCTCTACCAGGTGGGAAAGGGCCCTGCGGGACTCCTGCTTGCCCTGGCCTGAGCCCTGCTCGGGGAAAGGACTCTGTGGGCCGGCCTGCCTCTTCCCCCTCCCTTCTGCTCGGGAGGGAAGCCACCGGCCGGTTCTGCCCACCCACTTCCTGCCCCGCTCCGGACTCTGCAGCCCTGGGATCTGGCTTCCTTCCCCTCCTTTCCCTTCCCAGGGGACTGTAGGGGGAAAGCTGCGGCCCCCCAGTTAAGGGCCTGGGTGGGGAGGGAGCTGCCCTACAGCCCCTTCTGCCTTCCCGCAGGTGGGGCAGGTGTTCTTGTACTTCCAGTGGTAAGTGGCCAGGCTGGCTGCATGCCTCTGTCCCAGCCGCCAGGGCCCAGCAGGGGATGGCACTGGGAATCCCTGGGGGGGGGGGAGCGGGGCGCAGCTGGCGCCCCTTTGTTTTCCCCTGGCGGGGCCACAGTGCCCTTTCCGAAGGGTGGGCAGGCGGGTGGTCCAGGGCTCCCGTGCAGTGAGCCCACCCCCACCCCCAGGGACTCCCTGCTGCTGGAGACGGGGTTCCTGGCCGTGCTGGTAGCCCCTCTGCAGCCCTCCCGGGCCAGGGAGACGAGCGACCCGCCCCACGCAGACGTCCCCTTCTGGCTGGTTCGATGGCTTCTTTTCCGCCTCATGTTCGCCTCCGGAGTGGTCAAACTCACCAGCCGCTGCCCCACTTGGTGGGGGCTTACAGGTGAGCCGGCTTCCTGGAGCCTGACCCGGCCACGCTGGCCCCCCTCCCAACAGCACCCCCCAACAGCTGTGCCCCCTCCCAATAGCACCCCCAACAGCTGTGCCCCCCCAACAGCACCCCCCAACAGCTACGCCCCCTCCCAACAGCACCCCCCAACAGCTATACCTCCCCACCCAACAGCACCCCCCAACAGCTATGCCCCCCCAACATCACCCCCCCAACAGCTATGCCTCCCCACCCAACAGCACCCCCCAACAGCTACGCCCCCCCAACATCACCCCCCCAACAGCTATGTCCCCTCCCAACAGCACCCCCAACAGCTATGCCCCCTCCCAATAGCACCCCCCAACAGCTATGCCCCCTCCCAACAGCACCTCCCAACAGCTATGCCCCCTCCCAACAGCACCCCCCAACAGCTATGCCCCCCCTCCCTCCCAACAGCACCTCCCAACAGCTATGCCCCCTCCCAACAGCACCCCCCAACAGCTATGCCCCCCCTCCCAACAGCACCTCCCAACAGCTATGCCCCCCTCCCAACAGCACCCCCCAACATCTATGTCCCCCTCCCAACAGCACCCCAACAACTCCGCCCCCCCCCAACAGCCCCCTCAGCCCCCCACCCCAACTGTGCTCCCACCCAGCACCCTCCCCTGTCCCCGCCCCAGGGCCCTGCCCCGGCCACCTGGCTTAGGCCCCAGCTCTGCCTCCCCCAGCCCTGACCTACCACTATGAGACGCAGTGTCTGCCCACACCTGCCGCCTGGTTCGTCCACCAGCTGCCCGTGTGGCTGCACAAGCTCAGCGTGGTTGCCACCTTCCTCATCGAGATCGCTGTGCCCGTCCTGTTCTTCGCCCCCATCCGCCGGCTCCGACTCGCCGCCTTCTATTCCCAGGTAGGCCCCCGGCGAGGGTCCTCTGGCCTCGAGCTACCAGAATGGGAAATGGGCCCGTTCGTGGCCCGGCCCGCTCCCATTCTCTGAGGAGGTGAGGGCTGGCCCATTTGGCTCCCTGGGCTGGGCCAGAGACAAGGCTTCCAGCAGGCTGGTCAGGACCAGGCCCCGATGGCCCCCCTGAAATCCCACCGGGGCGGGCCTGGGAGCGGCAGGCCTGGAGCCGGTTTTGTTCCCTGCCTGCTGCTCCCTCCCTCTCTCCTCTGCTGCCTCCCCTGTGGAGTTGCTGCTACTCACTTTGTCCTTTTCCCCTCGGCAGGCCTTATTGCAGGTCCTGATCATCATCACCGGGAACTACAACTTCTTCAACCTGCTCACCCTGGTGCTCACCACGTCGCTGCTAGACGACAAGCACGTGTCCTGGTGGCTGGGCTCAGGCCGAGCGAAGCAGCCCCCTGCTGGTTAGTGCGAGCCCCTGGGCAGTGCCGCCCTCTCCCTCTCCCTGGGCAGTGCCTCCCGCTCCCTCTCCCTGGGCAGTGCCACCCTCTCTCCCTGGGCAGTGCTGCCCTCTCCCTCTCCCTGGGCAGTGCCTCCCGCTCCCTCTCCCTGGGCAGTGCCACCCTCTCTCCCTGGGCAGTGCTGCCCTCTCCCTCTCCCTGGGCAGTGCCACCCTCTCTCCCTGGGCAGTGCCATCCCCTCCCCGTCTCCCTGGGCAGTGCCGCCCTCTCCCTCTCCCTGGGCAGTGCCACCCTCTCTCCCTGGGCAGTGCCATCCCCTCCCTGTCTCCCTGGGCAGTGCCGCCCTCTCCCTCTCCCTGGGCAGTGCCACCCCCTCTCCCTGGGCAGTGCCGCCCTCTCCCTGGGCAGTGCCACCCTCTCTCCCTGGGCAGTGCTGCCCTCTCCCTCTCCCTGGGCAGTGCCACCCTCTCTCCCTGGGCAGTGCTGCCCTCTCCCTCTCCCTGGGCAGTGCCACCCTCTCTCCCTGGGCAGTGCCGCCCTCTCCCTGGGCAGTGCCACCCTCTCTCCCTGGGCAGTGCCACCCTCTCTCCCTGGGCAGTGCCACCCTCTCTCCCTGGGCAGTGCCGCCCTCTCCCTGGGCAGTGCCACCCCCTCTCTCTCCCTGGGCAGTGATCTGGCCGGGCAGGCCGCTGCTCCGCAGATGTTGGGCCCCAGCACCCCCTTCTGTGCTTGTCTCTGCAGCGTGGGCCAGGCGGCTGCTGACCGCCGCGACCCTGCTGCTGGAGGCGGCCGTCTATGGGCTTCTCGCCTACGGTACGGTTCACTACTTTGACCTGGAACTGGACGAAGAATGGGGCAGCGTCCAGGCCAGAACAGGTAGGGCGGGGAGGGGAGGCGAGCTTCTGGACTTGGCGGGGAGGGGGGTCAGCGTCCGCTCCCCTCCTGAGCCGCTCCTCCCCCTCCACAGCCTTCACTTTTCATGAGTTTTCCCAGTGGCTGAAGGCGGTCACGATGCCCTCCGTGTGGCTGGGCGTCGCCTCGCTGCTCTGGGTGTTGCTCAGCGCCCTGTACAGGTACCCGAGGGGCTGGCGGGGGGCGGGGCCCTGGTCCGGCTCTGTCTGGGGCGAGAGGAGGCGGGACAGGAGGAGGAGCCCCAGAAGAGCGCCGTCCTCGTCCCCAGGTGTGCCCGGATCCGCAGGTGGCCGGGGAAGCTCAAGGCCACCGTTCAGCTGATGGTCGTGGGTGCAGCCACCGCGGCCATGTTCACCGTCAGCCTGGTGAGTGGGGGCGGGGCGGGGGCGGGCCTCCGGCGCGGCTGGGGGCGGGGCACCCACACTGTCCTGTGCCTCAGGTGCCCTACACCTACCTGGAGCCGGGCACCAACAAGCAGCTCTGGGCCGGGGCCCACCGGCTCTTCAGCTCCGTGGAACACCTGCAGCTGGCTAACTCCTACGGCCTCTTCCGACGCATGACGGGCCTGGCAGGGCGTCCCGAGGTGGTCCTGGAGGGCAGCTACGATGGCCACAGCTGGACGGTGAGGGGCCTGGGATGCCAGGCTGGGCCCTGGCAGGGGCTCCTCCCCCACATGGCCCCTGTTGCCATATGCTCTCCGTCCCGCGTCCCCCGAGGCCTCCCCACGCGGCCTCCGCAGCAGCCCTCGGACACCCGGACGATGGCGAGAGCCCAGCTCCGGCCTCCCAAAGAGGCTCCCTCGGGGGCGCAGATGGGACTGCGTCACTCCTGCTTAGAAATTCCTCAGTGGTTCCCCGTTTCCCTGAGGGTCAAGCCTAGGCTCGGAGCTGCTCTTCCCCCTGCCGGGCCTTCAGGCATTCCCCAAGCCGTCCCCCGCCTCCCACCACGCACCCTGGGATGCACTCCTTCCGCGCCTCTCCTCTCAGCATCCTCCTGGTGCGCCGCCTCCTCTAGGAAGCTAGTTCTTGGGGCCTCTTGGACCTGCCTCCTTTGACGCGCTCTTCCCTGTCTCCCTACCCCGAGGGCCCAGCTGGCCCAGGAAGCCCCTCGGGACCTGGTTCGGTGGGGTGGGGGAGACTGCTGGCAGGGCTCTCACCTCGCGCCTTTCCTGGCTCCCCAAGGAGATGGAGTTCATGTACAAGCCAGGGAACATCAGCGTGGCTCCCCCCCTCGTGGCGCCCCATCAGCCCCGCTTAGATTGGCAGATGTGGTTTGCCGCCCTGGGCCATCACACCCACAGCCCCTGGTTCTCCAGTCTCGTCTACCGCCTCCTTCAGGGGAAGGCACAGGGTGAGGAGAGGGGCCGAGCGGGGGGCCTAGTGAGGAGGAGGGGCCGAGCTGGGGGGGCCGCGGGAGGGAGTGGGGGGCGTGCGACATTCTCAGCAGTTTTCTTCCCCGTCCCAGTGATCCGCCTTCTACAAGTAGACACCTCCAGGTACCCATTTTGGGAGCAGCCGCCCACGTATATCCGGGCCCAGCTGTACAAGTACTGGTTCTCCTCGCCTGGGGAGCCAAGGTGAGGACAGGGGGGCAGGAGTTGGGCCCTGATGGGTGCAGGGGGCAAGGGTGAGATCTTAGGCCAAGGAGGGGGCATCGGGAGCAGCGGCGCAGCCACACTGACCTTCTTGTGGCGAGCCCTTTGCAGGCTTGGAGCAGGCAGGGCAGGGCATGAAGTGGCCTCCATTCCCTTTCCTGTCTCTTAGCCAGTGGTGGCGGCGAAAGTGGTCTGAGGAATTCTTTCCCCAGGTGACCCTGGGGGACCCTAAGCTGGAGTCGTTGCTGGCACAGTTTGGCCTTCAGGTAGGGAGTGGCGCAGGGGCCAGGGCCAGGCTGGGGCGGGGTGAGGGACACGTGTGTGGCCGGGGCCAGGGGAGAGCCAGCAGCTTGTCCCCTTCCTGTCTGACTTTGGAGGGATCCCTTTCCGTCTCTGACACTCAGTTTCTCCACATGTGAAATGGAGAGTTTTGCTAAAGCTTCTGTCGTTGCCAAAAGGCCCGCAATGATTACCATGGTCGTGGGGGGCTGCTGGTGAGATATCCACCTCCCTCTTCTCCCCAGGACAAGAGCCCAGGCCGACCCCCACCCAGCTCAGCTAGCCCGCTACCTCAAGCCCTGCGCTGGCTGCGGAACCAGCTGACCCCCCTGGCTGCCCCGGTGCTGCTCTGGGGCCTCATCTGCTCGGTAGTGGCCATTCATATCCTCCAGGCGCTGCTGTTTCCCAGGCCCCGGTGGCCTGAAACAGTGGGTGGCAAGAAGAACAAGCCACCCTCCCAGAAGGAGAAGGGGGGTAAGGAGCGGTCCCAGCCCCAGGGCCCAGAGGGGGCTGGAAACGGCTCCAAGGGAACCCGGAGAAAGAAGTAACACTGTTGAGCCTGGATCTTAGGCTGCTTCTCAGGCATGGCTCCCCTGCCCCAGGGAAGCAGGGGCCTGCAGGGCTGAAAGGGTGAAGACAGGATGTTTTGGGGGCACAGCCACCAGCCCCTATCAAGCTCAGGACCTTCTCGACCTCCCCCATCTGCTGCATTCTAGGCCCATTCTCAGGGCCAGCTTCAAATGCCTTAATGAGACTGTCTGACTCTCCTGGGCTGGGTTGCACTGCCCAGGCCAGAGGCACCCGGCCTTCCTTCTGGTGTGTAAGATGGATGGACAGAAGTCTTCCTCTCGTTTTCTAAATAAAGAAAAGAATTGTCTGGCCTTTTTCCATCCTTGGGCTTGTGGGCAGCAGAGGTGGAGCAGTCCTGGGGTTGAGACAGACTTAGGAGGGGAGAAGAACCAGCCAGGCCTCAGGAGTGAGAGGTTGGACTTGAGCAGCCTGGGAACTGGCTGGCCCCTCTCTCTGTAGGCCTGGGCCCTGTGCCACCCGGCTGGGGCAGCAGAAACCCAGTTCTGTCTCGGCCTAGAGCTGTAGTTCCCTTGGCACTTGCTGTCCCTCTCTTAGCCTCCAGGCCTCTCCCAGCCTACCCAGGACCTCGGAACACGGGCTTTGAAGAAGCAGATGCTGTTGGGCATCGTTGTTAGGGTTGAGGAGCAGAGCCCTGATCTTGGACAGAGTCCAGGCTCTCAAAGGACAGTTGTGTATGGGCACATTTAGCCCAACCCACACTTAACCACTTCCCCTAAGCTAGGAATGGGGAGCTTACTACCTCCCAAAGCAGCTCCTTCTCTGGAGTGTTCTTTCAGACAGACATTGGGCCCCGCCAGCCCCATTGCTTCTTGCTCTGCCCCCTGACAGCCCTTCCAGGCCAGGGACCCTCATGGGCCCTGGGCTGAAGGCCCTGTTTTGCCCTGTTCCCCTTTGGGACTCTGCAGCTGCTCAGTTTCCTTTCTAAAAGCTGCCCTCCAGACCTGGACAGAGGCTCCAGAGGTGGCCTGGACAGGGCAGAGAAGCCATCAGACCCCCTCCCCCTCCTAACCCCAACTCTTTTGGGCCTCTGGCCTGGGAAGACTCCAGCCACGTCTTGGCCCTCTTTTCTGCATTGGCCCTCTTTTCTTTCTCTGTGTCTGTCTCTTCCTTCCCTTCTCCCCCTCTGGCTCCCTCTTTCTCTTTGGGTCTCTTGCACACCTGGAGGACAACTGAGTCAGCCTGAAGGGTAAAGAGGGATCTGTCAGGATGGAAGGGCTGTCAGAGGTCCTGACATCAAACCTGTGGGCTGCCCCAGGACAGCTTTCAGAGTCTCCCTTGGAAGGAAGCACAGGCTTCCTGGGGCTTGGGGCCAGCCAGCTGCTTCAGGGTGGCCTTTCCCCAGAGCTCTGCTGGGCCCCTGCTAGATGGACAACTGGCAGGGGTGGCTGGGCCGTGCACACTCAAGAGGGGGCCCAGACCCAGGCTCCCTGAAGACAGTCGCAGCATGCTGGGAGCTCAGGGAGCACGCTTGAGGAGAGGGCAGCAAGGAGCCTTTGGTGTGGGGCTCAGGGAGCCAGGAAGGGGCTCGGCTGTGGGTTCTGGCCCCTTTGGGTTGGGGTCCTTGTCATGAGGTTGGGATTAGGGGCCTGGGGTCTGAGGATCTCTGGTCCAGGTCCCTGAGCTTAAGGGATCAGGGCGCCTTGGTGGCAGTTAGCCACTTGCACCCAATGTGAGGCCATGGGCAGTTCTCTTGGGGGTGAGGCAGGAGCCAGAGTGTGGGGGGGGAATCAGAGTGGCTTCAGAATCAGAGGGATTGCGGGGGGTGGGGAGGAGAATGTGTGTCCCTCCCAGAGGGACAAGGCAAGAGAGGTAAGTCAAATGCCAACTGTCAGCTGTGAGCTCCCTGCCCCGACCCCCACCCCATCTCTCCCCCAGAGGGTTCAGAGCCTCCTTTTCAGCCTGGCTCCAGACTCTGCCCTTGCCTGGGAGCTTCAGGCTGTGTGTGAACAGGCTGGGAAAATGACTGCCTCAAGGAAGGAATTCTGCCCCCAACACCTTGTCTTGCCAGTCTTGGCCTCAGTTTTGACTCACTCCCCACCCTTCAGGAACCGCAGAGCCTGTACCAACGCATCACCTGCCCTGGGGTTCAAGATCCCTGGGCAGCCATCATGCTCAGCTAATCTAATGGCATGGGGCAGCCCCATCCAGGTCAATGGAGCAAGCTTTTAAATCCTACAGTGTGGGGGGTGAAGTAAAGGTGATGCAGAGAGCACAGCATCTTAGGAGAGAGTGGAATGAGGCTGCTCTCAGTGCTGGGGGACACAAAGCTTCCCTCCTGCCTGTGCTATCTGTGGCTCCCACAGGCCTTTGCTGGTGGCATGCATGAGCATCCCTCAACCCTTCCTTGGGCCCAGTAAGGTAGAGTCTCTCACCCCAGAGGAATACAAACTTCTTAAAGGTTGGTTTGGTCTTTGTGTCCCCCAGTGCCTAAGACAAACCATACACACAGTAGGCCCTTCAGGAATGCTTTTTCTAGTGGATGAGATTGAATTGACCAGGAAAGGATTGATGAAGGGTTGCCTAGACTCCCAAATCTTCTTGGACACCTCCACATGTGCACCCCACAGATATCTCCTGGTCACCACATCCTAAACAGGGACAGTTATATTCCCCAGCTCCTCCTAGCTTGCCTGTCTCTGTCAAGGGCCTTCTCATCCTTCTAGACAACCAGTCTTGAAGCCTTGGGATCTTTTTCTTCTCCCTCACCCTTCAGTGAAGACTTCACAAATTCTCTCCTGCAGTTCAGACCCTCATCACTTCTTGCCTGGGACAGGATGATCGTCTCCTAATTGGTCTCTCCTTTCTACGATCTACCCTCCACAAAGCTTCCCACGCCATCTTCAGAAGGATGGGTGTGATCATAGCTCTCCCTTGCTCATAATGCGTCCCTTTGGTCTCCAGGATGAAGTTCTGGCTTCTATAGCCTTCTATCAACCTTCCTCAAAGGTTTCCCATGCCCATCTCTCTATACAGATTTTGCTTGGTTTCCCCTTCATTCACCTGCTCAACCTCCTGGGTAGGCTGGTTTATGAGCTCATCCCTGAAATCCACACTCCCCATCTCATCTCTCGGAGCCTGTGTTCCTTCCCCACCAGAGCAGGCAGGCTGTGACTGACTCCTTTTTTTTAAAGCCTTCCCTTCTGTCTCAGAATCAATGCTATGTATTGATTCCAAGGCAGAAAAGCAGTAAGGGCCCATTTCTCCACAACCTTTCCAACCCCTACTTCTGATCTTATTTCCTGCCCCATTCCCTCTTCCCAAGCCTGCAGCCTCCTCCAAAGAGGTCTCCCAGTGGCCCGAGTGCTCCTTCTCCTTCTCAGCTGTCTGGTTTGTACTTATTGTTCTAGGAACTAAAAGCAATGGTTGTGACTAGAATAGCTCCCTCTGACCTTCCTGGCCCACAACTCCAGCCACGATCTCATGGCATGGATTTTCCAAGCCTTGACCCACTTGAGCTCTTTGCTCTGATTCTTCTGGATGCCAAGCTCCTTATCCCTGGTCTCTGAGCCCTGAGGCCAACCCTCCCACAGCTGGAGCCTTGATGTCATAAGCAGAACTTTTTTAGTTCTGCCTCAGTACAGAGCCCTGCCAGAGGTGAGCAGGGAGGAGGGAAAGGAGGGCCTTCTAAATGCCTTCTTAATCCCCCCTTCCCCCCCACTTTTCTTTCTCTGCTTCATCCTCCCAGTCCTAATCTCTGAAACCCCTGGCTCCCAGAGCCCCCTGTTCCTTCAGAGTCCTAATCCCTGTCCCTTCCAAGCCATCTGAGGCCTCCACCCCGGTTCCTTCTGAATCCTGAACCCCTCCCCAAGCTGGTGAGAGTCCCCAAGACGCTAATGCTTGTACACATACACAAGTGAATCTTTATTGATGGGTTGCTCTGGGTCTGACCTGAGTGGCTCATCCCATCCTGGCCCAGCTCCCCCCACTGACCTCAGGAGCCAGGGCCAGGCTCTGGGAGCCCCTCAGCCAAAGGATTTAGAGCCGCTGAAGTCACCAGGAGCAGGAGCTTCAGGATTTGGGCCCCACTCAGGTATTGACTGGTTCTTCGGGGTCACACAATTCAAAGAAGCAGCCCTTTTCTAAGGCCCGTTTTTCTCGGCCTCCTATGGGGACGGGGGGCATTTCAGCCGACTCAAGGGCATTTTCTGGAAGGTAAGCATCATCGTCCGGTGCCTCCTCAGGGAGAGGGCTGGGAGGGAAAGGAGGCCCATAGGCCCATTCCATCAGCATCTTGGGCCAAGCCTAACTTGCGGAATCAGCTCCTCCTCTTGACCTAGGTTCCAACCCTCTCTTCCTTGCTGGCAGCCCTCCAAGGGCAAATCTCCCAGCCTTCTGAACTCAGCCCCATGGCCCCTCAGAATTCTGTCACCCTGTTTTCACTTCACTCTTAGCCTCTTGTTGTCAGGTCTTTAGCCTGTAGGCTTCCCTCTAAAGTCCCAGCCTCTAGGAATAGCCTCCTTCCCCTTCTCCCTGGCAGGCCCCCAGGAAGGTTTAGAGAGGCCTCAAACCTACTGATGTTATGTTGTTTCCATTCGCAGTAGGATGAATTCTGCCCTCCTACCATCCAGCCCTGAGCTAGTCACTTCCTTTTGGCCTGTCCTTGGGAGGTGGAACAGCATGGACCAGATCTAGGATCAGATCCAGGAACAGAAGGGCCCTTATTCTGGTCTCTGAACCCTTTCATCTTTACTCTTTGTGAGTTTTGTGCCTCTTTTCCAATCTTTGTGGGCCCGCATCTCCCCCTTAGTTTTCCCTGCCCTCTCCCAGACCTGGTAGGGCTTCTAAAGGTATCCTTAGACCCTCATCCCCCCATTCACCCTCACTTTCCCATCCTTGACTCATCCTCCCAGTCGTCAGCTCTGGGTAATGGAGGTATGGCTGAGGCTCCTTGGGGAGGGGGTCTAGCATATGCCAGGGCCAGGGTAAGGGTCTTGGTATTTCTAGAATGAGAAATGGAGTGTCTCAGGGTTTCAAGGCTTGAGGGGTCCCATGGGACTGGACTCACCTGGTCCAGACTCCCGACAGTGACAGGTCCAGAAGGCCCAGGAGGATGATAAATAATTGAAGACGCCGTAGCATGGTCAAGGAGGAAGGGTCTGAAGGCTGGAAGCTGGCAGAGCCACAGGTGGCTTGGAGGAGAAGATTGGGACCAGAACAGGTGTGGGAGGACAGAGAAGGTGCCCAGAATTGGGGCCCAAACCTCCTGGAAGTCCCTGTCTCTTTGGCCCCCTAGTCCCTCCCTTTTAGTGTCCCCCCCCCTCCACTGGAATGAAGAGATTGGGGAGGAGGTGCATTAGAGGAATGATTGGAGGTTAGTGAGGACAAGGGACTAGGGCAGGTGAATTCCCAGGAAACTGGGAGGATGATAGATGGGGGGGGGGGCAGCCTTTAGGAAGGCTGGGTAAGGGAGACTCCAGGAGAGCAAGGAGGGCCCCTTACTTATGGGGAGCAGAGGGGACCCGCCGGGCAGTGGGGCAGTGGGGGGTGGGGGGGCAGCAAAAGGGCAGATGGGGTTCTTGGGCAGAAATTGCCAGAGGGACGATACCAGAGCTTTCTTGGAATGCTGATGTCTTCCTTTCTTCACAGGAGGATATCACATCTCCCAAACCAGCCCAGACCAGAAATACTCCTTTGCTGGGGGCGGAGCTGGACCTCCCCTCCTTGACTCTGGTCACAGGTTCCCCCTCCCCTGCTGAGGTCATATAGGCCAATTCCGGCTTCACCTGCTCTCAAGGCCCTCAGACTGGAGGGGGACAGTGAGGAGCTCAGCAGCAAGAGTTAGAAAGAGAAACTCCACTTAAAATCACTTTTGACAACCTGAATCTGTTGGCAGGAATCCCATGAACACAATGACAAAACACTTTTCACGCAAAAAAAGGTTCGATCTAAACAACTGGAAAAACATTAAGTGCTCATGGGTAGGCGGAGCTAATGTAATAAAAGTGCCAATCACCGAACTTGATTTATTCCTTCAGTGCATGCCTATCAAACCACCAAGAAACTATCTTATAGAACGAGAACAAATGCTAACAAAATTCATCTGGAAGAACAAAAGGTCAAGAACATCAAGGGAACTAATGAAAAAATGTAATGAATGGCGGGTGGCCAAGTGCTACCAGATCGTAAACTGTACTATAAAGCAATAATCATCAACACAATCTGTTACTGGCTAAGTAAGAGACAGAAGGGGGGATCAGTGGAATAGATTAGGGGTAAGTGACCTCAGCAAGCTAGAGCTTGATCGACCCAGAGATCCCAGCTTGGGGAATAAGAACTCACTATTTGACAAAAACTGCTGGGAAAATTGGAAAGTGGTATGGCACAAATTAGGTTGCAATCAACACCTCACACACTACACCAAGACAAAGTCAAAACAGGCATATGATTTAGATGTAAAGAGTGATATTATAAGTAAATGCAGGGAACCTGTCAGATCTACGGAGAAGGGAAGAATTTATGACCAAACAAGAGACAGAGAATATTACAAGATATAAAATGAATAATTTTGATTATATTAAATTTAAAAAGTTTTGTGCAAACAAAACCAATGCAACCAAGATTAGAAGGGAAGCAACAAATTGGGAAAAACATTTTATAACAAATTTCTCTGATAATGGTCTCATTTCCCAAATCTATAGAGAACTAAGTCAAATTTATAACAATGCAAGTCATTTCTCAATTTAAAAATGGTCAAAGGATATGAATAAGCAGTTTTCAGATGAAGAAATCAAAAGAGGGAATGGGGTTGAGAAAGTGGAGAGATCAGCCTTGACCCCTCTTTCTTGCCAACTGCCTTTAGTCCCTACTCTCAAGTTAACTAAATCTTGAATGTAGGAGTCCAGAGGCAGGTAAGGGAGAGAGAGACCGAGAGAGAAATCCTTGGAAAGGATCTGTGGATGGCTCTCTTCAAAATCCCAATCCACAGTCCCACTGAGGACTTTAGACTGCTGTCATGGAGAGTATGAGTGGTGGTATTCAGGGGTTCAGAAGGGACAGTAGATCTCCAAAGAAACGGGTTTCTTCTCAACCTCAGAAATGCACGTCCCTTCTCAGGCTCCCACCTGGAAGGGAAGTTGCCTGTTGGGTCCTCAAGCTTCTGATTCTCTCCTAGAATTCTCAGTTTTTTCTTCTTTCTCCTCCCCCACTCTCTCTTCAGCTAGTCTCTGTCAGATACTGTTCTCTCTTTGATGTGGACTGTCTCTTCTCTTACCTTAGTAAGTCCTGGATAGAAGTCTATGTAGAACATAGACCAAATGAAAACAAAGTATTTTAGGGATGGAGTGTGAAGATAATTTTGGGGTTGTGACTTAAAATCTAGATTTAATTGGCTGCCAGGGGAAATCCCAAATAAAATACTCGTCAGTCTGGAAATTTATGGTTATTTAATTAATATAGAGGGAAGGAATTTAAGAAGGAGGGAAGAGGATATAGGATTTCTCCTGCCTGGCCTGTATATCGATCACTGGATACACCTTCTGGAAAGGTAGAGCCTCAAATGAAGACAGAATCCACGGTGTTGGCCTGGCCATCAAGACCAGTTTGCTCAAAGAGCTGCCAGACTTGCCTGTGGGCATCAGCAAGAGGCTCATGAAGATCCGTTTGCCTCTCAGCAAAGACCGGTATGCCACAATCATCAGCGCATATGCCCCAACACTGACCAGCACAGAGGAGACCATCGAGCAGTTCTACTCTGACCTGAGTGCTGTCCTGCACTCAGTGCCCACAAATGACAAGCTGATAATACTGGGAGACTTCAACATCCGCGTTGGCCAGGACCATGAAAGATGGAAAGGAGTGCTTGGCAAACATGGTGTGGGCAAAATGAACAACAACGGCCTACTGCTACTCAGCAAATTGTCAGAGTTCGAACTCACCATCACGAACACTGTGTTCAGAATGGCAAACAAATATAAAACAACAAGGATGCACCCACAATCAAAACAGTGGCATCTCATTGACTACATCATTGTACGCCGGCGAGACATCCAGGATGTAAAGATCACCAGAGCCATGAGAGGAGCTGAATGCTGAACAGACCACCAATTGGTTAGAGCGACTCTTCAAATGCACATTGCGCCTCGCCATCCAAAACATGCCCAGACAGTTCGTGCATTTTACAACATGAGTTGTCTTAGAGATCCATCTTATTTGCAAACATTCCAGTCCTGCCTGGACGACCAGCTGTCTGCCAAGGGACCACTCACTGGAAGCTCAATTGAGAAATGGAACCAATTCAGAGACACAGTGAAGGAAATATCAAAGGCAGTCCTAGGCCCTAAACAACGAAACCACCAGGGCTGGTTCAACGAGAACAACACTGCTATTGAAGACCTATTAAGCAAAAAAGAACAAAGCCTTTATGGAGTGGCAAAATAACCCAAAATCTGCTCCTAAAAAGGACAGATTCAGGTCTCTCCAAGCCAAGGTGCAGTGTGAGATCAGGAAGATGCAAGACCGATGGTGGGAAAAAAAAGCAGAAGAAATCCAGCGCTTTGCTGATACAAAAAACTACAAACAATTTTTCAGTGCCCTCAAGACTGTCTATGGGCCATTAAAACCCACAACCACTCCCTTGCTATCCTCTGATGGTGACACTCTCATAAAAGATAAAAAAGGCATCAGCAACAGGTGGAAAGAACACTTCAGTCAGCTTCTCAATCGACCCTCTTCAGTCGACCAAAGCGCCCTTGACCAGGTCCCCCAAAACCGCACCATTGAACAACTTGACATCCCTCCTTCAATAGAGGAAGTCCAAAAAGCCATTAAACAAATGAGTGCAGGCAAGGCACCCGGTAAAGACGGGATCCCAACCAAGGTGCACAAGGCCTTAAAGGGAAAGGCGCTCCAGGCATTCCACATAGTGCTGACCAGCATATGGGAAGAGGAAGACATGCCCCCAGAACTCAGAGATGCCTCCATTGTAGCCCTATACAAGAACAAAGGCTCATGAGCAGCCTGTGACAACTACAGAGGCATCTCACTACTCTCCACTGCTGGAAAGATCCTTGCCCGTGTTATACTCAACAGACTCCTGTCATCTGTTTCAGAGCAGAACCTGCCTGAATCACAATGTGGCTTCTGACTAGATCGCAGCACCATCGACATGGTCTTCATGGTGAGGCAAATGCAGGAAAAATGCCTTGAGCAGAACCTGAGTCTCTACATCGTCTTCATAGACCTGACAAAGGAGTTCGACACAGTGAACAGGGACGCATTGTGGGTGGTCCTCAGCAAGCTCGGTTGCCCAGCAAAATTTGTCAAGCTGATCTAGCTCTTTCATGTCGACATGACAGGGGAAGTCCTATCTGGTGGAGAGACTTCCAATCGCTTCAACATCTCCAATGGCGTGAAACAAGGCTGTGTCCTCGCTCCGGTATTATTCAACCTATACTTCACCCAAGTATTATGACATGCTGTGATGGATCTAGACCTGGGCGTCTACATCAAATACCGACTGGATGGCTCACTATTCGACCTTCGCTGCCTGACTGCAAAAACAAAGACAACAGAGAGACTCATCCTGGAAGCTCTCTTTGCAGATGACTGTGCTCTCATGGCCCACCAAGAAAATCATCTCCAAACCATTGTGGACAGGTTCTCTACAGCAACAAAACTATTTGGCCTGACTATCAGCCTCAGCAAAACAGAGGTGCTGTTCTAACCTGCACCAAGGAGGCCAACTAACCAGCCTTGTATTACAATCAATGACATGCGGCTTTCTAACGTCAACACTTTCAAGTACCTGGGCAGCACCATTGCCAACGACAGGTCCATAGACCATGAGATTAATGCTAGGATCCAAAAGGCCAGCCAGGCACTTGGGCGGCTGTGCTCCAAAGTCCTCCAGCACAGAGGTGTAAGCACTGCGACGAAGCTCAAAGTGTACAACGCAGTGGTCCTCAGCTCGCTCCTGTACGGTTGTGAGACATGGACACTGTACTGGAAGCACATGAAACAGCTGGAGCAATTCCGCCAATGCTCTCTCTGGTCAATCATGAGGATCCGATGGCAGGACCGTATCACCAACCAGGAAGTCCTCGACAGAGCCAACTCCACCAGCATCGAAGTAATGGTCCTCAAAACCCAGCTACGATGATCTGGACACGTCATCCGCATGGATCCACAGCGAATACCAAGACAGGTATTCTATGGTGAACTGTCAGCTGGACTCAGGAAACAAGGTTGACCAAAGAAAAGATTCAAGGATCAGCTAAAGTCAAACTTGAAGTGGGCTGGCATTACACCAAAGCAACTAGAACTCGCTGTCTCTGACAGAAGCAGCTGGCGAACCCACATTAACCATGCTGCCACCACCTTTGAAGATGAACGATGTCGATGTCTTGCCGCTGCGCGTGAACGCCAACAGGTCACAACCACACCTCCCGTAACAACTGGTGTCCCATGCCCCATATGCCACAAACTTTGTGCCTCAGTCTTTGGGCTGCAAAGCCACATGAGGGTACATCAATAGATGATAATGCAGAAAGACAATTGTCATTCTTGGTCACCGAGAGACTACCACTATTTTGATTAGCCAGAGAGACGATATTGTTTTTTTCTCTTTTTGTTAAAAATGTCTCTAACAAATTCTCAACATCCATCCAAGTGGGGTCAAAAGTTCTGAATATGTTCTCTATTTTTTTTTATAATTAATATTGGTTCTTCCTCAAATGATGGAAGATCTTCCTTAAATTTATTTAAATCATCAGAGCTAAAAGGTGTATGATGTCTTACAGATACCAAGTTTCCATTTTTATTAAAAGTGGGTACTTCCCTTAAAGGAAATAACATATCTGAATTATTTGGTACTCCTGTTTCTGTTTCTAGGCTTCTTGCTCCATTCTCAATGGGGTAGGTATGAGAAAAAGAAGAGGTGGGCATACTGAGGGAGAGGGTTTGTTGTTGTCCCATAGTGCCAGAAAGATCAGAGGTAGGGTGTGAATTTAGGTTAGAGGCATTAGGTTGTTCAGTATGGGTGGGATGTGAACTTAGAGTGGATTGTGTAGGGTGATCAGCATGGGTGGGGTGTGAACTCAGGGTGGAATGTGTGGGGTTGTCTGAGGCCAAGGGGGCAGGGGGAAGGGTAGGTTGGTTAGGAGGGTTAGTGTTTTTCATAAAAGCTATGAGATCCCCCCACCTGACTTTTCTCTATAAGCTCAAGATGAGTATTTAGTTCTACAATTTGTTGAATGTTAGAGGGAGAAATTGGTTGGTTTGACTGAGAAGTGAGTTCTTCAAGGAGATCCAATATTACAGCTTCAACAATCAAAACTCAAGGGAAAGTAGTATGTCGATTAGATTTTGCCATAAGTTCCATGGGATGAGCCCTTTCAGAGGGACAAGGAATTCTGTATTTACAAGTTTGGTCATGGAGCTGATGATCCAGCTGTTCAGTAAGTTGCAGACCAATGCTTGTGCTAAAAAAAAAAACAAAAACAAAAAACAAAGTATTTACTGAAAAGCCAGTTGTTAACTAAGTTCTAAACTGGCTTTTCCCAGGTTTCCCTTAATCCTAATTTAGGCAGTTGTTCCCTAAAGGAAAGAATATTTAGAAACAGCTCTTCTAGCCAGGACCTTAGTGCCCTGTTGCTAAAAGTTAAAACAGCTGTATTCTATTTAATTTAAGGAGAATCAAAATGTTTTTTACTCACCCGCTCTTGCAGCTGTGTTTTTGAAGCCAAGTTAGCACATTTTAAAAGACTGACTGATAGAGCAAGTTATAAAGAGAGAAAGGAAAGAGATTTCACAGAAAATTTTTTGAGGGTTTTTTTTTTTCACCAACTTCGTGGTCAGCCATAAATGGTTACATTTAAAAGAATGGTTGGCACAAACTGCTACAGATAAAAGAGTGTTGCCTTAAACTGTGACTGTGGAAATATGGTTTCAAGACATTGTCTTGAGTTAAATCAAATATAAAGTGGTCGCCAGGGAAAAATTCCCAAATACTAAATATATCCAAGTCAGCTGGGTTTTTATGGAGATTTTAATTAATACAAATAAGGACTTAATGAAAGAGAGATAGTAAAAGGAAACAATGAGAAAAGGACTAGGCCAGCCTAGGCCCAAGCACTAAGAGAGAGATCAGTCAGTTTTTAATCCACTCACCACAAGATTTGTCCCAAGCAAGACTCTAGTGTTCAGAGAGACCCTCCAGTTTAGTTCCAGAGCTCCACTTCAGCTTCCAAGGCTGAATTCTCCTCGGAGCAAGTTCTCTCAGAGAGAGTTCCCTTCTCTCAGCTTCTGATCTCCTTTTAAAGAGAATTTTCTCCTATGTCACCTCCTCTAAGTTCTCACATCTACCAATCACAGTAGACATTTTCCAAAGGACAGACCATTCTTAATTCACACCTGAGTAGACTAAACTTTTGAGTAATTCACACCTGAGTAGACTAAAACCTCACACCTCTTTTGTTAAGGCTTATCCCTTACAAGTTTGCAAGTTGCCTGACCTTCATAGGTACTTAGTACCTTCCTAAAAATAGACTTAGCTTAAGGCTTTTGCTTCACTGTAAGTATGAGTTAAGTACTTTTTCATTGTTCAGTAAAGAGTTTACAACTTTATCTTCCCCTAAAGTATGCTTAAGTATGGGTGGAGTAGAGTTCTCACATTCCTGACTAAGTCCCTTCATTGTTTAAAATGGGGAATGGTCTTAACCAAATCTTCTGAAGTAGGGTATGAGAATTTTTAATATTCGCAATTGGGAGGCATAGGCCTTTGAATTGAATCCTAGCTCTGCTACTTCCTAATTGAATGATCTCAGGCTCTATCATGACATGGTAGTGTTTCTGAAATCATGAAGGCCACTCCACATTAGTGCAAATGTAGGCTGGTTCTGTCAATATGGAAAGTTTTTAAGTTCTCTCCTCACTGCACCTACTGTGTTAGCTAAGCATAGAGTGACCTCCATTAGCCACTGAGTGATCAGTTCTTGTTTATAATCACTCAGAAACAAAAGAAACATTCAGTCTTGTGTGGCCTTTTTCTGATTATCCAGTGCTGGGCAACAGAGGAACAAAAGAGACAAGAGAGATGGTTAAGAATCACACAATTTTGTGCTAAAAGGAATAATGAACTGGAGGAATTCCATGTGAACTGGAACAATCTCCAGGAATTGATGCAGAGTGAAAGGAGCAGAACCAGGAGAACAATGTACACAGAGACTGATACATTGTGGCAAATCAAATGTAATGGACTTCTCTACTAGTAGCAATGCAATGATCCAGGACAATTTTGAGGGACTTCCAGAGAAAGAACTGTGGGAGCAGAAACACACAAGAAAAACAATTGCTTGATCACATGGTTCGATGGGGATGTGATTGGGAATGTAGACTCTAAACAATCACCCTAGCGCAAATATCAATAATATGGAAATAGGTCTTGATCAATGACATATGTAAAATCCAGAGGAATTGTGGGTTGGCTATGGGAGGGGGTGGAGGCAGGGAAGGGAAAGAACATGAATCACGTAACCATGGGAAAATAGTCTAAATTAATTAATTAAGTAAAAATTTCCAAATAAAAAAAAAGAATTGCACAATTTCCCCATCAGTTGGCAATAGCTGAAGAAATTGTGGTATATGAATATAGGGGAATACTACTGGGCTGTAAAAAATAAGGAAGTAAGTGGTTTCAGAGAAATCTGGGGAAGTTTGTCTGAACTGATGCAGAAGGAAATGAGCAGAACCAGAACAATTTACATGATATCAATATTGCAAAGATGGGAAACTTTGAAAAACTCTGATCAGTGCAATGGTCAACCACAATTCTAGAGGATCCAGGGTGAGACTTGTTACCCACCTCCAGTCAGAGAGGGGATGGATTCAAAATACAGACAGATAACATACATTTTTGGTCCTCTCTGATGTGACTTTTTAAAAATCTTCACCTTCATCCTTAGAATCAGTGCTGTGTCTTGGTTCTCAGGCAGAAGAGTGGTAAAAGCTAGGCTTGGCCAGGGTTACCCAGCTAGGAAGTATCTGGAGTTGGATTTTAATCCAGAACCTCCTGTCTCTAGGCCTGGCTCTCCATCCCCTGAGCCCCTTAATGGGAATTTTGATTGAAGACAAGGTGTTTTTGTTTGTTTGTTTTTTGTTTTTGTTTTAAATGGAAAATGTAGGAAGAAGAGAAAACAAATGCTTGTTCATTGAAAAATAAGATAAAATCAAAAGAATCCCAGTTTTAAGACTATAAACATTTTAAGTATGGTACTCTGAGTGTTAAATTTTTGCCTGGTAGACAATAGGTGGCGCTACAACCTGAGAAATCGAACAACTCTAATAATAATAATAATAATAATAATAATAATAATAACAATAGCTAGCATTAAAGTACTTTTATAAATATTATCTCATTTGGTCCTTTCACCAGACCTAGGAGATAGGGGCTATTATTATCTCCATTTCATTGATGAGGAAGCTGAGGCAGACAGATTAAATGAACTAGCTGGTGTCTGAGGCAGGACAAGTCTGCCTGTTTCCAGAACTGGCATTTTATCCACCCACACTCCAAGTACTTGCCCCAATAGGATAAAAAAGATGCAACTCGTGAGAGGGAGGACTTCAATTTAGCCTTGGAGAGGACTCCAAGAGCTGACCAGAGTGGCTTGATGAGGAAGGATCATCTCACCTTTCATTGTTGGTACATACCATGTGTGAAGAAGCCAAGTATTCCCTCAGTCCTCCTTTTCTCCCCAACCCTGTCCCCACCCAGCCCCTACCCCACTGCCTTCACTTTCCCTCTGGGTTGCCTTCTGTTAGATTGTTTTCTATTTTTAATATGGACCTGGTCATTGGCAGCTTGCTCCCCCAAGACAATGTGAGGTCTTTGATTGAAGGCAGGGACTGTCCTTGTCTTTCTTTGTATTCTCTGGGTTTCGCACACTGATGGCCATAAAGCAGGTACTTAATAAGTGCTCCTTGAGTGACTGAACCCCAAGCAGAATTGCTTAGAAAAGGAGAAGCTTCCTTTCCTAGATGACTCCAGCATACCCCCTGGAAGCAGCCTGCCAGCCCACAGTCCCTCCTATATCTCTCACCAGGATGCTGGGGAAATGCTAGAGGGAAAGAGGAAGAGAAGACAGCTGGGATCCCCATGCAGTATTAATTACCTCCAGCTCCTGAGAAGGGGGTGAGACACTGGAAGCTTGCCAGGCTCCGAAGCAGACTTGTAAGCAAAGGGATAGCAGCCCCTGCCCAGGGATATAGAAGAAAGCAGGGGCCACCACTAGCCCAGGCCTCTCAAGGACCGTGACCAATCAACAACAGCCATCACCTAGTCATGCAGAGAGATGCGGGCCCTATGGCAATGATCTGAGGTGCAGGAGAGCCTGAAGCCCCCAGGTGATTGTGAGACTGATCTAGGGGGAATGTCTTGGGAAAGGGAGTTCCTTTGGGGACTGCAACACCATCAATTCTTCAGATTCTGGTTGTGATAGGAAGTAATGATAAGCAGGAAAAGTCAGTGTCTGGGGACTCTGAGAGTTTTGGTGAATAGACTGAACCCAAAGTCGGGAAGTTTCTAGAGAGAGTATCTTGGCCCACAGTTGTACAAAGGAGCAACTCTACAGTAATCCCTTTGCCATTTTTCAGATTTAGGGGATTTCTATTTCTTTTAGCATTAAGGTTGTTTGGAATATCAGACCAAGTAGACTGTTCCCTGCACAGCATTTCTAGGACCCACTGAAGATTCTTTCTTCCCAACCCCACCTCCTCCAATCTCTCTCTCTCTCCCATCTTCCCATTCCCTGCTCTCTCCTTTCCTATCTGGGTACCTCTCTCTCCTCTTTATCTCTCTCTATCACTTTGTCTCTCCCCATCCCTCTCTTTTCCTCTTTCTGTCCTTCTCTCCTCTCTCTCTGCCTCTCCCTCCCCCTTTCCCCTCTTTCCATCTTTCTGACAAAAGTTGTTTTGTTCCTTTTGTTGTTGTTCAGTCATTTTAGTCATATTTTCTTGGCAATATACTGAAGTTGTCTGCCATTTCCTTCTCCAGCTCATTTTACAAATGAGGAATGGAGTGAGGCAAATGTGGTTAAGTGACTTGCCCAGGGTCACTCAGCTAGGAAGTATATGAGGCTAGATTTGAACTCAGGAATATGAGTCTTCCTGACTCCAGGACCAGCACTCTATCCACCCTAGTACCTAGCTGTCCATTTCTCTCCCTACTACTCCACCCCATCTCCAGCTCTGAAAAGCTCTCTGACCAGACCAAGGGTTTCCACAACTCCCTCTAACACTGCTGTGTGTTCATAGGAACTTCATAAGGCTGCTGTAGCATTGTGGTGCATTGGGATGGCACTTGGGATATCTCAGCTGTCTAAGCACTGGAGAAGTTATATGTCCCTGTGGAACTGGCCCTTTCCACTGACTGCTCTGACAAAAGCTGTAGGCACCATGGTACCCATCCATTCCAACCCATCCCAGGCCAAAAATCTGTTCTATAAAAGTATATCCCATGATGGGGAGCTCACTACTTCCTGAAGCTTCCCATTGCAGAGATGGAAGACTTGGATGGTTAGCAAGCTTTTCTTTTGCTTGTCCCTTTGCAACACTTCTTCCTCCTAAACTACTCCTAAATCTTGTTGAAAGAGATCATTACAAGATTTGGCATACCACTGAGAGTAGATTCTGACTAAGGGAGCCATTTTACAGATTTGGCTCTAAAACAAGTTTATGAGAATCTAGGTATCACACCAAAATTTCATGTCTCATATCACCCACAAAGTTCTGGTCAGGTAGAGAGACTAAAAAGAGAAATCAAAAGTATGGTTGGGAAATTATGCATAGAAACTAATTTGAAGTGGCCAGAGATTTTGCCTCTAGTGCTATTCTATCTGCACACAAGAACAAGAGGAAATATCTCACCATATGAAATGTTATTTGGACATTAACCATTACAGGCAAAAAGTTTTTTTTTTAAAATATATTTTATTTGATCATTTCCAAGCATTATTCGTTAAAGACATAGATAATTTTCTTTTCCTCCCCCCCCCCACCCCCCATAGCCAACGCGTAAGTCCACTGGGCATTAGATGTTTTCTTGATTTGAACCCATTGCTTTGTTGATAGTATTTGCATTAGAGTGTTCATTTAGAGTCTATCCTCTGTCATGTCCCCTCAACCTCTGTATTCAGGCAGTTGCTTTTTCTCGGTGTTTCCACTCCCATAGTTTATCCTTTGCTTATGAATGGTGTTTTTTTCTCCTGGATCCCTGCAAGTTGTTCAGGGACATTACACCGCCACTAATGGAGAAGTCCATTACGTTCGATTATACCACAGTGTATTTGTCTCTGTGTACAATGTTCTCCTGGTTCTGCTCCTCTCGCTCTGCATCACTTCCTGGAGGTTGTTCCAGTCTCCATGGAACTTCTCCACTTTATTATTCCTTTTAGCACAATAGTATTCCATCACCAACATAGACCACAGTTTGTTCAGCCATTCCCCAATTGATGGGCATCCCCTCGTTTTCCAGTTTTGGGCCACCACAAAGAGCGCAGCTATGAATATTTTTGTACAAGTCTTTGTGTCCATTATCTCTTTGGGGTACAGACCCAGCAGTGCTATGGCTGGGTCAAAGGGTAGATATTCTTTTGTCGCTCTTTGGTCATAGTTCCAAATTGCCCTCCAGAATGGTTGGATCATTTCACAGCTCCACCAGCAATGAATTAATGTCCCTATTTTGCCACATCCCCTCCAGCATTCATTACTTTCCTTTGCTGTTATGTTAGCCAATCTGCTAGGTGTGAGGTGATACCTCAGAGTTGTTTTGATTTGCATCTCTCTGATTATAAGAGATGTAGAACACTTCTTCATGTGCTTGTTAATAGTTTTGATTTCTTTATCTGAGAACTGCCTATCCATTTCCCTTGCCCATTTATCAATTGGAGAATGGCTTGATTTTTTGTACAATTGATTTAGCTCATTATAAATATGAGTAATTAAACCTTTGTCAGAGGTTTCTATGAAGATTTTTTCCCAATTTGTTGTTTCCCTTCTGATTTTAGTTATATTGGTTTTGTTTGTACAAAAGCTTTTTAGTTTGATGTAGTCAAAATTATTTATTTTACATTTTGTGATTCTTTCTATATCTTGCTTGGTTTTAAAGTCTTTCCCCTCCCAAAGGTCTGACATGTATACTATTCTATGTTTACCCAATTTACTTATGGTTTCCTTCTTTATGTTTAAGTCACTCACCCATTTTGAATTTATCTTGGTGTAGGGTGTGAGGTGTTGATCTATTCCTAGTCTCTCCCACACTGTCTTCCAATTTTCCCAGCAGTTTTTATCAAATAGTGGATTTTTGTCCCAAAAGCTGGGATCTTTGGGTTTATCGTATACTGTCTTGCTGAGGTCGCTTTCCCCCAGTCTATTCCACTGATCTTCCTTTCTGTTTCTTAGCCAGTACCAAATTGTTTTGATGACTGCTGCTTTGTAATATAGTTTTAGGTCAGGGACTGCAAGGCCCCCATCATGTGTGTTTTTTTTCATTATTTCCCTGGATATCCTTGATCTTTTGTTCTTCCAAATGAACTTTGTTATAGTTTTTTCTAAATCAGTGAAGAAGTATTTTGGTAGTTCAATGGGTATGGCACTAAATAGATAAATAAGTTTGGGTAGGATGGTCATTTTTATTATATTGGCTCGTCCTATCCATGAGCAGTTAATGTTTTTCCATTTGTTCAAGTCTAGTTTTAGTTGTGTGGCGAGTGTTTTGTAGTTGTGTTCATATAGTTCCTGTGTTTGTCTTGGGAGATAGATTCCTAGGTATTTTATTTTGTCTAAGGTGATTTTGAATGGGATTTCTCTTTCTAGTTCTTGCTGCTGAGCTGTGTTGGAGATATATAGAAAAGCTGATGATTTATGTGGGTTTATTTTGTATCCTGCAACTTTGCTAAAGTTGTTGATTATTTCAATTAGCTTTTTGGTTGAATCTCTAGGATTCTTTAAGTAGACCATCATGTCATCCGCAAAGAGTGATAACTTGGTCTCCTCCTTGCCTATTTTGATGCCTTCAATTCCTTTATCTTCTCTAATTGCTACTGCTAGTGTTTCTAGTACAATGTCAAATAGTAGAGGTGATAATGGGCATCCTTGTTTCACTCCTGATCTTATTGGGAATGCATCTAGTTTATCCCCATTGCAGATGATATTAGCTGTTGGTTTTAGATATATACTGTTTATTATTTTTAGGAATGACCCTTCTATTCCTATGCTTTCTAGTGTTTTTAATAGGAATGGGTGTTGTATTTTATCAAAGGCTTTTTCTGCATCTATTGAGATAATCATGTGGTTCTTGCTAGTTTGCTTGTTGATGTGGTCAATTATGTGGATGGTTTTCCTAATGTTGAACCAGCCCTGCATCCCTGGTATGAATCCTACTTGATCATGGTGAATGATCCTTCTGATCACTTGCTGGAGTCTTTTTGCTAGTATCCTATTTAAGATTTTTGCATCTATATTCATTAGGGAGATTGGCCTATAGTTTTCTTTCTCTGTTTTTGACCTGCCTGGTTTTGGAATCAGTACCATGTTTGTGTCGTAAAAGGAGTTTGGTAGAACTCCCTCTTTGCTTATTATGTCAAATAGTTTGTGTAGTATTGGGATTAACTGTTCTCTGAATGTTTGATAGAATTCACAGGTGAATCCATCAGGCCCTGGGGATTTTTTCTTAGGAAGTTCTTTGATGGCTTGTTGGATTTCAATTTCTGATATGGGATTATTTAGGAATTCTATTTCCTCTTCTGTTAGTCTAGGCAGTTTGTATTTTTGTATATATTCATCCATTTCTCCTAAATTGGTGTATTTATTGCCATATAATTGGGCAAAGTAATTTCTAATGATTGCCTTAATTTCCTCTTCATCAGAGGTGCTGTCCCCCTTTTCATCTTTAATGCTGTGAATTTGCTTTTCTTCCTTCCTTTTTTTAATTAGATTGACCAGTACCTTGTCTATTTTGTTTGTTTTTTCAAAGTACCAGCTTCTTGTCTCATTTATTAAATCAATAGTTCTATCACTTTCGATTTTATTAATTTCTCCCTTAATTTTTAGGATTTCTAATTTGGTTTTCTGCTGGGGGTTTTTAATTTGATCGCTTTCCAGTTTTTTCATTTGCATTTCCAATTGATTGATCTCTGCTCTCCCTTGTTTGTTAATATAAGCATTCAGGGATATGAATTTACCTCTGATTACTGCTTTGGCTGCATCCCAAAAGGTTTGAAAGGATGTTTCGCCATTGTCATTTTCCTCGATGAAATTATTAATTGTTTCTATGATTTCTTCTTTAACTAAACGGTTTTGGAGTATCATATTGTTTAATTTCCAATTGGTTTTAGATTTGGTTTTCCATGTACCATTACTAATCATTATTTTTATTGCCTTGTGATCTGAGAAGGCTGCATTCATTATTTCTGCTTTTCTGCATTTGTGTGCTATGTTTCTGTGACCTAATGTATGGTCAATTTTTGTGAATGTGCCATGTGGTGCTGAGAAGAAGGTGTATTCCTCTTTATCCCTATTTATTTTTCTCCATATGTCTATTAATTCTAATTTTTCTAAGATTTCATTCACTTCTTTTACCTCTTTCTTATTTATTTTTTGATTTGATTTATCTAAATTTGATAATGGTTGGTTTAAGTCTCCCACTAGTATGGTTTTATTGTCTATTTCTTCCTTCAATTCTCCTAGTTTCTCCATTAGAAATTTGGGTGCTATATTATTTGGTGCATACATATTGATTAATGATATTTCCTCATTGTCTATAGTCCCTTTTAACAAGATATAATTACCTTCCCTATCCCTTTTGATCAGGTCTATTTTTGCATTGGCTTTATCAGATATCATGATTACCACTCCTGCCTTCTTTCTATCAGTTGAAGCCCAGAAGGTCTTACTCCATCCTTTAATTCTGACCTTGTGGGTGTCAACCCGCCTCATGTGTGTTTCTTGAAGACAACATATGGTAGGGTTTTGGATTCTAATCCATTCTGCTATTCGTCTACGTTTTATGGGTGAGTTCATCCCATTCACGTTCAAAGTTATGATTGTCATTTGTGGACTCCCTGGCATTTTGATTGCCTTCCCTAATTCTAACCTATTCTTCTTCGGCTCTACCTTTTAGTCCAGTGATTTACTTTGAAACAGTCCCCCTTGTCCCCTCCCTTGATGTTTCCCTTTTTAGTCCCTCCCTTTTTGTTCCCTCCCCTTCCCCCCTCTCTTTCCCTTCCTTTTTGTTCTCCCTCTCCCCCTCCCCCCCTTGGTTTTCCCTTCTCCTTACCCTTGTTGGGTAAGATAGAATTCAAGATCCCAATGGATCTGGATGTTTTTCCCTCTCAGAGTTGATTTCCCTGAGATTGAGGTTTAAGTAAACCCCCCCCCTCTCTTCCTCTCCTTCTTATAGGAGTTTTCTTCCCCTCCCCTTCCCATATGAATCTTTGTGTGAGAATGATTATTCTATTTGGTCTTTCTTTACCCCCTATTTATACATTACATTTCCCCCACATATTAGTATACATAGGTTGATATAAATGTAGTCCTTATAGAAGAGAGTTTGAGTAAAAGAAGAAGATAACATTTTCCCCTTTCCTTAATATTTACCTTTTCAGGTATTCCTTGCTCTTTGATTTTCGGTATCAAACTTTCCACAGAGCTCTGGTCTTTTCTTTGCAAAAAGTTGGAAGTCTTCTATTTTGTTGAATGCCCATACTTTCCCTTGGAAGTATATAGTCAGTTTTGCTGGGTAGCTGATTCTTGGTTGGAGACCCAGCTCTCTTGCCTTTCTGAAGATCATGTTCCATGCCTTACGATCATTCAGAGTAGAACTTGCAAGGTCTTGGGTGACCCTGATTGGCATTCCTTTATATCTAAATTGTCTTTTTCTGGCTTCCTGTAGGATTTTTTCTTTTGTTTGATAGCTTTGGAATTTGGCAATTACATTCCTGGGAGTTGTCTTTTGGGGGTTTAGTGTAGAAGGTGTTCTGTGAGCTCTGTCAGTGGCTGTATTGCCCCCTTGTTCTAGAATCTCTGGGCAATTTTCTTTGATTATATCTTGTATCACCATGTCCAGTTTGGTGTTTATTTCTGGCTTTTCTGGGAGTCCAATTATTCTTAAATTATCCCTTCTCCCCCTATTTTCCAGATCTATCACCTTGTCGGTGAGATATTTTATGTTCTCTTCTAATTTCTTGGTATTTTGGCTTTGCTTTATTAATTCTTGCTCTTTTACATGATCGTTGTCTTCCAGCTGCCTGATTCTGGCCTTTAAAGCCTGGTTTTCCTTTTCAGTTTCATCATACCGGTTTTGTAGATGCGTGAATTTCTTTTGCATTATTTCCAACTTTTCCTCCCAGAAGGCTTCCATCTTTTTGGTCATTTCTGATTCAAATTCTTCATAGGTTTGTGGAGAGTTTCCATTTCCTTTGGAAGGTTTTGGAGCATTTTCTTTTATATTATCTTCTATCTGCTCTGTATTTTGTATTTTGGCTCCATAGAATGTGTCCAAAGTCACCCCTTTCTTCTTATTTTTCTTGGTATTTTGGGGCTTCTGTGCTTCTGTGGAGTTTTCCATCTCTGAATGTGGAGGATTGGCTTTTCTTGTCTCTGTCTGGTGTTCAGAGGCTTTAGTCCTGGGCAGATGGTTCTATGACTTTCCCTGGGTTAAACTGAATGTGCCTCACTGGAACTGGAGTGGAAGGGTTGGACCACGTTGCTTTCCGGAAGTTGCCTTCAGAATCGCTGGCTGTGAGGCTGTTTCGTCGGCCTGCGGGGGGGATGGGCTGCAGCTTTCCCAAGCTCCGGGCAAGGACTTTCACTGAGACTTGGATAGCAGGATCCAGCCCGTGAGGCTGTCTTGCCCGCCCTGAGGGTTGCTGTTGTTTCGACCAGCTCTCTGTAGCGGGAGCCCCAGGCAGTAACTTTCACTGGGACTCGGGTAGAAGGCCCTGAGGGTTCTGCTCTCTGAGCCCGGCAGGGCTGTGGCTTCCGGGAGCCTTAGACTCTGCGCTCCTACCCCTGCGGTCTGAGTGATCTCGGGTTCTGGCTTTTGAGGGGAGCCGTACCTTTTGAACCGGGTCCAGATCCAGGAGGAGGCTTCCCAGGGTCTGTGCTGTTGATCGTTTTGAATTTCGGCGCCTTAGGAGCTTATAGTTTGAGATCGGTCGGGAAGGTTTTTCCGGAGATCTGAACTTGAGCTTTCTCTAAGCCGCCATCTTAACCGGAAGTCCAGGCAAAAAGTTTTAAGACAGCTTATGTATCTATGCTTGGAGGAAATTTTGTACTTGCTGAATACATCACAGAGTTACAAAACAGAGTTAGAGAATTACAAGAAATGGGAATTTTAACTCAAGGGGGTTAGTTAGATTATGTAGATTTGTGTATGATAAAACCTTGGGGTGTATGGGGTGCTCAGGGAGGAGTAGTATCTCTGGTATGGAGGGCTTGTTGTACCCTCCTAGGGCAGCTCTCCAACCTCTGACCCTCACCTGACACACAGCTCTCACTTGTGGCTCCTAGCAGCTGTTAGCATGCGTCAGCAGCCACACCCCAGGCAACGGCTTCAACAGGCCGGCTAAACCATGAGGGTAGCCTTGTGAGGGTAGCCATCCGGGTCCTAGACCCCTGGTGAACTAAGGCTTTGCTTACCCAGCATGTGAAGACTGCTTCGACCGAATAGACAGAAGAAACCAATAAGAAGGTTCAATGACGGAGAAGGCGAAGCAGCAAAGCACTGTGGAGTGCTTAGGGTGTGTTGGAACACAAAAGACACATGGCCATCCAATGTAGCTGAGGAAGTCTCCAGGTGTAATTATTTTTCGTGCCAATGGACCCAGGCTTCCAATGCCGAGAGAGTGGGACTGTCTCTGTGCATCGACTTTTCCACTTAAATCTCCTTCATGCACAAGTGTCTTTGTGCACACTCATCTACATCACAGACGAAAGCGCACAAAGACAATCATCATCCTTAGTTACCGAGAGACTACTACTAAAACCTAGGGAATTGAGTTTACATCAAAAACTTTAATAGAACTAGCACAGCACAACCATTATGGGTAGGACCTTTTCACATTATTTTAACAACACCTTCAGCTGTTTGTGTATTAGAGAAAGAATCATAGCTGTATTGCTTGCATGTGAAAAAAGAAACAGCAGTAGAAGAGATTACATCAGACCACATAGTTGCAGTCAAAAAGACATCAGAAGAAGAAATTATTCCAGAAGAGAAATAAAATGGAGACAGAGATCAAGGTGAAGGCAAAGGAGAAGACAACATAGAAGAAACAGAGAAGATGACAGCGGAAAGGACAATTGTACAGTAATAGACATTGCAAAAAAAATCAACACAGAGAAGAGGAACATAGACTGATTATAGACATGAACTGTAAGATTTTTGTGACATTATAACATTACACACATTCACTATAGTTGCAAACAAACACTACATGGTAACAGCATGAAGATAGAAGACAGTAGAAGAGGAGGTGACTTTAAAGATTTGGTAAGTATTCACTACAAAATAACATACACATATAGGACATATTTCTCACAAACGCTGCAACATCATAACCAAGTGATTATTCCTGGAAATAAATGAATACTGATAAATCACCTTGGGAAGATACACATTAAATTAATAAGATCTTATCTCACAGAAACACTTTATGTATTCCTAGGAGATAACATCAGAAGAACATACATATCTTTCAAAAGAAAATCTTTAAGGTTTTCTTAGACTATCTCAAGAGGGGAAGTTTATTTTCCTCCTGCAACATGAAATAGTTTGTAAATACTATATACATAATCTTTAATGTAATTTGTATGTAACATATATATAGGAATAGAAATTGTGCAGATCTGTATATTTCTACAGATGTGTATATAGTTAAATTGTTGCAAGGTTTTGATTTTGTTAGTATACCAAGTTGATTTTGAGTTTTAATGTAGCTAGTTTTGGTTTTCTGTATTAGCGATGGGATAAGGTGTTAGCACAGTAAAAAATTATGTTTGAATTATTCAAATAGGGTATGTAAGATGCAATTCTCATGAATTTTCCATATTTATTATTTTAGATAGATTTTAGTTGTAAAACATGTTAAATTGATTTTTGTATTTATTGTTTCAAAAGTTTTCTTTTTTTGCATTTTGCAAAAGTTTTGCATTTTGCATTTCTGCAATTGTATGTTTTTCACTTGCATTTGTACAAGTATGCTTTCATTGATTATTTGTTTTCATTGAAATTTTCTTTTCTTTGAGTTATATATCCCTAGTGCAGGTTAGTATAGATAAGGTGGACTAATAAGAATAGGATAAGATAAGTGTAAGATTAAGACTATTTTGGGGGGGAAATATATAATAATAAGGTTAGGTATAGCTTTAGAATTACAAAGAATAGCAAGCATATGGGAGAGATTTTTTATCACTCCATATGTTCAAAGGGTGGGAAATTATAAAGATGATATTAGAAATTAGGTCTTGTTACATTAGTTTAGAGAAGAAGTGAAGATGTTGGCTTGAGAAAGAATTGGAATTTCAAACAGATCTAAGACAGAGTGTCAGTTTCAAATGTTGACAGTTTAATGGTTTTTCTGTGACAGTTACACACTCTGGGTATGGCAGTTACTTGGAGAGAGTTGGGGGTTACTCTCTGGGAGTTAGTGAGGAGTTATTCTCTCTCTCTCAGAGTCCTAACTTGGTTCTTACCTTTGTTATTTTTGTAACTTGGAGATGAAGTTAAGAATTATAAGAATAATAGTGTTAACTTATTTAGAATAGTAAAAATTTGGGTTAGTCAGATCAGGAAGGATCAGTGTAGCCTGTGGACACAGGAGAAGCAGTTCCTTGTGGAACCAGGGAGTTTTATTTGGGTGAAGTTAGAATCCATTAGAGTTAGAAATCCTTTTTATCCTTATATTTCAATAAATATTTTACTTTTTATAACGAGAGTCTCTTTAGCATCCTTGCACCTGGCCCTGAAGAGAAATTCACTTATGAGCTTCACTTCACTGACATAAATTGAAGATACGTTGTGAGCACAGCAAGCAGAGTATTGAAATCAGTTTGTAACCCATAATCAATTCATTGTTTTATTAGTCTTATACTTCTTGTCATTATTTTTACATTCTCTAGGGACAGACAGAGGACAATATCTTATGCTTTCTGCCATCAGACAAATTAAATGTCTCATAAGCATCTTTTCTGTGATAAGTGATAAATGGCCCTTTGAATGCTTGAAGCCAGCTCTCAGGCATGCGCTCTTCCTCCCAATTTGCTCTTCTTCAAATTCAATATCCCTGCTTCCTTTCTGTAGGCAGGATCTCAAGGCCCTCAAACATCCAGGCTGCCCTTCTCCGGAGTTCCCCAGCTTCTCGATGCCCTTCCTAAAGGGTGGGCCCCAGAGTACAATGCAACAGTCCTGTTGTGACCTCTTTCCTATTTATTTGGATACCATGGCTCTCAGTGCAGTCTACACCACCTTGGGTGTAGGGAAGGGAGGAGAGGGAAGGGATAGAACTGAGGACATGGGACATTGCGTGTAATTTTTTAATGGATCGATTGGTTTTGTGATTTTTCTCCTTTTAAAAAAATCTTCATTATATGGAATGGCTTTCTGTGAGGGAGGAAGAGAGGCCTCTGGGGAGAAATTCAGGTACTATAGAAACAAAAGAAGAATGAAATTTAGTTTTTTAAAAAAGATTGCTTTGAATTTTCAGCTGACATATTACTTTGCGCATTGCACTTGGAAGTCCACCAACATCCCAAGCTCATGCTGCCTCCCCAGTCCTTCCCTAGCAGGTGCTTCTCAAGTTGATATTTTTATTTTTTAGGAAATCAAGATTAAGTGACTTGCCCAGGGTTACACAGCTAAGAAGTATCTGTGGTCAGATTTGAACCCAAATCTTCCTGACTTCAGGCCTGGTGTTTTATCCACTCTGCTACCCAGTTGGCATAAGTTGACATTTTTTTTAAACCCTTACCTTCTGTCTTGGAATCAATACTGTGTACTGGCTCCAAGACAGAAGAGTGGTAAGGGCTAGGCAATGGGGGTCAAGTGACTTGCCCAGGGTCACACAGCGGGGAAGTATCTGAGGCCAGATTTGAACCTAGGACCTCCCATCTCTAGACCTGGCTCTCAATCCACTGAACTACCCAGCTGCCCCCTGACATTTTTTTAAACCTATGCATAAGACTTTTCATTTGATTCTAACAACAATTTTTTTAAACCTTACCTTGTGTCTTGCTATTAATTCTAAGACAGAGAGCAGTAAGGACTGAGCAATCAGAGTTAAGTGGCTTGCCCAAGGTCACATAGCTAGGAAGTCTAGGAGGCTAGATTTGAACCCAGGTATTCCAGGCTTGGTGCTCTATTTACTGTGCTTCTTCCCAGCCCCTTACCTCTATTTAATCTCATTGTATTATTAGCTGTTCCAGATGTTTATGTTCCTTCTGTGGAATACTTTTCCCTCTTGGCTTTGCACTATTGCCAAAGTCAATAAGAATAACCCCAGGGCCTTTATTCAAGTACAGATAGATCCCTGGGCCACTCCACTAGGACCAACCTCCACGGTGAGATTGCATCATTAATGAATACTCTGTGTATGGCTATTCAGTTCAATGAGGTCCAAGTCTGCCTGGCCATTATTTGCTCACTTTTTTCCATGTCATCCAAAGTATGAGAGGCTTTGCTAATATTAGCAAATGACTTGCTAACACTATTTTTACAGCACTCCCCTCATCTAGCCCTGTCAGAAAAGAAAGGAAAAACGATTACAGGGAATGATGAAGGTGGTGATGGGCAATGTTGGGACCTCACTCTCATTGGAACTGGGTCAGAGATGGAATAACCACCATTTGGGTAGAAAATCCCATCTTACCCTATAGAGAAGTGGGAGGGGAATAAGATGGGGAGAGGGGAGTATGTAACAGAAGGGAGGAGGAAGTGCAAAAGGAAAGAGAAAGAGCAGGCTCGATAGGGGAAATAAGATGGAGGGGAATACACAATTGGGATCATAACTATGAATGGGAATGGGATGAACTCACCCATAAAACAGAAGGAGATATGTTAGGGTCCGAGCTGCAGACCACCCAAGGAGCACACGAAGACAATGCAATTCAAGCAAGGGAAAGCCTTTATTACTAGCACACTATCACTAGCATGCTAGGGGAAAGCTCAGCAAAGCAGTTCCGTCCTCCCAGAGTTGGGACTCTACATGTATACCTCACAAGATTACTTAACCTGGATGACTGTTTAAACCTTAGAGCACTTTATGGCTAGTTATTTCTCTGAAATGTTGCAACAGTCCTGAAACACCCTACGGTCAGCTATCTGCTGAAATGTTTGCAACTGGGCAGCATAGCTGGAGGATGTGTTTATCAGATGGGTTGGAGGTCCTGTGCCCTTTTTCCTTTACTTCAGATAGAGTGGATTAACAACTAGACTCCTACTATATGTTGTTTATAAGAAACATATGTGAGGCAGAGCGATGCAGACAGAGTAAAGGTAAGGGGCTAGAGTAGAATTTATTGTGCTTCAATTGAAGTAAAAAAAGCAGGAGTAGCAATTGTGATCTCCGACAAAACTAAAGTAAAAATTGAATTGCTTAAAAGCTATAAGGAAGGAAATGACATCTTGATAAAAGTTACCATAGACAATGAAGTAATATCAGTATTAAACTTATGTGGAAACTGGTATAGCCTCTAATGTTTTAAAGGAGAAATTAAATAAGCTTCGGAAAGAACTAGACAGTAAAATTACACTAGTGGGGGACCTCAGCCTTTTCCTCTCAGAACTAGATACATCTAACCAAAAACTAAACAAGATAGAAGTGAAGAAAGTAAATTAAATCTTTGAAAATTTAGATTTAATAGATCTCTGGAGAAATTGAATGGGGATATAAAGAAATATATCTTCTTTTCAGCAGTACATGGCACTACACAAATATTGATCATACAATTAGGACATAACAAACTTCACAACCAAATGCAGAAAAGCAAAAATAATAAATGCATCCTTTTCAGTTCATAATGCAACAAACATTATGATCAATAAGGTTCTATGGAGAAACAAAGTAAAATGAATTGGAAACTAAATAACCTAACTCTAAAAAGAGGGTGAGTCAAAGAACAAATTATAGAAACAATCAATAATTTAATTAAAGAGAGTGACAATGAAGTGAAAATATATAAAAATTTATGGGATACAGCCAAAGAAGTATTTAGGGGAAAATTTATATCTCTAAATGCTTAATAACATAGAGATAAAAGATCAATGAATTGGACATGCAACCAAAAAATATTAGAAAGAGAACAAATAAAATCCCACCAACTAAAGACTAAATTGGAAATCCTAAAAATCAAAGGAGAAATTAATAAAACTGAAAGTAAAGAGAACCATTGAGCTAATAAATAAGAGTAAGAGTTACTATTGTGGGGGAACAAATAAAATAGATAGAGCATTGGTTAATTTGATTTTAAAAAAAGAAAGAAGGAAATCCTATTACTAGTTTAAAAAATGAAAAGGATGAATTCACCACCAATGAAGAGGAAATTAAAGCAATCTTTAGGACCCATTTTGCTCAATTATATGCCAATAAATGTAAACTGCCCAGATTAACAAAAGAGGAAACAGAATATTTAAATAATCCCCTGTTAGAAAAAGAAATTGAACAAGCCATCAAAGAACTCCCTGAAGAAAAATATCCCCAGGATCAGATGGATTTACAAGTAAATTCTATAAAACATTTAAAGAATAATTAATCCCAATACTATGTAAACTTCCTGCGGAAAACAAAGAAAGAACCTTACCAAATTCTTTTTATGATATAAATAAATGCTACTCCCTAAACCAGGAAGAGCAAGAACAAAAAAGGAAAATTATAGACTGGTTTTCTTAATGAATATTGATGCAAAAATGTTAAATAAAATACTAGCAAAGAGACTGAGCAGTATATCAGAAGGATCATTCTCTATGACCAGGTGGGATTTACAGTAGGAATACAGGGCTGATTTAATATTAGGAAAACTGTCAGCATAATTGACCATATTAATAATCAAACTAGCAGAAATCACATGATCGTCTTAATAGAAATGGAAAAAGTCATTGACAAATACAACATCCATTAGAGAGCACAGAAAATTTGGAATTATGCCCAAAGGCCTATAAAAGAATATATATCATTTGATCGAGTAATACCATTACTGGATCTGTATCCCAAAGAGATTTTTTTTTAATGGGAAAGGACTTGTTTGTAAAAAAATGTTTATTGATGCACTTTTTGTGGTGGCAAAGAATTATAAACTAAAGAGATGTGCCTCAATTAGTGAATGGCTGAATAAAATGTGGTATTTGATGGTAATGGAATAGTATTTTGCTGTAAGGTATGATGAGCAGGATGATTTCAGAAAGAGCTGGAAAGACCTCCATGAACTGATGCAGAGTGAAATGAGCAGAACCAGGGAAGCACTGTACACAGTAACAGCAACATTGTGGAATGATCCACTGTGATAGACTTTGTTACTGACAGCAATGCAGTGATCCAGGACAGTTTTGATGGACTTATGACAAAGAATGCTCTCTCTCCACCTCCAGAGAAAGAACTGTTGGAGTATGAATGCAGATGAAAACATGATTTATCATTTGCTTATTTGGGTATATGATTTGAGGTTTGGGTTTTATAAGATTTTTCACTTACAAAAATGAATACTATGGAGATATGTTTTGTGTAATACTACATGTATAACCCAGATTGAATTGCCTGTCATCTCTAGGAGGAGGGAAGGAAGATGAGAGGGAGACAATATGAATGATTTTGGAAAACTTATGTAGAAATTTGTTATTAAAATTAAGATAAAAGAAAAAAGAAAAAAAGGAAAGCAAGCAAGCAAAGAAAAAACGTGTTATTCCTTAAAACAATTGGTACCTATCTAAAATCACTAGAAAATATCATCTACCTAGAATCATCAGTAATGGGGATAAGTTAGAATTTTTCCCAATAAGATCAAGGGTGAAGCAAGGGTGCCCATTATCACCTTTATTATTTAATATTGTACTAGAAACGCTAGCAGTAGCAGTTAGAGAAGAAAAAGAAATTGAAGGAAGTAGGCAGTGAGGAAACTAAATTATCACTCTTTGCAGAGGATATAATGGTATACTTAGAGAATCCTTGAGAATCAATTAAAAAACAATTAAACTAATTAACAACTTTAGCAAAATTGCAGGATATAAAATAAGCCCACATAAATCAGCAGCATTTCTATATATTATCAACAAAGTCCAGCAGCAAAAGATAAAGAAATTCCATTTAAAATAACTTTAGACAATACCTAGAAATCTCCTTGCCAAGACAAAGGAATTATATGAACACAATAACAAAACACTTTGCACAAATAAATACAGATCTAATCAGTTGGGAAAATATTAATTACTCATGGGTAGGCCAAGTTAATTGATAAAAATGACAATTCTACTTAATTTATTCAGTGCCATACCAACCCAACTACAAAATATATATATTTATATATATTTTATAGAACTAAAAATACCCAAATTCATTAGGAAGAAAAAAAGACAAGAATATGAAAGGAATTAATTGGGGGGAAATATGGTGGAAAGCGGCTTAGCAGTACCATATCTCAAACTGTACTAGAAAGCAGTTATTATCAAAACAATCTGGTCTTGGCTAAGAAACAGAACAGTGGATCAATGGGATAGATTAGACACACAATGTACAGGGTAAATGACCATAACAACTTGGTGCTTGATAACCCAAAGACCCCAGCTTTGGGATGAAACCAGCACAAACTGCTGGGAAAACTGGAAAACAACATGGTAGAAGCTAGGTATAGGCCAATATTTCACACACTCTATACTATAAGAGAAGGTCAAAATAGGTATATGATTTAAAACATAAAGGGTGATACTATAAGTAAATTAATAGAACATAGAAGAGTTTACTTGTCAGATCTATGGAGGAGGGAAGAATTTATGTCTAAACAAGACATAGAAAGCATTATGAGATGTAAAATGAATAATTTTGGTTATATTAAATGAAAAAAAGGTTTTGTTTGCTGCAACCAAGATTAGAAGGGAAACAACAAATGGGTACAATTTTACAGCAAATTTCTCTAATGAAGATCTCATTTCTCAAATATATAGAGAACTAAGTCAAATTTATAAGAATCCAAGTCATTCCCCAATTGACAAATGGTCAAAGGATATGAACAAGCAATTTTCAGATGAAGAAATCAAAGCTATCAATAATCATATGAAAAAAATGTCTTTAATGCAGAGCAAAATGAGCAGAAACAGAACATGGTACACAAAGACTGATAGACTGTGGCACAATTGAATGTAATGGACTTTTCTACTAGCAGCAATGCAATGAGCCAGGACAATTCTGAGGGACTTATGAGAAAGAGCATTCATATCCAGAAAAAGAACTGTGGGAGTGGAGCATAGAAGAAAAATATATGATCAATCACATGGGTCAATGGGGACGTGATTGGGGATGTAGACTCTAAATGATCACTCTAGTGCAAATATTAATAATGTGGAAATAGATCTTGATCAATGACATGTAAAACCCAGAGGAATTGTGTGTTGGCTATGGGAGGGAGTTTGGGGGAGGGGCAGGAAAGAATATGAACAATGGAAAAATATTCTTAATTGATTAATTTTAAAAAAGAAAGAGTGTCCTTAAATCCCTCCTTATAGGAGAAATTCAAATTAAAACAACTGTGAGGTCATACCTAGCAGATTGACCAATATGGCAGCAAAGGAAAATAATAAGTGTTGGAGGGGATATGGCAAAATTGGGACGCTAATGTATTGCTGGTGGAGTTGTGAACTGATCCAACCATTCTAGAAGGCAATTTGGAATTATGCCCAAAGTGCTATAAAACTGTAATCCTGTAATACTATTACTGTGTCTGTATCCCACAGAGATCAAAAAGGTGGGAAGGACCTACTCATATAAAAATATTTATAGCTGCCCTTTTTGTGATGCAAAGAATTGGAAATTGAGGGGATGATCATCACCTGGAGAATGGCTGAACAGATTGTGATAGATGATGGTGATTGAACACTATTATGCTGTAAGAAATGAGGAGGAGGATTTCAGAAAGAGCTGGAAAGACCTCCATGAACTGATGCGGAGTGAAATAAGCAGAACCCAGAGGACACTGTACACAATACTGTGGAATGGTCAACTGTGAAAGACTGGGCTCCTCTAAGCAGTACTACAGTGATCCAGGATGATTCTGAAGGACTCAAGGCAAAGAGGGCTCCGCCTCCAGAGAGAGGACTGCAAGGGTAGCCTGCAGAGCAAAGCAGCCAGTTGTTTCACTTCCGTTTATTTGTGTTTTGGTTTCCTTCTCTCACAACAAGGATCCACTCGAAGTAGGGCTTGCATGACAATACATACATCATCTTGAGCGAATTGTTTACTATCTCCCAGAAACAGAAGGGAAAGGAGGGAGGCAGACAATTTGGATCTTATGATTTCTGAGAAAATTGTTATTACAGTTAATTGGGGAAGTAAGGTATGCTTAAAAAAAACGGAGAACCACCGCAGAGATGCCTTCTGAGTAGAAAACAGGCAGACATACCTGGGAAGCACAGGGAGTTTTTGGTGGGGGGCAGGGCTCGCCACTGGAAGAGTGACCCTGGGGGATGCCTGAGACACTTGGAGACCACAGAGAAGTCAGCCCCTGGGAGCCTGCAGCAGTTTCCAGGGAGGGCTACTCCCTTGATGACCCCAAAAGGAGGTTGGAGAGAGGAGCATCAACCCTTCCCTCAAGACCTTGAGGTCAAGGTAAAGGAGAAATGCCATTCCTCCCCCAGGAGCGCAGCAGGGAAGGCACCTCATCCCAGGAGAGCTCGCAGGGAGACCGGTAGTGCCGATCAGGAATGCAAAGCTACTTAGACTTCTGGGAACGCTTGGTCAGTCCACATGGAAGTGACTGGCGCTTTGGGCCATAAGGAAAGGCTGGGGAAGGACCCGAGTGTTTTGGAGGCTGGAGGGCAAAAGCCGGGGAAGTCGAAGAAGTTGGGATTTATTGTTGTTGCAAATCTCTGCCTGGAAGAGATGGAGGATGGGCTTTGGGCACTAAGAGAAAAGGCTGGAAGCTTTGCCTCTGTCAGGGGAGGCTGGCAGCTAGCTCAGGGCTTGGAGAGCCTCCTAGTGGCTTAGATAGGGATTGAACATTGCGCAGTTACCTCTGGGAGGCTCTCTCTAGCTATAGACCTGTCTCTATCTCAAATGTTCCATGAAGTTCTCCCTCCGGGGAAGAGACCCATTTTATAGATGAGAAAACTGAGGCTCAGAGAGATTAAGCACTCTCTTCCACCTTCTTACTTCTCTTGGGCTCCCAGCTATCTCTGAGCCATCGTTCTGTCTTTTTCAGTCCAAAGGATATTTTCCATGGCAGAGGAAACAGACGCAAAATTGCAAGTGAGTGGTTCTGCCTCTACTATTGGCTGTCATCTGTCCACCCCAAACAGTGGCCCTAGCTCTTCCTTAAGCCCCCTCTTTCCTCCTCCCCCTTTTGCCATGGAAAGCTTTCTGCTTTGACCTCCGATCACTCTGTGCTCACCATGCCTTGCCCCATTCTTGTATTCAGCTTCCATTACCTACTCTGGCTTCCATCTTCAATACATGTCTTTCAAAAATGAATCAGTGGGGCAGCTGGGTAGCTCAGTGGATTGAGAGTCAGGCCTAGAGATGGGAGGTCCTGGGTTCCAATCTGGCCTCAGACACTTCCCAGCTGTGTGACCCTGGGCGAGTCACTTAACCCCCATTGTCTAGCCCTTACCACTCTTCTGCCTTGGAGCCAATACACAGTATTGACTCCAAGACAGAAGGCAAGGATTTCTTTAAAATAAATGAGCAAAAAAAGTTTTCACATTCAATTGGAAATTTTTAAAAAATTAATTAACAGCCAGCCAAGAGGTTAGAAAAGCAGAAATAGAGAGCTCTACTCCCACCCCAGAAAAAGAACTCTCCTCCAAACCAATCTAGAAAATGCACTAGACCAAATCCTGTTGTGAAAATCATAATGAGTTAATTTTCCAGCCCTGGTCACTATAGGGAGATGTCTGAGGATTCAGGGGTGGGTCTGGCCAGGGGAACAGTGCTCCAAGCATTCTAGGAAAGGGAGAGGCTGTGCACCTGAGCAAGAAGTGGTCCAGAGAGGAACTTAATGTGCCAACTGGCAGGTCTATTATTTACTCCCTGGTTCCAGGCCATAAATCCAAAAAATAAATAACTGTGGAGGGGACCAGTGTTTCAAGGCTGCATTCCAGGATGAGAAGTGGTAGAGGGCCCTAGGCTCTGTATTCAGCAAGGAAAATTTTCAAAAGTAAGCAGTATATGGTTTAAATTTAGGTTTTATACTAAACAAGAGAGTTATAAAGTACTATTGTGGTCGCCAATTTTAAAATATTATAGCTTAAGTCAAAATGACTTTTAGCAGCTTTCATTCACAAAGAGGTGGAAAGAGTAAAAGTGGAAATGTAGAAAAGAGACAGAGCCTTAACAAGCCTACCAGCCCTTCTCTGGTGAAGTCTGGCTTAGCCCCCAGCAAGGGCTTCCCCAAGTCTGATCTCCATGTGGAGTCTTTAGTCAGAAGTCCACCAGTGCAGCCTCCTCCAAAGCCAAGGCAGGAATCTCAGCCACTCACCCAGCAAGCCAACAAAGTCTCCTCCAAATGCCAGGAAAGGAATCTCAGCCACTCACTCCAAAAGCCAGGAAAGGAATAATCTCCCAGACTATGTTGGTCTCTTTTTATACCTCCTTTCCCACATCACTTCCTGTCTCTCCTCTTCACAGAAACCAACTGCAGACTTTCAATTTTCCTAGCACTGCCTGATGGTGGTGGGGGGGGGGGCAGGACAGTGGCCTTTGGAGGTATGAGCTTACTCTAGTAAGTGACTTGTGAACTCTCATACTTAATGGGAAGTAGGGGGGCTTTGAGCTCTTGATTTGATTAGCTAAAAATAGACAAGGGGAGAGTTAATTCTATCTTCATAGCAACTGGGCAGTCAGACATCAGGAGCAGAGTGGAGGTTCCATTTCCTTCTTCTAGCTCCATTGGAAGCCTATGGAGGAATAACAAGGGCGAGAATCTGAGACCCAAGGGAAGCTCACAGTTCTGTTGCTTGGAACCAGTAGAACTTTCCAAATAATACCCAAGTGTAGCAGTAGTCTACTGGAACTCCACATGGAGCAAGCCCATAAGCCTGTTGCTCACACTAAATCCAATCCATGGAAGAGCTAAAACAAGAAGTTTTTTTTCTTGAATTTTATTCAGCAAAGTTTTGGTTTTTTTTTAAACCCTTGCCTTCCATCTTGTAATCATTACTGTGTATTGGTTCTAAGGCAGAAGAAGAGTAAGGGCCAGGCAATGGGAGTGAAGTGACTTGCCTAGGGTCACACAGCTAGGAAATGACTGAGGCTATATTTGAACCCAGGATCTCCCACCTCTAGGCCTGGCTCTCAATCCACTAAGCCACCCAGCTACCCTCAAATAACTTTTAATGAGCTACTCTCTGGTAAATTGCTGATTAAAACACTGGTTCAGTATGGGACATATGTGTATGATTCGTTATGATCCAGGGTGGAACTTTTCTAGAAAATTCTTTCTAAAGAGAATATTGTGGGGTTTTTTTTGTTTTTTGTTTTTTGTTTTTTGCACTGGCCAAAGGTTCCACTGGAACAGAGGCAGAGGAAATAGAACTTTAACTGAGTTAACCTGGAAATCCCCAACCTAGGAAATGTGTTAGACTCATTTTGCTTAGTTCCATAGCTCATACAGAGAAAACACTTAAGAAATATTTGTTGATTATTAACTGAATTGCCTGGTGATTGATTGATTCCAAAAGACTTCCTGAGCTGGTGCTCTTTCCCTCCCCTGGGAAGTTCTGAACACAAAACTCATTAAAAAACAAACCACAAAAACCCCTTTATTGTTCCCCTAGGGACATTTAATAGCTGCCATTCATGGAATCCCATAACTATTTTTTTAACCCTTGGGTTCCATTAATCAATACAATGTACTGGTTCCAAGGCAGAAGAGCAGTGAGGATTAGGCAATGGAGGTCAAGTGACTTGTCCAGGGTCACATGGCTAGGAAATGTCTGAGGCCAAATTGGAACCCAGGACCTCCCATCTCTGGACCTGGTTCTTCATCCACTAAGCCACCCAGCTGCCCCTCAATCCCATAACTTTCATAAAACCATGGCTGGCCATGAACTCAAGGACAGCTATGATTTGGGGAATCACAGGAACTGGTTTCTGATACCAACTTCCACTTCCTACCTTTGGGACCTTCCCTCTATTCCCTCTCTAAGCCTCAGTTTCTTCTTTAAAATAAGAGGGTAGAAGGGGCGGCTGGGTGGTTCAGTGGATGGAGAGCCAGGCCTAGAGATGGGAGGTCCTGGGCTCTGATCTGAACTTCCTGACTGGGTGATCCTGGGCAACTCCCTTAACCCCCATTGCCTAGCCTTCGTCGCTCTTCTACCTTGGAATGGTTACACAATATTGATTCTGAAAAGGAGGGTGAGGGTTTAAAAAATAAATCAATAAATAGAATAAAATAAAAGGAAAGGTGCCAGATACTCCCTAGGCTCCTCTCCAGCCAGCGGTATGCTCCTCTTGGCCAAGGACCATCTTTTGTCCTTCTTGGAACCCCTACCCTAGGGTAGTTAGCACGGTGCCTGGCACATTGATTGGCTGACTGACAGAGGCTTTGGCAATCTGATCAATCTTTGGGGCAGGGGATGGCTCTTCCTTCTTTGGTCCTAGGGCAGGGGCCTGGGACCAGGGAATCTGGCTGTGAGGGGAGGCCAGAGAGAGCAGCCCAGAACCTTGGGCGGCCTCCAGTAAGGCAGCTTCTGGTCTTCTGCCCCCCTCTCCTAGCTGCTCTTCTCCATCCCCAGGGGGCCGGGTCCCTACTCGGGTCTGGGGAGGAGGGGATGGAGAACGTCCCAAGGGATCATTCTTGCTGCTTGAGGCCCTGCCCCCCCCAGAACCCCCAAACATCTCTCCAGACAAATCTCCAGACACAGGGAGGGTAAGACACCGGCTGCATCCACTCTTTATTTCTTTGCAGGAGTGCTGTGGGAGGCCTGAGCAGTGCCCAGCGACCCCCCAGGTGTGCCAGGGAGGATGTGGTGGGGAGAGGGAGCAGCTGCTAGTCCTGGGAGGAGCGGGATGGGTGACGGCGGCCTTGGGGTCTCCAGGAGCTGGAGGGACGACCGCCTCTCAGAGGAAGGGCAGCCGCGTGAGCACAAGGGAAGGAGCTGACTGCTCCTGGGGAGGCAAGCGAGCGTGGCTGGCCGCTTGGGCTCGGACCCAAGCAGGGGCCGTTACCAGCAGTGGATCCCCGGACAGTATTTGTCGATGAGGCCCTGGTAGTAGGGGCGAAGCTCAGTCACATCCGGCAGGTCCTCCGACTTGGTGTAGAGATCAAACTTACTGCAAAGGACCCAGAGATGGGGCGGTGGGTGGTGGGCACCCCCCAGGGGGAGACCAGCAGCTTCCACTGCCCCTTGGGGGCTCCCCCGCCTCCCCTTGCTTCGGCTCCATGGCTCAGGGCTTCCTCCAGTCTGCCCCAGGCCTGGCAGAGTCCCGGGAAACCAAGCCTTGTTCCATAAATGCATGAGCCTGCGATGCCTTCACCCAACCGTCCTGACTGGGGAGGAGTGAGGGTCTCGGGAGCCCACAGGGTAGCTCGGGATCCAGGCTCAGGAGCGGCGCCCAGGCTGCCCCCAGTCCTGCCTGGCCCTGCCTCTCTCTCTCTCCTTTGCTGGCCCTCAATGACTGGTGCACAGCTGGGTGCTGCCACTCAGGAACGTGGCCAGGGGAGTCCGGGGCGCTTTCCTAGCTTCCCTTGGCCCTGCCCTGGCCCAGGAGGGAGGAAGAACTTCCAAGCGGAGGGCTCCAGAGACTGAGGTCCTCGATCCAAATCCTGCCTTTGTGCCTCTGGGACCTGGCTAAGTCACTCCCCTTCCCTGTTTCTCAGCTATTCAGGTCCCTTCCAGCACTAGAGCTCACTCAGCTCCCTGCCTCAGTTTCCTCATCTGTAAGAAGAAAAGGCTGAACTTGGTTTCTGAGGTCTTCCAGCTGTCCTTCCCCCCATGAGGCTAAATGACTCCCAGCTCAAAGTCGGGGCTCTGCTTCTCTGACCATACAGCCCTGGTCAGTCTTGGATTCTGGCCCCTGGACAGATTGAGCCAAGTGCGGCTGACTTGGCTTCTCCTGCCTTGGGATCCCCAGCACCCAGGAGCCCCTGTTTAGCTTGTCCCTCAGGCCAGCCGGGGTGCCCAGGGAGCACCTCGCTCCCTCCCTGAAAGGCCCAGGAAGCCTTCCCTTTGACCAGAGCATTTGTCTGAATTTCTTAGTTGTTGAGAGCAATTGGGACTCCTTTTCTAAAGTACTCCAGCCAGTCCCCCCAAATCTCCCAGGCAAAGGAAGTGCAGTCCTTATTTACAGAGGAGGAAACTGAGTCCTCTGAGGGAGACCTGGCTGGTGGAACGAGGCATAAGGAGGTCAAGTAATTTCTCTGAGGGCACCCAGAGGGTCACAGATCCTCAGCCAACTATCATCAACCCACTCATTGGACGGAGGCTCCGGGAGCTCAAAGGATCTGTTCAAGGTTGGCAGAAAAAGACATCTGGGGCAGAATTTGAACCTAGGTCTTGTGACTCCAGGACTAGCAGACAGGCTGCTGCCTCACTTGCCCAAGATGGCCCCACTTGTAAGTGACAGATCTAGGCCTGGGATGCCCAGCTCCGCACCCCAAGGCCCCTCCATCTCCTCTGTATCCCTCTGGAGGCAGGGCCAAAGTCATCCTTCATGCCAGCCTCCCCAACACCCAGCGAGGTGCCCTGTACCCATTAGGCGTCTAGAGAAGAGTCCTCAGTGGGTCCTGGGTCAGGGTAAGGGAAGAACGGGGCCCAGAGCAAAGGAAGGGCTCATCCTTCTCCGGTCCACACTGACCCCTGCTCCTCCTGGCCTCAGGAGGGACAGGAGGCTCATCCCCCACATCCTGCTCTGGTTGTCTCCCCCGAACAGGACAGCCAGGGAATCCCCAGAGCTCTGGGTGAGGAGCCCCCCTTACTTGAATTCTTGTACCCAGGGCAGCATGTTGAGGTCATGGGTGCTACAGAGGTGCTGGTAATCACCACCAGTGTGCCAGGGGTAGAAGGAATGGAAACGGATCATGTAGAAGGCCTGGAGGAAGGGAGGGAGAGAAAGCGGGCTGACGGTGTCCCAGCATCTGCCATGCTCTTGCTTGCCCCAATTCTCAATTGACCCTTCCTAAACTCCACGTCTAGACCCCAGAAGGCTCCCCATGTCCCCCCCACCCCCGGCCCAGGGATCCCTCCTCTGTGGCATGACTCTTGCCTAGTCAGAGACTAGATTTGGCAGACAGGGGCCTCGTGGTGTTAGCAGTTGGAGGCTGGGGACTGGACACATTGACCCCACTCACCTCCGGAGGCAGAGAGAACTTGTTGAACTTCATCATTTGGTACATGTACTCTGTACAAGGAGAGATGGTCACAGGCCTGGCCACCAGCCCCCAGAGCCTTGAAGACCCCCTCCCCCCTCCCCAGAACCTGGGTGCCTTCTCCCAGTAACCCACTGGCAGCAGGTCTGGCCCTGGGTTCGAAAAGGGGAGGTCGGTTCCTTGTTTTCACTTTGGGGTTTCCTGCTGACTCCTAGGTGGTTGGTGGAGGAGAGGGTGCTCCTGGATGGAGCAGAGACAGTGGAGGGCAAGGGGAGAGGTCTCACCATCATGGCCCCAGGACATCAGGACCTTCTCCAGGCCACAGTGGGGCTCGTACATCCCATACTCGGTGCTGGGGAGAGTCAAGGCTGTAAGAAGGGCAAAGGTCTAGGGGAAGGAAGGGGCAGTCTAGGCTGGCTCATGGGGAGATCTGAGGCATCTTGGGGGGGCAGAGAATTGGAGGAGGGGTTTTCTGGAAGAGATCTCTGGTGGGAGGAGGGAGATGGAGAGGGGCTGAGTAGAGCCCCCAAAGGGATGACTAATGACAGAGCCAACGGCTCTGTGTGTGTGTGTTGGGGGCCCGGGGAACTCACTGGGCAGAGATCTGTATGAAAGATCTCTAGGGGGGTCTCAGAGAGATCTTTGGGCAGGGGCTTGGTGGACAGGGCTGGGGTGGGGCCGGGTGGGGTCACCAGTATCGAGGGTCCTTGGCATCAGGATTGTCTTGAAAAGTCGAATCCCCAAAGACAACAGATTTTTGGGGGCGGCAGCCAACAGGGAAGGTGTCTCCAACAACTGCCCACTGGGTGGGAGAGGCAGAAGAGCCTGGATCAAAGCTCAGAGCCCAGGACCCCCGAACCTCTCTAAGAGGCTGGGGCCCAAGCCTCAGCGTGGAGCCCAGAGGACAGTGCCTGGGCTGCCCTTTCTTACCTGTGGCTCTCCAGCCAGAACCAGGATCTTCCCCAGATCATGCAGCAACCCCACGAGGTGGAACCAGTCTAGGGTGGAAGGACAAAGACCAGGGATCAGAGCTGGGGAAGAAGTCCTGGGAGAAGGAGCGGGGCGGGGAGGCATCACTGTGAGGGCAGGAGGAGGCTCTGCTGTGTGCTTCTACTACCCTGAGGGACCTCCGGGGTGGCTCAGTAAATTGAGTGCAGGGCCAGGAAGACCCGAGTTCAAATCTGTCCTCAAACACCTCCTAGCTGTGGGACTCTGGACAAGTCACTTCACCCTGCTTGCCTCTGTTTCCTCATCTGTAGAATGGGCTGGAGAAGGAAAGGGCAAACGACTCCAGTATCTTCGTCAAGAAAACCCCACATGGAGTCATGAAGGAGTGACACAAGCGAACAAGGATCCCCCCAACACCATAGCCTGAGGGCTCAAATTGGTCAAACCCAGCTGTCTCCATCCTGCATCAGAGGAAAGGAGGCTCCAAGCCAACAAGGGTTCATCTGGAGTCTCTCCGTATAAGGATCCCTGCGAGGCACCAGAGGCACAGAGACAGACCCTAGCAACTGGCCTCCTCTCCAAAGCTGTGGTAGGAGGGAGAGCTGCCTAGAGCAAAGGAGATCAGGGAAGGCTTCCCATAGGAGGCAGCACCTGAGCCGTGCTTCTCTTTCTTTGGTCCCTTCGGTCCCTTCTCACATTGCTCTCCAGTCCATTCGCTGTCTTTGTTTGTTTGTAAACCCCTGACCTTCTATCTTAGCATCAGTACTAAGGATCACTTCCAAGGCAGAAGAGCGATAAGGGGGGTGAAGTGACTGGCCCAGGGCCACACGGCTAGGAAGGGTCTGAGGCCAAATGAGGCCATCTCTGAGCCTGGCTCTCCATCCACTGGGCCACCCAGCGGTTCCCCTTCCTGCTTTTGGGGTTCGTGGCAGAAGTAAGCTGTAGAGTGTCAAGGGACGTCTGGGGAGGGACCTCATTTGCCCCTGGAGTCTGTTTCCTCATCTGTAAAATGGGGACAATGAGCCTTGCATTCTCCCTGTGGGTGGAAGGGGCTTTGGAGAGCATAAAGCGGCAGCACAATGGCAGCTTTGACTGGTTCAGCTTGCCAGGGTCCTTCCAAAGCCACTTCCCATAGAGTCCTTCCTCTGGACTGATCTGGTCCCTGGGAAGGAGGAGCCCTGGCGGGACTCGACACTGTTTGCTCTCTGGCCCGGATCCCCAGGGCCCTCACTGAATTGGATTGACAAGAGCACTTCCTCAGTGTGGGCCCGTCCTCTGGGTGCCCTCTGATGGGGACGCACTCTGCCCTGGCTTTACTTTCCCGTCCCCACCGCTGTCCCTCTGACACCCCTGCTAGGAGGCCCAGGAGCCTGGCAGCTATAGCACGTGCAGGAACAGGAGCAGGCTCCCTCCTGGGTCAGGTCCAGCGGCTCAGGGTCGCAATGGATGGCAGGGACAGCCCCAGCCACCCAAAGCAGGTAGTGAACTTCCTGTCACCGGGCAGCTTTGAGCCCCTCTAGCTCTGGACAGCACTGAGTCTGGGGCTGAAAGAAGGGCAGGAATACCCGGATGGGAGCACAATCAAAGAAGCAGCCTCTTTCTGGGGCCACAGTTCTCCAGACACTGCCCACCAAGGACTGCTTGTAGGGATGGGGCTCCTGGAAAGGATCATCAGAAGCAAATACTGGTCCGAACACCCCAGAAGGGCGATTTTCGAGGACAAGAATGAAGGAGTGCATTGAACAAATGAGCAGGAGACCCTCAGCGCCTGGGTGCCTTGAGGGGCAATGACTGCAGGATTCACCCCACTTCTCTGGCCCCAGAGACTCGGCTTCTCCTAGAGCTGGGCTCTGGAGAGCCTGGACCCACCCCATCCTTCCATCTTGGATTTCCCCCCTGCCTTGGGCCAGCTTTCTGGGTGTTGAGCAGTCTCCTTCCCTCTTTCTCCCCCTCCCTCGGGGGCTAGAATTTTAATCCCTCCTGTGTCCCTTACAGGAAAGCCCTTCTTGCTCTGAAGCTGGGGGCTCCCAGTTCCCTCTGCTGTTTTCCCTCCTGGCGGGTTCCCATCATCCCTTTCTCCCGGAGGCCCCCGATTGCCTGGCTCAGGTTAAGGGAGGGACCTTCTCTAGGGGAGAGCCTGGGACCTCTGATTCTTCGGCGCAGGGAGCTTTGAGTACAAACCCAGACAGACTGAAACGAAGGGAGGACCTCAGAGACCACCCGGTCCAAGCCCCGAGGGTGGTGACAGAGAAACCAAGGGCAAGGGAGGGCAGTCAGCACCCAGGGTGCCATGAGCAGCCAGGAACAGAGACTCAACCAGAGTCTAGATCTCCTGCCACCCAACTGAGGACCCCTAAGCCCACAGACTGCCCCATCCCCACTGAAGCCTGGTGCTCCATGGCACCCTTTGGGGGTGGGGCATCACTCTCTCCATCCCCGGGAGGGCACAAGGAGTGGGGACTCGAGCAGGGAATCCCTGGGAATGGGAGAAGCAGGAGATACCCTTATCAGGGTGAGCCTTCCGGATGCCCTCAGCCGTCTGAAACGCATGGAATGAATTGGGGAAATCCACGTCTGGGTCAGACTCATCCACTAGCTCGTCCAGGAGATCCACAGCCTCCATCACGGTCATCTTTTTATACGAGAATCCACCAAATTCCACATGCTGGGAATGAGAACCACACACGAGCGATGATCTGTCACCCCTGGAAACTGAGTCCATCCCCCCACCTTACAGGGGCCCATCACCAGGTTGGGGCCCACCCTTGTGGACACAGAGCCAAGGCAAAGGACCCACCTTCCTCCTGACAAAGTCCACGGTTTGGTAGGTGTGCATGAGCTTGTATGTGTTGTAGACTCGATCCTGGTGGGGTCCTGACTGCAAGTCCCACTTGGGTTAGACCCGGATTCTTCCCACTCCCATCCCATCCCACCCTGTCTGACCCCGGCTAATCCATGCCCCTTGACCCTCTCTCTTCTAGTCCTCTGCCACTGTGCCCCCAACCCCTTCCTTCTTCACTGGCCACTGAAGCTGTTCTCTCCCAGATGGCAGTGGAGCGTCAAGGTCAGGGCCAGGAAGCGCTATCAGAGCCAAGATGGCAGTCTTACAGTATAGTTGCGGAAGTCCTCTTTGTTTTTGTTTCCCTCTGGTCGGTAAATCTCCGAAGGGTCTGGACCCTGGGGGGCAAAGGGGAGAAGAGGAGATGAGCTCAGCCAACTTGGAAGAGGGAGGGAAGGAAGGAAGGAAGGAAAGGAAAAAAGAAAGGAAGGAAGGAAGGAAGGAAGGAAGGAAGGAAGGAAGGAAGGAAGGAAGGAAGGAAGGAAGGAAGGAAGGAAGGAAGGAAGGAAGGAAAGAAGGAAGGAAGGAAGGAAGGAAGGAAAGAAGGAAGGAAGGAAGGAAGGAAGGAAGAAGGGAGGGAGGGAGGGAGGGAGGAAGGAAGGGAGGAAGGAAGGAGGGAGGGAGGGAGGGAGGGAGGGAGGGAGGGAGGGAGGAAGGAAGGAAGGAAGGAAGGAAGGAAGGAAGGAAGGAAGGAAGGAAGGAAGGAAGGAAGGAGGGAGGGAGGGAAAGAGTCTTTCATCTGGGAAGGTGGCAGGACAGGCAGGAGAGGGATGAAGGACCCTGCAGTCCAGGGGCATCAGTGTAGATTATTCTAGATTATCAGAAGTAGAGGAGAAAAAGAGGCAAGAACCCCAGGACAGCTAGGAACAAGGCCCTCAAAATGATCAGCCTTGGAAGACAGACACTCAGGCACGGTCCCCAGGCCACTCACGTCTCCTTCCAGACCCACTGAGCCTTACTCAAGTTCCCTCTCAGACCCACTCAGGCACTTACACACATGCACACAATCTGCCAGGGCTCTGCGGGCGGGGGACCCCTGGGAGCCAAGGGAGAGTGCAGAGAGCTCTCCCACAGAGGATAATGAAGAAATGCAGAGGAAACAAGAAAATGTAGCTCAGTTCATTTGAGCCCTTTGACCAAGGGGAGGGGAGAAATTGGGGACAGGAAGAAGAAGAAGCAGATGACTTACTGGCCACCCCCTCCTAGGAAGGAAAGGGTCTAGAGGTGAGAACCAGATCTGGAAGTCAAAAGCCCTGGATCTCAGTCCCTATGGGATGTCACGGGAGACCCTGTGCCTCTGTTACTCTCAGTTTCCTCACTTGTAAAATGAAGAGAATGGCTCTGATTTGGCCCCAGGATTGAGGAGAAAAAGTGATGTTGCAGGTCTGAGGGGCCTGGCGGTCCCCAGGCTTTGGATTCGGCTCCCCTCAGCCCCAGTTTCTTCAACCAGGCCTTTGCTCTCCCCCCAAGCCCCCTTCCTCTTCCCTATTTGGCCCTTCAAAGTCCAGTTGTATGGACCTCGGGACCCCAGGGTGAGGAGAGAGTGAACCCAGGAGCCCCGCTTCCAAACCACTCAGCCAGTCCCTCCCTTATCTGAAAGTGTGGGCAGCAGACTGGAGGGAGAGGGGAGCCCACTGCTCAGAACCCTGAAATAGCCTAGCAGTTCGGGGGCCACCTAGGGGCTGAGGGCCCTGAAGCAGCCTGGAGTAGGGGGCAGCATTTCGGAAAGCATCCAGGGAGACAGGACACTTACCACGAGAACCTTCATCCTGACCTCAGGTCTAGTGAGAAGCAGGAGAAGGGAATGTGTCTCTGGTGTGCTCTGGCTGAGCCTGGGGGGCTCTTATATACGCCCCGGGTCACACAGACATCGGTGGAAGTGACCAGACATAACCCAAGCTGGTTGGCCCTGGCCGAGAGGTAATCGGTGACCATTTAACCTGCTGACCTTGGCCTGTTCACTGCTGGTTAATGTGTCAGTCTATCCCTTCCCCCTTCCCTGGAAGGCCCAGTCTGACCCCCACCCCATAGCCAGGCCCTTTGGAGAGAGAGCCGGAGGGGGCTGAGAGGGCCAGAGCTGGGATGGGGATGCTATTGGATGGAACGGGAGAGGAGAAGAATGGGTTCAACAGAGCCAGCAGTCGGAGCAGAAACCTCGAGGAAGGAGGCGAGCTTCAGGCAGGAGAGGGAGACGGGTCACTAGAGGCGACTGGAATCCCTACTTGGGAACTCGGGGTACTTTTGTGAGCAGGCAGGAATGTGCTGATGGCCAGGCAGCCTAGAGGAGGGAAAACCAGCATTCCTGAGGCGCCATTGAACTCTGACCAGGCCCAGGCACCAGCGTGCTGGGAGAGCTACCAACCAGGAGGACAACAGCCGGCCGGCCGGCCGGAGGAGTCATGTCACCTCCAGCAAGCAGGAAGGGGGCGACTTCATAGTGACCGGGCCGCAAAGAATTGACCCAAGTCTGTCCAAGGCCATTTATGGCCCGACAGGTGTTTGGACAAAGATTAACTCCACTAAGCAGAATATCTCAGGCCCCGACAACTTCCACCTTACGTTTCAGAGACGACTCCAAACAGAAGAGGCAATTCAACGGTAAAGCGAAACAAAATAATCCCGGTGAAGCTGGGGAGGTTTGACTTTTCAGAGACAGTATGAGGTGGTGGGAAGAGTCGTGGACCTGGGTTTGAATCCTGGCCCTGCCACCAACCACCTGAATGACCCCCAGAAAGTCCTCGAAACGTTCAGAGCCTCTACTTCCCCCTCTCTAAAAGGAGGCTTGGACGAGATGAATCAAGTAAATCCGGGGTCTGGAGGGTTTCATCCTCTTCCACAAACTGACTGCCGCCTCTTCAATCTTCTTACTCAAGTGAGGCTAAGATCCTGTTACAAGATTTCTTTCTTTTTTTAACCTTTATCTTCCATCTTAGAATAGATACAAGTATCAGTTCTAAGGTAGAAGAGCAGTAAGGGCTGGGCGATTGGGGTGAAGTGACTTGTCCAGGGTCATCCCGCTAGGAAGTATCTGAATCCAGATTGGAACCCAGGCCTGGCTCTCCATCCACTGAGCCACCCAGCTGCCCCCATGATATCATTTCGAAGACCCCTTCCAGGGCTAGATCCAGGGTACCATGCTGCATTTACCCAAAGTGGAAGAAACATCTTCCTAAAACCAATCTTAATGGATTCCCCTTTCAGGCTGGCCAAATGTAGGCAAAGAGCCATCTGTCTTCGTTGGATTAAACAAGATATCTCCACTGTTAGTTGGACCAAGGCAAATCATTAAAGAAAGTTCTCTCCCCCTCCTCCACTCCCATCACTGGGATGCCTTCTTTCTCTGCCTCCTCCTTCAGCTGCCTTGCATGCATCCCCCCATGACGAGGCCAAGCCGTCCACTTCTCCCCCTCCCACTCTCACTAACCCTCCGTGGTGTCCTCACCGATGACCGACTCCTCCTCTCCTCTGACAGACGTGCCTCCGTCTCTTCCCTCCCCTTCCCCACGAGCCTCCTCCAGATTCCACCCATGAGGGGCATCTCCTTGACTTTCTCTTCACTCGTCTTTACGTTCTCCAGAGTGAAGTCTGTTGCCAACCTCCTCGGTCAACTGAAACTGCTCTTTCCCAGGTTCCCGATGAGCGCTCTCTTGAGCACCACATCCAGCGGGCTCTTCTCCATCCTCACTCTCCTTGACTCCTCTGCAGCCTTTGACACGGTCAACCAGCCTCTTCTCCTCTCTCTCCATTTCCACCACACTGCTGGCTCCTGGTTCTCCTCCTACGGGACTAACTTCTCTCTCTGGGTCCTTTGCAGGATCATCATCCAGAGTATACCCACTAAGGGTAGGGAGGGTGGGAGGGGCAGCCAGGTGGCTCAGTGGTTTGAGAGCCAGACATAGAGATGGGAGGTCCTGGGTTCAAATCTGGCCTCAGACACTTCCTAGCTGGGTGACCCTGGGCAAGTCACTTAACCCCCATTGCCTAGCCCTTACTGCTCATCTGCTTGGAACCAATACTCAATATTGATTCTAGGATCAATTAGGATCAATTCTAAAACAGAAGGCAAGGGTTTTAAGAGGGAGGAAAAAAGATTGATGACTGTCAGAGCACATGATAAGCAGTTTTAAAATGTATAGAAATTGTTTCATAACAAGAGGCAACTAGCTGGTCCAGTAGATAGAGTGTTGAAGCTAGTCAGGAAGACCTGAGTTCAAATTCTGCCTCAGACACTCACTGGCTATGTGGCCCTGGGCAAGTCACTTTAACCTCTGTTTGCCTTAAGTTCTTCATGTATAAAATTGGAATAATAATGGCACCTACTTTGAAGGGTTGCCATAAAGCTCAAATGAGATACTAGTTGTAAAGAACTTTTCAACCTGAAAAGGGCTAAATAAATGTTAACTGTAATAATTGGCTTTTGTTGTTCAGTTGTTTCAGTTGTATCTGACCCTTCGTGACACCATTAGGGTTTTCTTGACAGAGATACTGGAGTGCTTTGCCATTGCCTTCTTCAGCTCATTCTATAGATGAGGAAACTGAGGCAAATGGGGTGAAGTGACTTGCCCAGAATCACACAGAAAGTAAGTGTCTAAGACCAGATTTGAACTCAGGGCTTCCTGACATCAGAACTAGCTCTCTACCCACTGTGCCACGGAGCTGTCCCAGCTGCAATAATACTGCTGTTATTAGATGCCACTTTACCCATTAATACAAAAGCTGGTCATTGAGACATTGTCAAATGCAACTGAACTCCAGCTGGCTCCAGACTCCAAAATGGTGGAGATCCAAGAGAAAAACCAATAGGCAGGAACTCATCAGATGTCAAACACCTGCCTGAATGGCAGGATCTGTTTACAGATATGGAAGGGTTTGGAGTGATGATGATTTAGGAGAAGGTCATTACCGTCAGAAATGATACAGCAGTGATGGGGAACCCATGGCAACGGGTGCCAAAAGTAGCGCACAAAGCTCTCTCTGGGGACAAGCCTCCCAGTTCATTACTAGAAAGGCAGAAGGACTCTGGTGGAGCTGCTCCCCTCCCCCTCTTCATGGTGCCTAATGACATTTTTTCACTTTACCCACCTCTCTGCCTAGCAATCCAATGGGAGTGCACAGGGTGTGAGAGCAGCTCACAGGCAGCAGAGCTGGAGGGGAGCAGAGTGCTCAGGCCACTCCCCTCCACCTTGCTATACTCACTGAGGACATTTCTCACTGCATTCACCCCTCTGTCCTTCAGATCAAAAGGAGTATTTCCTCCCTCTCCTGTGTGGGCTAAAGGGGGGGGCAGGGCCTGGCACTCCACCTCTAAAAGGGTCACCATCACTGCTATAGAGGAATTCTCCAATGGAAGACTAGACTTTGGGACAATCTATCAACAAGCATTTTATGAAGCTGAGTGCTTCTGGCCTTCCAAAAATCCTACCCACGGGGCTTTTTCAGAGAAACCTCCATTCTTGTTGCCTCAGAACAAAAAGACTCAAAGACTACATGTATGTCTTCTCTGGCCTGGCTGTTGGGTGGTGGGGCCCTCTCTCCTACTGCTCATGGGTGTCTAGAGTAGATATAAGGGTGCAGCGAGCTCTGTCAACCCTTCAGAAAATCATTTTGGCAGGAAGTCCTGGAGTTAAAAGGAATGAAATGATCCCTACCTGCAGGGACTTTAAGCTGTGTAATGAGAATGACCACCAGGACAGAAATAAGTATATAATACAGAATAAATAGAAATGGAAGTTCTATGGCTGTGGGGTTGGTGTCAGTTCTCACGTGGCATGGGGAGATGATAGATAACCAATTTAAGGTCTATCAAGAGGAGACTGCACTCCCTGTCTTCATAAGGAGCAGGAGGGGAGCAGTGGCTTGGTTTGTGCTCCTTCCCTCACCTACCTCCAGGAGGGGGATACTATATCTCAAGGATCGGTAGTCCAAGGGTATAAAATCACAATAACAGCAATGACTAGCCTTCATAAAGAGTCTATTGGGTGAAGCACTTTACAAATAGGATCTCCTCTGATGCTCACATCAATACCTGGGAGGTAGGTGCTATTCGGATCCCCATTTTAGAGGTAGAGAGACCGAGGTCAGCAGAAGTGATTATCCAAGGTCATGATTCTAAGGGGTTCAGAATAAAAGGCATTTGGGGGAATGGCTCAATGGTGTGGGCACAGCAGCATAATCAAAGATCTCTGTAAGGAATGTGAACAGCTTGGAGAAGCTTGGAAAGGATGCAGAGTGCTGGGAGGAGAAGAGAGCCAAGGCAACAAGGGACACGTTGACTCGAAGCAGGAAAATGGAATGAACGATCACCACAAAACAATTTAAAATGAAGGTTGCAAAATTACAGAGAATAAGTTTGGCCCCAAAGAAGAGATTCGAGAAGACGCCTCCTTTGCCAGGGGAGGGGAGGAGGAGCACAGGGGGGAAGGGTAGTGCCCCAAGGGTGGAGAATATATTTTCATCTCTCAGATTTCTTCCTTGTATTGATAATTCTGCTGGGCTTTTTTCTTTTTTTTTAAACATTTGTGATTAAGGCATGGGTCTCAGAGCGTGAGAGGGGGAGGGCTATAGGGGGAAACTTGAGTGATGAAAAACATTAGAGAGCAATCAAAATCTATTAAAAAAAAAGAATAAAAGACTTTCCCTAAGTGCAGGTAACACTTGGCTAACCAGTTTCCATCAAACCCTGGTTACACAAAAGACCTTCAGGAACAGCTGGTAAACCTCTTTATCAAAGGAAGTAGGAACCAGAAATCAGATTAGGGGAGACTATAGAATACCCTGAGTATTGAGAGCAAGATAAAAGACTTCACTTCAACCAAGCAAAGAAAAGGTGAAAGAGGGGGAAAGTCCTTCTTAATGGTCTCTAGGGTTAAAAGCTCAGGACTCACATCCTCTTACACTTACTCAGTGAACCGCAGTCACAGGCACCCCCTAATCAGAGAGGATAAATATAAATACCATGGCAATCAACTGAGGTTATTGAGAAAATGTAGAGTAGAAACTGTAGCGCATCACTGGAGCCTGCAAACATTTTGTGTTGGTTCAAGTCCTGTCTGAACCTTCCTGACCCCCATTAGAGTTTTCTTAGCAAAGACAGTGGAGTGGTTTGCCATTTCCTTCTTCAGCTCATTTGATAGATGGGGAAACTGAGGTAAGTCAGGTTAAGTGATTTACCAAGGGTCACACAGCCAATCTGTGCCTGAGGCAGGATTTGAACTCAGGCCTCCAAACCTGGAGACAGCACTCTATCCACTGCACCGCCTCGCTGTTTGAAAATATTTTGCAGCCATGAAATGCCTCCCAAGACACCATGTAGTGACTACATTTGAAACTTACTCTTTTTCATTTAAAAAATAATGGCAAAACGCTGTACCATAAATCCAGATCTCATTCAACTCTTGAGAATTGAACAAATAGACTCTACTGAAACCAAATCATTGTGAAAGCCAGTCACCAGCACTGATTAAACCCTGACATTCTAATGTAGGAGACAATCTGGAAATAATCAGGGCCATGGAAGGTCTACACCTTGGGTGGTGTGAAGAGAGAACTGAACTTTCTTTGCTTATTTTTCATGTAATCAACCAGCAATCTTTAATTTAATCAATCAAGAATTTGAAGTGCCCCTACTTAGCACTTGGTAGGTCACTACTAGGGAAGAGAGTTCACAGGTCACTTACTAGAAAGGCCACAAACACTGTACCCCCTTGGGCCCTTGGGCAGTGCTAGGCCAATTGGGAGGCTGTGGTTGGTTCCCATGAAGTGGAAGAGAGAGACAGACAGACAGACAGAGACAGACAGACAGACAGACAGAGACAGACAGACAGACAGAGACAGAGACAGAGACAGAGCCAGAGACAGAGACAGAGGAAGTGATGTGGAAAAGAACTATAAAAGGCAAGACTGAGAAGCTTGATGGAATTCATTTCTTGGCCTTTGAAAGGAGACTTTCCTTGAGGAGAGTTCTGCTGGGCTGGAGCTTTCTGCACTGGAGACGCTTGCTGGGTGAGTGACTGGAGCCGAAGGAAGAGGCTTGCATTGGTGGAACCTTTGCTGAAGGTTCCACCACAGGGACTCTTGGCTTAAGAGATAACCAGGACTCCAGGGGTGGAGGGGCGTTGGGGAGGAAGAAAAGAAAATGATCTGTTTCCAATGAACAATGTATGAAAATGACCAAATAAAATAATGTTAAAAAAAAAAGAGATAACCAGGACTCCACATGATGATTGGAACTGAGCTGGACTTTGGACAGAAATTACAGGGTATCTAGCTAGGCAATCCTTTCTACTTCCAACATTTCTCTCTTTTACTAGATCTCTATTTTCAACATGGAATCTAGTCCTAAAACTTGGGGTTCATTAGATCTTACTATAAAATCTTGGAAAAATTAGAGTTAATAGATATGTGGAGAAAAATAAATAGGGACAAAACAGAATACACCTTCTTTTCAGCAGCACATGGTACATTCACAAAGATTGACCATGTATTAGGGCATAAAAACATGGCAAACAAATATAAAGGAGCAGAAATAATAAATGCAACCTTTTCAGATAAAAATGCAATAAAAATAACAATTAGTAAGGGTACATGGAGAGGTAAATAAAAAATTAATTGGAAATTAAATAATATGATTCTCCAAAATTGGTTAAAGAACAAATCAAAGAAGAAGTTAATAATTTCATTGAAAAAAATGACAATGATGAGACATCCTATCAAAATCTATGGATGCAGCCAAAGCAATACTCAGGGGGAAATTTATATCCTTGAGTGCATATATTAACAAATTAGGGAGGGCAGAGGCCAATGAATTGGGCATGCAAATTAAAAAACTAGAAAGTGAACAAATCAAAAATCCTCAGATGAAAAACAAATTAGAGATCCTAAAAATCAAAGGAGAAATTAATAAAATCAAAAGTAAAAGAACTATTGAATTAATAAATAAGACTAGAAGCTGGTACTATGACAAAACAAATAAAATAGACAAAGTACTAGTCAATTTAGTTTAAAAAAGGAAAGAAGAAAACCAAATTAACAATATCAAAGATGAGAAGGAAGACCTCACCTCTAATGAAGAGGAAATTAAGAGACTGAGATAGGAGGAAGGTGATCTAAAAGATGCACCAGCATCTAGGAGAACCAGGGAAGTCTCAAAGAAGGAAGAATCTGAGCTGAGTCTTGGAGAATCCCTGGAAAGAGGTGATAGGTCAGAGAATTCCATCCATGGAGGACAGCCAGGGCAAAGACTTGTAGAGTCAGGTTTGAGGAAATCCAAGGAGGCCATTATAGAGTAATACAAAGAGAAGGATTTGGAAGATGGGAAAGGGGGTGATGGTGCCAGGACCTTTAAGTGCCCAATGCAGAAGTTTATCTTGGATCCTGTAGGTACTAGGCAGTGCCACTGGAGCTCATGGAGCCCAGGGTGCAAAGTGACTAGACTTTCAGCTGAGTGCAGAATGGGGGAATGAGAAGATGCCTGAGAGAAGGATACCATTTAGAATGTTATTATAGTATTCTCAGTGAAAGGTGATGAAGATCAGAATTAGAGTATGGGGCTGAGAAATTGGGGAGAAGGGGACATATTATATGGGAGATGTAAGGGTGATAGAAAAACAATAAAATTCATCCCTAAATTGGACATTTGGAGGGAGTAATAAGCAGTTGAGGATAACATGGAGTTTGCAGGCCTGGGCAGGTTTCTTAACCCTGACCTTCCATCTTAGAATCAATGCTGTGCATAGATTCCAAGGCAGAAGAACAGTAAAGGCTAGGCAAGGGGGTTGAAGAGATTTGCCCAGGGTCACATAGCTAGGAAGTCTCTGAGGTCTGATTTGAACCCAGGACCTCTTATCTCCAGGCCTGGCTATCTATCCACTGAGCCTACAGCTGCCCCCTGTTTGCTGGTCTTAATAGGAAGGGTAGGAAGATGGCAGTGTTGGGGAGGAGAGATCATCATTAATCATTCAGTTTGGGATGTGTTGGATTTGAGATTCTTCCCAGATATCCTGTTTGAGATGGCTAATAATCAGCTGGAGATTTGTGACTAGAGCTCCTCAGAAAAATTGGGACTGAATATGTAGATCTGGGAATTGTTTGACAACTGAACTGGAGAGAGCTGAGGAGATTACCAAAGGAGATACTGAGAAGAAGGTAGGGCCAGAAGCCCCAGAGGACAGAGCTGTCCCAATATAACAGGGATCCACAAAATCTAATGACAATATCTTAATAGATATTGCTATACAGAATAATCCCAATCTCCAACATACATGGAGCAAAAAACTTTCAGAATGTAGAGAATTAGCAGAAGAAATCAAAATTATGTGGGTACAGGCTGAGGTCATCCCCTGTCAGCCTCATCATCCTTTCTGCTACTGGGAATGTCTGGAGAGAGTTTTCAACGAGTCTATAGGAGATGAGTTTACACCCAACATTTTCATTTAATTACAAAGACAGTCCTTTTGCCCACCTGTGCAATCAGCTGAAGAGTATTAAATATGATTGAATAAAAATAGAAATAGCATAAAATTAATAGCATAATAGTCATTTGATCCAGAAAAATTTATATCTGAATCTGCTTTGGACACATTGAACTTGAGATTCCTACAGGACTTCCTATTTGAGATGTCAAGACATCCCCCTAGATTGAGGAGAGCAGATTTCAGGAAGGTTCCATAGGATCTTGCCCCATGAAATTCTATAGAAGTCTTTTAAGAGGTATGGGAAGTAGCCCAAAACTAAAAGATTTAGGCAGCCAGGAAGGGAGGAATTATCTAAAGAGGTCTCACTGTGGATACACGACTTTGATTTTCAGAATGGCGTGTACTAAGGACAGGTAGCAAAAGAAGAGTCAAGACCCATCACATGATCTTAGAAGAATGGCGCCAGAAATGTTCAACTTCAGAATGAGCTGAGCCTGGTAGGAGAGAGAAGCACAGCCCAAAAGAACGTGCCTTTCCCTACTGAATGGCCATCCCAGGTTCAAGGTACTCTGTGGTTCCGCATCACTGAAACCACAGCTCACAAGCCCTCCTGACATGTTTATCTTTCAATAGCCAAAACACACAATTAGTTCAAAGATCAGAAAGACTTATTTTATTTTATTTTATTTGGTCAATTTCAAACATTATCCCTTGGTTACAAAAATAATTTTCTATTCCTCCCTCCCCTCCCCCATCCTTTCCATAGCGGACACACAATTCCACTGGGTATTGCATGTGTCCATGATCAGAACCCATTTCCATGTTGTTGGTGTTTGCATTAGGATGTTCACTTAGAGTCTCCATCCCCAGCCATATTCCCTTGACCCAAGTAATCAAGTAGTTGTTTTTTACTTCTGTGTTTCTACTCCCACAGTTTTCCTCTGAATGTGAATAGTGCTTTTTCTTGTACATTCCTCTAAGTTGTTCAGGGACATTACACCGCCACTAACGGAGAAGTCCATTACGTTCGATTGTACCACAGTGTATCCGTCTCTGTGTACAATGTTCTCCTGGTTCTGCTCCTTTCGCTCTGCATCACTTCCTGGAGGTTGTTCCAGTCTCCATGGAATTCCTCCACTTTATTATTCCTTTTAGCACAATAGTATTCCATCACCAAAATATCCCACAATGTGTTCAGCCATTCCCCAGTTGATGGGCATCCCTTCATTTTCCAATTTTTGGCCACCACAAAGAGTGCAGCTATGAGTATTCTTGTACAAGTCTTTTTCCTTATTATCTCTTTGGGGTACAAACCCAGCAGTGCTATGGCTGGATCAAAGGGCAGACAGTCTTTCAGTGCCCTCTGGGCATAGTTCCAAATTGCCCTCCAGACTGGTTGGATCAATTCACAACTCCACCAACACGAATGTCCCTACTTTGCCACATCCCCTCCAGCATTCATTACTTTCCTTTGCTGTTATGTTAGGCAATCTGCTAGGTGTTAGGTGGTACCTCAGAGTTGTTTTGATTTGCATCTCTCTGATTATAAGAGATTTAGAGCACTTCTTCATGTGCTTATTAATAGTTTTGATTTCTTTATCTGAGAACTGCTTATCCATGTCCCTTGCCCATTTATCAGTTGGAGAATGGCTTGATTTTTTGTACAATTGATTTAGCTCTTTGTAAATCTGAGTAATTAGACCTTTGCCAGAGGTTTTTGTTATGAATATTGCTTCCCAACTTATTATTTCCCTTCTGATTTTAGTTATATTGGTTTTGTTTGTACAAAAGCTTTTTAGTTTGATGTAGTCAAAATTATTTATTTTACATTTTGTGACTCTTTCTAAGTCTTGCTTGGTTTTTAAATCTTTCCCTTCCCAGAGGTCTGACATGTATACAATTCTGTGTTCACCTAATTTACTTATAGTTTCCTTCTTTATGTTCAAGTCATTCACCCATTCTGAATTTATCTTGGTGTAGGGTGTGAGGTGTTGATCCAAACCTAATCTCTTCCACACTGTCTTCCAATTTTCCCAACAGTTTTTATCAGAAAGACTTTTAATGAAATAACATGGCAAAAAATGTAGGAACAAAATATTTCCCCCATAAACAGTATCTATGGGAAGTAGGTACATATATAGGGAATACACACGGAGAGGTATAGACATAGGGAACGTGCCTGACTAAGATGGGTACATAAAGGAGCCAACATTAAGAGATCATGTGTAGCCAAGCCATATTTACAAAGAGTCAACTCATCCTGTAGGGCTGGGATGCCTTCTAGTGATGTCACCACCCTGCTGCCATCTACTGACCCACTGCACCGGTGATAGCTCTAGGCATTCTTTATCTTAATTTGACACTTTCTCGAACCTATGTTTCCATTGATAACCTTGGCTATCTCTCTCTCAAGAAGAGCAGGCTCTGCCATGTTTTCTTACTATGTAACACTTTCTCCAGCCCTTTAAAAAGTCATGAAAGCTCTTCACCTAGGGCCTCAAAGTGCCCCATTCTGGGATAAGCCCTCATCACTTCATGCCTAGATTATGGCAATATTCTTCCTATTTCCAGGTTCTCACAAATCCTGTCCATCTTCCACTCAGTTACCAAAAGGATCTTCCTAAAAGTGAAAGTCTTCTGACCATGACACTTCCCTATTGAATAAACTCCAGTGGCTTCCTATTATGTCTAGAAACAAGTAGAAAAGCCACTGTATGGACCACCTTTTTTTTTTTAACCCTTACCTTCTCTCTTAGGATCAGTTCTAAAACAGCAAGGGCTGGACAATCTGGGTTAAGTGACTTGCCTAAGGAAGTGTCTGGGGCCACATTTGAACACAGGACCTCCCATCACTGGGCCCCACTGTGTGTCTTTTTAAAGCTCTGTGAAGAGTGAATCAAACTCTTTGTCTATCAATCAGCAACTTTTAAGTTCATTAATCAAAAACTTAAGTACCCCTACTTAGTACCTTACCAGTATGAGGGTTCACAAGTCACTTGCTAGAGTGGGTGACAACTTGAGAGGCCACTTCCCCACCCCTGGGCAGTGCTAAGCAAATTGAAAGACTGCACTTGGTTCCTGTAGAGTGGGAAAGGGACAGGAAGTGATGTGGGAAAAGGACTATAAAAAGTCCTGAACTTCCTATCCAAGGGTCTTCTCCTTTAGACTTCTCCTTTGGAGTTCTTCTTTGGAGTCTCTGCTCCTTGGATCTTCTCCTTTGGACTTCTTCTTTGGAGAACAGCACCTCGGCTTTTGGACTTTGACTTTGACTTCAACTTGGAGTTTGGGGCCTTTCAACTGGAGTTTTTGGCTTTGGGACTTGACTTTCAGCTTTGGAGCTTCTTGGAGTCAGAGACTTTCTTGTTGGGTTCACTGCTTCCTCAGTGAGCTTAGCTCACAAGGGTTTTTCTACAGTGGGACCTTGCCTGGATCCTGCCAGATTTGCTGGTGAGTGACTAGGATTCCCATGTGGAGATTGGAGCTCTGTCAGGGAGTGAACTACATTTCACAGGATCAGCATTTAGGGTAGGTGAGGCAGTTTCCTTACCTCTTTCCCTTCCACATTTCCCTCTTTTTACTAATATTCCAATTGAACAAAATTGCTAAAAGTGTAGTTTTCCTGACTTAAGGGATAATAATCAGCGACCATTTTTTATAACTCTCTTATGTAGTCAAAATACCAATTTAACCATTATAGCTCTTTACAGTGAGGACCAGTCATATCTTTACAGTCTTTGTTAATTTTACTTCCCACCATTCACTCCACAATCCATCAGCACTGGTCTCTCACATATACGTCACCTCCAATTTCCTTTCTTTCCTTTTGACGAACAAAATAAACTTTTATTCAGGGGGTCACATACAGTATACATACTTTCCTATCTAAGGAGAAAGCCCACATTTTAATATGGGAATAGATGGAAAGTAGATGGGAAGAATTTATGACCAAACAAGACATAGAGAACATTATAAAAAATGAAATGGATAATTTTTATTACATTAAATTAAAAGGTTTTGTACAAACAAAATCAATGCAACCAATATTAGAAAGGAAAAAACAAATTTGGGGAAAATTTTATAGCAAGTGTCTCTGTTAGCTAAATTCTTCAGAGATAAACTTAATACTCTAACAACTCAAATTTTCCCAAAGGCAAAATCAATATCAATATCAATACCAATACCTATCTATCTATCTATCTATCTATCTATCATGTGATAGAATCCACACCCTAGGTTTGTCACTCCCTAAATTTGTCCTACCCCGCATCCCATTTTGCATGTGTATGTTGCAAGACATAGGAACACAGAGTGCTCCTGTGTGGGTTGGACTCTCTCTCTCTCTCTCTCTCTCTCTCTCTCTCTCTCTCTCTCTCTCTCTCTCTCAGCTCAAGGGCTTTGCAGACTAAGCAGCTTGGTGGGCTTCAGATTTCAGCTTAGGGTATTTTTCTAGATAGGTGAGATTTTCTGTCCCCTTTCTATATTTCCCTTTTTTTCCCTATATCTCCATTTTTAAAATTAGAATTACATTGTTAAGAGCTACTAATAGACTCCTGACTTGAGAGTTAATTTTATAACGGTGGCCACATTTTATTAATATAACATTTAATAATTTTACTTTCATTTATTACACTAGCTATCTATATAATATTTTATTTTCCCAACTAAATTTAATAACAAATTTCAACAAGTTTTCTGAAGTAATAAGCTCCAAATTGTCTCACTCCCTCCTTTCCTTCCCCACTCTCAGAGACGGTATACAACTTGATCTGTATTATACATGTATTATCATGCAGATCATATTTGTATATTATTCATTTTTATAAGAGAATATTAACATAAAATCACCCCCCAAAAAATAACCCAAATAAACTAAAGTGAGAAATCATCTGGGGGCAGCTGGGGGGCCCAGTAGATTGAGAGCCAGGCTTAGAGATGGGAGGTCCTAGGTTAAAATCTGGCCTCAGACACTTCCTAGCTGTGTGACCCTGGGAAAGTCACTTAACCTCTATTGCCTAGCCCTTACCACTCTTCTGCCTTGGAACCAATGTTTTTGGTCTGTTTTGATCTGCATTCTGACTCTGACAGTTCTTTCTCTGGAGGTGGATAGCATTCTTTGTCATAAGTCCCTCAGAATTATCCCTGAGTATTATATTGCAGAGAGTAACTAAGTCTTTCACAATTGATCATACCACAATATTGCTGTTACTTTGTACAATGTTCTCCTGGTTCTGCTTATTTCACTCTGCATCAACTTTTTCTGAAATCATCCTGTTCATTTCTTACAGCACAGTAGTATTCCATCGCCATTACATACCACAATTTCTTCATCCATTCCCTAATTAATGGATACTCCCACAATTTCTAATTCTTTGTCACCACAAAAAGAGAAGCTAAAAATATTTTTTGTACAAGTAGGTCCCTTTCCTTTAAAAAAAAATCTCTTTGGGATACAGACCTCTTAGTAGTATTACAGGATCAAAGGCTATGCACAGTTTTATCGCCCTTTGGGCATAGTTCCAAATTGCCCTCCGGAATGGTTGGATCAGTTCACAACTCCATCAACAATTTAGTGTTCCAATTTGCCACATTCCTTCCAATATTCATCTCTTTCCTTTACTGTCATATTGGCTAATCAGATAGTCTTGAGGTGGTACCTCATGGTTGTTTTCATTCACATTTCTCTAATCAAGAGGGATTTAGAACATTTTTCCATGTGATTATTCATATGATAGCTTTGATTTTTCATTGGAAAATTGCTTGTCCATATCTTTTGACCATTTGTCAATTGGGGAATGACTTGGATTCTTGTAAATTTGATTTAGTTTTTTATATATTTGAAAACAAGACCTTGATCAGAGAAATTTATTATAAATCCCCCCCCATTTTGTCATTTCCCTTCTAATCTTGGTTATGTTGGTTTTGTTTGTACAAAAACCTTTTAATTTAATATTATAATTCATTTTACATCTTGTAATGTTCTCTGCATCTTGTTTGGTCATAAATTCTTCCCTTCTCCATATAGCTCTACTAGGTAAATTATTCTATGTTCCCCTAATTTACTTATGGTATCACTCTTTATGTCCTTACCTTGGTATAGGGTGGGAGACATATCTTAAAATGTTAATAAATTATCTTACCTTGCCTCAGCTTGATGTTCCCATGCCTGAAATATCCTTCCTCTTTGCCTCCATCGCTTGACTTCCTTTAAGATTATGAAAAGGAAAAGAACTAGATTCAGAAAAACTTACACTTATTTTCTGAGGTTCCACTATAGTCCCTTCATGATATCACTGAAAATCCAGACCTCCTCCTTTGAACATTTGGTGCTGATAAATAAACTCTAAAGTGTCCAAACATCCTCTTTTGAACATCTGGCAACCTGAACAGTTGGTGTTGATATGCAGAGGAGCCAACCATAAGGCATCTGGACCAGATATGCTAAGATGTCTGTAGAATCCCAATAAAAATCCCAAGTTATATCCGTAGATTCCCTGTAAAGAACTCTCTATAAAACAGATGAGATCCTTCAGCAATTTCTCACCTTTATGGGGAATCTCGTGAGGCTTTTTGGCCTGTTGGAAAGAGACCCAATCTCTCCTCCCTTCTCTCTATACTATCTTTAATAAAATTCAGATCACTGCGATATTTCCTGGTGAAAGTTCTGTGTTTCTCCACATTTTTGACAAGACTCAACTCAAATCTATACCTCAACAAGAAGCCTTTCCTGGTCAATCTCCTTAATTTCTCCATCCCTCCTGCTAGTACCTTCACCTTGAGAAAATAATAATGATAATAGCTAGCATTTGTATAGTGCTTTAGAAATATCTTATTTGCTCTACCAATTAGAGAAATGCAAATCAAAACAACTCTGAGGTATCACCTCACACCTAGCTAATGTTGGAGAGGATGTGGCAAAATTGGGATACTAATGCATTGCTGGTGGAATTGTGAATTAATCCAGCCATTCCAGAAGGCAATTTGGAATTATGCCCAAAGGACGCTAAAAGACTGTCTGCCCTTTGATCCAGCCATAGCACTGCTGGGTTTGTACCCCAAAGAGATCATAAGGAAAAAGACTTGTACAAGAATATTCATAGCTGCGCTCTTTGTGGTGGCAAAAAATTAGAAGGGAAGGGTTGCCCCTCGATTGGGGAGTGGCTGAACAGATTGTGGTATATAATGGTGATGGAATACTATTATGCTGTAAGGATTGATGATCTGGAAGAACCTCAATGAACTGATGCAGAGTGAAATGAGCAGAACCAAGAGAACATTGTACGCAGAAAAGAAAACACTGTGGCACAATCCATTGTAAAGGACTTTACTACGAGTAGCAGTGCAACAAGCCAGGACACTCCTGAAGTACTTATGAAAAAGAATACTATCCACATTGAAAGAAAGAACTGTGGGAGTAGAAACCCAGAAGAAAAACATACAACTTATCACTTATCACTTGTATAGATGGGTATATGATTTGGGGTTTGGGCTTTACAAAATTGCTCTAAAGCAAAAATGAATACTGTGGAAATAGGTATTAAGGGATAATATTTGTACAACCTAGTGGAATTGCTCTGGGAATGGGGAGAGAAAGAAAATGAATCATGTAACCATGGGAAAATATTTAAAAAAGAAAACCAGAAAAGAAAAAAAGGAAAAGAAATATCTTATTCAATTGATCCTTACAAGTCTAGAAGGTAGGTGCTATTATTATCTCTATTTTACTCATGAGGAAACTGAGGTCATTAAGGCTAAGGAATACATCCAGGCTCACATGGCCAGTACATTTTGGAGGCAGGATTTGAACTCAGGTCTTCCTGACTCCAAATCCAGTGTTCTCTAATTAACCCTAATTCTGATGACCTCGTATTTATTCTGAATAGATCTTGTATGTACATAGCTGTTTGCATGCTACTTTTCCCTTAAGAATGGGAGCTCCTTGAAGGCAAGAACTTGGTTCCCAGTAGAGTGTCTAGCAATGCAGACTGAATTACCAGCCAAAGGCTTTCTCCCTTTTATTCCCTCAAACCCTAAAGAAGCCTTTCATCTCCCAGAGCAGTTTTTGCTAAGCAAACTTCTTAGAACGCAGCCCTAAAAGGGTTGGCTCTCTAGTTAGCGGCCGTAGGCTCAATCTTCTCTTCCTACTTACCTTCCCTTTTGAGAGGCTTAGGCCTCTAGGTCAGAAACCTCACCCCAATTTATGGCGTTTATTCCCGATGCTTTCTACTTTTGATCTCTGGAGGTTAGGTTATAAACCAGGTGACATTTATTTGTCTAATGATTATAAAATAGCTCTGGGCTTTGACGTTTCCCAGTTGACAAACCCCAAGTTTCTTCTTTTCTTCCTTGTAGATGAGTAAGTGGAGAAATAGGAAGGAAAATAAGACAATTCTGGGGAGTCAGGTCCAAAGACTGCAACTGGCCTGATTGGGAAGATCTTCTTCACTGATCTCTTGACAATGATCATGCTGGCTTCTTGCCAGCCTAGGGCCATAGAAGGGACAAATTGGCCCCATTGGATTAAACTCATGTCTGTGTTCCAACTGGTTCCGGAGTTCAGTTCCACTGAATCACTGTCTAGATCATTTTGTCATCATTTAGTTTCAAAACTGGCTTCTCTCCTGAGGTCCAGGTGTGTGTACATTATTTTAAAATATTTTTCCATGGTCACATGATTTGTTTTCTTTCCCTCCCCCTTCCTGGAGCTGATAAGCAATTCCACTGGGTTATACATGTATTATCATTCAAAACCAGTTTCCTTATTATTCATTTTTGTAATAGAATAATTTTTAAAAACCAAAACCCCAAATCATATGCCCATGTAACCAAATGATAGATCATATGTTTTTCCTCTGTTTCCTCTCCCACAGTTCTTCCTCTGGATGTGGATAGTGTTCTTCCTCATAAGTCCCTCAAGATTGTCCTGGCTCATTGCATTGCTATCAGTAGCAAAATTGATTACATTTGATTGTGGCACAGTGTTTCAGTTACTGTGCATAAGGTTCTCCTGCATCTGCTCATTTCACTCTGCATCAGTTCCTGGAGGTTCTTCCAGTTCATATAGAAATCAAGCAGTTCATCATTCCTCACTGCACAATAGTATTCCATCCCCATCAGACACCACAATTTGTTCAGCCATTACATTTAAGGGACAAAAGGCAGAGTTATTCAACTCAAAGGGCATCCCTTCATTTTCCAATTTTTTGCCACCACAAAGAATGCAGCTATGAATATTTTTGTACAACCATTTTTATTATCTTTTGGGGGTACAAACCTAGTAGTGGTATTGCTGGATCAAAGGGTAGGGATTCTTTTAAAGCCCTCTGGAATATTTAGCTAGATGGATGCATGCATTCATGAGTATGGGTTGATCAATAGATAGACAATAGGTGAATAGACAGATGAGTGAGTGGAGAATGACAGACAGATAGGTAGAAAGTTTGATTCATCCATCTAGCTAAATATTCCTCTTTCTATTCCATTATCCATTTATTAATCCATCTTTTATCTAATCTATCCATCTATCCTGGGGAATTAAGACAAATTTTTAAAATGATGTCCCCGATCTAGGAGATTCTGGTAGAATTGTGATAATATTTAAGGAACTAAAGGCAGAGTTATTCAACTCTTAAAATTTTTTGTTTTTACAGCAGATTAATTTCCAAATTTATACCTCTCTCCAGCGAACTTTTCCTGTTTCTTTTTCCAACAAAGAAAAAGAATACTGTTCATCAAAACCAACCACAGCCCCAATGTGCCTAAAAGAAAGAAAGTACTCCCCTAATCCCCCAACACTGCCATGAAGGGAGGGGCTGCTTGCTTCTTATATTGCTTCTGTTTTCTTTTCTAAGGAAAATGATCTTTGGACTGGAAAGAACAAAAAAATGGTCATTAGGGAGCTAAGTCTCAAGATAAGGAGGGAAATAATAAGAGAGCACCTGCTTCCCTTAATGTCTTCCCTTAAGTCAGGATTGTCAATGATCTTTGAAAGACTGTGGAGAATGGAAGAGGTACCACAGGCCTGGAAAAGGGATGAAATATCCCTATTTTTAAAATAAGTGAAAGGAAAAGAAATTTTTAAATACAGGCCAGTGAATTTGACCTCAATTTCTGGTAATATTCTAGAGTGTTATTAGAAGGATATTTGTCAGTAGTCCAAAAGAAAAGCAGTTATCAATAATAGCTATCATAGCTCCATCAAAGACAGGTTATGCCAGCCTAACCTCTTTTCCTCTCTTGACAGGGTTACTAGACTGGTAAGTCAGAGGAATTTGGGCACATTTGAGTTTTTTAAGTTAGTCTTGTATAAGATGGAGAGATGTAGACTGTGTGATCTTACACTTTGGAAGAAGCAGTTGATTGACCATGCTCAAAGAGAAGTCTATTGATTTCATGTTAACTTAAAAAAGGAGCTCCAATGGAATGCCCCAGGGATTTTCACTTGGCCCTGAGCTATTCAACATTGTTATTGTATTAGAGGGTTGGTTTGGGTGTTATGGATGAAGGGAGAAAGAATGGAGTCTTCCCCTTTCAAGTTTAGAACAAGGGATAGAAGAAGTTAATGATATATACCCAGAAGGTAGAAGGAGGGTGAGATGGGTTACTCCCCCCTTCAGTTCTCTCCAAATATGTCTCCTCACTAAACCTGCCTTTTACTCCCCTCTAACACGGCCATCCAATGCAGCTGAGGAAGTCTCCAGATGTAACGACTTTTCGTGCCACTGGACCCAGGCTTCCAACGCCGAGGGAGTGGGACTGTCTCTGTGCATCGACTTTTCCACTTAAATCTTCATGCACAAGTGTCTTTGTGCACAAAAACGCACAAAGACAGTCGTCATCCTCGGTTACCAAGAGACTACTACCACCATTTACTGGTCTTATAGATGAACTTCTTCCCTTGGGGAAAGAGAGAAAAATCAGCTCTCTCCCTCTTTCACTGTGACTATTTCCTTCATTTACAATGAAGTCATTTGAGGATAAATGACAATCTGTTCTAACAATTATTGTCAGGGTAAAACAGGAAGATGTCTGAAGGGTTAGGGTCTAGAGGAAAGAGGAGAAAGGAGGTCCCTGTCTATCTAAATCTTCCTTCCCTCCCTCCAAAGTTGAGAGACCCAGGTTTCACAGCCTGGCCTCGGAGAGGTTCAGGTTTGGTGAACCCTGGTCTTATCACAGCAGAGCAGTGTCCGGACCCAGGGGATCATGGAGCTGTGAGAGATCTTGTTAGGGCTGCTTCTTATTCTTCTCAGGTTTCTGCCACACTTCTTGCTGGGATCTTTGGGGAGAATGGCCATCAGGTTCAAGGAGGGATTTTGTCTAGTGCTCAGGATCCAGTCTCAGACAAGACTTTCCCCTTTGCTGGAGAGAGAGAGAGAGAGACAGAGAGACAGAGAGACAGAGACAGAGAGAGAAAGAGAGAGAGACAGAGAGACAGAGACTGAGAGAGAGAGAGGGAGAGAGACAGAGAGGGAGAGCAAGAGTGAGAGAGAGAGAGGGAGAGAGTGAGAGAGAAAGCAAGAAAGAGAGAGAAGAGAGAGAGAAAGAGAGAGAGAGAGAGAGAGAGTGAGAGAGAGAGAGAGAGAGAAAGAGAGAGAGAGAGAGAGAGAGAGAGAGAGAGAGAGAGAGAGAGAGAGAGAGAGAGAGAGAGAGAGAGAGAGCCCCTCCCCTGTTGTGGATGAGAAGCCTCTGCAGCTTTCCAGACTGTCATTCAAGTCCTTCGATTAAACCTCTATCACATTATCAATGACTTGGATGAGAGTGTATGACGTATGTTGGTCAAATTTGCAGACGTCACAAAGCAAGGAGCTAGCTAGATCTCAACAAGTCAGAACACAGGGCTGAATAAAATCAGAGGACATTCATTGGGGTTGACTGTGAAGTCTTACACTTGAGCTTAAAACAATCAACTTCACAAGAGGACTCTAGGCTAGAGAGCAGCTCGTCTGAAAATGGTGTGAAGTCTTAGTGATCTCCAATCTCCACAGAAGTCAGCATTGTTGATACGGCTACCCAAAAAGCTATGTTGTATTAAGAGAGGTTGAGCTTCTAGGAATAAGGTGGTGGTGGGGGAACCATTCTTCTGCTTTTTTTTTGCTTTGGCCAGATCAAGTCTACAAACATTAAGTAAGGGCCTACTATGTGTCAGGCACCATGTTAAGTGTCCAAGATTCAAAGAAAGACAAATCATAGTCCTCCTTCCTAAGGAACACAGTCTAATGGGAGGGCCAACGGGCCAACAACCCTATAAAAACAAGTTAGAGACAGGATAATTTGGAGGTGACCAACAGAGGGAAGGCCCTGAAATTAAGGGATCAAGAAAGGCTTCCTATAGAAGGTAGCATTTTAGTTGTGACTTGAAGGAAGCCAGGGAAGCCACAAGACAAGAGATGAGAGATTTTCAGACATGAGAGAAGTCTGTGAAAATGCTGAGCCAGGAAATGGGGTGCCTAGTGTAAAGGGCGGTTGCAGAGTACATTTGGGGAAGAGCAGATGGAGGAGTGTATGGAAAATGTAAGAAGTGGGAAAAGGTAGGAAGGGCCCAAGTTATTGAAGGCTTTGAAAATCAGATAAGGGGTTTGATGCTGGAAATAATAGCAGTTACTGGAGGTGACCTATGCCTTAAGATTGTTTGACAGCTGAAACTGGGAGCAGGGACACTGAGCAGTGAGTGGTTACAATTGTCTAGGCCTGAGGCCATTAGGGTCTGGATCAGAATGCTGACAGCATCAGAGGAGAGAAGGAAGCCTTCAACTAGTAACATTGTGAAGCTAGAGATGACTAGACAAGACTTGACACCTCTGTAGAAGGGGCAAAAAAGAAAGAGAAGTTGAATATGACACCCAGGTTCTGATCCCAGGTGACTTGGGAAGATGGTGGTGTCTTTGGTAAGGCAGCAGGGAAGCTAGGAAGAGAGGAAAATCAGGGGAGGAAGACAAGAGCTCAGGTGTGGACACATGGAGTTTAAGATGTCTATGAAACGTCCAGGTAGCAACATCCAATTAGGTAGTAGGAGATAGGGAGGTTAAGGCTGGACAAACAAATAGGAGAATTATCTCCAGGATGATGCCAGTGAAAAGGAAGGGAGCCAATGAAATAACCAAATGAAAGAGTACAGAGGGAGAAGAGAAGAGGGCTCAGGTTGGAGCCTCCGGGGACACTCGTGGCTAACAGTGATTGTGCTGAAGTGTGCACCCCGACCCCAGTTTAGGAAGAAAATGGATGAACTAGATTGTGCAGAAGGGGGAAGGATGACTGGTGAAGGGCCTCAGTTCAGGCAGGTGAGGCTCAGTTAAAGGAAATGGGGATGTTGAGCTCAGAGAAGAGAGGACCTGAGAGAGACAGGCAGCCAACTGGCCAGGAAGTAGATGTAGGTTGGGTCCTCTGAATCAGAGTTATTTGTCCAATCAGAATGCCTTGAATCTGAATGGATTCCCCCTCACATAAACCAAGGCTATGTGGCCATTTGCCCCAGATGTATGTGGCAGGCAAAATTCCTTCCCCCAAATGGATTAAGCTAAATGACTTTGGAGGTGGATTAGTTAATCCTGGGAAGATCTCAGTAGAATGTTTGTGAAAATGACCAATGCAGATTATTAATGCTTGGGTCCAAAAAATCTACGTCCCAAGTAGAGGATGAGCAAGACAAGATCAGGGATCAATTTGCCTGGAAAAAGCTAACCAGGAGCGTCAGCATTATCCATCACCAGCATAACACAGCAGCCAAAAGCCAACTAAGGCTGATGCTAAATGAAGGGAGAGGGCAAAGTGTCCAGGGCTGGAAGATGACAGACACAGTCCTGCTGTGTTCTGCCCAGCTCAGATCTGAGTTCATGGCTCTTTGGGGATCTGCCATGATCTTCACAATGAGAGTAGTCAGGGAAAGATCATACCCTTCCAGGACTAAGGCCTTCCTAAGCTCAAAATTTGTCTTCCCCAAAGGGAGAGATTCCCGTGGGAATTTCAGGCATGAGCACCTCAGGCTCTGCCTTTATAAAATGATTGGCTAAGTGGTCCCTCCTAGTTCTAGAGCCCTTGGCCCTCCAGCTCTACCTTGGGCCTGTGAGCATTCTGTGATCCCTCATAATTCCTTCTTCACCTCCTGGGTCAGGGGTCCAGGCTCTTCCTCTGCTACCATAGTCCTTCCCCCTCTTCCTAGTGATCGTAAAAGCCTAGGGGGGCAGGCACATGGACCCGAAGCCTCTAAAGGTGCCAGGCTCAGGGTCTGCCACTCCAGACAGTTGCCTCCCCTGCTGCCAGGCTCAGTTTCTGGTTCTGTTCTTGCTTTGTTTTCCCCTATCCCCAGTTTACTCATCGAAGTCCCAGGACACCTCCTGTCCTGTCCATAGGGCGGCAGAGTCAGAAGGCCCAGGTCTTGGCTACATCCTGACCCCAAGCCCAGAGTTAGGAACCAGACAGGTGCCCTGACTCCAGATGAATCTCTTTCCACTGAACCACAGCCCACTCCAGCTCAGTTGAGTTATGTCCTCTGGCTTAATCCAGGGATTTGGGGGGAGGGGAGGACCGGGGCCTCCGATTCTGGGTCCCACTTCCAGGCCTTACAGATGAGGTTGCTCCCTCAGCACCCTGAAGTCAAGCCTCTGAGAGGGTCTCCCCATCTCTCTTCTCTCTGCTCCTGGCTCTGAACCAGCGTCCTACTGTTCCTCTTCTGGCCTCTGAGAGGCAGCACCTGCTCTCTTTAGGTTTAGGTCATGATTTGGCCCCATGTGTGCCTCCAGAATGAAGGCCACAGGGGCTGGCTGGGCCTCTGTGTGCGAGAGCATCTCTGTGAGGGCCTCTCCCTGCCTCAGTTGCGCCATCTTCCTCCCCTCCTTCCTAGGGGGCGGCTGGAGCCACGGGCTAAGGAGCTGGCTCCTTGTCCCCTGGGCACACACATTGGCACAGGCACGAATGCACAAAGGTAGCTTTAGTTGAGCAGGCAGACATCTACAGAGAATAATTTAGGCATTCCCAGGAGTCCCATGCTCCAACCACATCCCCAACGAGGCAAGAGGGACCCAGAAGCATCTGGGAATGTTGGTCAAGCAACTGAAAGACCCACTGGGCTCCAGAAGTCCATGGGAGGTGCAGGCACCTTTTGCTCCCTCCCGGGAGATGAAGGGCTTCCTGGCCATCTTCTTAGACTCAGGCGAATCCTGGGATGGGGTTGGGGTCCTGGGCATGCCCCAAGGTAGCCCCCTGGGTTTAGGGGGACCCTGATTGCCTCCTTTTTCGCTATTTCACCCAAGGTTAGATTCCTCTCAGATGAGAAGGTCCTGGACATCTCCTGAAGGTTAGGGGAGCAAAGGCAATACCCCAGCATCTCCCCTCACCGGGAGGGAACTGTCCTGTCTTCGAGGGCAAGGGCAAGTCAAGGAGTATCTTCCCAGAGTGAGGGGCCGCTGGGCATCTGAGCCTGGGTCAGAGGTCTAGCGATTGGGCCTCAGTCTCCCCATCTATAAAATGAGGGCTGAACTCAAAGACTTTTAAGGCCCCCATAGCTGTGTCCAATCACAGGACGATGTGGGGGAGATCTTGGGCTGGCACAGGGCGGAATCTGGACAGTGCTACTAACAAAGAACAATTAACAAAAATTCCCATTTCTCTCGGGTTTTAAGATTGCCAAAGCACGTCCTCCCCATACCCCACTGAGGTGAACTGTGTCAGTCTGCATGACCTGAGGGGAAAGTGACTCATCCAGGGTCACACAGCAGGACTTGGACCCAGGGGGAGGCTTCCTGTGGTGGTCTCTGGGGCCTTGGTGGGGCTGCAGGGGCAGGGCTGGCTGCTCAGCCATAACTGTGGGGACTCTTGGGGTTCATGGGGGCTGAGTCCTGCCTCCCTGACTGTCCCATGAGCTGCCTCAGGCGATGGCTGAGATTCTGCACCTGGCAGGTACTTAGAACACAGCCGACTCTCATGAGCTTGGCACCGTGGCGCCGGGTGTGCCTCCGGCCCCTGCCCCTGGCCCTGCCCTTTCGGCCCCAAAGCCTTCCGTGGAGATGGCGATGAGAGTGTGGCCGTCGAGGGAGAGGCCCCACAAGGGGCTCCAGATGGGGCCTTGACTGGGTCACGAGGACCACTGGCCTCACGCTCTTCACAGCCTGGGACTCGAGGTCTTGGGGGTTCAGCCAGTCTGGAGGCTCCCTGTGGAGGAAAGGACAGGATGGTGAGCCCGAGCCCCATCTCTCTACCCGGCACCAGCCCCCCAGCAGCCAGGCCTGACAGTGGCCCCAGGGACGATGCCCGGGGAAGACGGCAGCCCCCAGGAACCCATTCTGGGCACAGCCACCGGGGTCACATGGTCCATTAACCCTCATCTACTCTGGGCAAAGGGCAACTCCCAGGCCTCTGCGGGTCACTGATCCCTGGAATGTGGCTGACGGCGGACCCCACCCAGTCCTGAGAGCTGGGCAGCTGCCACCTGCACGGCAGGAGAAGCCTCCTCACCCCCACTCGCACCTGCAGCCTCCCGCTCAGGCTGGGACTCCTCTGGCCTCTGGGCCCGTGTTTTCCCTCGTCCACCCCCCGCTCTGAGCCCCAGACCCCATCTCAGCACATTCCTCCCTGCCCTGCGCGCTGGGCTCACCATGTTCTCTTTTTTTCTGTCTTAGCAACAACTTTAAGGCAAAAGAAAGGCAAGGGCCAGGCAAACAGGGTGAAGTGGCTTGCCCTGAGTCACACAGGAAGTGTCTGAGGTCACATTTGAACCCAAGACCCCCTGACTCCAGACCTGGGGCTCTATCCCCCAAGCCAGCCAGCTGCATGAAGCTCCTATCCCCAGCTCTGAGCCTGTGGCCCCCTCTTCGGTGGGATCTGCCCCGTGGCCTCCTTCTCAGCAGTAGGTCTCCCCCCATGGGGCCGTCTGGCTAGGTGTGTGACCCTACTGACCCTCGGGGCCTCAGTTTCCTCCCTTGTGAAACAGGGATAGTGATTCTTCAGCCAGTCCCTCCTGGTGCTATTGTGGGTTGCCCCTCCTTTGCCCAGAAAGCTCCTGGGACGGGGCAGGGGGGAGTGAGCCCCTTGGCCCCCAGGTAAATCCCTTAGCCTGGGTCAGCTTCAGTTTTCCCATCTGTAAAATGGGTTTGATACCACCTGCCTCCCAGGAAATGCTGCCTATTGTTATTAATCCTAGGATTCCCTCAGGCTCCCTCCTGGTCTGTCCAGGCGGGGTTCCAGCTCCTGGTCCCCAACCCTAGCGGGCACTTCTTACTCCCATCTGGGAGACGGCGCCCCCTGGCGACCCGGGCCAGCCATTAACCCTGTGTGGGCTGCGGAGAGAAGCCCATTCCCTGCTTTAGCCAGCCGGCCCCACCCCGGAGCCCCAGAGCACCGGACTGGGATCCCGGGGTCGGCCGATGGGAAGGGGCCGAGCTCTGATGGAATGAAGGGGCGCTGAACAGGGGTCCGGCCTTGACCGTCTGCTGCTTCTCGGGGCCCCGAAGGAGGGTCCTTCGGGGGAGACGCGGGGTGCGGGAGTTCTGGGCTCCATAGCTGGGCTATGGTAGAAGTCGCCGGGCTGGGGCTGGAGGCGGGGAGGGCTGCTGGGGCCGAGGGGGCGGGCCCAGGGCCCCGAGGGGGGCCACGTCGCACTCACCTGGGCCGGGCCAGCAGCGGGTGAGGTCCCAGGCGCCGGGACTGCGCGCTCGGCAGCGGGAGGCTCAGGAGGCTGATGCAACCGAGGGCGACGGGCAGGAGCCAGCCCATGGCGGGCTGCGCCGACTTAGGGCTGGAGGGAAGAAAGCTGCCGCTGAGCCCCAGAGGGTGGCTCTAGGGGAGCCCTTCCCACCCCCAGGCCCGGGCCCGCCACCAGACGGTCCCACTCCGTCCTAGCCTCCGGATCCCCCCCTCCCCCCCGCCCAGCCCGGCCCGACCCGGCCCGCTGCCTGCCCCCTCCCCACCTGCGGTTGGGACCGGGGGCTGCGCAGGGACGCTCTGTCCGTCCTCCTACTGCACGCGGGACGCCTGTCCGTCTGGATTCCTCAGGGTCAGAGTGAAGGGGCGGTGCTGTGCTAGGAGATGCGGGGTCGGGGCTGGCCGGGGCCGTCTGGATAGGCTGTGGGCGCAGTAAGCGTCTGCCCTCGGAACGGACGCCAGCTGGCTGTCGGCTGTCGGCTGTCGGCTGTCGGCTGTCGGCTGTCGGCTGTCCGTCCCGGGCTAGTCTGCTGGGGCTGGGCAGGACCTAGCCTCTTCCCAGGTTAAATAGTCCCCTCCGGGCCGGGGCGGGGCTGCCAGGCTTTCCGCCCCCTCCGCCCTCCCCGCCCCCTCAGGCCTCCTGGCCCCAGCTAGGGACCCGAATTGCTTCCACAACTCCTGGCCTGGGCAAGGGGCGAGGGCGGGAGTGGGGGGGGGGGGTAGGGGTTAGGGGGTGGTGGGGGTGGTGAGCCAAAGCCTGGGTCTCTCTTAGATTCTGGCCACTAGAAGGAGTGGACCCGGGACAGGCCGGCCGGCCGGTTGTAGGGAGCCCCAAACACCTGGCAGCAGGCAGAAAATGCGGGAGGCTGCAGGGAAAGTGAGTGAGTCTTCGAGTTACAGGATCTGAATTCAAGTGTGAGCTCTTACTCTAGCGGAGGCTCCTTGTACTAGCCCTGTCTCCTTCCTGTGCCTCAGTTTCCCCATTGTGATCTCTCAAGGTTCCTTTACACTGGAAATCCTACCATTTCCAATGCACATCCCTGCATAGAATTCCCATAGAGCCCCAGTTCCTCCCTCGGGCCGTCAGCTTGAGTCCCTTCCAGGAAAGCTGCTCTGACTGCCCCAGTCCTCTTTGGGAGCTGGGTTGTGAATGGCCCAGCGGGGGCTGGAAGATGCAGGCCTGGAGGGGCAGGTCCTTGGGCTCAGCAGGACCCTTACTGGAACAAAGGATTAAGCGGGAGGCAACAGCTTGAAATTCCCAGCGAGCACCAGGAATCCCGTTCCTTGCTGGGAAGCCCCTGGAGCTTGGCCAGCTCCCATTTGGGCATAACGGGGGAGCCGCGGCTGGGCCAGACCCCCCTCTTTGTAGGAGCTCTGTTGGGGCGGTCTAGGACACATTGGGTGCAGGGCTGCTGGTTGGAGACCTAGGGGGGAGGGGAAATGGCGGGGTTGTGGAAGCAGAAAGAAATGGGGCTTGCGAGTTGGGCCAGGGCTGCAGATTCAGGGAGCCAGGGCTGGGGACTGAGGGTAGCCCAAGGGGCTTCGAGGCTCCAGACTCCGGCCACTGACATGGTGGACGTGCTCCGTCCAGCCTAGGCACCCTCAGGTGGCCCAAGGTGTCGGCGTCCCAGAGTGAGGACAGTGCCTAGTGTCCCTGCTGTGGTCAAGGCTGCCCACTGTGGTCACCCTCTGAAGGCCAAGGCACACCTAGCTTCCCTCCCTCCCTCCCTCCCTCCCTCCTCCTGCCTGAGGAACGTGCCCTGAGACACGAAGGGGAGGCTCCCAGCCGGGCACTGCCCCACTCTGCCTCCACACGCCCAGCCCTGCTCCTAAAGGCACAGGGGAGAAGGGGGAGGAGGGGCTGAGCGGGAGGTGCAGCCCTAGGCCGGGGAAGCGTGGACACGGCTAGGTCCCCCATGTGTCCAGGTTCCCACCATTCCCCCCCGCAGCTTGGTTGGCACTGGGAGCCCTCTGCTGTCCTGCGCTGCTGGCTCCCAGAGGCCAGAGCTCTTCGGGTTAACAAATCCTTCAGGCAGTCAGTGGCCACTGATGGAGAGGCCTCCCTGCCCCCCAGACCAGAACACCCAAGTAGAGGAGAGGGCAGAGAGAGGAAGAGCAGCCTTGAGAGAGCCCCATCAGAAGAGACCCGGGCCAAGGTGGGAGCCAGAAACCCAGCCCTTGAGGACCCCCTGGCCAGGGGAGAGCGCCCCTGGCATGGCCTTGGGAAGCCCCCAGGCCAAGAGGAGCCTCAGGGATCCCCCAGGTCTGAAGGGAGACACTGCCTCTTCTTTCAGGTAGCCGAGTAGATTGAAGAAATCCGAGTGACCGGGCTGGAGAGCTCCGAAGGATCCACAGTGTAGAAATATAAATAAAGGACATCAGGACGTGCTGTGGGAGGGCAGGCGGCTGCTGCCAGGCCTTCAAAGCGGAAGGGATGGCCTTGAGATCATCGGTGTATTCTTGTCCACACCTTTATTAAGAAAAATGATGGGGGGGGGCAGCTAAGTGACTCAGTGGATTGAAAGCCAGGCCTAGAGACGAGAGGGCCTGGGTTCAAATATGGCCTCTAACCAGAGCTGTGTGACCCTGGGTAAGTCACTTAACTCCATTGCCTAATCCTTATACTCTTCTGCCTTGGAACCAATGCCTAGTATTGATTCTAAGCTGGAAGGTTTTAAAAAAAGAAAAGATGGCTTCTTATGCAAGAGGCCTGGGTGGTGCAATGATTCCATCCTCATAATCTTCATCATTGCTGTTGTCATAATCAGTAATATTAATAACTCAAGATGGCGAGTATGGAAATATGTATCACTGATAGCAAATTGCTCACCTTCTCCAGGTGGAGAGGGAGAAAGAGAATTTGGAAATGGAAATGTTTTAAAGTGAAAGGTAAAAATTTGTACATATAGTTGAGGAATATTTAACAAAATAATTTTTTAATTTAAAATAACAATAATAACACTCAAACTATCTCCCAGGTAGATGAGGAATGTCCAGCCCAGCTAGAAGGCTCAGCCAGACCTTGGCCCAGTTGTCTTGGTCCTGGACAATCCACAGAGACAGTTAGAGGATGCTACAGTGTACAGAAAACTGCAAGACCTGAGTTCAGATCTGAACTGGGACATTTCTTAGCTGTGTGATCCTGGACAAGTCATGCATTCCATGTGAATCAGTTTCCTCAACTGTAAAATGGGGATCATAGTAGCACCCACTTCTTAGAATCATGAGGCTCAGAGGCAATATTTGTTAAGTATTTGGCTAACATGACAGTTGGCTCTTAGTGATCACTGTTTTCCTCTGTAAGGGCTCATAAAACAGTCCTTTACTAATGTACCACAGAATTTTGCCCGGTAGGCTGGGACCAGATTGTTTTTTTTATTGATAGACAATAGGGAACCACAGAAGCTTCTTGGGCAGGGGAGTTACCAGCCTACCTTTTTTTCTGGCCATATATTTTGCTGATGATTTTACTCTCCTTGTAAAATTCTTGGTTGAAAAATGGGCTTCAGTCTACTCACACCCAAGTGCCTTTTTGTTGCCCTTTAACTGTGTTGGCGAACATATGGCTGCTCCCTTCCCTTTCTTCATGTACACCCAAGAACTTTTCTCCCATCACCCACACCTCTGCCCAGAAGCCCAGTGGAGCACTTCCTCCTTCTCCTGTCTGGGATAAGTTTGGGGGCTCACATTCCGCATGAGGGTTGTAGTTTGGGCACTCGGTTTCTAAAAGGTTCACCATCACTGCCCTCTAATCATCAGTGCTAGCTACGATGATGATAAAGGAGCCGCCTGAGATCCTTAACAACACTTCTCAATTTCCCAAATCCAGGCCAGCCTACCCTCTCTCCCCACCCAGGTCTGAGCTCACCTCTCATCTGCTTGATTTGGCCTCACGGTTCAGGTTAGAACAAAGGCTCAGGGTTAAGGATCTACAGAAAACTGGTACTTGCTAATATGAACACCAGCTTTATTTACCCTGTAGCACAACACACAGGCAAAAACAAAAACAAAAACATCCCCAGAACATAGAGACACAGGCAGGGCCAGGGTTCCTCGGGTGGGGGAGGGAGACCTGCTGAGAGTGAGTGGGGTCTGAGCAGGAAGGTCTTGAGCTTAGAGGGTAGCTCACTGATGCTGTAGCTGGGAGGGGCCATTTCTAATCAGACCCAGCCATAGGCAAATTCTCCAAGTCACTCATTTATCAGTATCAGACCTGGGTGGAGGAGTTTCTTAATCAGGACCAGAAAGCTGAGGAGAGTATGAGCTGGTAATCGAGGACCCCAGGAATTTGCCAGTGTAGGAGGGTGGGAGCCAGCCGGGAGCCAAGATTGTTTCCATGCTTAACACAGGGTCCCAGTGAGTTGGGGACAGTAGAAGGGTACAGGCTGCCTGTCATTGTCTATGTGGTTGTGGTTGCCAGGACTACTTAGCCTAAGTGATGCCAACATAGGGTCCTATCAAGCAATAGATTTCAAAAATCACATTTATCACAATTTTGGTCTGGGAGAGGCCAGGGGAGAGGGGGCAGGGTTATCAGGTGCCTGCTATGTGCCAGATGCTTTGCTAAGCATTTTATTAACTTAATTAATCATTATATTATTTTGAAGTTAAATTTTTAACTAAATAATATTATGTTATTAAGCAAATATTATCTTATTTGATCTCATGATAACCCTGGGAGGTAGGTGCTATTATTATACCCATTTTACAAAGGAGAAAATTGAGGCAGATACACATTAAGTGACTTATCTAGCATCCCACAGCTAGTGTCTGAGGTCAGATCTTCCTGATTCCAATCCAAGACACCTTTAGCTGCCTCTATAGATTGTCCAGGACAAAGTCAACTGGCACAGGCTGGTCATTCTTCATCTACTTGGGAATAGTTCAAATATCGTTATTGTTATTGATTCATTGGGCAAATCATTTAACCTCAGTTTCCTCATCTGTAAAACAGGGGTGATAATAATAACATCTCAGCCCCAGAATTGTTGTGAGGATCAAATGAGATAATGTGCTTAGCACAGTGCCTGGCATATAGTAAGTGCCATTTATTTTTGACTATTGTTATTTTTACTAGCTCATATTGATAGAGTGTGTTCTGGTTTTTCAAAGCCCTTTATATGTTATTTCACTTGACCCTCCCAACAGACCCAAGAGTCTAATCCATTTTATGAATGAATAAACTGAGGCTGAGATAGCTTAAGAATTTTTCCCAGGGTTCCACAGCTAGTCAGTCTCGTCTCCCTGACCCCAAATCCAGTGCTTTCTTCTTTGTGTATCCTGGCTAATGATGGCTTGGTGATGAAGATGATGATGAAGATGGCGGCGATACTAATGATGGTGAGGCTGGATCTTGCATCAGTGCTGCAGGGACTCATGACTAGAGGAAGCGCCCGTCTCCAACCCAGGGCAAACAGTCATGGTGAGGCGTGGTAGCTGAATCATCACCCTACAACTAACTCAGCTGAGCCCCTCTGAGCTTAGGTAGACTGGACCCAAGTCAGTCCATCCCTGGGAGCTTACTCATGGTCTGCCTTGTTTATTCTCTACTGGGAAAGCTGTCGGGAGCCCAAGATCCCCTTTGCCTTCACTAAAATGATTTTTAGAAGTATGGAAGAGCAAAAGTTTAGGGACGGATAACTGGCTCCACTAGAGACCTATTTCCAAATTAACTATGATCCCCTTAAGGAGGTGAAGAATCCGTCTAATTGTCTTATGATCTGGACAAGCATCTCCTCACATCTCTACCTGGTTGGCAAAGTTATCCAGAGAGACTTTTTTAATGCTTTAATAAAATCCAAGAATCATATGTCTCTGGAATTGACCAGTTTTACCAGTCTAGTAACTACCTAAAAATACAGGGAGATTCATTTGGTCTGACTTTTTGATGAACCTATACTGGCTCTTAGTGATTGCTGTTTTCCTCATAAAACAGCCCTTTAGACTCTAAATGAACACTCTAATGCAAATACTATCAACAAAGCAATGGGTTCAAATCAAGAAAACATCTAATGCCCAGTGGACTTACGCGTCGGCTATGGGGGGGGGGGGGGAGGAAAAGAAAATGATCTATGTCTTTAACGAATAATGCTTGGAAATGATCAAATAAAATATATTAAAAAAAAAAACAGCCCTTTAGTAATGTGCCATCAAATTTTGCCTGGTAGGCTGGGGCCAGATTGTTTTTTATTGATAGGCAGTAGGGAACCACAGAAGCTTCTTGAGCAAGAGAGTGAGCAGCCCACCTTTTATTTTGGCCTTCTATTTTTGCCTATGACTTTCTTTACTCTGCTTACAAAATTATCTTTTGGTAGTGGACTTCAGTCAACTCGCACCCATCAAGTGCCTTTCCATAGCCCTATAAGAGACCTACAGGAGTTCAGCCTTGCTGTCTACTCAGGGGGAAAAAAAGTGGGGGAAGAATGCCGGTAGAGCTGAGCCATCAGTTCATATATCTTGTCCTGAGCCTGGACATAGGGGCAGCTTAGGAGGTCTCTTGGAGTTTTAGTGGTCATGGAAAGCTTCCTGGAAGAGGTAGTGAACTTGAACAGATAGAAAGCAGGGGAGACCCCCAGAGACAGGACTATACAAGACCTGCCTGGGGATGATGGGAAGACTGAATGGCTGGGGCTCCCACCATCCCTTACCCTAAAGCAAACCTTTTTGCTCCTACCTCTCAGACAAGATAAAGGCTGACCTCTTGAATGTTAGCATAATGGTAAAACTTTGGAGAATGGGAATAATGGGATGAAGGCAGACTTAATGACCATTCGTGGGGCTTTCTTTTGGGCCGAGGATGACAGAATGGAGAGCATTTGAGCTGGGGGGTGGGGGGGCATCTTGACTGTCTTTTCTTGAGATACTCCCCCAGGTCTTTCCCCGTCATTTGCTATTTTTTTTCTCCACCAGATCTCAGCAACCAATCCCTCAGAGCTTTAAAAATAGTCCCTCTTCCTAAGAGCCATTGCCCCTTCCTTAAATAGCACGTCCTGGGGCCCAGCCATTTGAGGAAAGGGCCCTCCTCTCATCAGTTACAATAGAAACCTGCTGGGTCTAGTTGATTGGGGTCTATAGTGGGCTCTTCCAGTTTAATCTGGAGTAATCTGGCTTCATTGGTCCCAGGCTAATGGAGGTTTGATTTCTCTTCCACTGCCTGGTTCCCCGTTGGAAGCTTTCTAGCCTCCATCTCTGCAATGTTTTGCAAATTGTTTCAAATATTTTGAATCATTTTTTTCAATGAACAAAAATCGGTGGGTTGTTTCAACTCCTTCTGTCAAGGGGTGCTTCCCTGTCCCTTGGCTCACCATGTGTCCTTCCTATTTCCTCAATCCTTCTCTTATCTGGCCATCTCCCCTTCCTCAGCCAGCTGGATCCTCCTAAGTCTCAGGCCCCCAAGACTTTGCTTCTTGGTATACCAGTATGTTGCACGCCCACCCACTTCCTTCTCACAGAACGCCTTTGTGGCCAGTGAAGTGGCTGTACCTCCCACCTCCACACATTCATACCTTGGCACCAGCTGATGCCATGCCTGGAATGCTTTCTCTCCTCATCTCCTCCTCCGAGCCCCAGGCAGGAAACTCACTTACCCAGTGTAGATCCAGGGCCGTAGCTTCGCCTCCAGAAACTTCCCCCTTTGGGGACTGCTTGGGGGCAAAGCTGGCGAGGTGAGCTCCCTCACTAGGCAGCTCTCCTCCAGGCTCAGAGAGAGTGCCCTATCCCAGACAAGAAAGACAGCTGTGAAGTGACACTGAACTGTTTCGCAGACTCAAAGGCAAGTTCTATGGGTGACAGGTATCTGGTATGAGTGCAGACTCCATCAGTTTCCTCAGCTCTTGCAAGCTCTCCCTGGGAGAGGACCCTAGGGAGCTTGCTTCCAGGACCATCGAGCTTTGGAGAGAGCATGGCTCTTATGCAATGTTCCATCATTGGTTCAACAGCGAGAGTTGGCTCTCTTCCAAGGGAGGCTCTGTGATTGTTTTGGAGGTTTTCTCAAAGTCCTGCCAACATCAGCCACTTCTTCTTTGCTTCTTACAAGTCTGGGGAAGCTTGAGAATTCTCTCTCCGAGTGCCCAGCGAGAGATCCTGTGGCCAGAGGAAAGAACTCGGGGCCGCTTCATTGTGGCGTGACACTGGGACGCTGAGCTAGGGCGCACTCTCTAGGGACAAAATGGATGCTTGGATGTCACACGCTGTCTTCTTTTGTCCAATGGGCGCAAAATTGCAAGTTTGATTTGGTGCTTCTAAGTGTGGAGTTACAATAGAATAAAATGAAAAGGAAAACCCCAGCCATACCAGTAAAAAAGCGACACAAACCAATGTTGCTTAGCCCTCATCATCCCTGACCTGGACAATCTTGGACCCAATTAAACACCTTCCCCTTGGATGCCGTCCCTCTCCTTGACTGCCATTGCCCTGCTCTCTCCTGGTCTTCCTCCTAGCTATTTCTCACTCTTCTTTCCTGAATCATCTACCAAGAATCATTCTGTTACCATAAGTCTGCCATAGGCTTCTGCCCTGGGAACCCTCTTCCTTGATGACTTCATCTGCTCCCATGGGTGCAAACATGATTTCTCCCCAGATGTCTCCCAAATATATATCTGGGTAGCCCATGTCTCACTCCTGACCTTCTCTCCCACCTTCAGCATTTACTCTACACTCAACATAGACAAATCACTCGACCAGGCACTGGGGATACACATTTTACAAATGGGCCTCATACTAAAGGAAGTGACATTCTCCTGGGAAGACAGAACATGGACACAGATAAAGTCATTTCACAAGAAAGAAGGAAGCGATGCCTACTATGTGCCAGGCATATAATATCGCAGGCATATCTGCTAAGAGCTTCACAAATAGTATCTGGGGGGAGGGCTATAATTGTCTCCATCTTACAATTAAGGAAACTGAGGTCGACAGGTTAAGTGACTTCTTATGTAACATAACTAGTAAATAACTGACGCTAAACACCTTCCAGACTCCAGCCGAGTACTCCAGCCACTGCAGTGCTACCTAGTTGCCTACACAGTAAAGCAGAACACTGGGTTCATGGGAATAGCTATCCTGAAGCAGGTAGGAATTAAGCTGAGCCTTATATGTTATACAGAATTATATATTATACAGAATTCTGAAAGGCAGATGTAAGAAGGGGAGAACCCAGTGGTCCCATGAAACAGCTTGGGCAAACCATGGGGACAAGAGGGTGGATGCCTGTACAAAAACCTCCAGGGGGACAGAAAGAGGAATTAGTGTGAAATAAATCTGGAGAGGTGGGCTAAAGCTAGGGTGCTAATGCCAAATGGTGAAATTTGTATTTTATCTTAGTGGAAAGAAGGAGGCATAAGAGCTTCTTAAGCAGAGGGCTAACATGGTCAGACGTGCCCTAGGAAGACGATTTTGGCAGAGCAGGATGGACTCCTCCTAACATAGAGCAGGTTCTTAATAAGTGCTGGTTTCCTCCCCATTTGTGCTTAGGGGTATGATGATAAAGCCATGTAAAGATTACTAGGAGTAATCAGTAGTAGAAGTGATCAGACATGGGGAAAACCAGAAAAGAATGTGCTCCTGAGAGCAGAGCCAAGATGGTGGAATAAAGACAGAGACTTGCTGGACTCTCCCAAATTCCCCTGCAAACAACTTTAAAATAATGTCTCAAAACAAATTCTGGAGTGACAGAACAAGCAAAAGGATGGGATTTTCCTTTCCAAAATAACTTAGAAAATTGGCAGGAAAGGTTTGTCTCACTAGGGTGAGAGTAGAGGTCAGTCCTGACCAGGGCACACTGGCAAGCAGAAGCATGCTTTGAGGGTAACTGACTCACAGTGCAGCTTCCAGAGCTCTCAGCTCATAGATAGTGAGGGGGTGAGATGACTGGTCAAAAGCAGATTATGGGGGACCATTTACTGGCAATGGGTAAAAGACTTGGTTGCATTGTCCATACATGGATCTGGATCAAAGTCCTGGGTCACAGTCCCAGGGTGAAAAAGAGCACTAGCACACCAGAGCAGGGACCCTGGTCACAGTTTTAGGGTAGAAAGAGTGCTTATGGCCATGTATAGGCCAAGAGAGCAGTGACCACCTCTTTAGATTATACCACCTTGAAAGAACTGAACACTTATAAATTCCCTCCAAATTAGCTCTGAAAACAATAGCAGGAAAAACCTAAAGTGTGGGACAGTGCCCTCTGCCCTGAGTGTAGCAGAGTCCAACTTTAACATAAAGTTAAAAGTCAAGAAATAGGCTGGGAAATGAGCAAACAAGAAAAAAGAGAGAACTGGACCATAGAAAAACACCATGGTGACAGGGAAACAAAAAACAAACTCAGAAGAACACATCAAAGTCAAAATTGCCACATCCAGAGCCTGAAAAAAATGTGAATTGGTTTCAGGTCCAAAAAGAATTCCTGGAAGAGCTCAAAAAGGAATTTAAAAATAAAATAAGAGAGGTAGAGGGAAAATTGGGGAAAGAAATGAAAGTGATGTAAAAAAAAAATTTTTTTTAACTTGGTAAAGGAGGCACCAAAAATACTGAAGGAAAAAATCCTTTAAAAAATAGAATAGGTCAAATGGTAAAAGAGGCACTATAATCCAATGAAGAGAATTTCTAAAAAAATCAAAATTGGCCAAATGGAAAAAGATTTTTAAGAATTCACTAAAAAGAAAAACTTCTTTAAAAAGAATTGTCGAGTTTCCGGTCAAGATGGCAGCTTAGAGAAAGCTAAAGTTCAGATCTCCTGAAACCCTTCCTTACTGATCTCAAACTGAATGCTCCTAGGACACTGAAATTCAAAACGATCAACAGCATAGACCCCGGGAGTCCTCCTCCTGGACCTGGACCTAGATCAAAAGGTACGGGCCCCCCCAAAAGCCAGAACCCAAGACCACTCGGACCTAAGGGGTAGGCAGAAGGAAGGTCCTAGGACCCTTCCCCCCCAACCCAGAGCGCTGAGTCCAAGTCTGAGGCAGCAGAGGCAACCTCAGAGCCCCACGGCCTGCTATTCTGAAGGCCCCTTCCTGAAAACAACCCAACCCAGTGGATGGGGGCACCCAGACAGCAGGGAAACAGAGAGGGATGGAGGAGCTCGTAACCCCCTGGGAGGAGCCCTCGGAGCTCCAGGAAGCTGCGGCCCCTCCCCCTCAGAGAGCAGGGTCTTCTGAAACAACAACAACCCTCAGGACTGGCAAAAGGACCCCAGGGCCGGCTATTCTGAAGGCCGCACCCTGCAAACAACCTGACCCAGTCGAGGGGGCACCCAGACAGCAGGGAAACAGAGAGATGGGTGGAGCTTATAACCCCCTGGCTAGATCCCTCCATCCAAATCTCAAGTCCCTGCCTCAGGGCACACTCAATTCAACCCAGGGAAAGCTAATCTTCTTATCAGGAGCCCTCGCCCAGAGCTCCAGGAAGCTGCGGCCCCTCCCCCTCAGAGAGCAGGATCTTCGGAAACAACAGTAACCCTCAGGGCTGACAAAAGGACCCCAGGGCCGGCTATTCTGAAGGCCACATCCTGAAAACAACCTAACCCAGTCGAGGGGGCACCCAGACAGCAGGGAAACAGAGAGGGGGGGGGAGGTTGTAACCCCCTGGCTGGATCCTTCCATCAGAGTCTCACGAAAAAAGTCCTTGCCTCAAGGCATACTAAATTCAACCCAGGGAAAGCTAATCTCATTAGGAGCCCTCAGAGCTCCTGGAAGCCGCAGCCCCTCCCCCCACAGAGTGCAGGAGCTGGCCAGCTAAGGCACAGGAATAAGGGCCAAGCTAGGCTTAGAGCGTGGACGTAAGGCAACAGAGAAGCATCAGGAGGGTGCCGAGGAGAGGAGGGCAGTAACAGGGACACACCAGCAACTCCTGGCTTCCCGGGAAGACAGAACAACAACTGCATAGAACGGACAATCTGCCTAGGGCTAAAACCTCTGAACACCAGACAGAAGTAAGAAAAGCTAATCCCCCCCCCACTCAGATAGAGATGGCAAACTCCACAGAAGCACAAAAGTCCCAAAATTTAAAAAAAAAAAGAAGAAGGGGGCGACTTTGGACACATTTTATGGAGCAAAAATACAAAACACAGAGGAGATAGAAGAGGAAACACAAATGCTCCAAAACCTTCCAAAGGAAATGGAAACTCTCCACAAACCCATGAAGAATTTGAATCTGAAATGATCAAAAAGATGGAAGCCTTCTGGGAAGAAAAGTGGGAAATAATGCGAAAGAAATTTATGCATCTACAAAACCAGTTTGACCAAAGTGAAAAGGAAAACCAGGCTTTAAAGCAAGAACTAATAAAGCAAAGCCAAAAGAGCAAGAAATTAGAAGAGAACATAAAATATCTCACTGACAAAGTGACAGATTTGGAAAATAGAGGGAGAAGAGACAATTTAAGAATAATTGGACTTCCAGAAAAGCCAGAAATAAACAGCAAACTCGACATCGTAATACAAGAGATAATCAAAGAAAATTGCCCAGAGATTCTAGAACAAGGGGGAAATACAGCCACTGACAGAGCTCACAGAACACCCTCTACACTAAACCCCCAAAAGACAACTCCCAGGAATGTAATTGCCAAATTCCAAAACTCTCAAACAAAAGAAAAAATCTTACAAGAAGCCAGAAAAAGACAATTTAGATATAAAGGAATGCCAATCAGGGTCACACAAGACCTTGCAAGTTCCACTCTGAATGATTGTAAGGCATGGAACATGATCTTCAGAAAGGTAAAAAGAATTGTCGAGGGGCAGCTGGGTGACTTCAGTGGATTGAGAGCCAGACCCAGAGAGGGGAGGTCCTGGGTTCAAATCTAGCCTGGGTTAAAATACTTCCTAGCTGTGTAACCCCGGGCAAGTCTTTTAACCCCCATTGCCTAGCCCTTACCACTCTTCTGCCTTAGAACCAATAAAAGTATTGATTCTAAGATGAAAGATAAGGAAGAAAAAAAAAAGAATTGGCTAAATGGAAAAAGTGATACAGGGGCAGTTAAGTAGCATAGTGGATGGAGTATCAGGTCTGGAGTCAGGAGGACCTGGTTTCAGATCTGGTCTTAGATACTTCCTAAGCTGTGTCACCCTAGCAAGTCATTTAACCCCAATTGCCCAGCCCCATGTTGGGGAACCTGTGGCAGGCATTTCATAGGGGATGGCTCCCTTCCCCCTCTCCATGCCCCAGAGAATTTTTCTCACATGACCCACCCCTTTGCCCAGCAGCCCAATGGGAGATTTTCCTCCCTCTCCTGTCTGAGGTAAGGTGGGGGGTGAGGAGGGGCTCACAGGTGGTGTGAGGATTACAGTTTAGGTACTCATTCTCTAAAAGGTTCACTATCACTGGCCTAGCCCTTGCCACTCTTCTATCTTAGAATTGATACTAAGATGGAAGGTTAGGTTTTAAAAAAGAAAAGGAAAAAAAGTACAAAAATTCACCGAAGAAAAGAATTTCTTAAAAATTAGAATTTGGCAGCTAGAAGCCAATGACTCTATGAGTCATCAAGAAACAAAAAAATTATAATTTTTTTAACCCTTACCTTCTGTCTTAGAATCAAGATTGTGTATTGATTCCAAAGCAGAAGAATAGTAAGGGTTAGACAATGGGGGTTAGATGACCTGTTCAGGATCACCCAGCTAGGAAGTGTATGAGGCTGAATTTGAACCCAGGACCTCCCATCTCTAGACCTGGATCTCAATCCATTGGTCCAGCTGCCTGCCACTATAATTTTGTCTAAAAAAGAATGTCATCCGAAGGTTAAAGAATCTGATCCAAAATGCTGAGGGAGGGGAACACACAAAAGAAGGGAATAGGCAACAGTGTTAATAGCTGCACAGAGTTCAAGGATGAAGACTGGAAATGGCCATTAGATTTGGTATTCGTGACTTCTTCTTAGATATCTCCTCCTTTATATCTTAGAGGACATCTCAAATCCCCAAACTTTCAAAGCAGATCTCATTGTTTTCTCCCTGAATCCATCCCACTTCTGAATATTCCTGTTTCTGGTGGAGGCATCACCATTTCCCAGTCACCTGGGCACAGCCACCCTTGCTTCTTCTCCATCCAATCCCAAATCCAGTCAGTTGCCAAATCTTTACATTTTTCCCAATGATTGTACTTTTCTCTCTATTCTAATCATACTCCCACTTCTGTTAACCTTTCACTCTTGCTTTCAGTTTCTCCTTTCTATAATTCATCTTCCACGCAGGGACCAGTATCTGCTTCCCACAGGACAGATCGAATTACATGACTCCCCTCATCTTGGGCCACTCCCTATTGCCTCTAATGTAACATAAAACTCCTCAACCTGGTGTCAAACAACCTCCACAATATGAGTGGGATTTACCTTTCCAGCTTTAGCTTGTATTATCACTCTTCAGGGCCTCTGCTATAGCACTCAGGGTCTCCTAGGTCGCTAGTCTAGGTCCGAGTCATGTTATTTATGGGAAGACACCAATTCAAAACAGTATATTTCATTAGTTAGAACAGCAAAATAAGTATCAAGAAAGCTCCTTTGGCATATAAAGAGGCTGGTGGGAAAATGGGTACATGCAGAAAATGAAGGTGGCCAGAGGATGCATGTGCTGGAGCAGCCCATGTCTCTGACACTCCTGCTTGTTTCTAGAATGGTGAAATACCATTAAGTCCACTACTTTCTCCAGTGAGCTGGGATCCTGTATGGATCTGTTTTCTTTCCCCCAAGCAACTTGGTAGAGCCATTGCTCTCTGCTGCCATCTGCTGGCTTTTAGTGGCAATGCAGGTTTTGGTAGTGTAGAGCAGAGATCCCCAAACTAGGGCCTGTGGCCATATGCGGCCCCCTGAGGCCATGTATCCGGCCCCCACCACACTTCCAGAAGGGGCACCTCTTTCATTGGTGGTCAGTGAGAGGAGCACAGTATGTGGAGGTGCCGCAAAGTGTGGTGTCACTCACGTACAGTACTACTTCTGGTGACAATCCTTTGCGTGGTGCCTTGTTCTGAGAGTAACTGAATGAGAACAAGGTGCCTCGCAAAGGATAATGTGGCTGCACAATGGAAGACGTCAGCATAGCGAGTGGTGATCTAGGGGATTTCACACTGTGTATACCACATGAATTTAGGGCTAAGGTTAGGGTTAGGTTTAGGTCTGGCCCTCCAACGGTCTGAGGGACAGTGAACTGGGCCCTGTGTAAAAAGTTTGGGGACCCCTGCTGTAGAGGAAGAGGGTCTGTCAGCTCCTTTAGCTCAAGCCCAACTGGCTGTGTTGAGCCCCTTAGTTGGAGAAGACTTCAGATATTTGTTTGCCTTTTAGGATGATTCTGTTTCTGGCTCACTAAGCTCTTCTTGACCTCATTCTATTGTCTCATTGAGGATTAGAAAAATGTTTCCAACTCATTTCCACTCTCATTATACATATCTTAGATCCATCTTACCCTGGCCCAAGAGGGAGTGAGTGATAGCATGATCCTTTTAGGTGACAGTAACAAGAAAATGGCACTATAGACAAGGGAAGTGGGAAAAGTAGATCAAAGCTAGAGGCAACCCCATTATGAAGATGTTGAGGGCATCAAGGTACCTGAAGGAGGAGAAGACATTAAGGATCAGAGAAAAATCTCAGACCCTATTAATTTTTTTAAAGTGTCCAAGAAAACCAATAACCACTGACCAATGTTTATTTTCCAATTCATATATACTTAAAAATTTAGTACCCACTCTGAGGCACTCTCCCAACTTGCCTTCACATTTGTAGGCTGCACCCCCAGACAACAGCTGTATTCAAGGTAAAATCATATGAGTGGTTACTCTTCCCACTATAGCTCATGAGCCCCCATCAGGGTGCTTCATAGTCATAATCAATCTGTAGACTTAATCAGATCTCAGGAAAGTCATTTGAGAGAGTGGAAAAGTAAGTACAAAATATCCCCCTATGAATCTTGCAGTAAAATCCGTGGGAAGAGTGGGATCAAACTTAGAGTATGATGGTTATGAAGCACAGATGTAGGATACACAAAAAGAAATGGCAACTTACAATCCCTGGTACCATTTATATTCTTTACATAGCTTCCCTGTTGTTAGGTCAGTTAGTGAGGCTCCTAGAATTTGCTCTTCTTGGGTGATTCTTGATTGCCAGGCTAGCTCCTTGGAACTACTTCCTCCCTTCAGTACATAAAAGAAACAGAAGTAGTTCATACTACTACTTAGTTGGATGTTGTCCTTCATACATGAAGAAGGCCTAAATGACATCACTGGCAATATTTTTTTACTCTTTCATAAATTGGATTTAAGTAAGATAGAGACTACATCAACTGAAGTGGAATCTAGAACTCTCTCCCTTACATAAAAATATTCTACATATGCCTCGTGGACATCTTTGATGGGAGTCCCAGAAGAGAATAAGCAGGATTTCTCAAGGGATTTTCCAGGGCTGATCACATCTTTGCCATCACATAGATGGCTGAAAGACATAGGAAATGCAAGAATCCATGATGCTTTGTGTTTATTGGATATTTAAAAAGCCCTTGATCTGGTAGAGCACAATACCTCCAAAAGGTTCTTTTCTAATAAAATATCTCCTGTGCATACATTAAAATGATGTCAGATTCCTTGAAAACTACAACAGACATAACCTTGAATCTCTGGTCATTAATATATGGTGACACATCAAACAGACTGAAATACTCTTGCCAAAGGTGGTTACTAATGTCTCAGAGAAGATCCAGAACAGTCAGCTAGGAAGTCAGACACTTACAGAGCTGGCCCCAAAGTCAGGAGGATCTGAGTTCAAATCCAGCCTCAGACACTTTCAAGCTATGAGATCCTGGGCAAGTGACTTAATCTCTGTCTGTTTTTCCATCTATAAAATGATAACAAGAGTACTGGCCTCAAAGGTTTGTTGTGAAGATCAAATGAATTAACATTTGTAAAGTGCTTTGGGAATCTGGGTGACATGGAGGATAGAGCATCATGCTTGGAATCAGGAAGACTCATCTTCGTGAGTTCAAATCTGGGCTTGGACACTTATTAACTATATGACCTTGGAAGAGTCACTTTACCCTGTTTGCCTCATTTTCCTCATCTGTAAGATAAACTGGAGAAAGTACAAATCACTCTGGTATCTCTGCCAAGAAAATCCCAAATGGGCTCAGAAAGAGTTGGAAAACTTCGAAAGTGGATGAGGTTTATCTTTTGTCCAAAGGAGGATATGAAGTTAGAAGAATGACCTCAAGAGTCTGTCTATCAGCATATCAAAGGAGAGAAAAGATTGAGGTTTCAATATTATGTGTATGTGATACATGTGTGTGTATAAATCAAGGGCAGATACCACCAAAGGAAAATGCCTTAGAGCCACCATTAAGCAGCGATGGCAGCAGGCTGAATTGCCATTAGGCTATTAGAAACGCTTCTTGATGATCCTCGATTTCTTCCTCGGACGAAGGCCTCTCTTTTCCAAACCAATACTGCATTCCAGTGCCATCGCTGTATTGTTATGAGTCACAGAACACTGAGTCTCTGAAGAGCAAAGACGGTCTCTACAGGAGAGCAACGGAGAGGTGCAGAGTAGATGTGGCAGATGGCTGCACACAACAAATAACCAGACAAGTATACAATAAATGCTTCTTAAGCACCTACTATATATTGAGCATTGGGATTACAAGAACAAAAATGAAATAGTCCCTGCCCTCTAAACTAGCCTCTATCATCAAGTAAACATGTCTGGACATTAATGAATACAAATGGAACAATGTACATAAAATAGTCATGTTGATAAGCAGTATACATAAAAACACATTGATAATGTATATAAAATAGTCACTTATAAACAATGTTTACAACACATTGTTAAAAGCAACATTGTAGTGCAAAGGCAACATTAATACAGGGCCTTTCTTTAGGGAAGGGACAGAAAGGACACCTGCAGAAGGCGGCATTTGGGCTGAGTTTTCAAGGAAGCTGGAAATCCAAGGGGTAAAGCTGAGCAGAGTACATTTCTGGCCTGAGAGACAGCTCGGCAAAGGCTGGAAGATGGAGCTTCAGGTGTGATGAGCTTTGCTGGGCTGCAGAGTATGGGAAGAGAAGTAACTGAGACTAAAGAGGTTGGAATCTTGTTGTGAAAGACTTAAAAGGCAGAGATATTTGTATCTGACTCTAGAAATAAGAAGAAGCCACGAGAGTTTACAGAGGAGTGGATTGACTGAGGCTGACCTGAGCTTTAGGGATGCATTTTGGGCATGTGGGCAATGGACTGGAGAGAAGAGACGCTAATTAGGAGGTGGGTGAAATAATCCAGACAAGAGGTAATGAGTGCTTGACTTGGGGTGGTTAAGTGATATAATGGACAAGACTTGGCCACAGATTGCATAATGTAAGTGGGAAAGAATAAAGAGAATGTAAATTTTAAAAATTAATATTCAATACTCCAAGTATTATACTTAATAAAATTTATTAATATTTAACATAAAGCAAGGGGAAAGTAAAAGGCTAGAGAAACTGAGAAAGCTCACTAACCTTCTGCTTGGACAAGAGAGACAGGGGCAGCCAGAACCAAAACTAAAATACCAACCACATAAGGAAGCATGTACACAAAAGGGGAAGGAATTGTAGGAAATGTAGTCTAAGGGTTCAAGATCCTAATTACCCATTTTCTCTCTCTCTCTCTCTTCCCCCTGTGATTCTTTGGGAGGCCAGTCTTCTCAATGGATCATGAAAACATAACGAACTCATAACTTTAACTAGAGGCATATACAAATATAGTTTTTAAAAGGAAATTACAATAATTTGGGGATAAAAGGAAAATAAAAGAGGAAAAAAACAAAACCAATATTAGGTACATTGACATAAAGCCAATTGGGGGAAGTCCCCTTTGGCATAACAACATACATTCAAAACAAACACATTGAACTCCCCCCCCCCCCAGTTCAAATTCACCATATCTCAAAGTTCACTCTGGATCTTCTGGTGCAGTGTGTAGTCTCTGCAGGCATCTTCATGGTGCCTTCTGGATTCTGGAAGGTAGCAAGTTTCTTATCCTAAAATTGCTCAAATTCAAATAAAAGTTCACAACAATAACATATTATAATATAAATTCACCCCCTGAGGTGAATAATAATACATTCCCCTCTGAGGAGGTTTACAGGAATACATAGGAATCACACAGGGATACATGGTCAAGTCATAAGGCAAGTGAATAAATTATCAATAACATCAAAGAAGCCAAGGAAATTAAAAAATAAACTTTGAGTGAAATATAGAATATAAAAAAAAAAAACCTTGAAAAATTCTGGGAAGGGAAAAAAAGAAAAAATTTACAAACCACAACAGGTTCTTGTAGTGATCCATGTCCCATAAGCATGCGATGACAATCACTTAGCCCAATTTAGCAGCCTGGACTACAGTAAGTTGTCACATCATGAAAAAAAAATGAAAAAAGAGACTAGATCTCAAAACAAATGGGAACTAGCATTCCCCAGTTCAACCCTTTTCTTTGCTTCCTGGGATAATGGAACCAGAGCAATTGGTGTTATATACTTTATATAAAGTGTGGTGCAAGGAAGTCCTGCATTTAACACATTAAACAGCCGCAACCTCAAATCTCACAAGTGATCAAGTCATTGTGCTTTTTTTTTGGGGGGGGGGGTGCGCAGAATGTCATCAATTTCTGTAGGATTGGCTTTATCTTCTGTGTTTGTTTGGCATTTTGCAGGTCAACTTCTGTGCTCCTTTGTGGTCCGTTTTTCCTTGCAGTCAACATATTCATCAAGCAAAAGTCTCATAATATTTAAATAACTAGTGGCAGGTTGTCATAGTCCAAACTTTTTTGGGTATGCTTTTATATGCTAGGTAAATGGACATCTTGGCTTATTCTATTGTGAAAGGTAAAAATAGTTTTAAAAATTCTTTTTTAATACTGGTGTGTGCTTCAAATACAAAAAAAAAATGAGAGAAAAAATAAAATTTTGTATGGCACACGTAGAAAGAAAATAAAAATATTAAAAATGTGTATATTACAGAAGTATAGAGGCTAGTTTCCAAAAAATAAGATTCATTTCCTCTTTGACTTACCATGATCCGCAATGTGAGTGCAAATGAGGTAGATAAAGCAATAATACATTCAAGAAAATGCAAAAGGCACAAAATATTACAGAAGGCACATAAGGGCAATATAGGTCACTAATACAGATTTTCATTTTTCAGGTACTATATGTGTTGCCCTACAAAGGCAATTTGTTCAAGTACAAGGTTCAACCATAAATAAAGTACAACAAAATAGTACAAATCCAGCAATAAAGAAGTCTTATCACAATCAACAGTCAAAAGACAAAAAGCAATTATTCATTATCAACAGAAGGTATTCATTTTACATGGCTACAATGAATCCATGAGTCCCTCTCTCCAATTTTTATGGCTCTTGGAGTAGTTAGTAGAACTTGGAATGGTCCATCATAAGCAGGTTCAGTCAACCCAGTACACTTGAAACTCTTTATGTACATGCTATCAACAGGGTTTAAATCATGAAGCGAGAAGTCTATGGGGTCTGACTGAACAGCAGCTCCAGAGTCATGGAGTTTTTGCAATTTTGGCAATGGCTGTATCCCTTCCTAACAAAGAGGTATAGGAGGGGTAAAAGGTTGTGCTTGAATAGATGGATATCCAAATAGCATCTCAAACGGTGAGATGTATAAATCACCTCTGGGTCTGCTTCTGAGATAAAATAGAGCCAGAGGTAGAATTTCAGGCCATTTTAAATGAGTCTCCGTGCACAATTTGCCAATCATAGTTTTAAGTTCTTTATTCATTCTTTCAACTTGGCCAAAGCTCTGGGGTTAATATGGTGTGTGAAATTTAGGAGTAATCCCCAAACAAATAAATTTGAGGTAAGACCAAATCAGTAAAATGAGTTCCTTTATCCAAATAAATACATGCTGGCAGGCCAAAATGAGGAATAATTTCTTTCAAAAGGACTTTGGCAACAAAAGCCACTGTGGCATGAGCAGTAGGAAATGCTTCAGGACACCTGGTCAATCAACTATGACCAAACAAAATTTATACTGTCCAGCTTTTGTCATAAAGATAAAATCAATTTGAAAATGCTCAAATGGTGTGTAAGCAAGAGGATGTCCACCAAAGGCTTTGCCACAAAACATGTGTTGATTAAAAGCCTGGCAGGTAGGACAACCTGTACATACTTGGGAGGCAATTGTAGTGTATTCCAGATGCTATCCATACTCTTTTAATAGAGTCCACAATGCCTTGGGTGCCAAAATGACCATGTTTATGGATGGAGTGACAAATTTGGCTAGAGAAACCTTGAGGGAGCAGGGATTTGCCATCTGATGATACCCATACTCTATTAATCTGCTTTGTTTCAAAATTTTGCTTCCATTTTCCCACTTCCTTGTCATTATAGGAAAGGGTTAGATCTAAATCAACAGTAATGGTTAGTGGCAAAATTAATTCAGGTCCTTCTAAGGCTGCTAGTTTGGCTGTGATATCTGCCTGGAGACAGGGTTCAGTGCCACTTGTGTGTGCAGAGCAGTGAATGACAGCAATGGCTTCAGGGAGCTGGATGGCAGAAAGAAGTTCAGTAATAAAGTATGCATTGGCAATACATTTTCCAGGTGGTGTTAAGAATTCCCTCTGAAGTCATAGCATGCCAATGGTGTAACACATGCCAAAGTGGGAGTCTGTGTAAATTGTGACTTTTTTATCCTTTGCAATGATATAGGCATGCTTCAAAGCTGTGCACCCTGTGAGCTTACTTTTGAGGGTAAGGAAGCTGACCACAGAGTATCAAATTCAGTAACTACCACAGTTCCTGTATAGCACACACCATCCCTCATAAATGAAAAACCATCTGTAAACAATATTAAGTCTGAATTATCTAAAGGGGTGTCCAGTAAATCATTGTGAGGTTTATCAGCAATGGACACTAAAGATGTACAATCTTGTAAAGGTTCCCCAGAAGTTCACAAATTGGGGCGCAAGGCTGCAGGATTAAGAACTCCACAGTGTTTCAATGTGATGTGTTCATTATTCAATAAGATTATATCATACCTTGTAATCCTTTGGTCAGTAAATGCCTGTGTCCTGTCTCCTGTGTCTTAAAAACAATGTCTCGACCTTGCGTGGGCACATTATGGTCAGAGGGCATCCCAATACTAGACCAGAAGATTTGGTGACTAATAAAGCTGTGGCAGCTACTCCTCTAAGGCATGGTGGTGTTCCTGAAGCTACTGGGTCAAATAATGGGCTACAGGGTATTGAGCAGGTCCCAAAAGTTGAGTTAGAACATTTGAAGCTACCCCTTTCTGTTCATGGATATATAATGTAAATAGTTTATCAAAATTTGAGATGCCTAGAGTAGGGGCAGACGGGATAGCCTGTTTTAAATTTGAAAGAAATATTAGGTGTTCAGTTTCCAATTTAAGTGTTTCAGGGACTGAGTTTTTTGTGTGATACAAGGGGCTTAGTGATTTCCCTATAGCAAGGGATTCACTGCCGACAAAATCCTGTTGCTCCAAGAATCAACCTTAATTGCTTTTTAGTGGTAGGATCATTTAATTTTTGGATACTTTCAATATGCTTAGGAGAAACTAAACAGGAGCCAGGAGTGAAAATGAAACCTAAATATTGTACTTTGAGGAGACATCATTGAACTTTGTCTTTGGAGACCTTGTGATCTCTCTTATGTAACTCTAAAAAGAGTTACTGGCTATTCTCTTGGCATGCTTTAGCATTTGGTGAAGCCAAGAGCAAATCATTCATATACTGAATTAAACAGCTGTATTTAAACTTCACGGCATCTGTATCAGCAGTTAATAATTGTGTAAACAAAGTCAGGCTGTCCACGAATGCTTGAGGCAAACAAGCCTAGGTCTAACTGAGAACCCTTCCAGGTGAAAGCAAAGATATGCTTTGTCATGTGTAGGTATAGAAAAGAAAGCTGAGCACATGTCTACTACTGTAAAGTATGTAGCTGTGCTAGGAATAGAAGAAATAATAGTATTTATGTTGGAAACTACAAGGTGTCTCTTTATAACATGATTATTCATAGCCCTCAAATCCTAGACAAATCAATAGAGATCTTTGCCATTGGGCCCTAATTTTGACTTTTTTAACAGGCAGGATGGGTGTGTTGTATTCAGATTTACAAGGAAATTATGATGCCTTGATCAATTAGTGAATTTATTACAGGACTAATGCCATCAATTGCCTCCTTCAAGAGGGAGTACTGAGGAATGGAAGGAGGTGGGCTAGATTTTGTTTTAATTTGGACAGGGACAGTCAATTTAAGTAGGCCAACATCAGAAGATGATGTGGCCCAGAAAGACTCAGGAATATCAGTTGGGATCTCAAAAGTAGGAGTCTCCTTCATTTTATGAGTATCTGAAAGAAATACAGGGAGCAAAGTCAAGGATTCCTCTGGCAATTCCAGTGACATAGAGCCATCTGGAGAACAAGTTATTGTGGCTCTAAGCTTGCATAAAAGATCTCTCTCCAGCAAATTTATAGGGGAGCTAGGCATTAAAAGGAAAGTGTCCCACACTAAGGGGTCCTATGGACACTATTCTAGGGGAAAGCTTTGGAAACCTTTGGGGGTGTCCCTGATACCCCCACTACATTTATTTTTTTAATTTTTATTATTTTTATTATTTTATTTTTAATTTTTATTTGGTCATTTCCAAACAATATTCATTAGAAACAAAGATAATTTTCTTTTCTTCCCTCCCCACCCTCCCACCACCTCTCCCATAGCCCATGCGCAATTCCACTGGGTATCACATGTGTTCTTGATTCAAATCCATTTCCATGTTGTTGGTATTTGCATTAGAGTGTTCATTCAGCGTCTCTCCTCAGTCATATCCCCTCAACCCCTGTAGTCAAGCAGTTGCTTTTCATTGGTGATTTTACTCCCACAGTTTATCTTCTGCTTGTGGATAGTGTTTTTTAGATCCCTACAGATTGTTCAGGGACATTGCATTGCCACTAATGGAGAAGTCCTTCGATTATACCACAGTGTATCAGTCTCTGTGTACACCCCACTACATTTACTGATCCAATGGAACTGCAATCTAAATCAGGTGTGCTCTTCAATACAGACCTGGAAGCTCCAGTGATCAAAAGACAATCATAGTAGGTGCTACCAACTTTTAATGTTACATGGGGCTCATCAGTATGGAGGGGGCAGTAACATGTCAGGGTCTGGAAAATCAAAGGTTGTATCCTCCAATTCCTGTGCCCCAATCCATCCCATACACCTTCATAATCTTTGGGTAGTTCCTTGGGCTCCCCCCTGAGGGGCAGTAGCTCCCTGGGTGGTTTGGGGACAAGCTTCACTCAAGATATACTGTTGTGGGGTCATTTAGTATGAGTTATCAGGTGCCTGATTTATATTCCTAGAATTGTTATCAATCCTAAAGTTGTGATTCCTGAAATCATTATTGCAATTATTATTTCCATAATTGTTCCAACAATAATTTTTCCAGGGGATAGTTTCTCACTGCTTAGAACAAATTCCTACAGTTCATCATTATGCGGCCCTTATTCTGACAGAAATGGCAGGTAAGGGACTGATAGTTAAGATTCTTGGAGAGGGGCTAGTGCCATTGGTTGAGCATCATGCCCTTTGTCTTGTTTATCAAATCTATCCTTCAAATATTTTATTTCTTTTTGTAAGGTTTCTATGAGATTATTAGTCTCTTCCTGGTTTTCTTTTTGGCCTTTAAAGACATAAACATCAGTTCTCCTCAATTCATCAAGATCCATCTGAGGTCACCATGGGCAATACATTTTAAAGTAATCCTGGACCTCTCTGCAAGAGTTGTTGACAAAGTGTCCTCTTATTTGCCTAATGTCTTTTTTTTTTTTTAGAAAGATCAAGGTCTAGGTACCAACCCCCAAGCTCAATGAGCCTATCCATGAATTGTGAGGGTGTCTCATCATCGGATTGTTTAAGGCTTTCAAATTCAGTCCATGCTTCCGTATATACAATATAACTGCAAATGGTCCTTGGGGTTGTTATAATCCCATTCAGGATCCTGAGATGGCCAGTGTGTTGCATTGTGCCCTCAGGCTTTGTTAATATGAGAGGTAATCTTATTTTTCTCACGTTCTGTTAGAAAAGCCTTGAGCAAATTTTCAACATCTTTATAAGATGGATAATATTGAAAAAATATGTCAACCATCTTTTTTGTTACCAAAATAGGTTTTTCTGAAAAAACTAGGAACATTGCAAGTCAATTCATTTATATCTAGAGGAGTGAAAGGTATATGGTGTCTTAGGGCTACCACATCCCCATTGCGTCCTATTTTGGTTTAACTAATTCTTGCTGTTTTGAAAAATCATTGGTTTCCAGCTGCTCAATTCTGGTCCTTAAGGTCTGGTTAATAATCTTTTGGTTTTCTGCTTTAATTTTTTAATTATCTGCTATAATTTTTTTTATTTTCTCTTTGAACCATTTCCCACTTCTCTTGCCAGAAGGCTTCCATCTTTTTGATAAACTCCAATTTAAATTCTTCCAGAGCTTGTGGACAATTTCCATTTTGGGGGGAAGGTTTGGGGTTTATTTTAATTTCCTCCTGTATTTCCTCTGTAGCCTGGGTTTTTCCTCTGTAAAAATTTTCGAGGGTCACTGCCTTTTTTTTGTTTGTTTTTCTTGGAGGATGTTTGCCCCTGGGCACAATTTGCCATTACCTACCCTTTTTAGTCAGAAATCTGAGTGAGCTGGGCAGGTTCTCTGTGTATGGAGTTAAGGAGCAAGGACTTTGCCTGAGGCAAGCTCTTGAATCTCCACAGCCGCCAATGTTCGCAGTTCTTCTCTGCACGGGAGCGCCCATGGGCTGCGCTCCCCCGCCTGCTGGCGTTTCAGGTGTAGCTGCTCTCAGGGTTAGGTCTTTGGTGGTCTTAGTTAGCTCCCAAGGACCTAGAGGTGCCCCTTGTTCACTCTAGAGGTAGCCCTCACTCACTCGCTGATTCTGACTCTGGTTCTGTAGGTGGGGTGGGGGAGGGTAGATCAGCTCACGTTTGGGTGACAGCTTTACCCTTATAGTGTGGAAATGCCCAAATCCCACGTACCTTCAATGCTGCGCCCTACTGTAGAGTCCCTCCGTTCTTATGAGAATGATTTTTTTGGTCTTTTGAGGTAGTCTATATCAGTGGGTGCTGGCACCATGCTTACCCAGAAGTCTTTGGACATCCTGCATCCTATTTTGGGGAAAAGGCCTTCATAGGAATCATTCAATGGTTGTGGTTTTGTAGAAGTTGACTGTGGGGATACTGAGGCAGTATGGGTAGGAACAAGTATGGTATGATGACGAGATTTCCTTGGGGTGGGGATTGGTTGTGGGGTGGGAGAAGAGACAGAGAGGATGGGGCATTGGAAGGAACAGGGGAGGTAAGGTTAGCCAGGAGTTGCAGAGCATTAGAGAGGTGTTGCAGAGCACAAGAGAGAAGGTTCTGTACCTGAGATATATGAGAGGGGTGTTCCATCTCTATTTCAGGAGAAATGGGATTTTCCTCACATAGTGGTTCAGGAACAGGCTTGCAAAATTCAGACATGTTTCGGATGGGCTTAGCATTTGTCATGAGACCATGTAATAAGTATTTGGAATTGTCCATTTTAATTTGTCTGTTGGCCTGTATTTCAGCTTTAATTTTTTTTTTATGGAAGCATTTGTTTTCTTAACATTGAGGATCAGGAAAATAAAATTTCCTAGGATCATAAGGAGAAGGTGGTAATTTGGAAATTTAAATTGGGCAAAACACAGAAGGCTTTCATGCAGAGGAACATTCGAGCTGGTTAGCATTGTAATCAAAAGTGTAGATGAAAGGAAAGGGGAAAAGGAGATAATTTTTTATGTCTTTTAAAAATATATTTTAAAAATTATTATTATTTTAATTATTATAATTAGGAGTGGGGATGGGGTAAGGGGAGGGGTATTTATCTTAATTTATGTTTTTATGATTTCGTTGGATTTTTATTTGTAAAAAACTATTTTTTGCAACATTTATTTATTTGTGGTTACTGCCCTCTGGTGGCAGAAAACAGCCACTCCAGTTTGCAGGAAAAGGGGCTATTTGCTTTCCCAATACTGACCTCTATTGGCCAGGAGGCAGCACTACAACAGAGATGGGGTTAGAGGCGTGGTTACGATCTGTCAGACACCAAAATGGAGGATATGACTACAAACCAGGGCGGGCTTTGGGTTTGCCTTTGTCTCAAAAGCAAATTGGCTCTGGAGAGATGGGTGTAAGGCAGTTTGGTGTAAAGCAAGGGAGGGAGCTAGGAGTTAGGCTGGGATGGGTGAAAAAGGGCCAGGACCCGACACCCCCCCACCCCCCAAGGCAAAGGGCCTGGCAGAGGTTAGGACGGAGCCAGCTGCCCGGTAGGGAAAGGGACTCCCCCTCCGGTTGGGAGAGAGGGCCCTCCCTCTCTTTTAAGCTTACCAGGAAACAGTGAGGCAGTGAGGCAGAGGAGCAGGATCCATAGAAAGGGCAGAAGCCAAGCCAGGATGGTCAGAAGCGAAGGCCGCCTTCCACGTGGAAAAAGAGAGAGGCGGAGCGCCAATGGAAATAAAAAACCAACAACGTAAGGACGCAAGTACAGGAAATGGACGAGGGCATTGTGGGAAATGTAGTCCAGGGGTTCGAGATTCTAATGACACAAGAAGTTGAGGCTGTCTCTAGACTCAACAGCCCTGGGGGACTGGGAGGACGGGGGGGGGGGGGGGGGGGGGGGGTTGCCCTCCGTGGTCATAGGGAAATCAGGAAGAGGAGATGGTTTGCGAGGGAAGTCAATGAAATCTATTTTGAACCTGTTGAATTTGAGATGCCTTTGGGGTATCCAACTGAGGCATGCCCAGACGCTAAAGAAATAAGGCACTCCGGAGAAGTACCAGAGTAAATGTAGGCTTGAAGGAGACACGCTGGTCACGTGGTAAGGATCACATGCGGTATTAGCACAAATGACCTGGAGAGCCAGCGTTCCTAAGATGCTTTAGGGTCTGCAAAGCCCTTTTCAGAGACACAGCAGGACATTTGATCTCCCAGGGCCCTCTTCATCTCAGGATGTGAGGAAGGCTGAGTGGGGGATGGACTGGAGTGGGGACAGACTCAAAGCCGGAAGACCTGGCAGCAGCTATTGCAGTAGACCAGGAAAGGATGCCTGAGCAGGGCCTGTCCCAGGGCAGGGCAGGGTGAGAGGAGAGAAAGGGTGTGTTTTCACGTTTTCAAGAGATGAACTTTATACGAAGGTAGAATTGACAAGGGTTGGCCTCAAGAGATGGTCTGAAGGTAGAAACAGCCCAATTGAATATTGGGGGTGAATGTGAGTGACAGGTTGAGAATGGCTTCGAGGGGATGGGGGGGATGGTGGGGCCCTCAACAATAATACAGATGTTCAGAAAAGGGGAGTATTCTGGAAAAAACAGATGCAGTCTGTCGTGGACATATTGAGTATGAGATGACTAGGGGACATCCGGTTTAAGATGGCCATAAGGTAAACAGATCTGAGAATCATCTGCATAGATATAATAATAACAATAATAGTTAACATTTATATAGCATTTACTACATGCCAAGCACTATGCTAAGCACTTTACAGTTACTATCTCATTTGATCCATACAACATTCCCATTTTACAGAAGAGAAAACCAAGGCAAGTAGGTTAAATAACTTATCTAGGGTCACAGTAGATAGTTAGTGTCTGAGTTCAGATTGGAACTCAGGTCTTCCTGTTTTCTCAAACTATGGGAGGTGCACCAATTCAACGGGCTCTCGGTCCCCCTCCCTGACAGAATCGGGGCTGGAGGCCCTCATCTACTTGGTTTTTCCTGTCTGCATTGGTAAGTCTCTTCTGAGAGGCCCTGGCTCTCACTGAGGAGACTGCAGCGTTTGGGGGCTCCATGAAATCAATGTCAGTCATCCCAGGAAAGCTTATTGAATTGCTGAATTAGTTGCAAGGGACAGAAGGAGAAGAGGTGAGAGGGGACCCAGCAGCCCAGGGCAGGAAGAAGATCCAAGCTCCCTTCACACGAGGCTCCTGAGGGCGATTTCTAGGTTCTCATCACTGGCCCTTTGGGCCTTTGAATAAGCTTGCTCCCCCTTGTTTGGGTTCCTGGGGTAATCAAGTGAGCCCACCTCCAGCCCAAGACCTGAGCTTTGGTGTGTGGGGGAGGGGGTCTAAATCCAAGCCCAGGAAGGGAAGTGGGGCCAAAGCTAGGAGGGGAGGGGGTCTGAGGCGGGAGGATCCTAAGCCCCGTGGCGGGGGGAGGTCCAAACCCAGGAAGGGGGATGGTGCAAGGAGGGACAGGTTATGAGAGCTAAGAAGGGCAGTCCAGAGGGCCTACGATCCCTGCTAGGGTTAGGAGGAAGTCGGGACGCCCAGAGACAGAGGTTGGGAACCCAGTACTTGCCCCAGTGGGAGGTGCGGCAGAGGAAGGCGTGGGCGGGGAAGGGGAGCGGGGCGGGGCGGGGGGCCGGGCAGGGCCTTCTCCGCTTGACCACGCCCCCAAGGTCCACCGCTCTCGCTTTCCAGTTCACGCCTCCTCAGGTTCAGGCTGCCCCGGGGGCTCGAGGGCGTGTTGAAGGCGGGACTTCAGCGCACTGGGCCCTGCCTCCAGGTTGCGGCAGCTCCAATAGCTCCCGGGGCCGGCAGGCGACGGAGGCGAGGGGGCGGGTTGCGGGCGCGTCCCCGGTGATCCACGCCGACGCGGGCGCGCGCGCGCACACCGGGAGGGAGGGACCGGGGGAAGATGGCGGCGACAGCCGCTGGAGCCTCATCCTCCGCCGGGGGAGAGTGCGGCCGGGACCGGGGCTGGGGCCGGGGCCGGGGCCGGGGCCGAGGGGCCGGGCCCGGGCCGTGAGCGCGCAGCCTCCTCTCCCACCCGCTCGCCGGCCGCCATGGCCCGGCTCGCCGACTACTTCGTGCTGGTGGCCTTCGGGCCCGGGCCGCGCGCCGGTGAGTGAGTGGGGACCCGGGCGGGGAGAGGTAAGGGGTGGGGGGTGGGGTTGGGGAGGGTCGGGAGGAAGGGACAACAGAGCTCGGCGTTCAGGGCCCTCTCGTCTCCCATCCGGCGCCCCAATGGAGGTGTCACCCTGAGCAGCAGACCAGGGCACCCTGCACTGCCAGACTGGCTGCCTAGGGCACTCTGCACCCCAAAACCTGCTGATCAGGGCACTCTGTGCCCCAAACCTGATGCCTAGTGCACCCTGCTCCCCCAAACACTGCTGCTTGGGGTACCTTGTGCCCCTAGACCTGCTGCTCAGGGCACCCTGCACCCCCCAAACATGCTACCTAGGGTACCCAGCACTTCCAAAACTGCTATCTATAGAACTCTGCACCCCAAACCAGCTGATCTGGGTATCCTGCATCTCCAAACCTGCTGACCAGGGCACTCTGTTCCCCTAAACCTGCTGCCTTTGGCACCCTGCACCCCTATACCTACTGAGCAGAGCACCCTGCACTCTCACACCTGCTGTCCAGGGTACCTGGCACCTCCAAACCTTCTGGTCAGGGCATCCTACACTCCCAGACCTGCTGATCAGGGCACTCTGTACCCCCAGACACTGCTGATCAGGTCATGTGCACTGCCCCCAAACCAACTTTCCTGACCACCTTAGTTACAGATGTCACCCCGCAGCCCCAAGCCAGCTCCTCTGTACCCTTCAGCTGCAGGTGTCATCTTTGTACCCCAAACCAGCTGCCCAGCTCCCTCAGCTGCAGATGTCACCCGTGCCCCAAAGTCAAATACTTTACCCTTTTTTTCAGCTGCAGATGTCATCCTGAACCCCTGAATTAGCTTCTCTGCCTCCCTCAGCTGCAGATATCACCATGTTCCCCTAAACCATATACCCCCTCAGCTCCAGGGCTCCCTGCACCCCAAACCAGTGGCCAGTGATGTCCCCAGGGGTGGCGAAACTTCTCTGGGCAGGTGGTCAGTCAGCACCCAGCCCTTGTCACCCAGGAAGCCTTTCTGAGGGCATAGTAGGTGCCAGGTGCTGGGCAGAGGGACAGGGACCAGAGCCTTTTTTTTTCCCTTTGGTTTGGGGAACTCCCTTGGGAAGGGGAACCGCCAAGGTGGCAGGGGCAGTACTTGAACTCCGTTCCACCATGCTGGTAATGGGTGGCAAAGGGAGAAAAGCAGCAGCTTTTGTCAGAAAGGAAGCTGGGGCAAGGGGTGGGGGGCAGCGTGCCCCCACATAAATGAATACAAGCTATATAAAAAGTATATACAAGGTCATTCTTGGGGTAGGATGGGGGAGGTAGCCACTAAAGATTCCCAGGCGTGGTGGCATCCGGCAGGCCATCTGTCTGGAGTGGCTTCCCAGATGGGATTTGGGGAAGGAAAGGGGCATTCAGTTAGCCTGGATGAGGGGCTCAAAATGGCACTTGGGGGAAGATGAGGCAAGGGGACGCTTGCCCACAAGGAGCTCGGACTGCCCAAGGTGATGGACCCAGAGTCGGAGGGTTGGGTTTCAAAAGTGGTGTTCCCCCTTCTCGTTGTGTGACCTTGGGTGAATGCTTTGCCCCTTTGCTGCCCTCCCTCACCTGTGAATGACGGTTGGGCTCCTGGAGGCCAGGAAGATCCCAGGAGGACGAGGTGGGCCTCGGCCTTCATTTGGCACTGACCGAAAGGGCCAGAGGAGGGCCGAGACAAGTGTGCAAGTTGGAGCATCCTGGGAAGTTTCCCCAGAGAAAGTGGGAATTGGCTTCAGCCTTGAAAGAAGGCTAGCCTAGGCAGAGGGCAAAGAAAGGGGTGGGGGGAGGATCCGAGGAAAGCTGGTGTTGGCTGGATGCAATCTGGATGGGGCTGAACTTAGCAAGCCCTCAGGCCCTGGGCAGGTGGAACCTCCAGGAGCCGGGAATGTGGGGAGGGAGGAGGCAGAGGGGCAGCAGGATCCATGGAGCCATGAGGTGTGTAGAAGGGAGGAGACCCTTTGGGCCAGAAGCTGGTCACGGCTGGGATGCTGTACCCCTGGCCCAGGAGTGCAAAGGAAGGGCGGCACGCCGTTAGGTTGGGGGGTGGTCGTTGGCTGTCCTTCCTCCTCGAGCTTCTGAAACCTGCTGTGAACGCCTTGCTCCTCACCTTCTCCCTCCTTCCCGGGGAACTTGCCGTGGCACTGAATACTGATGGCAGAGTGGCCAGCTTGGAGGGACGGATCACTGATAAGGAGCCGGACCTTTGCCTCGGACCTGCCGCCACTTACTGCCCTCAGACAGATGTGGGCTTGGGGGGGAAGAAGAGCACAGAACCATCCTCACTCTCTTAGGCTAGTCTGTGCCCACACAAGACTGTAGCCTTGTCTAGAGTCTGGGCTAACCCCTGAGCTGTCCAGCCATCGGCATTGGTAGAAAAGGAAAGGGACTCGGGGCCTAACATTGTTTGGAAAGGGTGCGACTCCAGGGACTTGGGGCATGAGGGTCTTGTCCCTGCGCCCCCTCCTCAGGCCTTTCTGCCTTTGCCTCGCGTGTATGTGTGGGACCCGTTCGTGTCTCCCCTGCCACCGGGCCTTAAGCTGCTGGAGGGCAGAGGCCAAGCCTCTTCATGGTCTCCAAGGCTCAGCGGGAGCAGAGGCTTGGCCAACTCTGACTAGGCAGAAGCAGCAGGGGCGCCGGGACTGAGCTCCAGACACCTGCTGGGGAGATGTCGTGCCTGTCCCTGGAAGCCTGGGCTCTACTTGTGGCTCTGGAGGGGCAGATCCACGAGGCTCTCTCCCCTGTGCTGCTGTGGGTGGGGCCAGGGGCAGAGATAGAACCTGGACTTGGGTTTTTCCTGGATGGACGGACAGCTGGTGCTGTTAGGCCAAGGAGGCCGAGCCTGGGGAGGAGGGCTGGGCTTTCTGTGTTTGGGAGGGATGGGGTTGGGGAGCAGGGAGTTGGTTTCGCATCCTGCTCTGGCCTAAAGGAACTGGGAGCACACTTGCCTCCCAGTGGGAGCAAGTCTTTCTAAGGAATGGTATCTTCCACTGGGAACTCCCTCCTGCTTTGGGCTGGCCTCCACCTCCCCAGCTGCAAAGAAAGCTTTCCACACCTCCTAAGCCCTCCCCACTCCCCCCCAGCCCCCTATCACCCCCCCCCCCCCCCAGGCCAAGGCGGTCCTGGCTGCCCATGCCTTGGCCTTGGTTTCAACCCTGCCCAGGGATGAGCTGGACCACATTCCTCGGCCACATCTGTTGTCCCCACCCAGGCTTCCGCCCTTTCTCAGGAGCAGGTTGGGGCAGCAGCTCCCTGCCCTCCCCCACCCCCATCAGGTCTGCTATGGACAATGTGGCCAGGCTTTGGTGGGTCCCTGGACTCTGGGGCGGGATGGAGCAGCTGGAGAGAGAGGCCACCAGGCTGGGTGATCTCTTCTGCCTGGGCCCCCCAGCCAGCCTGCAGGGGCAGCAGAGCCTGGCACTGCCTCTGGGGGCTTGCCAGCATCATGATGTAGTTGTTTGCGCCTTCCTTGTCCTAGTGCTCAGGCATGGTGACCAGAGGGGAGAAGCCTAGAAGCTTCTGGAGCCTAGAAGGGTCTGCCACTTTCCTGAAGGAGGCCTGGCCCTGTTAGGAGCTAAAGAGGCTGGAGTGTGTGTGTGTGTGTGTGTGTGTGTGTGTGTGTGTGTGTGTGTGTGTGTGTGTGTCTGTGTCTGTGTCTGTGTCTGTGTCTATGTCTGTGGGTGACAGTCTATATGTGACTGTATCTGGGTGTGGGTGGGTGTGACTGTGTGTGTGTGTCTGTCTGTCTGTCTGTGTATCTCTGAGTGTATGACTGTGTCTGGGTGTGTGACTGTGTCTGTGGGTGACTATGTCTGTGTGTGACAGTCTATATGTGACTGCATCTCTGTGTGTGTGTGTCTGTGTCTGTGTCTGTGTCTGTGGGTGACTATGTGGGTGACAGTCTATATGTGACTGCATCTGTGTGTGTGTGTGTGTGTGTGTGTGTGTGTGTGTGTGAGGAGGGGGAGGGAGGGAGGGAGAGGGAGAAGGAGAGCGAGAGAGCCTGTGTGGGTGCCTCTTCGACTGTATGTGTTTCTGAGGCTGCCTGTGTGTGCCTGTGACGTGGCCTCCTCACATCCGGATCCACGTGCTGGGTGATGGGCAGGGAAGGGTGGCTTCCCCACCTGTGTGTGTCAGAGGGCCCGGGCCCGTTGGTTCTCCTGGGTCCCGGCAGGACGCCACCCCAGTGACTCATGGCAGTACTGGTTGGAGCGGTCCTCTGTCAGGGTGGGCCGGAGCTGCCCCACCCACCTACTGTCCACACCAGCTTGAAGCCATGGGGAGGGACCCAGAGTCACCAGCCAGGCCACCGTGCACACTCCCTGGGCCTGGAGGGGGAGGGCAGATCCTGCTGCACCCTGGGGAGAGAGTGGGGGCGGGCAGTGAGAATGACTGGAGACCGCCTCTCCCCCTTCCCTCTTCTCATTAGGAGAAGCTTAATGTGGCCCAGAAAGAGGGGGAGGAGTAGAGGCGGAGCCCCAGAGGGGAATGGTTTGGGATGGAGACCCGCTGTGTGGGGGGAGGCGGAGAAGCCTGAGCCAGACTCTTAGAATGTGTGCGGGAGGCCCGGGCAGAAGTGAAAGTCAGAGACAGGCAGGAAGCCAGGCTGTGTCTTTCCGGTGGAGCTGGAGCCCTGGGGTCCCCTCCTTCCTGGGTGTGCCTAGGAGGTGGGATGGGGAGAGGGCCCCTGCCCTCGGGCTCCTGGCGGCCCGGGCTGCAGTTCTTTGCAGGTGACTAGCCCAGGGAGGGAGGTGACAGAGGCCAGGTCAGGCCACATCATCACTGACTGACAAGCTCCATACAGTCTGAAGAGAAGAGGGTGGAGACACCCCACCAGGGAGGGAGTCCAAGGACACTTACTTCACCATTTAGTCACCACCTGTTGTGTGCACTGGACACTGTTCCTGATCCTGGAAAACTCGTAGAGGCCAGGCCTCCTAACTGCTTCAGAGCAAGGCATGTGAGGATGAGCAGGGGTGGGGGAGCCCTCCCCTGGGCATGGGGCAGGAAAGCTTCCGGTGCTCCATGGCGTCTGCCCAGGACTTGAAAGGAGGATGAGCAATTAATGGGCAGAGCGGAGCAGTGAGCGCAAGCTGCAGGGAAACAGATTCTGATCTCCTACTGGCAGTGGGGCTTGGGCTACTTGGGAAGCTCAGCGCTCACATTTTTGACTGCCAAAGACAGCTGGGGCTGCAGAGTCGGGGCAGGAAGTGGCCGAAGCCTGGAGATCAGGGACTGGCGGTGGGGTCAACTGCCTACATTTTTGGCCTGGCCGTGTGTGCAGGCCAGCAGGGCAGTTTGGAGGGTTCACAACGGGTGGCTGAACAACCGAAACTCCCAGCATTGTCCTCAGTGATGGGGCAGCTTGGAAGGAGAATCCCGGGATCTAGCCTCGGGCTCTGGGTTGTTTCCAAGGTTTTATCAGAGCCCCAGAGGAAAGGAGTGACCACCTGCTTGTCAGGGGCCCCAAGAGCCCAGGTCAGGCAGTCCTCTGGCTTGCACATGAGCAGAATTGGGTACTGTGACATGTAAATAGCCCCGCTCTTGGGTTCCCCAAAATCTCTGCAAGCACAGCACCAGAGGGATGCCTGTGTAATGGTGAGCCCACAGGCACTGTCATCATGGGACCTCGCTATGGCATGGCCACCTTGGAACCACCAGCTCCCTCTCAGACTATGGAGAGAGGGGTTAGGGCTGGAGCTCAAGGCCTAATCCTGTTGTCCTCTCCCCTGGACATCCCACCTCTGAAGGACAGTGATTGGGCCCTGGTACCAGAAGGGTCTGGAGGAGGGCATCTGCAATGAGAGCGACCTTTGAGATTGTGCCATTTTATGTTTCGGGCTGGGAGAAGAGAGGCCTGGAGATGGGCATGGGGAGATCTGGCTCCTTAGCGAAGGGGAGGAGGCCCCCAAAGTCCATAATTAAGGACTTCCTCCAGAGGGAAGAAAAAGGTCTCTCAGCGGAGGTCTGTTGGCCACTTGGTGGGAGACTTGGAAGAAGGGGTCTTGTTCAGGGCTGGGTAGTTCTGAGTGGCCTATGCGACCCTGCTGAATGCTGAGATTCTGTCATTCTGCAGGTAGTGTGACTCTTCCCAAGGCTCTAGGGTTTGGGGTCTGTGGTGGTCAGGGTGGCCGTGGTGCCTCCCATCTCTCCTTGGGATCCCTTCCATGAGGCTGGCCTCGTGCTGATGGTGAGGACCAGGCTGGAAGCAGGAGTCCCCGGGGTTTCCTTTTTGAGCCCTCAGGTGTCGGGCATTGGCACAACTGGACCTTTTGCAGGCTTCAGCTGCGTTCATAGGAGATGGGGCTCTGCTCTGAGCGTCCAGCTGGGGAGGGAGGGCAGGCAGGGCCGGAGCTGGCCAGCCCTTGTGTGGGATTTGGCTTTTGGCCCATTCCCATTCTCTTTCCTCCCCTAGGGCTGCCCTGGAAGTCAGGAGCTGTTGGAAGCTGGCCTCCCTTTTCCCCACCCTGCTCCCTCCTTCCAGAGATGTTCCCTTTCTGGGGCCTTCTCTGACCCTCTTCATGACGTATCTAACTCCCTCCCCTCCCCGCTTGGGCCCTGCTCTGCCTGAGCCTTCCCTTGCTTGTCTCAGAAGCCACTCTGGGCCCGGACAAGGTGTGGGAAGTCAGGAAGCAGGTGGCTACCGCCTCCCCTGACCTCTGCTGTCCCTTGTCCCCAGAGCCTTCATCATGGGGCCATACCTGCAGCTTGGCAGGGAGGGCTGGGGGGAAGCTTGGGGCCTGGTGCCCCATTCCCCTGTCCCCAAGCAAGTCCTGCTGCCCGATCCAGGGGCTATTTGGCGCTTCCAGCCTGAGCAGCTCTGCCACCTCCAACTTCTCTGGGGAACCCCAAGCAAACCACTGGACTACTCTGGGTCTCCGGGTTGGAGTTCCATGCACAGTCCTCTCCTGTTCTAGAGCCATGAAGGTTCTCTGGCCTGGGCCATCTCCATTTCAATGTCTGTTCCCCAGAGAGTCCAGTGGGTGCCCACTGCCCATGACCCCCTATGCAGGGAGGCTTCCATACTGGAGAGTGGGGAGCATTAAGTAGCACCCAGTGCATGTCAGGCACCGTGCTGGGGTCCAAGCAGAAAGAATGAAGCATGCCCCTCACAAGGAGTTTATATTCTGATGGCCATATACAAGCACATATAGACGACAAGAAGGAAGCACCTAGTGGGCACATACTCTGTGCCAAGCACTGTGCTAAGGGCTGAGGACACCCATAGACAGCGAGACGGCCCATGGGGAAGACTTCAGCCACAAGTCCAATGGAAAGGTCCCCCGGTCCTCCGGGGCCAGCACTAATCTGGTGCCATCTGGCTGCTTATGATGCTGAACCTCTGGGCAGGGCTGAGGCTGCACTGGCAGAACTGTCTTGTCTGGGTCGTCACTGGGGGGGGGGGTGCAGCCTCTGCAGGAAGAAGCTGTCACCTGGTAGTGTGACTCTTCCCAAGGCTCTAGGGTTTGGGGTCTGGTGGTCAGGGTGGCTGTGGTGCCTCCCATCTTTCCTTGGGATCCCTTCCATGAGGCTGGCCTCATGCTGACGGTGAGGACTGGGCTGAAAGCAGGACCAGAGTGGGGGTGACAGGGGCTCCTGGGTCCTGAATGTCAGTCAAAACCAGGCTTTGGGGACACATAGTCTGAGGGGGAGGGTTGAGAAGGGATTCTCCTAAAAGAGATGACTGACCTATGTCTTGAAGGGGGAGCAGCGGGCAAGCTCACCTGGCATGGTGACAGGAGGGCTGTGAGGAGCAGAAGTGCCAATGAGGCCAGATGGCAGAATGTGGAAGGGCAGAAGCTCAGGAAGGCTGGAACAGTTGCAGGGGGCTAGGCCGGACTGTGAGGGTCTCCCCAGCCAAACAGACAAGTTTCCATTTTGCCCAGGAGGCCATAGAGGGCACTGAAGTTGAGGCTGGAGAGTTAGATGGTTAGATCTGTGCTTTGGGGAAGTCGTTCTGGTGCAGAGTGAGAAGAGGCTTTGTGTGGAGGAGGCTGTCACAGGGACCCAACAAGACAGGATGGCCCTTGGCCTTCTCCCGAGGTGGAGGCACCCATGAGTGGAGAGCTGCAAAGGCAGAAGTGGCTGACCATTAGAGGTTTGCATACAGGAGGGTCCCTGATGCCGGGGCCTCCCCTCTGGCCATTACCTCCTGCCATCCTGTCCAGTCCGGCACTCCTTTGGGCAGAGTGGGTGCACATCAGCTCTCCAGTGAGACTGGAAGGCCCTCTGTAGCAGTCCACCCCTAGCTATGGGCAAGGGAAACAGTTAGTGTGTACAGAGTGGCTTAGAAGAGAGCATGCTCAGTCTTGCACATGGCTGGGAAAGCCTCTGACCCTTGACCCCAGCTTCCCCCAGGTTTGGCGGGAAAACAGATTTCTTTGTGTTCACCTGGCTAAGAGAAACCACACCTATACCTTGTCGTTAACCAATGATAATCATCCCTATGTATTGTGTATATTTGCATATCAAAGAGATTAAATACAGGGCCGCAGCAAGCTCCGCCCCTCTCTTCCTCGCTCGTATCTCAGCTCTCACGGATGCCTGTCCTTGCTCGAGCTTGGCCTCTGGCCAAGCTCCATCTTTGATTCCTTTCCTGATCTACCTCTCCCACCTGGGACCTGGCCTTCAGCCGGGCACTTTCTTCTCTCTATCATGTCTCCGACCTGTGTGGTATTAAATTTGGATCTTTGGACGGGTATAAGCCTTCCGAGTAGTCCACTGATCGGAGTTTTTGCTGTGGCTCCTTTGTAATCAATAAGGCCTGGATTTCTGACTCATTCCTGCCACCTCATATCTCTAAGTTAGCTCCGCCATCCCCCTCGCGGCATCCAGAACTTCTATCCTTCCTCTATCTTCCTACCTCGAGGCTTCTCGCTGAATCAAGAAGCTTCACCCTCAAAGGCAGACTCTGGCTTGCAGCCTTTCCTCGCATCCTCCAGTCCTTAGCCCAGCGGCTGGCGTATAGTAGGTGCTTGACAAATGCTCACTTTCTAACCAGCCCAGTCAAGATGCCACCAAGGCTGCAGGCTGGGATGCTGGGGGGATGCTGGGGCCTTTGGGGAGAGCATTGGAGTCCAGACCCATGAGGACGCGTTGTGACATAGGATGGAAGGGCAGGGCTTAAAGATGCCCATGGGGGCTCCCTGAAGGGTAAGAGAGGAGTGCCTGGGACATTCCTTGGGATCCCCTGGCACAAGGGTGTGCAAGGGAAACCCCAGGAGAGGACAGAGGGCTCACTGGATTTGTGGGCCAGGGTGGGATGAAGCTTTGCACTCAGAGGCCTGAAGGACAAATTACAGAACCCCAGGATCGAGCCCAGCTCCTTCCTGAGTAGACTTTCCCCGGGGGAGGGGAAACCTGCTTCCCCAGACAGCGTGGTCCCAGTCAGAAAATCCTGAGTTCCAGGGTGGCTGAGTGACCCTGGGCAATTGCCTGAGCAATGGCGACACCTTCTGCCTGGGCTCTCGGGCCTCCTTCCTTCTCTGGGGTCATGGTGTGGGATGGGATGAGGAATCTAGTCTGTGGTCAGAGAGCTGCAGAGGCCCTGGGGATCTGTCCTGGGAGGGCCACCCTGGGGACTCCCCTCCACCCTGGCTCCCCTGTTCGTGAGTGCCTTTGGGAAAGGTACTTTAGTTAGTCATTGCACGCTACCCCATCAAGGATAGAAGCTGCTTGGGGATACAGTGGATAAGGCCTGAAGTCAGGAAGATCTGAGTTCAAATCCACACTAGCTTTGTGGCCCTGGGCAAGTCACTTTACCCTGTAAAATAAGCAGGAGAAAAAATGGCAAGCCCCTGCAATGTCTACCAAGAAAACTCTGTGGACTGCCATGGTATGTGAGGATCCACAGGGCCACAACTGAGCAGCAGCAGCACGGCCAGGGGCCCTAGTGTGGGAGTCAAGGACTGTCGTCCCCTGCCCCCTCTGGGGCCGCTCGTGGTGAGACGGAGGAGGAAGGGGGGAGCAGGAAGCTGAGGTTTGGTGAGCAGCCTCCCAAAGCCCTCACAGCCCTTATATAGTCACAGGCCTTGGCACTGTGGCTCTGGGCCCTCTCCCCTAGCCGGGCAACAGGAGCAGCCTGGGCACCTGGAGGGCCGGGGGGGGGGGGGCAGCCGCCCTGAGGAGTTGCCCAGCGGCAGCCCCTCGTTTGTGGTCTGTGGACGGCCAGCATGTCCGAGGCACGCCTGGAATGCTTTACATACGTGCATTCTCGCCTTTGAGCCCTTCCACAAGCCGTCCCCATTTTACAGATGGAAGTTAAGTGACTTGCCTGGGCTCACCCAGCTAGTAAATGTCGGAGGGCAGATGAGCTTTCTGGAGTCTGTTGCCCCTTTCTCGTGGTGGGCTTTTTGGCCTTGTTTCTAGTCTCCCAGCCTCCCGGGGCTCTTTGGGAGGATGGGAGAACGTTGGGCCAAAGTGGCTTGTTCCCTTTTGCCAAGAGCAGGGGTGTCTTCCCTGCTGAGACCGTGTGCTGGGGCTTTCTTGGACGACAGGGTCAGCCTGGGCCTGGCCCATCAAAGTGGGGGCCCGGACTCCTCCCCCATCCTTTAGGCGGGGCCCAGGAGGGGATTTCTGCTTGCTCGGCCACATTTCCCAGAAGTGGCATCTCTTGTTTCTCTGCTCTCTTCTTGGGGGGAGCCTTGTCTGTTCTCTGCTGGCTTCCTGGCTGCGCCCAGGCTCTCGGCCCCCTCAGCCTCTTGGCCACCCATCCTTTTGGCTTTCTTGCACTGGGGGAGTCTGGAGGCCCCTGGAGTGGGCTTGGGGGGTGAGGGGCATGGTGGTGGGTGCCCGCTTCCTCTTTGTGACCTGGGGCATGTGCTGGTGTCTGGGCGCCTTCTTAGGGCAGGGGGATCACTAGCCTGGGGACCAGAGAGTAAGTGAGCCTGACCCTGGCTTCTGGGACCCACCTGTACTTGAGGGGCATCTTCAGGTAGAAACCCCCCCTTTGGGCCTCTTTCCAGCTTTGCTGGGGCAGCAGTGAATGGGCCTGTGTTTCAGGGCTGTCCAGGCCCGTGGTGGGAGTGGAGGAGAGTGGTACCGGAGAGCAGAGAGCCTCCCCCACCCCTGCTGGACAGCTGGGAAGGGAGAGAAGAGAGCAGGGGGGGCGCTGAGCTCCAAGGGCCCGTCCAGCTGCAGATAGCTCCCGCCTGCACGTCATCGGAGGTGCCGGGGCTCTCCAGAAAGGAGACTGGGGATGGCAAGCGCCTGAGCTTGGGTTCAGGCGGCCCGAGGGGGGCACTTGCCGGGCTTCCCTCTCCCTACCAAGAGAGCAGTGAGTCTTTGGCCTCCAGTGTGGGCCTGAGTTAGACACCTGCCTCCTTGGTGGCTGTGGGGCAGCCCCATTCCAGGTCCCTCTGGCCAGAGAGCAGGAGGGACGGAGGGGCCCATGGATTTGGACGGCTGGAGATGGCAGCGCTTCCCCAGCCTCTGTGCCTGCTGCACTGTAGCCACTCGAAGGTTGAAGAAGGAGGGTTCTTGGGCGGAGGGTGTCTGTTCCCTTGGGCCCGTCTGTGGCTGAGGCAGGGAGAGGCCAAGCGAGGGCCCGAGAAGGCAGCCCCTGAGGATCGGCGGATGGCAGGCAATGCTTGCCTGGAATAGAAATGGAACAGGAATCAGGGGTTTCCTCACCTCTTTCTCGTAATGCCCTTGGGTGCCTTTGCCCTCCTCTCTCCACACAGGGCTATTTTGGGTGAAATTGTGGGTTTTGGAGCCGACAGGGCCCAGGAGAGGTGGGGCTGCTTGCCTCCTGCACTCTGGGGTGGGAAGACTGGGCACGGTGCCCAGGGCTGAGACGGGCATCTCAGCTGAGCTCTGGAAGCCCCGCTAGGGCTAAGGTGTGGCAGGAGTGAGGCCTGAAGAGAGGCTCCTTTGGGGAGTCCAGCTGTTTCCCACCCCAGATGCCCAGCTGCCTTTTGGGCAATCTGAACTGGTGCCATGTGATAACACAGTGTGTCCAGAACAGAATTCGTTACTTTTCCCTCCAGCCTTCCCTTCTTCCTCACATTCTTAATTCTGTGGAGTCATGCTGGCGCAGGGCCTCCTCTCCTCCTCTGAGCCATCCTCCATTCAGCCCCCAGTTAGTGGTTTTCCTGGAGTCCAGGACCACTGCCCATGCCCCACCCTCCGCCCTCCCACAGTAATCCCCAGTGGTGCAAGTCCTGTGCTTGGGCTTCCTTCAGGGCCCTTTGGACCCTGGGCCCCTCCTCCTTTTCCAGACTTCTGACATCCCCGCCCCCACCATGGACGCACGTACCCCTCAGCCCACTGGCACTGGCTGTCTGTCTCTTGGCTCTTTTTTCATCCCTGAAATTCGCTCCCTCCTCATTGCTGCTTCCTGGCTTCCTTCAGATCCCAGCTAAAATCCTACCTGTCCCAGAAGCCTTGCCCTATCCCCACCCTTTTCAGATTCTTCACCTCAGTTTGCTCATCTGTAAAATGGGAATAATAACTGCCACCCTCAGCCTCCCTCACAGGGTTGTGGTGAGGCTCAAATGAAGATAAAATCGTAGTGCTTAGTGCAGTGCCCGGCACCTAGCAGGCGCTGTCTAAAGCTCCTAGTTCCATCGTCTCTAACTTGTTCGTCCAGTTGTTTGCGTTAGCCTGGGAGCTCCCCTCCGGACTCAGCCCATGGGGTGCAGCAGGGGACCCAGAAGTACTTACTGACTGCTAGCCCCCCTCTGACCGCTGGCCTCTTGTGCCCACAGGGAGTGGGGAAGGCCATGGGCAGATCCTGCAGCGTTTCCCGGAGAAAGACTGGGAGGATAACCCGTTTCCTCAAGGAATTGAGCTGGTGAGTTGGGGGTAGGGCAGAGGGGAACTGCCCAGTCAGAGCCGTGAGGTTCTGGGGCTCATGTCCCCGGTGTCCTTGCACCGCCCTGGGGGCTGGGAGGCCCCAACCTCCCCCTTCCCTGCCCACCGTCTCAGCCGGGGCCAGGGCGAGGGTCTGGGCAGCCTGGCGGGCCCTAGTCTTGCCCCGTCGCCTTTCCTGACGTCCTTGCCAGCACGAGGCCTTGCCTTTGGGCCCCTCTGGAGACTGTCCTCTTTGCCCAGCCCCGAGTCCCCCGAGGGGTGAGAGTGCCGCTGCCGCCGCTGCTGCTGCCCCCATTTTAGAGATGAGCCAACAGGCTCTGCGTCAGCCAGGCCCCTGCATCTGCGGCTGCCCGGTGACGGCCCGGCGGCCCTCCAATTCCTCCCTCCTTTCCAGTTCTGCCAGCCGAGTGGGTGGCAGCTGTGCCCTGAGCGGAACCCACCCACCTTCTTCATCGCTGTTCTCACTGACATCAATTCTGAGCGGCATTACTGTGCCTGCCTGACCTTCTGGGAGCCGGTGGAGCCCTCTCAGGTCAGTGGGGGGCTGGGCGGGCACGCACCTGGGCTTCCGGAAGAGTGGGCGGGCAGAGAGGGGGCGACCCTGGAGGCTGCACTCGCTCCCTGCCCGCAGGCGCCGGCGTGCACTGGAGAGGAAGAAGAGGAGGCAGGAGAGAGGCCTTCCCCGTCGGCCCTGGTCCCCCCCAGCCAGCTGTTTGCCCCAAAGACCCTGGTGCTGGTATCCCGGCTGGACCACGCCGAAGTGTTCCGGGTGAGGCGGGGGCTCTGTGGGCCGGGCCGGGGCTCCACGCGGCCCAGCCGTCTTGCCTGACCCCGGCCCGGCCCCTCGTTTTCTGCAGAACAGCCTCGGTCTCATCTATACCATCCATGTGGAGGGGCTGAGCGTGGCCCTGGAGAATGTCATTGGCAACCTGCTCACTTGCACCATTCCCATCGCGGGGGGCTCCCAGGTGGGCCCAGGCTTGGGGAGGGGTGGGGGAGAGGCCCCTGAGCTGCAGCGTCCCCGCCGGTGTTCCCCCTCGCTGTCCGAGGGTCCTGTCTGCCTCTGACTCCCTGGGTCTGTCTGTCCCTTTTGCTTCCAGGCCTCTCTGTTCTCTTATTCTCTGGGCACCTGTCTGTCTGTCCTCTCAGTTCCTGGGCACCTCTGTCTGCCCATCAGTTTGGGGTGTCTCTCTCCCTGCCCCTTATCTGATTGGTCGTGTGTCTCTAACTGTGTCTCTCTGTCTGTCCTGCGCAGCCGGACTCTGTGGAGGAAGGAGCGGTACGGACTACTCCTCCCCCCACCCACTCCCGAGGGCCCCGGTACAGTCCGTGTCCCCCTGGGCCGCCTGGGCGGGGTTCCAGGCTGGGCCACTCCTGTCTTGGGCTCAGCCAAGAAAGAGATGCCAGCCAGGCTTGGCCCTGTGGTGGTCAGGGGACCCATCCGGACAGGCAGCGCCTGGGGGGAGAAGGGTCAGAGCAGTGCCTGGCTCCGGGGGCCCTGGGAGCTAAGCCCAAGCTGTCCCTCTCTCCAGAGGACCATTTCCTTGGGGGCCGGTGACCGGCAGGTGATCCAGACGCCCCTCACGGACTCGCTGCCCGTCAGCTGCTGTAGCGTGGCCCTGCTCTTCCGACAGCTGGGTGAGGCCCAGGCGAAGGTGCCGGGGCGGCTGTGGTCCCCGCAGGTGGCCGAGCCTGGTTCTGCTGGGCCTCGGGGCCAGAACCAGGCGGGGAGGAATGGCCCCCGGTGAGAGCTTTCTGAAGCGGGAGGGGCCGGGCAGCCGCTGGAAAGGCTCCTTCTCCCCCGCCTGAGCCTGTCCTGTGCCCGCAGGTATCACCAACGTGCTGGCCTTGTTTTGTGCTGCTCTCACAGAGCACAAGATCCTCTTCCTGTCTCGGAGCTACCAGCGGCTCACCGATGCTTGCCGGGGCCTGCTCGCCCTCCTCTTCCCCCTCAGATACAGGTACCAGGCTCTGCTCCGCCATCTTCTGGCCAGGGGGCATGCCCCCGGCTCCAGGAGTTCCTCTGACGCCCCTCCACTGTTACAGCTTTACCTACGTGCCCATCCTGCCCGCGCAACTCCTGGAGGTTCTGAGTACCCCGACCCCTTTCATCATTGGCGTCAACTCCCTGTTCCAAGCAGAGACCCAGGAGCTGGTAGGAGATTCTGAGCCCTGCCCTGCCTGCTGCCCCCTCCCTGGCCTTCTCAGAGCTCGGGCTCTCATCCTCCTGCTGAGCTGCCAGCTGGCTTGCCCAGTGGTTAGGGTGCCCATTCCAGAGTCGGGGAGACCCAGGCCAAATCTGGCCTCAGACGCCTAGTGGCTGCGTGCCTGCTGCCTCAGTTTCCTCACCCCGTGCTCACGAGGTCATACTGACAAGGCGCTTAGCCCAGCATCGTGTCTCCCGGATGTTAGCTGTTCTTGGCACCCAGCCTCCTCTCCCCTCACCTTTTGCCCCAAGGGGGCTCCCTTTGTCGGGGGCTGTGGAGCAGAGCCGGCTCCTGAGGCCTGCCACTGCTCCTTCCTGCTCACAGCTGGACGTGATCATTGCCGACCTGGATGGGGGGACAGTCACTGTCCCCGAGTGTGTGCACATCCCCCCCCTCCCCGAACCCCTGCACAGCCAGACTCACAGTGCCCTCTGCATGGTGAGTGACAGACAGGACTTCCCAAGGGTGGGGGAGCATCCTTGTGCCCTCGTGGGTTCTGCCCAGTGGGCTGAGGGCATTCGGGAAGGGCGTCGCTCCTCAGCGGGTAGCCACGTGGCATCCCAGAGAGGCACGGTTTCCCCCCCCCGGCCCCACCACCTAGGGCAGTTCCTTCAAGGGAGGGGATCTGGGAGAGGCCTCTGGTTGGCCCGTCCAGGGACGTCGTCCCTTGTCTCTGCAGGTCCTCGACCCTGAGCTAGAGCTCGCAGACCTGGCCTTCCCTCCACCCACCACCTCTTCCTCTTCCTTAAAAATGCAGGTACTGGGGGTGGGGGAGCAGGGGGGACTGGGTGCTGGGGTCGAGTGGGTGCCCCCTGGCCATCTGCTCCCCCCCATACCACCCCTCTGTGGGGACGGAGAGAAGGGAGGCCACAGGCCCCCACACCCTCAGGCCCTGCTTCCCTTAGGACAAGGAGCTCCGGGCCGTGTTCCTGCGTCTCTTTGCTCAGCTCTTCCAGGGCTATCGCTGGTGCCTGCACATTGTACGCATCCATCCGGAGCCCGTGATCCGCTTCCACAAGGTGAGCTCTGTGGCCAGCCTCCATCCGTCTGTCCCTCCAACCCGGGGTAGAGGCCAGACCCCCGACTGACCCATCGTCCTCCCTCAGGCCGCCTTCCTGGGCCAGAGGGGCCTGGTAGAGGATGACTTCCTGCTGAAGGTGCTGGAGGGCATGGCCTTCGCTGGCTTCGTGTCCGAGCGCGGCGTCCCCTACCGGCCCACGGACCTGTTCGATGAGGTAGGGGCCAGGGCTGTGCCCGGGCCAGGGGGCGAGGGATCGTCCCTGGGGCCGGGCCCTCCTCTTCCCTGCTCCCCTCCCTCTCTGCAGCTGGTGGCCAACGAGGTGAAGAGGATGCGGGCCGACGAGAACCAGCCGCACCGCGTCCTACGCCACGTGCGGGAGCTCGCGGAGCAACTGTATAAGAATGTAGGGCCCAGAGAGGGGTGGGCAGGCAGCCTGGTCTTGGGCGCCCGCCCAGCATGCTGACCTTCACCCCGTACCCCCCAGGAGAACCCGTACCCCGCCGTGGCGATGCACAAGGTCCAGAGGCCGGGAGAGGGCAGCCACCTGCGGCGGGCCCCGCGCCCCTTCCCGCGTCTGGACGAGAGCACCGTGCAGTGGATCATCGACCAGGCCACGGCCAAGCTGCAGGGTGCCCCCCCCGCCGTGCGGGTGGAGAAGAAGGCCACGGTGCCCTCCGGACCCCCCATGGGTGAGCCCCGGAGCCGGAGGCTGGGGTGGGGGAGGCCGGAAGGTCGGATGGGCAGGTGGACAGGTGACGCTGATGCCACTCGCCTCCCCAGCGGCCATCGTGGAGCGTAACGGCGTGGTTCACGCCAACAGTGCCCGGCGGCTCGAAGTTGTCCGAAATTGCATCTCTTACGTCTTCGAGGGGAAAATGTTGGAGGCCAAGAAGGTGAGAGGGGCTGGGCCGGGGGTAGGGGGCAGGCGTCAGAGGTGGGGACCGGGACGAAGGCCGGGGCTCTGGGGCCAGGCCTCATGGCCTCGTGCCTCTAGTTGCTGCCCGCCGTGCTTCGGGCTCTGAAGGGCCGAGCCGCCCGCCGCTGCCTCACGCGTGAGCTCCACCTGCACGTCCAGCAGAACCGAGCCGTCCTGGACCACCAGCAGTTCGACTTTGTGGTGCGCATGATGAACTGCTGCCTGCAGGTAAGGGCAAGGCTGGGGGGGACAGTGGGCACTCGTGCCCCGTGCCAGGCCTGATGTCCACCCCTGTGCTCCCCAGGACTGCACTGCGATGGATGAGCATGGCATCGCTGCGGCCTTGCTGCCCCTGGTCACCGCCTTCTGTCGGGTGAGTCCTTGAGGTGTCTCCTCCTCACCTCTGGGTGCCTCAGGAAGCCATGTGACTGATTGGCTCTGTGTGCCAGACCCTGTGAAACCCGCCCTTCCCTCCCCAGGACCCCCTCCCAAACGCCCCTATTACGCCCTCCATGGGCACACCGAGCTAGGAGAGCAAGGCAGGCAGATTTGGGATTTGGGGACCAGTAAGTGCTCCCCTGCCCCCAGGTGGCGTGGCTTCCATCAGGAAGTAGTGAGTCTCCCGTCATCAGGTGTCATGAAGGGAGGGGGTTGTTCAGGTCAGGCTTGGACTAGAAGCCTCTGAGTTTTCTTCTAACTTGGGGGCCGGGAATGAGTCTCAAGGCCTCTTCTTCAGAGGTGACTCTGGGCCGGGCCTGCTCTCTCCAGAAACTGAGTCCTGGGGTGACGCAGTTTGCGTACAGCTGCGTTCAGGAGCACGTGGTCTGGAGCACCCCCCAGTTCTGGGAGGCCATGTTCTACGGGGATGTGCAGACTCACATCCGGGCCCTGTACCTGGAGCCAGCCAGCGAGGAGGATGGCCCTACAGCTAAGGTGGGGATGGGGGGCTAGAGGAGTGGGCGGAGGTGCGTGCGTGTGCGTGTGCGTGTGTGTGCGTGCGTGCGTGCGCGTGTGTGCGCGCCCGAGCGCCCCAGGCCCACCCTCCCGGGAGCACCCGTCTGAGGGGTCGCGGTTCCCGTGGCAGGGGGAGGTGGGCCCCGCAGAGGGCGGCACCCCAGGGGAGGAGGCGGAGGAGGAGGAGGAGGAGAGGTCGGCTCTGGACGTGGCCTCGGAGCAGCGGCGCCTGTGGCCCACGCTGGGCAGGGACACACAGCAGGAGCTGGTGCAGAAGGAGGAGAGCACAGTGTTCAGCCAGGCCATCCACTACGCCAACCGCATGAGCTACCTCCTGCTGCCCCTGGACAGCAGCAAGAGCCGCCTGCTGCGGGAGCGGGCCGGCCTGGGGGACCTGGAGAGCATGAGCAACAGCGCGGTCACCAACAGGTGCGGGCACAGGCGTGGCCGCGGGACGGGCTGGGGGGCACGTGGGCCTGGCGCGGGGAAGGAGCTCACCGAGCCCTCGTCCTCTCGGCACAGCATGGCGGGCAGCGTGGCCGAGAGCTATGACACGGAGAGTGGCTTTGAGGACGCCGAGACGTCGGACGTGGCCGGGGCTGTGGTGCGCTTTATCAACCGCTTCGTGGACAAAGTCTGCACCGAGAGTGGCGTAACCAGCGAGCACCTCAAGGGGCTGCATGTCATGGTGCCAGGTAGGGCCCAGCTGGCACGAGTGGGTGGGCAGGCAAGAAGTGGCCCGAGGCCACCAGGACTAAGGCGGCCCCTCCATCCTCCAGACATCGTCCAGATGCACATCGAGACCCTGGAAGCCGTACACCGTGAGAGTAAGAGGCTGCCTCCCATCCAGAAGGTGCGCCCCGAGCGTGGGCCGCGGGGCCCTGAGGGGGAGGAAAGGTGGGCAGCGGGCAGGCCCAGGCCTTCCTCGGAGCCCATCCTCCTCTCTCTCCCCAGCCCAAGCTGCTTCGGCCCAGCCTGCTTCCAGGAGAGGAGTGTGTGCTGGACGGCCTTCGGGTTTACCTTCTACCTGACGGACGGGAGGAAGGCTCTGGGGGCAGTGTTGGGGGGCCAGCCCTCTTGCCCGCAGAGGGGGCTGTCTTCCTTACCACCTACCGGGTCATCTTCACTGGGATGCCCACAGATCCCCTGGGTGAGGACCTGCATGCCAGAGACTGCTGGGAGTCCCCCCCCCCCCACGTGCCCTCTCGCCCTGTCCCATGCTCCTGTGCCCACCCTGGGGCCCTTCCTCTCGTATGCATGCAGCCCGCTCCCTCTGCCAGGGAAACCTTCCTGCTCCTCTCCCTCCCTGATCCTTCTCTGTGCCCCCCCCCCCCGCCCCCAGTGGGGGAACAGGTTGTCGTCCGGTCCTTCCCAGTGGCTTCGCTTACCAAGGAGAAGCGAATCAGTGTCCAGGCTCACATGGACCAGTTCCTGCAGGATGGGCTGCAGCTCCGCTCTTGTACATTCCAGGTTCGAATCTTGCTCCCCAGGCTGGCCCCCTTAGTTCCATGTAGCAGGGCCGCTGAGAGGCTACCTTGTAAATGCCTATCCCTTGGGGGTGCAGAGAGGGCATCTGGGGGGGGACCTGCCCCTGGAGAGGCCACTGGTGTTTTAAAAGCAAGTCATGAATCCTTGGGAGGAGGGAAGGTCTGAAGGAGGCCAGAAATTCTCCTCCCCAGAAAGGAAGAGCGGGGGTGGCAACAGGGAATGGCATTGACCTCCCCCTCCCCTACTTTCTCTCCATCTGAGGGCTGCTGCTGTTCTGTTGGACTGGGCTTCTTTCTTTGCCCCCCACTCACACCATAGGCCACAGTTCGGCTGTTGAACCCTTTCCTCTCCCTGTCCCCTCCCTGGCCCAGGTGTCCCCTTTCATAGATGAGGAACCGGACCCCAAGGGAAGGTGATTTGCCCAAGGCCACAGGCAGGGCACATCGGACCCAGGGCTCCACCCAGAGGCATCTGACCCAAACCCCAGCCACAAGACAATGGGCACCTGCCCGGTCTCCTTCCCTTACTCTCCTCTTCATGGTCTGTTGAAAGCTTTCTTTCCCTTACTCAGAGGCTGCCGAGTCTCTCCCCTCACCTGCCCCATTGTAGGAGCCCCCCATAAACGTCCCTGAGCAGCAGCTGCCTGGGACATGCCATGAAGAGAAATTCATGCGCACGGGGCAGCCGAGGGCTTGGGGGCGGCCCTTCCAGAGTGCGCTTCCCCAGGGGGCCTTGGGGCCTTCTTCCTCCAGACCAGACAGACATTGTGCTTCTGGAAGGTGATTTCTTACAAAAGACCCCTCAGTCATCCTTGGGCCATTCTTCTGTGGAGACGTCTCCACACGCCCCATTGGCAAAGGGTGAGGCCCCGAGGAGGGCAGGATCCCAGCCGTGGCGTGACTGGGGCTCAGGAGTGCATGGGCAGAGGGGGGCCTTGGTCCCACCTAGGTTTGGTGTTTCTGTTGGGCATGAAATGCCTCCCAGCCCTTGGTGAAGGCCAAGTGCCCATAGATCCCACTGCATTCCACTTTCTTTGTTTTGGCCTGGCCCAGCCTGTCGAGCCCTCTGGGACTCCCCGCTCTCGTTAGGGCTCACTCGTCACCCTCTCGCCACCTCCTGGGTCGTCATGCACCGATGCAGTGTCGGTGTGCTGGTGACACAAAGATCAAAGCAAAACAGTCCAGAATGTGTTGGGAGAGGCACCCCATACAGGGAGTAACTGTGAAGTAGGCAGAGGGGTTTGGGGGGCTCAGGAAAGGTTTGCTAACGTGAGGGCCGCCAGAAGCAGGTGAGGAGGGGGTTGTGGGTCGCCACGGGCTGGAGGGGATGAGGAGGGGAGCCGGGCTGAATCGGGCCTCATCAGACATTGGTTGGGGCTTTCAACACAAACCGATTTGATTCTGTAGCAGTCAGGAGCCGGGGGAGTTTCTTGAGTTGTGGAGTGATGTGAACCAGCGTTTGTTTAAGGAAAATTACCCGGGCAGGTTAGTGTAGGATAGACCGGTGTGGGGAGTCTCGAAGCATCCAGGTCATTGTGGGAGTCAGTCCAGGCGAGAATAGGTGGGCACTGAGCTGAGAGGGGGCTGCCATGGCCATGGCAGCTGTGGAGAGAAGGGGATGGATGTGGGAGAGGCGGTGGAGGCAGAAACAGAATTGGCAACAGATGGGAAACGATGGGGAGAACAGGGAGAAGGAGGAGGAGGAGAGCCCAAATGTGGGAGGTAGCAAAGCTGCGGCCCTCTGAACAAGGGGCGGAGCTCTGGGGGCAGAACTCATTGAGTTTGAGATGTCTGGGCCATATCTAGGGAGACGTGTCTGAACGGTCACGGGAGCGTGAGTGATGGGAAACGGGGCCTGCATTTGTAAAGTGGCGGGTCAGCCCCATCAGATGATAGTTAGGCCCAGCAGAGGCGAGACGGAGGTCCCCGGCCACAGTCGGAGCTTCCAGGGACCTGGCCCACTGCCCAAAGAGAGGTGGAGGCAGCAAGGATGAGAATGGCCAGAGCAGCGTCACCAGACCTCGGAGAGAGCAGGGTGGTCTCTGGAGGGCCAGGAAGGGGGGCCCAGAAGAGACCTCGAGATCTGCTGCCTGAAGAAGCAGCACCCGTTGAGGGAGGAGGTGGGACACCAGATGACAGTTGAGGAATGAAGGGAGGGGAAGAGGAGGAGGCAGAGAGTGTTGGCATCTAGCAGATGCCGGATGGGGACGAGGGTGTGTGAGGAACAGTCCGTCTTCTCTGTCGGTTTAGTGTTTTGTTGCTGCCTTTGGGCTCTGGCGCTGTCTGGATTCCAAAGAGAAGCAGTTGCCCTGAGGGGTTCCACCCCTGTGCCAGCCCACCTTGGGCAAAGAGGGTGCTTCCTCATCTCCTCGGGGCCTCTGTCGGCCGCCACGGCTTCACCCGGGTTCGCCCTCTTGAATCGGGGTTTCTTGGTTCTTCATGGTTTCTTTTGTTTTTCTTTCATTGCCGCAGCAAAGGCAATCGTGCAGAACCTTCCCCCAGGTCACTGTCTAGCCGCAGGAAGACATTCTTGGAAGGGATTTTGAGGAGGACCCTGGGTGCCCAGAGTGGCTGGGGTTTACCCTGGCTGTGCCAGGCGTTCCGCTTGTGCCCAGAGTCTGAGCCCAGGCCCTGCCCCTGCCCTCTGACTCCTCTAAAAGTAGCCTCCCGCCACAGCTGTTGAAGATGGCATTTGACGAGGAGGTGGGCTCAGAGAGTGCCGAGGTCTTCCGAAAACACTTGCACAAGCTCCGCTACCCACCTGATGTCAAAGGGACATTCGCCTTCACTGCCGGCTCCATCCACACAGCTGGCCGGCAGCCGCGGACAGCCAAGGAGAAGAGCCCCTCCCTGAGGTACCACCCTGGTCCCTTGCCCGCCCTCCAGAAGAGGCTTGTCCTTAGGTCTGGCCTCCGAGCCCCCTCCATAGAGACATGCCCACCTTTGGCTCACAGCACCCTGGGGGGGGGGTGTCCCCAACCCCTCATGCCTCCTGACTGCACCTTCTCACTCCCAGGACCCTGTCACGGAACCTTGTGAAAAACGCCAAGAAGACTATCGGCCGCCAATATGTTACACGGAAAAAGTACAATCCCCCAAGCTGGGAGCAGCGGGGCCAGCCTGTGCCCCCCGAGGACCAGGAGGATGAGATCTCAGGTCTGTGGGGAGGGGAGCCGATGCTCACGTCCCTGGGCTAGTGTTGTGGGCAGGGCCCTGCTGTGGCGCTTTGGAGGAGCTCATCTCCTCTAGGTTCTCTTGTCCAGGCAGTGGAGACGGAGTCTGTGGCTCCTGCGGGTCCCCTCGTTCTGTCTCTTCTCGGTAAAATGACCTCCGGGGGCCTTTCCCTCCGTGTGGCCGTGACCCCGCTCTCTGCCCCCAGTGTCCGAGGAGCTGGAGCCCAGCACGCTGACGCCCGCCTTGGCGCTGAAGCCCTCCGATAGGCTGACTATGAACAGCCTCGTGGAGCGGGCATGTTGCCGAGACTACCAGCGCCTGGGCCTGGGTACCCTGAGCAGCAGCCTGAGCCGTGCCAAGTCTGAGCCCTTCAGGGTCACGCCTGTCAACCGAATGTATGCCATCTGCCGCAGGTGAGCGAGCCGCCAAGCCCTTGGGTCAGCCTCAGTGGCATGAAAGGTGATGGGTCTGAGACAGGAAACCAGGGGCTTCTGTACCAGCTAGATGGTTGGGACCAGAAGCCATGCACGAAGAAACCAAGGCCTAGTGCCCAGGACATACATGGAGGACGCCCCAGAACCAGCTCCCCTGAGTCCATTCTCTCTCCCAGTAGCCAGTAAAATCCCTCTAGAGGAGGGATTCCTGTAGTCCTGGGGCAAGGAATGAGACAGGGCTGGGATCATGAGGCAGGTTTAAGAGAGCCTGCAAAGGCATAGTGGGCAGAATTTGGCCATTAACAGGCCATGGTGGAGGGGGGAGGACTGGGAAGATGTCCATCAGGGAGATGAGAAAGGTAGAAGGGACCAGCCCAGGGTGCCTGAAGCTCAGGGCTGGGCAGAGACACCTAAGAGGCCTTGGCAGAAAGGGGCCACAGTCCATGGGCTGACAGGAATCATGGTGCTGGAGGTTGATGCATCCCCTGCCAGTGACACAAATGTAGGGCAGTGGTAGAGTGCCTTAGCCTCTACCCAACGGATCTCTGCCTTGGGAAAGCCTGGAGCCCCATATCCTGTCCCTTGATGGCCACCACCACTTGGGAGGCCTGTGGGACCACAGTGGATAGTGTCATGTGGCCACGGGAATTCAAATGTGGCCTCAGACACTTGCTTACTCTCTGCCCGTTGCTTCAACTAAAATGGGGGTCAGAGTTCCCATCTTCTTCCTAGGTTGTGAGGTTCCAGAGAGAAGACTAGTAAAGCAATTAGCATAGTACGTGACACCAAAGTTCTTAATAAAGCCTTCCTTCCTTTCTTCCTTCCTCTCTCTCTCTCCCTTCTTCCCTCCTCCCCCTTCTCTCCCTCCTTCCCTCCCTCTTTCCTTCCTTCTTCCCTTCTCTCCCCTTCTTCCCTCCTCTCCCTTCCTTCTTTCCTGAAATCCTAATGGACCTCATCAGTATGACTTAGGGACTTTCTCAGCCACAGGCAGGCATCACAGTGAATCAGCAAAACCAGATCAGGGGGCCAGGGCACAGGGCACCATTATGGTGTTTGGCCTGTTTGGTCATCAGCAGGTCTAGGAAGAGAAGGGAGGGCTAACAGCGTCAGCAAACAAGGTGGGCCTAGGACCCTGGCCAACCCAGTAAGATTATGTGGCAAGTTTGGGACCTGAATGCTGTGGCAGCTTTTCACATGAGAAAGGTCTAGGGCTATTTTGGCATGCCAGAGGGGGCTGCTCCCCTCACCCTCTCCATGTGTGCCTGAGGATGTTTCTCCCATCACCCATCCCTCTATCCAACAGCCCCAATGCTTCCTCTTTCCCCTATCTGGGGTAAGGTGTGGGGCTCACCTGCTACATGCAGGTTGAAGTTTGGTCATGCGGTCTCTAAAAGGTTCACCATCACTGTTCGTGGGATTTTAGTTGCCTCTGGGAAACCACAGAAGCCAAAGTGCTTTTGGCTGCCTTGTGTCCGTCCTTTCCCCCCACAACTGGTTGCAGTGACTGAGTCTGGGCCTAGGGGCCACCTTTTAGGCAAGGCCATGGAGAAACTGGAGTATGCCAGAAAAGGGGGACCAGGATGCTCAGGAGACCTGGATACTGTGTGGTGAAAGCATGTTGAGGGACCTGGAGACTTCAGATGATCTGGACAAGAAAAGACCGGGGAAGAGGGGACAGGTAGAGGGGGTGTAAGAGGAGTTGGCCCCAGGGGGAAGAACTAGGAGAACTGGGGCGATGTAAAGCAATGCAGACTTTCCATGGTGAAAAGGAAAACTTGCTAAGTATGAGAACTGTCCCAAAGTGACTACCTGTGCCTCAGGCTCCCCTTCCCTGAGGCCCCTTGGGCATCTCCATCTGAGTGGCAGGGAAGGATAAGCAGGGCTTCAGGGACCAGAGGTCCACTTTGGGGGAGGATTAGGAGGCCGAACTGGACGTCCAACACTTTGGAATCAGGATGGGCAGTGGTGCTGGCTAAGGAACCTTGGAAATCTTAGAGAGGGGAGTCGGGCAGGGCTTCTTTGGACCGAAGTCCCTCTGAGCCTTGGCTTCTTAAAGGTGGAAAGCTCTGCACTTAGCCTTGAGATATGAGGATTTCTGAGAGAAATGACTATTCTCTAGGACTGGGGCGACACGGGAAGACAAAGGTCATCGGCCAGACATTCCAGGGCCCGACTTTGGCCCGGTATAAGGGCCGTGCCTAGGAGGGGCGGGTGGCCTGGGAGATGCTGGGCTCCCTGTTGCTGGTTGTGCTCCCAAGTTCCAGGACTCCTTGAGGACACAAGTGACTCCTACTGCACCCTCCTCCCCTTCCTCAGCGCACAGTCCCGCCTGGGAAGCCCAGAGGGTAGAGGTGGCCCAGGAGGACGGGCATCCCGGCCAGGCCAGCCCCAAGGCCCCCCCTCTTCTTGGTTTCAGCTACCCGGGGCTGCTGATCGTCCCCCAGAGCATCCAGGACAACACCCTGCAGCGTATCTCGCGCTGCTATCGGCAGAATCGCTTCCCCGTCGTGTGCTGGCGGAGCGGCCGGTCCAAGGCGGTGCTGCTGCGCTCGGGGGGCCTGCACGGCAAAGGCGTGGTGGGCCTCTTCAAGGCTCAGAACGCCCCGTCCCCAGGTGACTGGCTCTTCTCAGCCTCCTCTTCCCCTCTCATTCCCTTGCCTGGGCTCAGTCACCTCCCACCCCTGGGGCTGTGAGCCCACAGGGCCTTCCTCATGTGTAGCAAGGGGTGACCCGCGCAGCCCCTGTCCCGTGGGAGGACTGGAGGACTCCGGGGGGGGGGGGGGTCCCACCTGTCCGGGACCCAGGGCCAGAGGCTGCCAGGGCACACCCAGGCTCTCCCCCACCCAGGTCAGTCGCAGGCCGACTCCAGCAGCCTGGAACAGGAAAAGTACCTCCAGGCAGTGGTGAGCGCCATGCCCCGCCATGCCGACGCCGCTTCCGGGCGCAACACACTCAGCGGCTTCTCGTCTGTGCACATGGCCAGTCACGGTGAGTGCCCGGGGGCCCTGGGGCCATCTTGCCTTGGGGTCCTGGCCCGGGCCGCATCTCTGGCCCCCAGCACAGCGCAGGTGCTTGTCGGTGGGCCCCGTGAGGTAGTTTGGGACGTGTGCCAGGACGGGGTGAGGCAGAGGTCAGGGAGGTCTGGGTGACCACGCGGGCCGTCTGGCCGTGCGCTAGTGCGGAGGAGAAGCAGCCGCTGGTTCTGAGGCCGGGCCTGGCCCCGAGTGTGCGCAGTCGGAGGACACGAGCCCTTTCTGAATTTCGCCCAGTGGTTAGCCCCATGGCGCGAGGTCAGGGGGCACTGTGGGATGGGTCCCTAGAGGAGGGGGGAGGGGGCCAAGCACGGCTGGCTCCAGGGTGTCTGCAGTGGAGACCACTCCGAAGGGGGCGAGAGAAAGGTGGTGAGCAGTTGTGCAGACCTCGGTGGACACATTTGGGGTGCTCGGCTGCTGGCCAGCTCCACGAGCCCTGTGGCTGGTTCTGGTTGATGCCTTCGAAGCCCCGGCCCGGCCCCCGCGTCTCTGCTCAGCCCAGTGTCTCCTGAAACCCCCCGGGGCCTCCTTGTCCAGCCAGTGGAGTTGGGAGTGAAGATAGCACCCCCGGGGGCCTCCGCAGAGGCTTCACCGCCTTTCCCTCCCCCAGCCGGCTGCCCATTCCCGCAAGCAGAGGCCAGAGGCTCTGACCTCAGGGTCGTCTGCCCACTTCGGCCAAGGCGGGCCGAGGCCTCCGTCGGAGAGCCAGGCGGGAAGCCACCCTGCCCGCCCCAGCAGTTTGCAGTCCGGGCGAGGGGTTGAGGCAGGTTCCCAAAGGTGGCCTTCCCCGAGGCTGCCCCGCACGGTCTGGGGGGGCGATGGCAGGGCAGCTCTCCTTCCCCGGCCTCCCTTCCTGGCCAGGCTTTCGCTGCGGCCGGGGTGGGGCCTGAGTCTTCTCTTTGTGCTGTGCCCCCCTCAGCACCCAGTCCCAGGGCCAGGGTCACTACTCTATCCAACCCCACGACAGCATCAGTCACCCGACGGACCGCTCCCCGAGGTACCGTAAGCCCCGGGCACTAACTCTGCCTGCGTCCCCTCACTGCCCCGGGCCATTAACTCACTCCCTCTCGGACCCTCTCTGAGCCCGACCCGCAGCACTGACCGCCCGGGGCCCGCCTCTCACCTGCTGCCCGGCTGCCTGCCAGAGGACACTTGCTTCTGGCCCTCGTTCGGAGGCGCCTCCTCCCCTCCGGCCCCAGCACTAGCCCCAGCCTTCACTGGGGTCGTAGCTGGACCCGCCCCCAAAGGGAGACGGGGTCTCTCCGGGCGGCTCTCGGGCGCCCCACCCCGTCTCCGAGGTAAGTAGCGGCCTGCCCCGGCCCCGGCCGCCCACTCACCCCCGCTCTCTCCCCGCAGGAAAGTGGGGCAGCATTCGGGCAGGTGGGCGCAGCGGCGCCTCCAACCTGGGCGTGGATGTGGGCTCCAGGTTAGCGGGCAAGGATCTGCTGGGGCCCCCCCAGCCCAACGGGGCCCCCTCCGAGCCGGGCTTCCTGCGGCCCCAGCGGGCGGCCCTCTACATCATCGGCGACAAGGCCCAGCTCAAGGTGACCGGGGCGGCGGGGCGGCGGGGGGGCCAGCCGGCCCTCGTCCGTGCCCGTCTGGCCCCTCACGTCCCCTCCCGCCATCACAGGGCGTGAGGCCGGACCCCCTCCAGCAGTGGGAGCTGGTGCCCATCGAGGTGTTCGAGGTGAGGCAGGTCAAGGCCAGCTTCAAGAAGCTCCTGAAGGCGTGCGTCCCCGGCTGCCCGGCGGGAGAGCAGAGCCCGACCTCCTACCTGCGCCTGCTGGAGGAGTCCGAGTGGCTGAGCCAGGTTGGCCAGGGAGGGCGGACGGGCAGGAGGGGCCTCTCCCCCACCCCCCCCCACTCTGAAGACGCGCCCGCTTGCACCTGGACTGAGCTCTGGGGGGACAGAAGGCAGGACGAGTGGGCCAGAGGAGCGCGGGGGCGGGAGGCTTTGGGGAGGTGGGAGGAACCCAAAGAAATGGGTATGACCGCCCTCGGGCCCTCATTGTCCAGATGGCAGGCACCCGGCAGCCTGGGGAGGGGAGAGGAGGCGGCCCAGCAGGAAAGGTTTGCCTTTGCGGGTTGGGGTGCCAATTGTACCCGTTTACTGCCTGGAGAACTCGTGGCTGGGCCTCAGCCCCTGAGGAGAGGCCCCTGATGTGGCCTCCCCCGGGGTGAAGGGAAGAGCCAGGAGGACCCCAAGCTTCCCATCTGGGACGCCAAAGGAGAAACAGCCGTGTGGGTGGCAGCAGCGACCAGCCCAGGGCTCCATGGGGGCTTCTCTCTGCCTGACCAGGGCTCGGGTGAAAGGGGGGGCCGAGAGAAGTGCCCCCCCCCGGGCCCCACCCAGACCCGACACCTCTGCCCGCCCTCCCCAGATTCACAAGCTGCTGCAGGTGTCCGTGCTGGTGGTGGAGCTGCTGGACTCGGGCTCCTCCGTCCTCGTGAGCCTGGAAGACGGCTGGGACATCACCACGCAGGTAATGGGGGGCCCGTGAGCACTGCGTGTGCGTGTGCATGCACACGTGTGTGACGTCTGACGCCCTGGCGGGGGGGGGGGGCAGGTGGTGTCCCTGGTGCAGCTGCTCTCGGACCCGTACTACCGCACCCTGGAGGGCTTCCGGCTCCTCGTGGAGAAGGAGTGGCTGTCCTTCGGGCACCGCTTCACGCACCGCGGCGCCCACACGCTGGCCGGCCAGAGCAGCGGCTTCGCCCCCATCTTCCTGCAGTTCCTGGACTGCGTGCACCAGGTAGGAGGCTGCGGGGGGGCGGGGGCACGCCGGGGGGGCGGGGGGCCACCACCGGTGACCCGCCCTGTCCCCCCCCCAGGTGCACTCCCAGTTCCCCATGGAGTTTGAGTTCAGCCAGTTCTACCTCAAGTTCCTCAGCTACCACCACGTGTCGCACCGCTTCCGCACCTTCCTGCTGGACTCCGACTACGAGCGCATCGAGCTGGGTGCGGATGGGGAGGACCCGGGCCGCGGGAGGGGGCGCCGCGGGGGGCCGGCCGCGGGGTCTGAGCTGCGGCCCTCCCCAGGCCTGCTGTACGAGGAGAAGGGCGAGAGGAAGAGCCAGCAGGCGTGCAAGTCCGTGTGGGAGTACGTGGACAGGCTGAGCAAGAAGACGCCCGTGTTCTACAACTACATGTACGCCCCCGAGGACTCCGAGGTGAGGGGCCGCCGGGCGCCGCTGGGGAGCCCAGGCCCGGGGCCCGCAGGCCCGCTCAGCCGCCCGCCCGCCTCCTCGCCCGCCCAGGTGCTGCGTCCCTACAGCAACGTGTCCAACCTGAAGGTGTGGGACTTCTACACCCGCGAGACTCTGGCCGAGGGCCCCCCCTACGACTGGGAGCTGGCGCAGGGCCCCCCCGAGCCCCTGGAGGAGGAGCGGCCCGACGGCGGGGCCCCCCAGAGCAGGCGCCGCGTCATCTGGCCGTGCTACGACAGCCGTCTGCGGGCCCAGCCCGACGCCATCTCCCGCCTGCTGGAGGTTCGTGCCGGCCCTCCTCCCAGCCGTGTCTCCCGCGGGCAGTGTTCCCTGGGCAGAGGCCCTGGCAATGGGGGTGCATCTGGCCTGGGGGGGGGGGAGGCCCAGGAGAGCCAGCACCAGGGAGCCCACTTTCCAGGAAAAAGCCCCCGAGGATGCACTCATTAGAGGCAGAGAACCGGCAGGGTCACGAGAGAGAGGAGACGAGGAGGGATTTGGAGGGGCTGCAGAGGGAGAGATGGGGGGCCCTGGTGAAGGAGCCGCCCCAGGCCCAGGGGATTGGGCATGGAGAGGGTGGCAGAGGGAGAAGTGCCCACCATGGTCTCAAGCTCGTGGAGAGGCTGTCCCCCGGAGGAGGGGGCATCGCCAGGCCCAGGGGAGCTGCAGGAAGAGCAGCGACGGCCCCAAGTGGCTTCCCTCGAGGAGCCCTGGGAGCTGGGGTGACTCGCCCACATCCAGACCCGGCGCTTGCCGCTAGGGCACATCTCCCTTGGCATCAGACTGAGCTCACCACTCGGATTGGGGGAGGGGGCGACCGAGGGGTCCCTGGGGCTGCAGAGGGAGCGGCTCATCTGCCTCAAGCCAGGCCAGACTGTGGTGGCTCCAGGGGTGTCTGGGACAGATGCCCAGCCAGTGACTGGCAGGAAGGCCCCGAGGGCACACAGAGACCTGGTGGTGGGCAGGAAACTTGGGAGTGTTTCATGGGGCGAAGGTAGCCTGGAAATGGCCGGCTGCCGGGAGCCTCCCTGGGCCGTTGGGTTCCGTCCGGTCTGACTCTTGGTGACCCCAGACCCCGGAGGGTTCCCCATTCCCTCACAGGGTGAGGTGACTTGTCCAGGGTCACACAACTACAAAGCGCCTGATGAGTCTCCCTGACTCCAGCGCTCTAACCATGGGGCCGCTTAGTTGCCCCAGTGCCGGGCAGCCCAGTAGATTGGAAGAGCCAGAGGAGGCCTGGGCACAGCGTCGTCTGCCAGCGTGGGCAGGGAGTCGCTTTGTCCTGCCGCTGGGCGCCGAGGGCACTGGGAGGGTCACGCAGGCCCCCTCCCGCGGCCGGGCCAGGCTTCCATCTTCAGGTGAGGACCGCCATGCGGGCAGCTCCTCCGGCCCCCCAGACACGGAGATTGTGACCGAGACTGTCGGGACAAGGCTCGAGGTTTGGCCAGAGAAGCCGGACACACGCCCTCGCCGCCGGCTGCCCAGGGGAGGGGACTCGGGGCCGCCCCCCCCCCACCCCCAGCCTTTCTTGGCCGCCCCAGCCAGCGCCTCTCCCAGCTTCCCCTCCGGGGGCTCCTGCCTTCCGGCTCTGGAAAGGCTGGAGCAGGTCTGGACCCGGCCTGTGAGTTGGGAGAACACGTTAGCTTGCCCGACAGCCCCATCTGGACGTGGGCAGGAGCGGCCCGTACCGCCGCCTGGCGCTCCGCCTGGCGCCCGGCCTCTCCCCGTTGGGGTCGAGGCGTCCTTCTGCCTCTCGGGGTCAGCCAGGCGGGGGAGGGGGGAGCTGCCCCCCAACCAGCCCTCTGTTCCCAGGAGCTGCAGCGGCTGGAGACGGAGCTGGGCCGGCCCTCGGAGCGATGGAAGGAAACGTGGGAGCGGGTGAAGGCGGCCCAGCGCAGCGAGGCCCGACAGGACGGGCGGGTAAGGGGGAGGGGAGGGCCGGGGGGCGGGGAGGGGGCCACAGCCCGCCTGAGGCCGGCCTCTCTCCTGCCCGCAGAGCACCCCCAGCTCCCTGCTCATGTCCAGCGTGTCGCACCACCGGCGCTCGCTCGGGGTCTACCTGCAGGAGGGGCCGGTGGGCTCCACGCTCAGCCTCAGCCTGGACAGCGACCAGAGCAGCAGCTCGACGCCCTCGAGCGGCCGGCAGGCGGCCCGCCGCAGCACCAGCACGCTCTACAGCCAGTTCCAAACCGCCGAGAGTGAGAACAGGTGGGTGCGGGAGGCCCGGGGGGGGGGGGCGGGGGGGCGGGGGGGGGCGGCCCTGGGCGACGGGCTCCTCCCTCTGTCGGCGCAGGTCCTACGAGGGCACCCTCTACAAGAAGGGCGCCTTCATGAAGCCCTGGAAGGCCCGGTGGTTCGTGCTGGACAAGACCAAGCACCAGGCAAGGCGGGGCGGCTGGTGGGGGGCAGCCCTGGCGGGGGGCTCCCCTCCCCGAGAGCCAGCCGGTCACGGGTCTCTGGGCCTGCCCCTCCCCAGCTGCGCTATTACGATCACCGGGTGGACACCGAGTGCAAAGGGATCATCGACTTGGCAGAGGTGGAATCCGTGACGGCCGGAACCCCGACCATGGGGGCCCCCAAGACGGTGGACGAGAAGGCCTTCTTCGACGTATGGCCGGCTCGTGGCCCGAGCCCGGGGGGGGAGCGAGGGGGGGGGGGCGGGCCCCGGACTTGGGGTTCCGGCGGTCTGACGGGGGACTCCTGACCCTCAGGTGAAGACGACAAGGCGGGTCTACAACTTCTGCGCCCAGGATGTCCACTTGGCCCAGCAGTGGGTGGATCGGCTCCAGAGCTGCCTGTCGGACGCCTGAGCCCCGGCCCGGCCCGCGGGGCCTCCCGGGTCGGACTTGAGCTTCCAGTCGTTACAAACCACTATGGGGGCCCAGGAGGCGGGGCCACCCGGTCTGCCCTTGTTTACAGGCCCCGCCCTCCTGGCATCCAACAGACAGTATTGGGATCCGGTGGGGGGGCGGGGGGGGGCGCCCCGAACTCCCCAGCCGCAGCACTTGACTTTGTACATAAACTCGGGGACCCGGGCCCCGTCACGTCCTGACCCCTCGGCCGGGGGTAGGGCCCACTCAGCGAGTTCCCCCCGCCCGCCCCCACCCCAAAGACCCAGAGCTGGGGGCGGGGGGGGGGGGAAGGGGGGCTCCCAAGTCTGTCTCTGCCCTCTCGCAGGAAGGTCCAGGGATGGGCCTTGGCCTCTCTCCACCCCCTCCCCGGGCAGGCCCGCCTCCCCCTGACTAATTTATTGAGGGCGTCGGACCGAGGAGGAGCCAGCGTGCCCACACTGCCCGGGGCAGCCTCCAGTGGGCTCTGTCAATAGCCCGCCGCCCCGCTGTCACTCGGGGAGGTTCTGTTCACCCCAGTCTCTGTAAATGTGTCCGCCCGGGGCCCCCTCATGTATTGTGTCTAGAGCAAAGGATTATATAAAGAGACCTGATGGAACTGAGTGCCAACCGAGCCCTTCCTGCCCGCCGCCCGCCAGGGCATCCGGCAGTGGCCAGAATTCACTCCCAGGGAAGAGGAAAGCCATTTGTCCCCCTAGAGGGAGGGGCTCCCCCACGCCTGGGAGACCTGAAATGGGGGAGCAGTGTGCCACCCAGCTGGGAACCCCAAATCTTGGCGGGGGGGGGGGGCGTGACACGTACTCAGAACAAGGATTCTGCAGAGAAGGAAAGGCTGACAGCAGACCAAGTGTGGGGGTGGCCTGGGAGAAAGAGAAGGCGGCACCCCAGCACCCTGGATGGACACCAGGAGGATCGGAGGCACTGCTGGGGGGGGGGGGATATCCCAGAAGGAATAGGAGGACAAGCCCAGGAATACCAGGATGTTAGGGAGCTCAAAGGATGTTGGGCCAGGAAGGCCCAGGAAGCTCTCCCTAGGCCCAGCCCGAGCCCGTGTCCCTGGGGTACCCCTACACCAAAATGCAGGAAAGGCTGGCACCCCTCCCCCCACTGAGGAAGCACACACAATCCAGTGTACATTTGATACGTTTGTTTACCACGATTTTCAAGGTATCACCTAAAGTCAGCAAATCAAAGACCAAGGAGAGGACAGACAGACAGGCAGACATCCTGGACGGACGGGCGGGAGGGTGGCTCCCAGCTCCCGCCGCCCCACTTCTAGCTGGCCGGCTGTTGCCAGGCCCTCGGGAGGACGGAGGGGGGACTGGAGAGAGCTGCTCAGAGCAGGCAGTTAGTTCACAAGTCAGAAGGAAGCTGCCAAGAGCCAGGCTGGTGTGTGCCTGCTGGCCTGGCCTCCCTCGGGTAACCCCGGCATACGGGTGAGAAGGGACCCCACCGCCATTACCTTCCCTGTGCCAGCTAGCTTGGGGAGGCCTCTGGGTCCCTGAGAACCAGAGCAGCGCCAGGAATCCACTCCAGAAAGCTCAGTCACCTTCGTCCTGGGGGCGCCGCCTCCCCAGGCTCCCACCCCCTGCCAGTCCAGGGACAACCAGGTCTGGTTGGTTTGCATTTGTGGGGGAGGCAGGGGTCTTCCGAGGGGGGTGGGCCAGCAGGCTCTGGGCTCCAGGAAGTCCCAGGTGCCAACCATGTGCACACACCGCCCTGTCTGCTGCGGCCGATCGCGTCCAGCATCCTTCCTGACGGCTGGCTTGTCTAGTTCCGATGGGAACCCTGCCAATGACGGGGGGCTCAGTAGCTCCCGAGGCCCCCTCTTGTCTAATGAAGCCAGTCTGCCTCAACCCTTCTTCCCGTTGCTCCCAGTTCTCAGTCCAAACAGAACAAGTCGGATTCCTCCTCCAAAGCAGAGAGCAGATAGCTGGTCCCCCCGAGCCTTCCCAGTTCTGTCACCCCATCCTCGGGCCTGCCTTTGGGCCCAACCACAGCTTCCTAGCTCTGGTCTCTCTCCAAACTGGGTGGTCAGAACTGCAGGCCAAGGTCCAGATGGGATCTGAGCGGGTCAGAGGACAGCTGGACGCTCCCTCTCTCAGTGCATCCTGGGATGGGGTTGGCGGCTTGGCTGCTGGCTCACACTGGCGACACGGAGAGCCCCAGACTTGCCAACGTCCACTCGGTGGACACGATGGCCGTGCCTGTGCCACACTCCTGTGGCCGCCTGGTTCGGTGCCAGACTATCCATTGAGATTTCATCCTTTGTTTCAGCCTGGACCCTCTGGGGATATCTTTTGGCCCACCCTGGCCTGCGGGGCTGCCAAGCTGGTGCTCGCCTCGCTTGGGCACAGGAGGGAGTTGGGGGAGGAGGGGATGAAGGATGGGACATGGGAAGTCTGGATCTTGGGTTCCAAAGTGCAAAAATGTGGCCTTTCCTGCATCCATGAGAAAAAAGCCACTCGAAATGAGAGGAGGCCGGAAACAGCTCCCGGCTTCCCCATGGGCTCGTGGGAAAGTCCACGGGGTCCAGGGCCGGCCCCGGAGGGCTGCGTCCAGCTCTTCCTGAGGCAGGCAGTCCCTTCTCGACAGGCTTGTTAGTCCTCTCTGACTGCTGAGGAGCGGGCAGGGGACATCGGGGGCATCTGGGGAGGGCCTCGGGCCAGTGTGTCCCCTTTTCTCCCCCCACCGGCTCCTTCCCTCCGCCCCATAAGGCTTTATTGCTATACAGGGGCAGCGCGCAGGCCGGCGACCCCGGTCCCTCCGCTTCTGCCCACGGCCCCCATTGGAGAGGAGATGCAGGAACAGCTCAACGCTGGGGGCGGGTGAAAGGGCAGGAGGTTGGTGGGCGGCAGGGAGAGAGCAGGCGGAGACTGGCTTGGTCAAGGCGCCTCCGGGGCTACATGAGACAATGCAAATGTCGCCACCGTTTGCTAAGGAAGGTTTTGGTTGTGGCCGTCGTGTGACCGGTCCTAACCACCAGCTTTACCAATGCAGCATTTATTAAAAAATAAAATTAAAATAAAAAAACAGACCATTTGCATCACCAGGTAGTTTTCTTGCCTAAGTGGAAGCAGCCCAGCCCCAGGGAGACATGGCGGCTCGAGGGAGCAGCAGCATCAAGCAGGGCCATTTAACGTGGCTTCTGGGGATGGTGGCGCCTCCTCTTTCCTACAGAGAGAAGGGGGGGACGTTCTAGACGGGGGAACTCCTAGGGTCTAGGGACCCCCTCAATTTCTCCATCCACCTCCCCATGGCCCAGCTTTGGAGAGGAGCGCCGGTCCCAGCAGCGAGAGGGGTCCGGATGGAAAAAGAGCCGAGGAACAGGGGAGCCCGGGCCCCTTGGAGGGCAGGGATCGGCATCCCCCGCCCCGTCCCGCTCCATCTTGGGGGGCCCCCCAGCATTCCTCCTGTGCGGCTCTCCCAGCTCACCTGTCTCTCATCACCGTTTCCAGGGCAGCCGTGGCGGCCACCGTCGTGGCGGCCACCGTCGTGGCGGCCACCGTCGTCGCTGCTGCGGGGACGGCCGTGAGGACGGCGGTGGTGGCTGCCGAGAGGACGGCGGTGGTGGCGGCCGTGGGCACGGCTGCTGTGGCAGCGGCGGCCGAGATGACGGTGGCAGGGCTCAGGGGCTGCAGGGAGGGCTGCTGCGGGGCGCCCGTCACTCCCCTCTCTGACACGGTTGCTTTGGGGGTCCCTGGAGACTCTTCGGTGCTGTGGCAGAGAAGGCAGAGCGCCATATTGGCACCGTCCACGAAAAGCCACACAGAGCCTCCCCCTCCGCGTCCCCCGCACCTCTCCTCCGTCTCTCCCCCTCCGCATCTGTCCGTCTGTCCGTCTCCCTGCCCTTCACTCTCTCAGTAGCCGTCCCTCGGGGAGGCCCAGCCTGGGCGGGCCGCAGCCCCGGCCGGCTCGTCCCTGCTCCCTGCCTTGCAAGCCCCCACGTCGCCGCAGCCGTTTCCAGCCGCCCGTGGCCCGCACGCCCATCGCTAAGTCTCGGGCCTCCTCAGCCTCCCTGGGCTTCTGCCCGCCCCTCTGCCCACGGTGCCCTCAGGGGCTCTTCGGCCTTCTTTCCTCTCGCTGCCTTCAGCCCTTGGCACGCTCTGCCCCAGGGCTCGAACCTGGATCTCGGGGCCTGCCTCCATCTCCCTGGCCCCACGGCTCCACGCAGGGGCTCTCAGCTGACCCTGGCCCTGCCTCCCCCTCGGGATGACCTCTCTGGGTCTGTCTCCAAGCCGGGGAGAGCCTTTCCCCAGAACATCTGGCTCTGGATTTGCTATAGGGCGGTGGAGCCTGGAGGGTCTGGGATGAAGGATGGAGCCCCCTCCCCAGCCCAGGGACACCCCAGACCTCCCCCCAGCCCCAGCCTGGCAGGCTCCTTCTCTTCTTAGAAACCTGAAGTCTCTTCATAGCTCAGATCCCCTGCCACCTCCTCCAGGAGGCCCACCCTGGTTCTGCAGGGGCCTAGAACCGTCCTGAAAGGGCTGTATCTCTACCACTAGATGGGCGTCCGCCATGGCCTGCATTTCCTGGCCGCAGCACCCCCTGGTGGCCGAGGCACCCTGTGGGTCGTGAGCTGCTTGGGCTCTCAGGGGCTGCTGGGGAATCGGCTCCCCCGGAAGGCTCTTTGCTTTCTGGAGCTTCTCAGAGCACCGCCCAGACCTCTCCCAGCACATTCCGGCGTGTCAGCCAGTCCGTTTGGGGTGGCGTTTTACGCCGGGCCATCTCTCTACCCCTCCCCCCGGGCTATGGCATGGCCGCTCTGGCCTCCGTTCCCTCTGCTCCTCGGGCCTGGCAGGCCACAAACGGAGCCTCTCGGCCGCAGCCGTGGAGGGGTCCAGGCTCAGCCCACATCGAACGACGCTGCCCCAAGCTGTGCCTCCTCCTCTCCTCTCCCTGCAACTGCAGAGGGGGCCCCACAGCAGCCTGGACCCCCAGACGCATCCCTGCTGCCCACGCTCAGCTCGAGCCGGGGGAGAGAAAAGGCGCGGAGCTCCCGGGACGCCAGCGGGGCCAGACCTTACTGCCGCCCCAGAGGAGGCGCTGATGACGGAGCCCTCCGCGAGAAGGCATCAAGGGCTGGCCCAAGCTCAGCGGGGATCGGGCTGAATCTGCTGGCCCGAGGGGCCCAAGGCTGCAGGCTCCCTGGGCCTGGGGAGGTCCCCAAGGGCTGGGGAGAGGCATGGACACACGCGTGCGCCCAGACGGCTGCCTCTCAAAGGCCCAGAGACGAACAAGGGAGTTTTCTAGGGGAGACTTTTGACAGCTCGGAGGGAAGTAGATTGAACTTCCTGAGGAAACAGTCAACAGCGAGATGAAGATAAGGAAAGGCGGGGAGGGAGGCAGGAGGACAGTCCCAGCTCGGCAGTGACTCTTGTCTCCTCGCTGCCTTTCATGTCAAGCCGCTCAAGCAAGTGCCGTCCAGCTCCTTGAGCAAAGGCCTGGAGAGCTGGCGCCCAGCAGTCACGCAGAGAGAAAGGCCAGAAGCGAGCCGGACGCTGGGACACTGAAAGGAGCCCGCCTGGCCCAAGACGAGCCGGGAGGATGCCCGGGGCCCTCGGCGCTCGGCCAGATGGGGCACGCTAGCTAGCCCTGCTTCTCAAAGCCTTCGGGCCCTGTCCGACAGCGGGGCACGGCCCATCTTCTGGGGCAGCCCCCAGGGCGGAAGGGCTCGTACGCCTCCTTCTAGAACATCTGAGGCGTGGGGCGCGAACACTTCTGGCCGGCTTGCCTTCAGAATAATCATGGATATGGACCTTGGAACTGGCCCTTGGCACAGAATTTCTCTGGTTAAGTATTCAACAATCTACCCACGAGCAGAACACCCTGGGCGTGACACCGGGGTGGCAGTGCCTGCCAGGGCTGGGGGAGCAGGGGGAGCCCAGCCGCGCAGCCCCAGTGGGCATCCACTCTGAGCCCACTCCTAGCCCTGGATCCTCGTCTCACACCTGGTAATGACAGATATCTCTGCCTTGGCTTCCGTGGTTGGCTTGAGGCCTTCTTGTCCGGGTCCTGGGCCGACAGTTTCTGTGACGACACCCGCTTTCTTCTCCTCCTCCTCTTCCTCGTCCTCACTGTCTGAGCCCCCAGAAGAGCTGCTGTCGGAGGCCACCAGAGGGGCCTTCCTTGCCACACACACATTCCAGACACAAGGGGCAGCTGGGCTGACTACAAGGGAGAAGAACAGCAGTCACTCAGCCCGAGCGCCTGGCTCTGTGCTCATCCCCCCAAACGTGCGAGGATCATCTCTAGGCACAGCAGCAGACTCATGCCGCCTGCCCCAACCCTTCCCCCTACAGGCACCAGAGGCATCGAGGTCCAGGCCGGCCAGCCCACATCCGTCATTCTTTTACGGCTGCCCACTCCGTGCCCCTCCTCCTCGGCCCTGCTGCCCACTGCTCAGCAGATGCAGACTCTCAGTGGCCTGCTCTGCAGTTGCACAATGCTTCATGGGCCCCCGAGGGCCCCTTCGCTTCGGTTCTCTGAAGCCGGCTTAAAGACCACAGGCTTGTGCCTTGCATCCCGTGGACCCTTGGAGAGAGAGCCAGGCTGGGCAGGGGCCCCCGAGGCTTTCTGTCTGCAGGACAACTGGGGGGTCAAAGGAGCCGAGGCCTCTTCCGTCTATTCCCTGCTCCCAAAGCCAGGCCCTGGACTGTGACCACTGAGACCCTTTTGGACGTGGGCAGGCTTGGGTTGCCCATGCTGAGCCATGGCCTTTTCCCAGTTTTGTTCTTGCCTTTTTTGGGCCAAGGGAACCAAACACCCAAAGGAAAAGGTCCAAATGTTAAAGAAAAGAACCCTTATTTTCAGAGTATTTGGAAAGAAGTCAAGCTGTGGCCTGGGGCATAGTCCTCCTGAACCCCAGCATCTCTTCCTTGATACCTGCTCGGCCACAGAGACATAAGCATCACTTTATGTGAATTTTATTGGAGGAGCTCGTTGAGAAGTGGGGCCCCAAGGCCCAATTCGGGAGAGCTGTGACCCCAGGGTCATTCTCCTACAGCTCCGTGGCAGTGGGCAGCCTCCCTCTCTGTGCAGGGACAGAGGTGGGGGGGCTTTTATAGGCTGGCGCGGCCCGTGTCTGCAAACGCCCCGTGCCCTCCGCCCACCCCTGGCAGCTCTGCACCCACTCACAGGTCTTGTCCTGGCCCTGCTTAGACTTTCCTTCCGAAGTGCTGCTTCCCGTGTCCACAGGAGAGCTGCATCGAGGGCCTGATTCTGAGCTGGAAAAAAGCCTGGGATGAGCCTGGCCACAGCCTGGCCGCGGGCTGCAGCCACTCGCTAAGAATCGGCAGGTGCCCATCTGATCACCCTTGAGGTCGGCCCATTGGAATCAGTGGGGGACCCAGAAAGTCCCTGGGCCGCCCAGGATCACCAGGCTCCACCCAGGAGCCCACGGCCCGAGGCCGCGGCATCCACCCTCCCTCCCGCCCCGGGGGCTGGCCGGCCTCCCTGCCAGGCTTCTCTTACCAGCAAAAGGACTGAAAGTCGGTGAATTTGGCCCAGCCTTTTTCCTCGGAAGTGCAGGTGTCGGCGGCGGCGGCCGCATCCCAAACACGGGAGCCGATGTCCATGGCCACACCTGAGGGAGGGGGCTTGGAATTTACAGGCTCATCAAATACAGCTGTCCACCCAGAGCCTGGGGGAGGGGAGGGGTAGGGAGGGGGGCCGGAGGAGGGGGAAGGAGGAGAGAACAGTGATTATTGTGGGGAGGGGGCAGGGTCCCTGAAGGAGGGAGGCGGTCCGGCGGCCCACCAGAGAAGCCCGGCTCTCTGCCAGATGGGAGGACTGTCGGGGCGGTGCGAGGCTCCTGCAGCCTGTCCCTGACCCCTGGCCACGGCTGTGCCATGGGGGCCCGGGGCGGCCAAGCTCACGAGGCATTCGGAGCCTTTGTTTCCCTGCTTTCTCACCTTCAGGCCCAGGCTTGGCAAGAGCAGAGTCCTGAGGCTCCCCCGCGCCCGCCCTGCTTCCCCAGGAGGCCCTTTACCTTCGGAGGAGTCCAAGTCACCCTGCAGACTGATATTGGAGGAGCTGGTGCGCTCTGGGAGCCGAGGGCCATCGTCCCCCCCATCCTCCTCCTCGGAGTCCTCGCTGCCATCCTGATCCCCGTTCTCCAGATTACTTTGGGGGGAATACTCTGAGGTATGTGAAGCACCAAACCTAAAAGGGCAAAAGCGAAATGACCAGGCAGGTGCCGGGGGGCTGGCTCTGCTTGCCTGGACATTCGGCTCTCCTGATGGCCCAGGGTCACCCAAAGGGGGAGGGCGGCCAGACACCCAGTGACAGAAGACCTGTTGGGAGAAATCCGGCCCCAAAGCAAGCCCCGCAACGGAGGCCTCCTCCCTCCACTCCAGGCACATTATCGGTTTCCCTCTAAGGGTAGGGTAAGGCCTCCTGTAGGAAGTGAGGAAATGACCCAGAGGCCAGGAAGCAGAACCAGCTTTCGGGCTGACCGTGGTCACCTCTGGGCCTTCTCTGCAGCCCTTCTCTTCCTGGGCAGAATAACCCTCTTGAAACCCAGTGAGGCCTGTTTTAGCCCAGGTCTGGAGACGGGAGGCCTTCGTTCAAATCTGGCCTCACACACTTCCTAGCTGTATCACCCTGGGAAAGTCACTGTTTTGGCCTCATCTGTAAAAGGAGGTGAAGAAGGACATGGCAAACCCCTTCAGTATCTCTGCCAAGAAAATGGGTCACAAAGGGTGAGACATGATGGAGCTGACCAAACGAGCCAGGCCCTGTGATAAGTGCTCTGTCTTTGGAAAGATTTCACTGGATCCCCTCAAGAACTCTGGGAGGGAGGTACAGTTATGATCCCATTTTACTGCTGAGGAAATGGAGGCAGGCAGAGGTCACCCAGCTGGTTAGGTTCTGAGTGTGGATTGGAACTCTGGTCTCCCTGGCTCCAAGCTGTGCTCTGGGCACTTAGAGGATCTTCTTGTGTTTGAGGAAATGCAGGAAGAAGCGGTGTCAGCCAGGTGTGCAGGTAAGGCACCCACACCTGGGGGTGACAACAAGCCAAGCACCCGAGAGTCCCACTTGTCAGGCCATGGGCCCAGGCCCCTAGAACATGCCCTAATCAGCCCATCCTGAGCCTTCACATACAACACATTCGAGGAGGCAGCCAGAGTGCTAGGTCTGGAGTCAGGGAGCCCCGAGTTCAAATCCAGCTCAGACCTCAAACTTCCATCTGTGCTCGGTTCCATGGACTCCATGGCCATGGCCGGGGTGGATCTGCAGAGGGATGCTCCCCGGTCGGTGGGGGGTGCTGAAGAGCTTAGCCCCAGGGCTGGGGGGGACCAAGGGGATGCCCGCTAGACCCTCACAGCAGTGCTGCTTTACTGCTGGCCCAGCACGACCCCCTCCCCAGTGCGTGTCATGAGCCAGATACCCCCCTCTGCCAGGGCAGCTCTTCCCTGGTGAAATGCCTCCCTAGACGGGGAGCTTCCTAACCAGGTACCATCAGCACAGGCTGCTTGGTCTGGCAGCACGGGGGCTTCAGAAATGGTTCTGGAATCGCAGTGATAGGAATAAGAGGGCCCCGGGCCGGCTGGCCAGCAGCTGAAGGCCTTTCCGAGGGATCTCACTGCACCTGGTCCGGGACTTCGCCTGGGTCGCATAGTTGACCTCCTTGTCCTCCCAGATGTCCTCCTCCTCCTCATTGTCATCGAAGGGCTGGATGCGGTCACTGCAGCATGCTTCAAACAGAGATGCATTGGGCTGAAACAAAGGGGCAATGAGATGAGCTCCCAGAGCTCTCTGGGGGCCCGGGGGCCCAGAGCCCAGCCCCCTTCTACAGGGAAGCCCTGGGCCTCCCCGGCCCGGGAGGGGCTCTCCGCGCGGGCCCAGGCTCGGCCCCGTGTTGGACTCAGAGTGGAGACTAACAGCCTGTTCCCAAGTCATGCCCGCCCCGGCCGCCCCGAGCCGCGGCGAGGACCGCCAGGCCCACTTACACTGTCGTCATCGGCGTCGATGGTGAAGTTGATTTCGGCAATCCTGTCAAAAGGTGCGCTGCAACAAACAGAGGCGAGCGCTCAGACCGCGAAGCTGCAGGCCCGCCTGCCCACCGGCCGGCCGTGACTCGTGGAGTCTGGGCGCCAGCACACTGGCACCCCTGTCCAGCCAAGGCCTGGGGGGGGGACTGGAGAAGGGGCCTCGGGGGCCTCTCCTAGGACAGGACAACGCCAGGCTGCTGGGCCTCCACCTTCTCACAGGTAATTCACTTGAAAGAAACTGAAAGCCCAAGTGGCAGCTCCCTCTCCGACCGGCCACGGCCAGACGCTGCTGTGAGCAGCCTGTATCCGGCTCTGAGCTCACGGCCGCCCTCAGGAAACTCCATGCCGTAGCCCGTAGCCTCCCAGCAGAAGGGAGTTCAGGTGGGGTGACTCAAACCCAGCAGGCAACAATAATGTAGCCCGGTTAGGCCCAGAATCCAAGTTCTGACCTATTCTCTGCCATGGTGGTGGCGAGGAGGCAAAACTGGCAAACCCTGCATCCTGCCCTGCCCCTCGTTCCTCCCTGACCCCCATACCCCGAGGACCGTTCGTCTAATAGCTTCTGGCAGCTGGACACTGAAGGCAGAGGCTGCCAACATCCACGTGCGCTTGATCATGTGATCTAAAAATCTGAACTATTCAGGGCAGCTGGATGATGGAGCCAGGCCTGGAGAATGGGGGTCCTGGGTTCAAATCTGGCCTCAGACCCTTCCTAGCTGGGTGATCCTGGTCAAGTCACTTCACCCTATTGCCTAGCCCTTATGGCTCTTCTGCCTTGGAGCCAATCCACAGCACTGATTCTAAGAAGGCAGGTGAGGGTTTGGGGGAAATACGGACTACTCAGAGTTAACATTTGCACAGCACGAGCTGAGAACTGAAGGTCACCAAGGTGGGGGCCCATGGGTGGGGGATGGCTGAACAAGTGAGTGCCGTTGGGTGGAAATGAGGAAGAGGCTGGTTTCAGAGAAAGGAGGGCAGACATATGAATGGGCGCCCGCGGAAGTGGGTAGAACCGGGAGAACACGGCTACAAAGATCACAATGTAAATGATGGACTTCCCAGCGGACAGAGCGCCAGACTTGGAGTCAGGAAGCCTCAGCTTACTGAGTCTGAATCTGGCCTCAGACACTTACTAGCTGTTTTGTCTTTTTTCCACCCTTTCTGTCCCAGTAACACCTTTTTAGGCAGAAGCTCAAGAGCTGGCAGGTAGGGTTAATGACTTGCCTAAGGCCATACTGCGAGGAAACATCCGAGGCCAAATCTGAACTCAGCCCTCCCAACTCCAGTTTCCTTGCCAAGAAAGCCCACCGAAGGGTCATGAGAAGCTGGACACGACTGAACAACCACAGAGCACGATGGAAAGGCTCCGGCACGCCGGTGGGCACAGTGCCCAAGCTCGATTCCAGAGGACTCGGGAGGAAGCTGCCCCTCCACACAAGGCTGATGGCTCAGTGCAAGCCGAGGTTTTAGGATGTGGCCAATGGAGGGATTTGCTTTGCTGGACTGCATGTGTTTGTAACAAGGCTTGTTTTTCTTGCTTTCTCGGTGGGAGGTGGGAGAGGTGGGAGAGGTGGGAGAGGGAGAGAAAATGGGGCGGAAAAAAACCTGAACTTCAGATGAAGCAAAGGAGCCTGGGCCACGCACGCTGCAGGAAGCGGCAGAGATGGGTGGGTATGGGGAGAGGCTGGCCAAGCCCCAGCGCTGACCGGGAGCCAGTCAGGTTGTCCCTCACCATCTAGGCAGGTGAACTCACTTGATATTATCATCCTGGTCTGCAAATTCTTCATCGTTGAAGCCAAACTGGTCCACGAAGTTGGCCGTCATCTGCTGGATCTGGTACTCGGAGAAAGCCTGCGGAGACCCCGTGGCGCCATCAGAACGGCAGCCTGTCTCTGGGCCTTCTTTACAATAGTGAGCAAACTTCTGCCTTTAGTTAAAGCAGCTGGGCAAGCTCGTACTCCAACAGACAAGAGTTTGCCTAGGCTCCCAGGCCATCAGCCAAAGTGGGTATCCTTGAACCACCCTCCGAGTTCTCATCACTCTGTTTTCTTCATCAGCTTGTGTCCCTTGCCCAGCTCAGCCTGAACCAGACCACCCTTCCTTCCTCAAGTGTATTCAATCACTCTTAAGCCCTGCAGTTTGGAGCTGAGTAAACAGACACAGAAAAGCTATGTAACTTCCCCAAGATCACTCAGCTAATCCCCATCCGAGGTGGGATTTGAACCCAGGCCCCTTGGCGCCAGAGTCAGGGTTCTTCACTGTACTACCCAGCCACTCCCAAGAAGCTACATTTGGAGAACAAGTCTTTCCCCAAGGCCCTTGACCATTCAGCTATGAGAACAGCCGTTTCTGGCTTGTTCTCGAACCCTCCCTTGAATTGTCATCAGCTGCAAACTCTCCCTGTGCTCAGGAACACCATGAGTCTCCTGGCATCATAACCCTTCTGGGGCCCAAAAGCTCCCCATGCTTCTCTAGGGGAGCTGGGGCCAGAGGAAGAAGGCCCAGGCACGGCACTAACCTGCTGCAGGGACAGCTCATTGGGAAAAGCACTTTCCATGTCTTCATCTTCACTGGAAGAGTGAAGGTGGTGGGTGCTCACCTGGAACACAGCCAGCCCCAGAGCAGGGCAGGGGCGCAGTGAGCGTGGGAGCCCCAGCGGTCAGCTTTCCCACCCCCACCCTGCCTCAAAGCCAGTGGAGCTGCACCTCTAGAAGTAGGCCCAGGATGGCCAAGGCCAGGGCCTGTGGCCAGGGGGAGCTCCTCAGTGGTGCTAGGGCCTTGAGACAAAAAAGCCCCATTGCCACCGTCTGCCACAGAGAGGTGGTCACACACAACTGAGGCCTGGCCCAAGACAGGCATGAGAATGGTCCCTGGGACAGACCCTGAGCTCACAGGAGAGTGACTTTGCATCCTTAAAGAGCTCAGGTAGCTGGCAGCTGGTAGCCAGGCCCTAATGGTGGACTGGTCCTGTTAAGCCTCCTGGAGTTGCATTCCTGATCCCAGCCTCACCTGCAGCACATAAGCTGGCCCTGTCCTGAGGTGAACTGGAACAACCCAAGGAAATAAACTAAGGGGCCAAACTGGTGACCATTGATGACGTGGAAAAAATGACATGCTAACCCTTTCACCTCCCCTGCCCAGACATCTGTCCATACACATCTTTGCTCCCTTCAGCACCCTGAGACTTGAGATGGAACACAAAAAGAAGCCCACCAAGGCACCTGGGTTCTTACCAGGTCAACGGTGTTTCTCCGGTTGGTCTCTGGCAGCGTCTCTTCCACAAAACTCTCCCATCGCCCTCGGCAGTCCTCGGGAAGCTCTGGAGGGAGAACAGCTCCCCCCGTCAAAATAGCTCCAAGGCAAGATCCAGAGCAAGGTGGCCAACCCCCTCATTTTAAGGGGGTAAGCTGGCAAAGCCAACCTGGCCCCCCACAACTCTGACTCTGTGACAGCCACAGTTCTGATCTGGAACGGGTCATCAGTCACTGGGGCCAAACCCTCCCCACAAAGAGCCTCAGACACTAAGACTCTGGCAAGAGGATGTCCCTGCTTCCCAAGGCAGCCCGGCTTTTCTGGCTGGCTCCACCCACAGACAGGGCATTCCCCCCCCCAATAAAATGACTCCCCTAACCCCCCCCCTAAATTATGTGGTCTGCAGGATAAATCACCTTACACCCTCATTAGTCTACCTGGTTAAAACACAGGGTGGGGTGGGAACTCCGGGTTTCCTGGGAAAGAATAACTAACTCATTTCCTTCCTTCTCCATTTTCCATAGCTGTTTGCAAACAGGTCAGACTCAGGATGGCTACAGGACTTGCCAGGAGCATCCCCTACTAAAGCTCTGTTGTAGCCAAAGCCATGCCCCCTTGGACCCTCAAATGATCTCAGAATCCCAAGGCCTGCCCTTTGGCAGAGTCCTGCTCAGTTAGAGCAGGTACCGAGGGGAAGGCAGACATAGATGTCATTCAAGGACAAGACATTGTTTTTTAAACCCTTACCTTCCGTCTTGGAGTCAATACTGTGTATTGGCTCCAAGGCAGAAGAGTGGTAAGGGCTAGGCAATGGGGGTCAAGTGACTTGCCCAGGGTCACACCACTGGGAAGTGTCTGAGGCCAGATTTGAACCCGGGACCTCCCATCTCTAGGCCTGGCTCTCAATCCACGGAGCTACCCAGCTGCCCCCAAGGACAAGACATTTGAAGAGGACTATGGCTTCAGAAACATAGGGACCATCTGCTCAGGCCTGGAGGGGCTGCATTGTGCATGGGGAAAGGAATAACCACACAAGCAAAATCCAACAGATCCATCTGAAGCACTTGGCTTGGTCTTTTGTTGAAGGAGCTCCTATGGCTGATCCCAGGAGGAGCAAAGGACCCCAAAAGGCCCTGTTTAGATGCCTTTCCGGGCCTCAAGCAGAAACGAGTAAACATAGCTTAGACGTTCCAAACTTTCCTTCTCAGTTTTGTTAGAGCACAACTGGACCCAACCCCCTCCGCCTCAGGGGACCTTGCTGGCAGGATGCTGCTGCTTTGCATTCCTGGGCCCAGATCTTCAAACAAGAACTTCTTGGACCTCCTCTGAGCTTTCCCATTGGTCAACATCCAGACTTGCTTAAAAACTTGGCTTCTTTCTAGGGTGAGTTATTCTTTACTACATCTTCCTTTCATTTTCATCCCAGCAGACTGGGTGCCCATCTCCCAAGGACCAGTCTAGAGATGTTGGAGTAGCCATTCCTCTCCCTTCCTTCCTCCTTCTCCTCCTCATTTTCTCTAGCATCAAACAATTCCCCTGACATGATACTGTATCTACCTAGCTATGCCCATGCTGGCTCCCCCACAAAATGGAAGGTCCCTTTTTGTTTCCGACTCCCCAGCTCCTAGCCCCAGTGTCTGGCACATGGCAGGAGCTTCAGAAACGCTTGCTGACTGACTGGACATCAGTCTCTTGCTCTCCTTCATGATGACCTAGACTGATGGCATGGGGACCTCTGGCTCATGTGTTGGTCTGGGGCTGCCCTGCTCTGGAGGTCTGTTGGCTGAACGGGGAAGCCGTGAGAAAGAATCCTGTTCAGGAGCCATCTGACTGGATGACTCCGGAAGGGATGTCCCTTCCAGTTCTGAAAGCCTAGGACTCTGGGACATATTTCAAACTTCAGGGACTGTCTTTGAGAAGAGCAAAGCTGGTCAGGAGAGGAAGGAAGCAGCTGATATGGATGTCTTTGTAATATGCTGATGGGGCCTGAGATCTAAGTGGGACTTTATTGTAGTGAAACCTAGAATTAGCCACTGGGAGTGAAAGCTTCAGGACAGTAGAAACAGGAGGCCCATACCTTTGATGAATGAGCTGATCTGAGTCTGAATGGGGCCCTTCTCCATGTTCTGGACAACAGCATTGGCTATTCGGGTGAGGTGGCCCATGTTTCCCCTCCTCATCCCGCCTTCTGCCCTACAAAGTCATCAACAGAGCCAGGGGTCAGCATGCCCACCTCTGACAAAGTAACATAAATGAAAGCTGTTATTTGTAGCAAACCTTAAGAGGCAAAGCTTTTGTTGGCCTGCTCCTCCCCCATAGCTTCAGGGCTCCTGGCTGGACCCCTGTGTCTGAGAGCAGAGGCCTCCAACCCAACTGAAAATGGCAAACAGCTCCCATGTGAGGGTTAGTATCACGGCTGGTCTCCCTCTCCTCAGCAAGCTCACTCCCAAGCAGTCTCCTCTCTTTCCCTTCCATTTCCTATCCAACCCCCTGGGGTTGTAATGCCCTCTCTCAGTGGAATCATCTTGTCAACAGTCTCCCTGCCTTCAGTCTCTTCCACCCTTCTCCAACCTGCAGACAAGGCTGGAGTCATCTTCCTAGACAACTGCCCCAATAGTGTTTCTCACTAGTCGAAGGCCATCAGGGTTTCCCAACAATAAGCCAGAAATTCCCCTCCTGAATAAAATGGAGACACTTCCCCTTCCCCTTCAGGGGAATCTTCATTGCCATGCCCACAGGGCCCCATGCACCCTCTTCCTATAACATAACAGACTCTGGCCCAAGATCTGCCCCACAGAACACCCCTCTTCCTTTGACTCAAGCTAAGGACCAATCTTCAGTAAAGCCTGCCTCTTCAAATGGGTGTCCATTACCTGTCAGTGTAGTGGATCCCACAAGGAAAGATCTGGTTCTTGGGGGATCAGGGCAGGGAGGTGTGTTTTTGCCTGGTCTGGTGCCCAAGACTAGTTGAATTGAGTGGAGTCATACCAAATAGCCACAATGGAATACTGCCATCCAGAGGCAGACGGCCCATGGGGATGACTGCCCCATGCAGGAACAGGCCATTTGGCAAGGCCTTTGCCATGTTCCAAGTGACCAAGGCAGACAAGCCTTGTCCCTCCTGGGGAGGAATGCTCACGTGTTCCCACCCTTGTTTTCCTAGTGGTCTCCTCCTGTGAATTTTAAAACTATTCCACCCTAATCACACTGTACTTTAGAAGATCTGATTTAGCTATTTCCTGATCAGTAACAATGGAGATATTTGGAATAACCAAATCAGGTCTTGGAAACTCTACATTTCTCCACCCTTCTTAGTTTAACAAGATTAGGAAGGTCTGCATCAAATTCAAGATTTAATTATCTGAGGAAATGGCCTTTAATAGACATGCAGAAAAACGGACAGACCCATTGGCTGTCCTAAGTAAAGCTAAGCGATCATTGGTACGGATGAGATGCAGGAAAGCGACGTAAAACCATCCATAGAAGACACGCCACTTCCTCTCTCTTCCTCTTTCCCTGGAGAGGCGACTCTGGCTGGCAGTAGGTTAGGTGTTCTGACATCTTGGAATGGTGGCAGTTATTTGTCTGGGGGTTGGTGGTGGATTTTTCCCTTGAGCTGATTCAGGTTTGGGCATCTTGGCTGAGCCCCTTTGGAGGTCAGGCTGATTCTTTCCTCCTTCACACTCAAACCTTACTTTCTAGATCTCTAATCTTCCCACCCAGTACTAGCCCCTTCCTTCTTCCTTCTTCTTAATCTCCTCTACTATATCAATTAAATCACCATAAAATTTCCAACTGAGTTTGGGTGTTTCATTAGGATTTTATAAATAAAATCCTTGGTGACCAAATATAATTATTACATTCAGTCTCAACCATAATTTTAACCTTTACACTTCTCCATAGTAATCTCTTTGGCTCAGAAAAGGAATGATGCTGAAAGTCAAGCCTCAAAGCAAAGGCAGAGGAAGAGAATAAAAGCAGCAACTGCTGCACACCTCTGGGCCTGGGCACTGGGGAAGAAACTGCGGTGAATGAAGCAAGCATAAGAAAGGCCTGACTCCACCATGAGTGAGGGAGAAAATACTCTGCTGGGCCAAGGGGATGGCTCAGCTTCCTCCTGTTTCCTTTATACTCCAATGACCACATCTAGGAGAAGGAGAGATGGGGCTCATCTCTTCTCAGGCCTAAGCCTGTGGAACCCAAGGAACTTCTCTGAAAGACAATGGGGCTCCCTGAAGACAGACTGGGGACAATGGCTGCTGCTGGAACACGTTGGCAGGGTCCTCGACTGCTTCTTGCCAGTGAGTTGGTGACACCACCAAAGACCACTCTGCCCCCAATTCTTTCCAGCATTTGCTAGCACTGGGACAAAGGAAAGGAGATTCCTGACAGCTTTAGGGAAACCTAGATGCATTCATCAGGAAAATCTAAGACCCTTTCAGAATGCCCTTGATTATTGCTTTTCCTCTAAAGCCAAGAGCAATCTAGGCAGGACTACTCCTTCTAGGAAAAACTTCAGTATGTGGCTGCAGAGTCCTCAGATTCAATGGCATCTCAAAGTCCAATTCCTCTTATCCCCAGCTTCCCCATTTCTGTTATTCCCCTGACTACTCAAGGCTAAAACCTTGAAATTGATACCTTTTTTTTTCTTAAACTTTTCCCTTCCATTTTAGAGTCAATACTCTATATTGGTTCCAAGGCAGAAGATAGGTTAAGTGCTAAGCAGTGGAAGGTAAGTAACTTGCCCAGAATCACACAGCTAGGAAGTGTCTGAGATCACAATTGAACCCAGAACACCCTGTCTCTAGGCCTGCCTGGCTCTATCTACTGAGCCACCTGGAAGGCCCCCTTGGACTTCTCTCTTTCCTTTCCCACACCCATTTGTCTAAGTCCTTTCAGTTTGTCCCTTTCCCCATCTCTAGCATTCTCCTGGCACTAAGTCCAGACTGTCAAAGGGCCTCATGCTCTCTCTGGTGCCAGGGTCTCCTCCTTCAATCTGTCCTACATTTCATTAATAGGCAGATAATTCTTGTACACAGCACCCTCCTGACATACCCTAACTGGGATCCATCTCCAACCACATCGCCTCCTCCTTCTGCCCTCCATGCTGGTCAAACAAGTTGATTCACTGGCCCATCCCAATGCCTGGGCACACTGCCCCCAAACCTCTGCATGTGATGAGTCTCTCTGTTCCGGTCCCTTTTTCTGTCTGGTTCAAATCCCACCTTCTCCTCAAACCTTTCCCCATCATCCCCATCTCAGCCTTTTGTGACTGCTCCTCTCTAACATTTACTGCTGTACATGTACCTCAACTTCAACACTTGTCTGCCACCTCATTAAAAAAAGAATGAATCGCACTCTATGTCTTGTTTCCCAAGCTGGAGCACAAGGCCCAAGTTTCCCCGGCCTCAGTACACCCTCAAGAGCTGTTTGCCAATAAGGGCCAGGATGCTTCGGTTTCATTGACACAAGGGAACAAGCTAAACCAGTGATGGTGACCCCATTCCATGCCCCCCCTGTGTGCAGTATCCCCCCTCTCTCTTTAAGGGATTGGGAACCTGGCTCCTAGCCGGCTTGTGCCCAAGGGAAGTCGCCTCTAGTTGTCACAGGGACCCGCCCCTGCATCTAGCCACACTGAGGGAGCTGCTGTCAGGCTTTGCTCAGCTGGGAAGGTGGAAGAAGGCTGGAGGGGAGGTGGCTCAGAGACCAAGTCCCACTCCTGCATTTGAGGGCAGCCTGGAGGGAAGCCATATTGAACCTGCTCCTGAATTCAGCCCAGCCTGCCTACTGGGCTGCGATTAGGGATGGGAGCAGGTGACAAAGGGAGTGCAGTTAGCTTTGGGGGGGGGGGGCAGCTGGTGGGGAGGGAAGAAAGGAAGAAAGTAGAGATCTTTTAGGGGGTGGGGCCAGGCCCAGTAGAGGGAGAGGAGACCCACTCCTGCCCACTTGTGACCCCTAGTCCCAGACAGGGGAGAGAGAAAGGGAGGGGAAGTAGCCTGAGCCCTCCACTCGGGGGAGGAAGTAAGTGCAGAGGGGTGGGGAGGGCATGGCATGTATGCCCACTGAGAGGTCTCTGCATGCTGTCTTTGGCAAATGTGCCAAAGGTTTGTCATCACAGAGCTAAGCTTTCCCACTTCCTCCCCAGCACAGTCCCTCTGAGGACAAGGTGAGCATGATAATAAGGCTCTAAATACGTGCCCCCATGTGGCCCAGCAGGCCCTTACTGGATTCTGTCATTGGCTTCCCAGGCATCCAAGATCCTTTGTACCAAGCAGCACTTCTGAAACAGCTAGAGGGAGAGAGAGAAGAAAGCTACTTTAGATTTTGACCAAGGTAGTTTCAAATGGCTGCTTGTCTTTGCCTGGCTTTTAACCCCTCTGAGTGTTTGAGGCCTTCCTGGTTCTGGTTCTTTCTCTGTGAAGGGCACTTACTATCTCATTATATTGGCTCCAGGAATGAGAAGTGTGGCTAGGACCTTGGGGAAGGCTTCTTGACAAATGTTTCCTGCCTCTTCCTGTAGCTTAGGCCCATAATCCCTCAGGACAGTGAGTCATCTGGCGAACTCCCATCTCCAGACTTTCCAGTCTGATGCAAAGGCCAGAGCCCAATGTCCTGCCTAGCTCTTTGACAGACAGGTCACTAGGTCATGTCTGGACCTATCCCCCCCTCTGTGCCACTCTCATGGGGGCAGAGGCACTGTTCAATGTACATAGGATAAAGCAATGTGCCCAGTCTCCAGAGTGCCTTTCCTAGAGAATCTGTGGGAGCTCAGAAGGGTCTCCACTTGCTGCAGGAGACGACAAGCTACATCGATGCCCTCACCTCTGATGTGGCCTTTACTCAAGGCAATAAAGGCCTCCCCAGAGGCTGAAAGAAGCCATGCAGTGGCATCTGGACTTACATGTGTCACCATAACATTTTCAGAGGTCACCTCTGCACACTCAGTTTTTTCCAAGCTTCCGTTTCCGTTAGGCAGATCCTCTCGGGAATCAGCTTCCTTAGTTAACATTCCTCCTTCCCGGGCAGAGTGAGACAGAATAGCTGCGACGCACAGCTCCACTTGGAAATGCAGAAAGTTATTCCAGGTGAACTTAAAAAACAAGTCCTAAAGCAAAAAGAGACATGGAATAGTCACTTAGACATCTCCAGGGCAGTCCCTGGGCACCCTTGCAGGAGCCTGACATGCACTCAACACATAAGGGTACATGGTCAACCTTGGCCAAGGTTGCTCTCAAACCCTGCCATCCCTTAGATGGAAGAGGGCAACTTTCTGACTACCAACCCCCCAGGGTGGAGAATGGCCAAATCCAAAGGCCTTTTCTCAGTACTCTTTCTCCTGGACCTCACAGTACTCCAACCTCTGTTGGCCACCCTCTTCTGGTAGATGTTTTTCCAGATATTACTCAGTCCTGGTTCCCCTCCTTCTTCTCTAGGTCCTTGTCTAGATTTTCACTCAAGTCTTTTCTGCTAACTGTAAGTGTACCCCAAGGTTCTGCCCTGAGTCCCCTTCTCTTCACCCTCTATTCTATTTCACTTGGTATTTCATCAGCTTCTACAGAGGCTATAACCATCTCTTATGCAGATGATTCTCAGATGGGGCTGTCCAGCCCAACCTCAATCCAGCTGCTTGCCTTAGACTGACTGTCCCAAATATATCTGAAACTCAACCATGACCAGAAGTAAAGTCCTCAATCCTTCCTCCCAGCCACCAGAGTTAGAAATCTAGCTGTTAGCCTCAAATGCTCCCTCTGTCTCACTCCACACATCCATCAGGGCCAAGCTCTGTTACTTCTGCCTTCATAGCATTCCTTGTGTACTTCCCCCTCCTCAATTCTGACCATGTCTTCACTTTGGTGAAGACCCTCTTCCCCTCCAAACTATTCAGTAGGTCTGGGCTGGTCTCCCTGTTCCAAATCTCTCCCCTCCAGGCCATCTTCCACTCAGCTATGTTCCCCAAGCTCAGATCTCACCATACCACCTTCCCTAGTTGATAAGTTATTTTGACCCCTTATTTTCTTCAAGATCAAGATCTAAAGTTCTTGGCTTGTTTTTTAAAGCCCTGCTCCCTTTTCCAGGCTTCTTATGCTTCATATTCCAATCCCCACTTATTCTACAATTCAGTGACACTGGCCTCCTGGCTGTTCCCCCATCTCTGACTAGGATTTTTTGCTGGCTGTTCTTCATGCTTGAAAGTCTCTTTCTCTATGTTAACTTCCTTCCAACCACTTTCACCAAGAAGCTTTTCCCAGTTCTCCTTAACCTTAGCACCTTCCCTCTGAGATCATCTCCAGTTGAAACTGTCCAAATCGTGTTTGCACATGCTTTCTCCCCCATCAGACTAGGAGCTCCTGGAGGGCAGGGAATGTCTCTTCCCCTTTTTGTGTATTGAGCTTAGCACAATACCTGGCACATAGAAGGCACTTAATAAAGGCTTATTGCCTTAACTTGGCAGGGAAGAGAGAATTCTGCTCTTGGCTAGATAATCACATTTTTCCTTGCTACAGTGAATCTGATGCTACAGGACCAATCCCTTGAAATGTCTTTGGATCCCTAAGGTGAGCTCATGCCTCAGGGACAGATAGTACAAAGCAGGTCATACAAGGGGACTCTGGCTTTATTTAAGCCAGGCCCTTTCTAATCCCTGTTAGATGACCTCAACCCACCAGTCCTCATAGAAAATGTATCATTCTTTTTTACCACATATCCTGGCACTTAACTATAGTCTCATTTTATTCCCTAATTAGTTCCTTTGTCCTGTCTTCCCAACTAGACAGCAAGCATGCTAAGACAGTAACAATGCTAACCAGAACATGACTGAGAGCTTGGAAGAGAGAAAGACATGTAAGCAGCCAAAAGTAAGCCATGAAATCAGGCCCCTTTATTCGCGAGGGGCTCCACCGTGGTCTATTAAACTGTTTCCTCTTGGCATATGCTCATTTTTTTCCCTCTCAAACCTTTATCTTCTGTCTTAGTAGCAAGGGTAAGAAAGAAGAGCAGAAAGAGTCAAGTGACTTTCTCAGGTTCACATAGTTAGGAAATATCTGAAGTCAGATTTGAATGCAAATACTCCCTATACTAGGTCTGGTGCTCTCTCCACTGTGCCATCTAGTTGCCCCTTAGCAAATACTCTTTTTTTTTAAAGGTTTACTTTTCTATTTTAGTAACAACTCTAAGACAGAAGGGCAAGCAAGGGCCAGGCAAATGGAGTTAAATAAGTAAGGGTCTGAGGTCAGATCTAAAGCCAGGTCCTCCTGGCTCCAGGGTGGGACTCTATCCACTGTGCCACCTAGCTGCCTTGTGCATAATTGTTATAAGGATTTTGTTTTCCTTTTTGGGGGGGGAGGGGAGGTGGAGGAGGTGATGGAGAGGGATTAAAAAACCAAAAGCTTGATAATTAAAAAGGGAAAAAGACTCAGATGTTTTGATGGACTACAAGCTTAACATGACATGGAGGAAAAGAAAGCCAGTTTTCTCTTCAGTTGTATTCTCAGAAGCACTATGGACAATGAGGGAGAAGGGGAAAGCTCCTTGAGGACAAAGGCTATTTCTTTATAACCTTCAAAAAATACTTACATAGTGTTTTGCATACCGTAAGTATTTAATAAATGTTGACTTGACTTGAAAGAAACAATAATTCTACCATTTTCACCCTAGTCAGTCCCTAGCAAGTATCAGGGCCAGATCTGAGGAAAAACAATAAGAAATGGAAGCATGCCCAGAGAAGGGGGACCAGGATGGTGAGGAGACTAGAAACCAAGTCAAAAGAGAAATGCTCAAAGGGATTTGTCAGTGTTTAGGCTGGAAAATTTTCCTGGAAACTGTTCTTGTATATCACAAAGAGTATCATTTGGATAAGAGATCAGGATAGCTTTCCTCAATCCCAGAAGAAAGAATATTAATGGGTGCAAGTTGTAGAAGCCATTCTAATGCCATTCTAATCCCCCAAATGGGTTGGGTTTTATGGCAAAAAATAGGTATAGATCATTATCTCTCACCAAGATAAGGCCACAATGTGTATATGATTTAGACATAAAGGTAATATTATAAGTAAATTAGGGGAACATAGAATAGTTTACATGTCAGATCTATGGAGAAGAGAAGAATTTATAATCGAACAAGAAATAGAGATGAAAGGGGATTTTTATTCCCTTTGTCTATTTTAATTAATCAATCAGGAACTTAAAGTATCCCTACTAAACACTTAGTAAGTCACTAACAAAGAAAGTTTACCCCCTAAAAGGCCACAAGCACTGCCCCCTACCCCCACCCCACCTGGGCAGTGCTAGGCAAATTGAAATACTGTGATTCCTGAGATGTGACAAGGAGAGCTGATGGGCAGAGAAAATTGTATGTAAGTGGGAGCCTGAGAGAGATTTGGTTCTTCATTCTTGGCAGCTCTTAGCCTCAGAAGCAGGAGTTCTGGTGGGATTCTTGGAAGTCTTGGCCTTGTGTGCGCTGAAGGTTCTCAACAGTTTTCAGCATCTTTTGGCTCTTCGGATTTCAGCTTCCAGCATTGTAGACTTGGCCTGAAGAGGGATGCTTACTCTGGTGAGACTCTTGCCTCCTTGGAATGAGAGACTGCCCTTTAGAGCTCAGCCTCTTTGGTGTTGTTTTTTGGTTGTTGTAAAGCCTGACTGGAGACACTCTTGTGGACTGGTGAGATTCAGATTCAGATTTATGGTCTAGAGGCACTAGGACTTAGGGTATTTTTAGCTAAGCAATATTTTCTACCTCCTTTCTATATTTCTCACTTTAATATCTCTCTCTTGCTGTAAATAAAGCTATTAAACAGCCTACTGACTCATAGTTTAACTTTAATTCTTATAAAGAGTGACAATTTTAAAAATTCTTATATTAGTCAAACCCATTTTAGTTATTACAGAGAATATAATAAGCTGTAAAATAAATAATTTTGATTATATTAAATTAAAAAGGGTTTGTACAAACAAAACCAATGCAACCAAGATTAGAAGGAAAGCAAAAAATTAGAAAAAATGTTTATAACAAAAACTTCTGACAAAGGTCTAATTTCTCAAATTTATGAGGAACTAAGTCAATTGTACAAGAAACCAAGCTATTCCCCAATTGAGAAATGGTCAAGGGACATGAATAGTTAGTTTTCAGACTAAGAAATCAAAACTATCAATAAGCACATGAAAAAGTGTTCTAAATTGTTCCTAATTCGAGAAATGAAAATCAAAACAACTCTGAGGTACCACCTCACACCTAGCAGTTTGGCCAATATGACAGTAAAGGAAAATAATAAATGCTGGAGGAGTTGTGGCAAAATAGGGATACTAATGCATTGCTGAAGGCAATTTGGGATTATGCCCAAAGGGCTTTAAAAGATTGCATGCCATGCAGTGATCCTGAACAACTTGGAGGGATCTATGAGAAAGAACACTATCCACATTCAGAGGAAAAACTATGGGAGTAGAAACCCAGAAGAAACACAACTGCTTGATCACATGGGTCAAGGGGGATATGATTGGGGATAAAGACTCTAAATGATGATCCTAGTGCAAATATCAACAACATGGAAATGGGTTTTGACCAAGGTGTGAACTTTAAATTACTCCACCCTACTTAGATCTTACTTTATGGAGAAGATGAAATTGTAATCTCCTGACTGAACAATGAAGGTACTTAGTTCTTACTTTATAGTGAAGCTAGAACTTTAAGCTAAGTCTATTTTAGGATCTTAATACAAAGTGTTAAGTAACTATAAAGGGTAAATTAATCAGAAAACGGTTAAGTAATTAACAAAAGGTGAACTTAACAAAGAAGTGTTAAGTAAGTCAAAAGATATAATCTAATCAAAGAAGATGAGAACTAAAGAATGGGCAGTCCTGGAGAAAAGCCTCTGATGTGACTGGTAGATGTAAAAATTTGGAGGAGGGGACACAAGAGTAAAAGATCTATATATTTCATGTCACCTCCTCTCTCCGGGACCTTAGGCGGCGGAGAGGTGGCTGTTGGCAGCGTGCTGGGCCTTTCAGCATTTTGGCATGGCTATAGCTATTGTCCGGTTCGGTGATGAATTTCTGGCTGAGTTTTTCTCCTTTACTTTCCAACTTAGAAGTCTCTAATCTTCTTCAGAGACCTAGTGGGAGAGATCTTGAACTCCCCTGGCACAGGCCAGGCAGGAGAAATCCTATACATTCTTCCCTCTTTCTCCTTAAATCCTTCCCTCTATATTAATTAAAATTACCATAAATTTCCAGACTGACTTGGGTATTTTATTCGGGATTTTTTCCCTGGCGACCAATTAATTTAGATTTTAAGTCACAACCCTAAAATTATCTCTACAAAGGACACATGTAATACCCAGTGGAATTGCGTGTCAGCTACAGGAAGGGTGGGGGGAGGAAAAGAAGGGAAAGAATATGATTCTTGTAACCAAGGAATAATGTTCTAAATTGACTAAGTAAATTAAAGAAATAAAAAAATAATTAAAAAAAAAGATTGCATGCCCTTTGATCCAGCAATACTACTACTGGGTTTGTATCCCAAAGAGATAGTAATGAAAAATGTTTGTACAAAAATATTTATGGCCTCACTCTTTGTGGTGGCAAAAAATTAGAAACTGAAGGGGTGTTCCTTATTTGGGGAATGGCTGAACAAGTTGTGGTATATGATGGTGATAGAATACAAGAACATCAATGAAGTGATGCAGAGTAAAATGAGAAGAACCCAGAGAACACTGTACACAGAAAGTGAAACATTATGGAACTATCCAATGTAATGAACTTTATTACTAGTAGCAATACAATGATCCAAGACATTCCTGAGGGACTTATGAGAAAGAATGCTATCCACATTGAGGGAAAGAACTGTGGGAGTAGAAACCCAGAAGAAAAACATACGACATCACTTATCACTTGTTTATATGGGTATATGAGTTGGGGTTTTGGTTTTAAAAGATGACTCTGTTACAAAAATGAATAACATTTGTATAACCCAATGGAATTGTTGGCTCTGGGAAAAGGGATGGAAAGAAAATGAATCATGTAAACATGAAGAAATTTTTTTTTAAGTAATAAAAACTTAAGATGCAAAACAAAAAACAAACAAAAACCAATGTGACCAAGATTAGAAGGGAAGCAATAAACTGGGGGAAAAATTTTTATAATGAATTTCTCTGATCAAGGTCTCATTTCTCAAATGTATAAAGAACTAAGTCAGATTGATAAGACTACAAGTCATTCTTCAATTGACAAATGGTCAAAGGATATGAATAAGCAGTTTTCAAAGACACCAATAATCATATAAAAATCTTTTAAATCCCTCTTGACTAGAGAAATGCAAATTAAAACCACTCTGAGGTACCACCTCATCCCTATCAGAACGGGCAATGTGATGTGGCAAAATTGGGATACTAACACATGGTTGGTGGAGTTGTGAACTGATCTAACTATTCCAGAGGGGAATTTAGAATTGTGCCCCAAAGGCTATAAAACTCTTTGATCCAAAAATACTACTATTAGCTCTATATCCCAGAAAGATTAAAAAAAAGGGGGGGGGGGGAGAACGTACTTTTACAGAAATATTTATAGGTACTCTTTTTGTGATGGCAAAGAATTGGAAATTGAAGGGATGTCCATCAATTGGGGAATGGCTGAACAAATTATGGTATCTGTTGGTGATGGAATACTATAGTGCTATAAGGAATGATGAATAAGATGATTTCGGAAAGAGCTGGAAAGACCTTCATGGACTGATGCAGAATGAAATAAGCAGAACCAGGAAAACATTGTACATAATAACAGCAATACTGTGGAAAATCAACTATGATAGATTTAACTACTGTCAGCAATACAATGATCCAGGACAGTTCTGAGGGACTTAGGACAGAGAATGCTATCCACCTCCAGAGAAAGAACTGTTGGAGTCAGAATGCAGATGAAAGCATTTGATTGTTCACTTGTTTATTTGGGTATATGATTTGGGGTTTTGGTTTTATAAAATTATTCACTTACAAAAATGAACAATATGGAAATTGTGTTTTGCATGATAATACATGTAAAATCCAGATCAAATCAGGAAGGAGGAGATAAATTCAATCATATAACTTAAGAAAACTTGTGTGGAAATTCAATATTACATATAATTGGATAAAAATTAAAAAATTAAAAAAAAAATAAGTATAGCCAAATGGATTAGGCTGCCTTTGCAAATAGTGTTTTCTGGATCTCTGGGGTAAATGTCTACAGAGAAGGAATGGAGCTGAGGGGATTTCTGCTCCAGGGCTTTAAGGCACTAGGATTCTACTTACAAGTAGCAAGTCCATTGTGTTGAGCCGACACAACTCTTGGTTAATACTGGGTGTGTTGGTATGCAGCAAGGCAGCAATCAGACGGGCCCCATGAAGTCGAGCATTTCCCAGAGGTTCCTCCAGGATGCCAATGGTAGTCAGGATGGACATTTTCTGAAAAATAGGAAATACAACTTGGTATGTGTATGCCTCTCTTTAGCGAAGGCCCACAAGCTAGGCTGTTACTTCCTGAGCAGGGATACCATCTTCATTTCTGTCTCCTGATCAGTACCCACCTACCAAGTAAGAAATGGAGGCCAGGCCAGACAGGTAGTGCTCAAACCAGCATCTGGAGCTCATAGCTCTGAGCTGCCAGGATAGGGAGGGGAATGACGATTTACTAAGCACCTATTATGTTCCAGGCAATATGCTTTACAAAGATTCTCATTTGGGCCTCAAAACAACCCTGGGATGCAGGAGCTTTTATTATACCCATTTTACAGTTGAGGAAAACAAGGCAGGGGAAGTTAAGTGCTCATACTTCTGGCCACATTTGAACTCGAGTCTTCCTGACCCAAGCACTTTCTCCACTCTACTGCCTAGCTGCCTTTCCCTTAGCTGTAGCCAGGATCAGATTCCAGACCAAAGGGAAAAGGAGAGCAATCAGTGGGTTGTAAAGGCTAGGTCCTATTCAGAAGAGATGGTTGTTTCTCGGGACCCAAACTCTACACTATTAGTGTAGGCGAGATGACTGAAAACCATGCCACACTAAATGAATGAAGACTGCCATTTACTTAAACTGGACTTGGACAGGATTTCTGATTCTCTCTTCTTTAATTAAAACATCAGTCTCTCCATTTCAGTCCCATGTGGCCCATGCACAGCCCTTAGGGCAGCTGAGCCTCTTAAATAGGATTCCTTCCTTTTAGTAACTGGGATGACATTCAGCAGTCATCTTCTCAACAGGTAGCTTTCCAGACTCTCACTCTGGAAACTATGAAGCCCAGTTCCCCCTGTCTCTCCTGAATTCCTACAGTTACTGAAGGGACAGTTGAAAAGAATCCGGGGGAGGTCCTTCACCCAGTGTGTCCAATCACCCATGGCAATCTCATGGCTGTTGGTCTCGCTCCTGTATTTTGTCTTCCCCACAATTCCTGGAACAGTGTTATGCCCATGATTTAGGGGGATGGTAACCATCAGCCAGCTGCTCAAAGGCACTTACCTTTGGAGGGGTGAGAAGAAGCTGGTGAAAGTCTTTCAGCCATGGCTCAATACCATGTAATATGCTGCTATTGACAGTGTAAGACCTTTCAAATCCCTGAGAGAAGGAGTCCACCAGGCCCTCCACCCTGCAGATTTCAGAAAGGAAAGAAGCAGACCATGCTACTCAACGTTCACACGTCTTCCTTTGCTCAATCTCAAAGATTTCCACTTCTCAAAAGAACTGTCACTCTAGAAATTTCCCAATCTCTTCTGGGGAAGGAGGAAGCTAGACTTCCATGATCAGCCCCTAGAGGCACTTTTCAACACCTCAGCCTCTGCTCCTTCTGTCAGTTTTCCTGCCTGGGAGAAGCACTGTGAGAGTCCGAGGGAATACTGACACCACTACTCTATAGCCTTCTGTGTGAAGAAGTACTTCCCCTAATCCTTCCTAGGAGGCTCTAGAGCAGAAACACTGTCTATACAGTAAAGTCTGTGCCCACCCCATTCCCTCCCAAAGCTTCAGGGTTGGCCTTGACCATGTTCCCCATGAAGGCTCCTGACAAAAACAACTTGGTACAGGCCTTTGGAAGGGCATCAGTGTGCTAACTCCTTAACCATCCATGGCATAAAAGAAAGGCAGTCACTGATAACTTTGTCCATTTAGGCAGAGACCTTCTGGGTTTCCTTTTACAACATGACTAATAGAGAAATATGTTTTAAATTACTTCACAGGTATAAACTGTATCAGATTGCTTGCCATACGGTAGGGGAAAAGGGAAGGAAGGTAGGAGAGAATGTGGAAGTTTTTTTAGTTAATGTTAAGAATTGCTTTTACATATGATTAAAAAACTAAAATATAATAATAATTAATAGAGACTGTCTCTCTGGAGGGGAAACCCATGAAATCCTGGAAGACTTTGGCCACCCAAATACAATAAAGTTGCCTACTGCAAATCTTTTCTTTTCTTTTTTTCAAAAATATCCTGGGGTAAGCTGGGTGGTTCAGTGGATAAAAAGCCAGGCCTAGAGAAGGGAGGTCCTGGGTTCAAAGCTGACCTAGGACACTTTCTAGTTGTGTGACCCTGGGCAAATTTATTAACCCCCATTGCCTATCCTTTACCACTCTTCTGCTTTGGAACCAATACACAGTATTGATTCTAAGACAAAAAGTAAGCATTTATTAAAAAAAATTAAAAATTAAACTCTCTTAGAATTGATATTAAGTATCGGTTCCAAGGCAGAAGAGCAGTAAGAGCTAGGCAACTAGGGTTAAGTGCCTTGCCCAGAGTCATCACACAGCTAGGAAGCAGATAAATCTTTTCAATGGATGGTCTCAGAATCTTTACCCTTCTTTAAGACTGGTCTCGGGTGCCATTCCTTCCATGAAGCCTTCCTAGACTCTCTAACCACACCAAAGGTAGTGTTGTTTCTTCTAAATTACCCTAGATTTGCTAATCTATGTACATGTTGTTATCATCCTGGTAGAAGGCTGTCTTCTTTTTGGATGTCAAGCACCCATAGTACCTTGCCCACAGTGGCACTTAAATGTCTGCTGAACCAAATGAGACATAATTTTAAGATGAGTGCATATCGGCAATAAGAGGTAAGCTGAAATATATGGAAGAAGGTAAAATTCTATTGGAAAGTAAAATGGGGGCTGCAGAGGGAGAGGACAAGGGAGGAGCTTGTACAAGCATTCAATCAGTAGAACCCTAACAAAATTGGTCTTTATGCTCCCCAGAATTTACAGAATCTAGGATTTAGAAGGCACTTTGAGGTCCTGGGATTCAGTTTCATCCAGTCCCTAGCCAGTTCATGACTGTCCTCGATAGCATTCCTAACAAGTAGTCATTTTGCCTCTGTTTGAGCTCCTGACAGGAACAGTACCCTCCATGTTCGGATGATCTGAATTATTAGAATTATTTCTTCTTAAAAAATAGATTTTATTGATCTTTTTCTTTAGCTTGGCATTCTCCCTTTCCAGAGAGTCATCCTGTATAACAAAGTGGGGAAAATCAGCAAAACCAGACAGTCCACTGAAAAAGTCTGACAGTCTGTAATACTGGGCTTCCATGGAGCCCCACACTCTGATGAGAAGCAAGTGCCTTCTCCTATTTCTTCTTTGAAAGAGAGCTTGTTCTGTACCGTTCCCTTTTGGGTGTTTTGTTCTTTCCATTCCCATTCTTGCCATCACTTTGCAATGGGGTCCTAGGCTCTTGCTCTCCCTCTCTTTTTTTCCCCCTTAAATCTTCCATCCTAGAATCAAAACTGTGTAGTATAGTAGTTCAAGAGAGGAACAGTAAGGACTGGGCAATGGTGGTTAAGTGTCTTGCTCAGGGTCACAAAGCTAGGAAGTGTCTGAGGCCACATTTGAACCCAAGCCATCCTGCCTCTGGGACTGGATCTCAATCCACTGAGCCACCTACCTAGCTGCTCTCCCTGCCCCTGACTTTATAGCTGATCCTTGAACTCACACTCCTTCTCTCTTCTCCATGCCTTTGCATTGGCTGTACCACACTCTTAGACTGATCATCAACCTCATTCCAGTCTCCTGGCTGCTAGGGCCTCTCATCCTAGGTTACCCTTGTGTGTATTTTACATATACTTTACATATACTCTTATTTGTAAATGTAAACTCCTCAAAGACAGTGCCGGGCACATAGTAGAGCATAAATACATAAATGCTTCTTAACTTACTGATTGAATGTTGGTAGTATAATAAGCAAAATGAATCCAAACTTCTCAGATCCTAGATAAGTGCTACAGTCAGATGTTATACAAAGGCATTTCTTTTAAGGAAATGACTTACCCAGATCTCCTTGTTTCCAACAATGTCAGTAAAATCTGAGTGCCATTGACTAAACAGTTTTCAGTCACATCCCCATCAAACATGTTCTTTAGAAGCTGCTCCACACATTCCTGTCTGTTAAATAGACACCTGAGTTACTGTCAAGGGAAATGAAAATGCATGAAATTCATCTTGGGCATTCTAAGGGGAGGCGGGGGGGGGGGGCGGGGGGCGGGGAGAAAAGGTGTTTCCCCACTCCCTAGAGAAAACATAATTGAAATTCCCACTAAAGTCAGAATGAAAGGGAACTGGTGATGCTAAGTTATGTCAAATGTACAACAAAAATAGCAGGAAACCCTGGAGGACATCCTGCTGCATTTACTTTAGCAGAATGTCAGGCATGAAGGTAGTTATCAGTCCATTCTGAAAACTGCCCTGACTGACAGCCTGAAGACAAAAATGAACTGAAACCAAAGCCCACATTCCAATGTTCTCTAAATCTGGCAGGACCCAGCTGACCTGGTATTGTAAGCCATGGTGTTAATGGGTACTCACGACTCCAAGGCTGTGAGGAGAGGATCAGGCTCAGAGATCTCTTGCGTCTGACTGCCCTGGTCTCTGCTGAGTCGGATAATATCACATAGAGTCTGAGAAGCATTTGATTGTCTCTGAGAATAATCACAAACGACAAAAATCATCCCATTAGACTCAAAGAGGATTCCTACTCAGAATAAAGATGCTTGTGTAATAGGATAGATGAAACCCCATATTCATCACACTCCTCCTTTACTGTTTACATCTATAAAGATAAAACAAAGGGGAGAAGCTAGGTGGCTCAGTGGATTGAAAGTCAGGCCTAAAGTACAGTGAGTAAATTCTTAATTAACTAAATAGATATTTTTGATATCTAGGAATAAGTAATAGGGTTGGATGAGCTAGACTCCTTTAATTCAGACAGTGGAATCCTAATGAGATCATTGGGAAGGAATTCTCAGGTTCTCTTTGGAAGGGCAGTTAGGATTACTGGTCACACTCTTTGAGTTTGAGGCTAAGAGGGTGGACGGTTGGCAGTTTTCCTCTGATATTCCTTGAGGATTTGGGGAGATAACTGGTTGGGAATGATATCTTGTGTCTGAGAAAGACTGAAGAAGGATTCAAAGACAGAGTGAGTGTGACTCTGTTCCCTTCTCTACTAGAGGGGCAGAAGACAACATCATTTCTGTGGAATCTGCAGTGTCTGTGAAAAACTGGAACTTGGAGACTGGAGAAAGACAGAGAAGCTGAATTGATTATTTGAAGATATAAGAAATCTAAGTAGATTTTAAGTAGATTAGCTGAGTTAATTAGATATTCTATATTATAGATAGATTAAGGGGATTAGGTAAGGTCTGAGAAATTGAAAGAGAAGATTAGAAGACTGTCTCCAGAAGCCTCTCCCAGTATATCACACTCTCCTTCCAAGGATTGAACTGGAGACCTTCAGCTTTCGAGACTGACAGGCAGCCTACTGCACAAGATTCACTGGGTTTGGGCTTAGCCTCTACCTCTATCTTAGGGTCCATTATTCAGTCTGAAACTGCTAGCCTGAGATTCCCTTCAAGGTGGATTCTCACAGGAACAGGGAACAAGGACAAGCTTTGGGGTCTCCACTTACAAGCTAGTCCTAACACTTGGGGTTGATCAGATCTTACTAGGCTACTAGCCTGGGGTTTCTAGATTCCATGTTGACACCATGCTGTGGACTGACAGGTCCATGATAGATTAATGTTCTGGATGTATACTGTCTGTACCATGTTAGGAACTATACAATCACAGGAACTAGCTACTTCCCATCCCAAAACAGCCAATGAGACAAGTCCCAGATTACCTAATCCCAGACTTTATAAAAGATTGCCCTTTCTCCACCCAAGTGGAGACCCCTAGCCATCTACACTTTTGGGGCTGCCCTCCTCCCTTTTCCACAATAAAGCCTTATAGCATTACTCAACTCTGTCTCATTAGCCTCAGGTCAGACTCCCTGTCGGCCAGGTCTGACAATTCAGTTTTTGAGTCACTCATTTTTTGGGATTTCATTGTTAAATATTCATTTGCATCTCTGTCTTTTGTTTATGGTCCCTGAACTAAGGAATATTTTTTATTGCTTATGGTTTATAAAGGATATATTTATTAGTTCTACTTTTTTACATTTGCTTGCAATATCTGTGCATGGTCAACTTTTGTTCAAGGCTCTATGTGGTGCTGAGAAATATGCATTCTCATTTGCAGTTCCATTTAACAAGCTGTCATAAGTTTTTGTTGAGCTCCATGTTTTTCCACCTTTCTGTTAAAATTATCCAAACAGAGATAAGGACATCAAATTCTTCTGTACCTTTTATGTTATCATGTCTTGTTGTAGCTCAGTTAATGCTTCCTTTGGGAATCTGGAACATATATGTTTACTGCTGATTGTGATTGTTTACCCTGTATCCAGCAGAAAGTCATTTCTTTGTATATTCCTTTTTATTTTTTGAATGTTTGCTTTTGCTTCATCAGATAGAATGATTGCAGCTCCTGCTTTTTAGGATTCATCTGATATGTAATAAGCTTCTTCCATATCTTCTAGGTTTTAATTTGTTTCTTTGTTATTTAAATATATTCCTTGGAAGTGAAAGATTAGAGAGGGGTTGGCTTTCTTCTCCAATCTGTCATGGATTCATTATAATAGACTGTCTAATCTTATCACATTTAAAGTTATAAGCATGAGGTTTATATTTCCTCCATTTGTCTCTTATGCTGCTTTTTTCTCCAAGTTATACTGTAAATAGTACTCTTCAGTTTTAGCTGAGCCTTTTTTTAAACCTTTACCTTTCGTCTTGGAGTCAATACTGTATATTGGCTCCAAGACAGAAGAGTGGTAATGGCTAGGCAATGGGGGTCAAGTGATTTGCCCAGGGTCACACAGCTGGGAAGTGTCTGAGGTCAGATTTGAACCTTCTCTAGGCTTGTAGCTGAGCCTTTTTTAAGGCTTCATTATTCCCATTGGCTCTCTTCCCCTCACCCCTGATTCCCAGGTTTTGTTAGTTCTCCCTTTCCCTTTGGAATTTTTTTTTTAAACCCTTACCTTCCGTCTTGGAGTCAATACTGTGTATTGGCTCCAAGGCAGAAGAGTGGTAAGGGCTAGGCAATGGGGTTCAAGTGACTTGCCCAGGGTCACACAGCTGGGAAGTGGCTGAAGCTAGATTTGAACCTAGGACCTCCCGTCTCTAGGACTGGTTCTCAATCCACTGTGCTACCCAGCTGCCCCCTCCCTTTGGAATTTTGATGATTAATTCCACTTTCTTTCCTGCTTTTATCTAGTTATTTGGTTCTTCCTTTTTTTCCTCTCATTAAGTACCTTCCCCAACTTCTCTTAGCCTTAAACTAATACTGTTTGTTAGTTTTTTTTAAAATTTCATTTGATGTGCTCCTTTCCAGAGAAGATTTCTCTTGATCTCTTCACTTTCCACTGTCTATTCTAGACCCTCAACCTCTGGTTCAGGCTCCTATAATTATCTAGTCTCTTCTCTGGAAGAAAATAGTCCTCATGGACTTTGTATCTATTCTGGGCTCTTCCCTCTGGGCAGTTTCTTCCACAGTCTGGTGGAACTTGCTTTGTAGATTCCAATTTTCCATTATACCTCATTCCCAGAACAAAGCCAATTCTTATGGGTGACAGAGATGACACAGCCTGATGGAAAATCCCCCCCCCCCACTCCATAGTTGATAATGAAGCCCACCACTAAGGCCTTTCCCCTATCACTTTCTTTCTGGTCTAGAAACCTCCCCCTAAAATCCTTTCCTTCTGTTTTCCATGGGTACCAATTACACCCAGAGTAAAGGTAGGACCAGTCCTCCATGGACAATGCTCACCTCCTTTTACTCATGGGGCATTCATCAGTAGAAGTCCCCCTTTATGGCTTTAAGGGTTCCTCTTCCCTGTCTCACTCCTCTTTTGTAATGTGTCCCCCACCCTCCACTTCCCGCACTGATTCACCTGGGTCTGTCCTGCTTCTCCATCCTGACCTCCACCTGACTTCTCCCTTCACCCCACATCCTTGTATACTTTTAGGAAGAAGTCTCTTGCTAATCTACTATCTCTAGTCTGCTATTGTTTATAGCTTATGCATTAATTTTTCCTTCTTGCATTTCTGTTGTTTGGGGTATTGGAGAAGCAAATAAAATCTTCAGGTGCAGGTTTTCTTTCTAAGAATGTTCAAATGCTTTTTTATTGAATGTCCAGGTTTCTAGGCTGAACACCTTAGTCCACTCTCCTTCATTTTCTGATGCAAATCAGTCTTGCATTAGTTGGATTTCCTTCCCTTTGTATTTGAAGGTCTTTCTTCAGGCTACTTAAAGGACCTATTGTTTCCTAATTAAATTGTTAAAATTAACCAATATGTTTACTAGAATTTGCAATCTTCCCCCACCTCCAAGTGATCACTGAATCTCTTTCCACTGGTACTTCATTTTCCATATTCAAAAGTTCTATGGGAGTTTTCTTGTAATATTTCTTGCATTAATGCTGTTGGGTTTCTTACTTCTCCTGTTCTGGGAGGTCTATGATCCTTAGATTCTTTCCAGGCATCCTGTCCTTAAGATCATTAGGTTTCATTTGCATAGACAGGAGCTACACTGTCCTCCACTTCTGTGAGTTTGCATTCCCATCAACAGTTTTCACTTGCTTCTTTGCTGAGATTCCCTCTCTCAAATTCACCTTTTTTTCTATTCTGACAATTATTTTTTCTGGGTAGGATATACATTCTCCTTTTATTTCAAATCCACTTAGGAAGCAAGTATTGGGGTTCCATGTTCTCAAATTTGGCAAAGTCCTCTCATCAAGTGCTTGGTCATTTTCCTTTGTTTTGCAGTATTTATGCATAGATGCTAAAACTCATTAACAGGATCTGGAAGCCATATTTCCTTCTGCTAGTAAAGTTGTCCGAGTTGATCTTATCTGCTTATGTTTAGGGTCTCTGAGTTTTTTTCTTCCTGAGATCCTGGGTCACATCTGTCCTTTTTCCTTATTTTCCCTAAGAGCCTGGGTCATGTCTGCCCTTTTTTCCCTTATTTTCCCTTATTATTCATCTTCTAACTCCTTCCCCTCTGATAGTGGTTTCCCTAGAGGTTGTATCTCAAACCTTGGTTTCCTCCCACAATGGCAGATTCATGGTTTACCAGCTTGTGTTTCTGTCCCTAGAGACTTCTGGGGGCAGACCTGGGCTCTTTCCCACAGGCTTTGTGTAGTATCACATAGCTATCCTCCCTACTTCCCAACCCCACATATATACAGTGTCTTGTCCTATTCCTTCTGTTCTCCCCCACATAGGAAAACAGACCCTCCTTCATTCATAGTAGTACAGCCAGGTCACTCAAGGAGCAGTGTGCTTACAAACAGACCACCTGAGTAGGAATATCCACTTCTAAACCTTCTGTCATCTTGCCATACAATGTAACCAAAAAACGCTGGCCTCTCAATGGTTATGCATGACTGTGGGGAGCCCATGGCCTTCCCAGCTCTTTCTGAGGAGTGTCACACTGCTCACACTTTCTACTCACATCTTCATCCTGGCTTGAGTGGATCAGCTGCACAAGCCTCTCGATGACGTTCTCTTCATTCAGCCACTAAAAAGAGAAAAAGGCCTTGGGTCAAGCATTTCTGTCAACAACCAGCAATGATAAAAAAATGAGAAATGTGTGCCAGGCCCTAGACTAGTCAATGTAGACATAAAGACAAGGAAAAGAGCCCCTGGACACAAGGAGCCCTCAGGAGAGAAGTGGTAAAGTGGAAAGAGCATTAGTATTAGAATTATTAGAAGTATTAGAACACAGGCCTGTCTCTGTCACATATAATTTGGGTGACCAGGGTCAGTAACATACTCTCTGGGACTCGGCTTCCTCACATGGAAAATAAGGTTCTAGATTTGCTCTTCCCTTCCCCTCTTAGCTCTACAGCTGTGGTTTGATAATACTACAGTTCCTGTATATAGACAAATAACTATAAGGTTAATGGAGGTAAAGGGGAGGGGGAGGGAGAGAGAGAGAGAGACAGGGACAGAAGAGAGGAGAGGAGAAAGAATGAAGAGAGAACAATGTGGGTAGAGTCATGTCAGGGTAGGTTTCTTTTTTAATAATGATGTATTTTTAACATTTTTTTTAAACTTTGAGTCAGGATGGGTTTCTAAGTGTTGTGGGGGGCTTGAGGTGAGCCCTTGGGGTTTGGGATGGGAACTTTTTGCAAGAATGCAAGACTCCAAAACATGGCTTAAAAATAAGAGGAATTTATTAATTTAGAGGATAATGTTGAAAGGCCAGGAGACAAGCTCAGATGTGTACTAATGCCTCCCTGAGAGGATGGATTGAGCCTTTTTAGACTCTATTGATCACAGGTTCTATGTAACCAGAGAAGGGTATGAATTCAGGCAGAAGTGGGGGTGGAGGTGTTGGTCACCTGACTGGGGTCAGAGCCATGTCTTATGTTCCAAAGACATTGGATTTGGCTGGGCATAGTTTAGGGAGCAAGTAGATGTCCTAGAAATAACAGCAACAGTAGGAACAACAATAACAGTGGCAATCCTAAACATCTATATGGCACCCACTAATACCAGGCCCTGTGCTAAACCCTGTCCAATTCTAATCTCCATGGTTCATGCCTCTATGGCTTTCTAATTATAAGTTTGAACCAATATTCCCATTCCTTGCCTTGCGACTTATAAAGCCCACCTGCACCCATCCCTGAGGTCCTCTAGGATCTTCCTGTTCTCAACTCTTCTGCAAACCTTGCTCTATTCCGAATCTTCCCTTTCATCCTGAAATTTCTCCATAATCTTTTCTTCTCCTAGTCCTTGGCTTCAACCTGGGGGGAGGGGGGGCATTATTTCATGTTACTCCCTCTTTATACACCATATATGCCAGGGAAAAAATTCATTCTGATTCCACTTCCCCAACTTTATTCTGCCTTAATGTAAGTCATCTCCTATGCCTGGAGAGTGGAAAAATGCTACAAAAAGGAATGAAGAGAGAGGGGGAGGGAGGGAGGGAGGAAGGGTTTAATAAGTGAGCACTTGAAGTTAAAACAAATATGAAGCTCAATGAAGAAGACGGAACTGGATACACTGGCAAAAGAAAAAACCATGAAGTGATGCTGACTTGGTCCACCTCAAATTTAGGTTATATAATGTTCCATAATCTCAACTGAGCCTTCACTACTGCAATGTTGGGGTCAGTGTACACTGTCTGACTGTAGCTGGTCAGATCATTATGAAACTCTAATACTCTACCATAGATTGGGTACAAATAACTCACATGAACACTGGGGATGGAGATGATGTCTCCAAATATATGGATCTCATAGCAGGTGGGGGAATTCATCTACTGACTAATTCTGCTATGCTCAAAGGGCACAGTGCCTTTCTGGTCCTATGCCAGAGTTTCCCATGTCTCCTAGTCAATAGCTTTCTCCCTAATTTCCTTGGCCCATCCAGACAGATTTCCTATCCCACCTTGTGTGGGAGCCTCATGTGGCCTGGCTAAACAGTTCAAGTTGGTTCAGACACAAGAAGCATCAAGGGAAAATGAAGTTTCCAGAAGGCAGAGGAGAGAAGGCCTTGAGAAAAGACAAACTAAGCAGAGGCCATCATCCTAAGAAAATAGTGCTGTAAGGGCTGACTGGGCATAAAATGTATTGGGGAAAAATACTGTGTCCCTGACAATCCACAGGATTAGAGATACCAAGGCAATAATTTTGTGTTCCCTTTCTCCTGTTGGACTCTAGCATGGAAGTCTGAAGTCTTTTTCCTTTTGGCATAGGGAAAATCTATTTACCTTTCTTGTTTCAAACATTTACTTTATCCTTATAAACTGTGTTAAACATAGACGTTTGCTAGTCTGAGAGTATTTACTGGAAATATGGTTTGGAGGAAACAATTGTGAAAGGGGAACAACCCTGAGAAAACAGAAATTTAACAATGAAGTGTTTTGCCAGAGCTATCTCTGGCTGGGGGCTCAGAGCTAAAAATATATTCTTTAGTTACAACTTTCCAAGAAAAAGAGACTGTTTATATACGGCAGAGCATCTAGAGAATGAGTCAGTAGTAGGGCAGGCAGTGAATAAGGGTGGAAAAATAATAACCTTGGTCCACCATCCCACCACTACTACACAGGGATAGCCATATTCTTGATATCTTCCCATACAAATGTTCCACTTCCTTTACTCTGAAATACCATTATCTTTCCATAACATCTATCTTTCCTTCTCTCACTATCCCTTATGCTTCCAATCATGATACCTTTCTGCTTTTCCAGACTATTGCCCCTGTTCTGGTTTTATTTTCCTCACTTCAACATCGTCACCTTTTAGTTAACCAGGTCAATTTTACACTGACTTCTACCCTTGAGTCCTTTTTTCCCTTGTTCATTCTTTACAAAACTAACAATGGCCCAGTCTTACCATCTGCCTTCTCCATTTTTACTTACGTGCTGCTGAATGCTGATGGAGGAAATCTCATTAAATTGTGCTAACTTGGGTCACCACAAACTTATGCTACATAAATCTCAAATGGACTGTCAGTGATGCAAATCAATTTATTTACTTTTCTATTTTATTTTACTATTGACTCTCCTATTCTAAGGCTCTGTCCTGGACCCTTCTTTTCTTCTCCCTAGCATTTCACTTGGTGATCTCATCAACTCCCAGGCTTTAAATGATCATCTCAGCTCTCAAGTCTATTTGTCTAGACCTAGTCTCTCTCCCAACTGTTAGTCCAGCATCTCCAACTGCCTTTTAGAAATGTCAAGTTAGACAACTTGCAGACATCTTATACACATGTTCATAACTGACTTCATCTTTACTTTCAAATTTTCATTTTTTCTCAGTCTCCCAGGCTCATAAACTATTCTTCCTTGGAGGCTCATTCTCTCTTCCCTATAACCAATCAGTGGTTGAATTCTATCCTTTCTGATTTCATGGCATCTCTTCTATATACCCCTTTCTCTCCTCCAACACTGCAACAAAGCACCCTAGCATCCTTCATCACCTCCCAACTGGACTATTTTAATAGGCTTCAACTGGTTTCTATGCATCAAGATTTCCCTTTCTAATTCATCCTCCACTCAGATGTCAAAATGATTGTCCTAAAATGTAGATCTGTGTCACACTGAACACCACCCCCCCTGCCCGCCACTCAATAAAACTCCAGAGACTATTATTTCAAGGACCTCTTCATGATAACCTGGCTCTTTTCTAGTCCTCTGAGAACTATTCTCCTCCATGGACTCTATGATCTAGTAACATTGGTCTTCTTATACATTCTACTCCGTCTCCTGATGGGGCATTTTCACTAGCTGTCCCCCCATGGCTGGAATGCTCTTCCTCCTTATCTTCCCCTCAAAGTTTTCCTAATTTCTTTCTCACCTTCTACAAAAACTTTCTGCCAGGCTTAATCTTAGTATCTTTCCTCTGAGATCACTCTCAATTTATTCTAACTGTATCTTTTGTACAGACTTACTGTCTCCCCCATAAACTGGAAACTTCTTGAAATCAGGGGCTGTTTATCTTTTTTTTTTTTTGTATCCTACATAGTGAGTGCTTATTAAAGCTAGCTGACTGACTGGTCCCCTACACAACATCACTCCAAACTTTTTCTTCTCTCACAAGTCTTTTAAGAGTCATTTCTGCAGAGGAATTATTCTCATGCTTTTGTTGGGGGGGAGGGGAAGAACCTGAGGCCACCCATTTAGAATTACCTCATCTCTAATTCTATATTTTTTATTACCTCGACATCACCTCTCACTTTCTCTTCCTTTGCCCCAGTCTCTGAAGAAAAAGTAGCAATCCTTCTGCTTGCCAAGCCCAATCCCTTTCTATGAACACTTGTTCATTTGAAAATTCATTCTATTTCAACCTGTCTTTACCCATTAGCTCCTTTCCTACTGCCTACAAATACACCCAAGTTTCTCTATCCCTAAAAATTTTTTATTTGACCGTACCATTCCCTTAAGCTATCATCCTATTTTTCTCTTCACAATCACTCTTCTAAAAAGTTGTGCAAAAATCGAAAGTGACAGACCATTGAACTAATAAATAAGATTAGAAGCTGGTATTTTGAAAAAACAAACAAAATAGACAAAGTACTGGTCAATCTAATTACAAAAAGGAAAGAAGAAAACCAAATTAACAGTATCATAGACAAAACGGGGAACCTCACCTCCAATGAAGAGGAAATTAAGGCAATCATTAAAAACTATTTTGCCCAACTAAATGGCAATAATTATGCCAATCTAGGTGATATGGATTAATATTTACAAAAATATAAATTGCCTAGATTAACAGAAGAAGAAATAGAATTTTTAAATAATCCCATATTGGAAAAAGAAATTGAACAGGCCATCAAAGAACTCCCTAAGAGAAAATCCCCAGGGCCTGATGGATTCACAAGTGAATTCTATCAAACATTCAAAGAACAGCTAATTCCAATACTATACAAACTATTCGACATAATAAGCAAAGAGGGAGTTCTACCAAATTCCTTTAAGACACAAATATGATCCAAAGCCAGGCAGGTCAAAAACGGAGAAAGAAAATTACAGACCAATCTCCTTAATGAACATAGATGCAAAAATCTTAAATACGATACTAGCAAAAAGACACCAGCAAATGATCAGGAGGGTTATTCACTATGATCAGGTAGGATTTATACCAGGAATGCAAGGATGGTTCAATATTAGGAAAACCATCCACATAATTGACCATATCAACAAGCAAACCAACAAAAACCACATGATTATCTCAACAGACGCAGAAAAAGCCTTTGACAAAATACAACACCCATTCCTATTGAAAACACTAGAAAGTATAGGAATAGAAGGGCCTTTCCTAAAAACAATAAACAGTATCTATTTAAAACCATCAGCCAGGGGGCATCTGGGTGGCTCAGTGGATTGAGAGTCAGGTCTAGAGACAGGAGGTCCTAGGTTAAAATCTGGCCTCAGACACTTCCCAGCTGTGTGACCCTGGGCAAGTCACTTAACCCCTATTGCCTAGCCCTTACCCCTCTTCTGCCTTGGAGCCAATACACAGTAATGACTCCAAGACAGAAGGTAAGGGCTTAAAAATAATAATAATAAAAAAATAAAACCATCAGCCAACATCATCTGCAATGGGGATAAATTAGATGCATTCCCAATAAGATCAGGAGTGAAACAAGAATGCCCATTATCACCTCTATTATTTAGCATTGTACTAAAAACACTAACAGTAGCAATTAGAGAAGAAAAAGAAATTGATGGTATTAAAATTGGCAATGAGGAGACCAAGCTATCACTCTTTGCAGATATGATGGTCTACTTAAAGAGTCCTAGAGATTCAACTAAAAAGCTAGTTTAAATGATCAACAATGTTAGCAAAGTTGCAGGATACAAAATAAACTCACATAAGTCATCAGTATTTCTATATATATCCAACACATCACAGCAACAGGAATTAGAAATAGAAATTCCATTCAAAATCACCCTAGACAATATAAAATACTTAGGAATCTATCTCCCGAGACAAACACAGGAACTATATGAACAAAACACTTTCCACACAATTAAAACCAGATCTGAGCAATTGGAAAAACATTAACTGCTCAAGGGTAGGATGAGCTAACATAATAAAAACGACCATCCTACCCAAACGTATCTATTTATTTAGTGCCATACCCATCAAACTTCCAAAAAATTTCTTTACTGAATTAGAAAAAACCATAACAAAGTTCATTTGGAAGAATAAAAGATCAAGGATACCCAGGGAAATAATGAAAAAAAAAATACAAAGGAAGGTGGCCTTGCAGTCCCAGATTTCAAACTATATTATAAAGCAGTGGTCATCAAAACAATTTGGTACTGGCTAAGAGACAGAAAGGAGAATCAATGGAATAGACTTGGGGTAAGGGACCTCAGCAAAACAGTCTATGACAAACCCAAAGATCCCAGCTTTTGGGACAAAAATCCACTATTCGACAAAAACTGCTGGGAAAATTGGAAGACAGTGAGGGAGAGATTAGGTTTTGGATCAACACCTCAGACATACACCAAGATAAACTCAGAATGGGTGAGTGACTTGAACATAAAGAAGGAAACTATAAGTAAATTAGGTGAACACAGAATAGTATACATGTCAGACCTTTGGGAAGGGAAAGATTTCACAACCAAGCAAGACTTAGAAGGAGCCACAAAATGTAAAATCAATAATTTCAACTACATCAAATTTAAAAAGTTTTTGTACAAACAAAAACCAATGTAACCAAAATCAGAAGGGAAATAACAAACTGGAAAACAATCTTCATAACAAAAACCTCTGACAAAGGTCTAATTACTCAAATTTACAAAGAACTAAATCAATTGTACAAAAAATCAAACCATTCTCCAATTGATAAATGGGCAAGGTACATGAACAGGCAATTCTCAGTCAAAGAAATCAAAACCATTAATAAGCACGTGAAAAGGTGTTCTAAATCTCTTATAATGAGAGAAATGCAAATCAAAACAAATCTGAGGTATCACCTCACACCTAACAGATAGGCTAACATGACAGCAAAGGAAAGTAATGAATGCTTGAGGGGCTGTGGTAAAATTGGGACATTAATGCATTGCTGGTGGAGTTGTAAATTGATCCAACCATTCTGGAGGGCAATCTGGAACTATGCCCAAAAGACTATCTGCCCTTTGATCCAGCCATAGCACTGCTGGGTTTGTACCCCAAAGAGATGATGAGGAAAAAGACGTATACAATAACATTCATAGCCGCGTTCTTTGTGGTGGCAAAAAATTGGAAAATGAGGGGATGCCCTTCAATTGGGGAATGGCTGAACAAATTGTGGTATATATTGGTGATGGAATACTATTATGCTCAAAGGAATAATAAAGTGGAGGAATTCCATGGGGACTGGAACAACCTCCAGGAAGTGATGCAGAGTGAGAGGAGCAGAACCAGGAGATCATTGTACACAGAGATGGATACACTGTGGTACAATTGAATGTAATGGACTCCTCCATTAGTGGCAATGCAGTGATCCTGAACAACCCGGAGAGATACAGGAGAAAAAACACTATACACATTCAGAGGAAAAATTGTGGGAGTGAAAACAGCAAAGAAAAACAACCGCTCAATGACATGGGTCAAGGGGATATGGTTGGGGAGGTAGACTCTAAATGAACATCCTAATGCAAATACCAACAACATGGAAATGGGTTCTGATCAAGGACACATGCAATACCCAGTGGAATTGTGTGTTGGCTATGAAAGGGTGGGGGGAGGGGAGGGAGGAATAGAAAATTATTTTTGTAACCAAGGAATGTTTGAAATTGACCAAATTAAAAAAATGAAAAAGAAAAAAGAAATAAAAAGGTGTGCACACTTACTGTCTCTTCTTTCTTTTCTCTAACTACTTAACCTCTTGCAATTTAGTTTCTAATCTCATCAATAAATAAGTCTTCAAAGTCTCAACTGCCATATCTGATGGCCTTTTCCCAATCATCTTTCTTGGCCTCTCTGCAGCCTTTGACACTGGTGATCTTCCTAGAGCAGCATTGGTGAAGGTTTTTTAGTTCAAGTGCCCAGAGGGAAAATTCAAGCTGTCTGTGAGCCTCCCCTCCATTACCCAAGAGTGGAGGGAGGAAGTGCTTGCTTTGGGGGGCTATACAGAGGGGTGGAGCATGCAAAAAATGTCCTTGGGCACTGGGAAGAGGGGGAAGGGAGCAGCTCCCTGGTGCCAGCTGGGCACACATGCCCAGGTGCAGGGCACACACTTCACCAGCACTCTCTAAAATATTCTCTACTCTCTGGTTTTCATTCTCCCCTCTAGAAGATCAGGCTCCACAACAGAATTGTCATTCATGTCTCATCATTATATGCAGATGTTGTTGCCTTTGTTCTGAGCCTACTCTTCTCTCTTTAATCTTTCCTAACAATCTCATCAGCTTCCACATGGATTGGCTTTCAGGATTTTGCTGCAAATGACTTCCAACTCTGGCTGTCCAAACTTAGTCTATTTCCCAAACTCCAGGGTCATGTTGCCAACTTGCCTGTTCTATATCTCTAACTCATGTTTCCTAAGCATCTGGCATCTCAAACTCAACACATCCCAATCAGAATCCATTATTTTCCCCCTCTCTTCCTCTAAACCCCCATAGTCCTGTCAAGGAGGCCCAACCATCCTTCTAATCAACCAGGTTCACAACCTCAGAATCATTCCTGACAGCACCTTCCTCTTTTTTTTGTTATCTAATCAGCTGCCAATTGTTGCTATCCACATCTTCTTCTTTTCTCACATGGTCACTACCCTCGGTTGGGCTCATATTATATATATATATATACACACACATACACACATATATATATATTTATATTTATATTTTAATTCTTACCTTCCATCTTAGAATCAATACTGTGTATTCATTCCAAGTCAAAAGAGCAGTAAGAGCTAGGCAATGGAGGGTGGGGTAAGTAACTTGCTCAGCATCACACAGCTAGGCAGTGTCTAAGGCCAGGTTTAAACCCAGGATATCCCTTCTCTAAGCCTGGCTCTCAATCCACTAAGTCACGAGCATAAAGGTATTATCATGCTCCTCCCCTGTTCCGGAAACTCCAGTGGACGGTCCCTCTTTCCAATTATGAATGCTTCTGCATGGTTTTTAAAGCTCTTTAGAATCTGGCACCAGGCTCCCTTCTCAACTATCTGACAATATCACTCCCTCTCCCATACTTTCTGGCCTGCCCTCCTCAGCCCACCAATATTCCTTAGCTCAGATGCACCCTCCTATCTCTCCTTTTGCTAGAACTCACACCACTCCCAGGCCTTTTGTTTCTACTCTATATACATTTTGTGTTTACTCTTCTGAGTTTATGCTGTTTCCCCCAAAATCAGAAGCAAGTCCCTTGAGGGTGGTTGGCTTTGTTTGGGCTCTATATCCCCCAGTGTCTAACACAAAGTCGAGCATTAACAGGAGCTTACTGAATAAATGAGTCAGGATCCAAAAAAGTCTTTACTATCTAGAACACTGACCCAATGATACCTGTTTGCTAGTTTGTTTTTGACCAGACCTGTTGTTGTTAATCTGTGTAGTGAGTTCCAGCTTACCAAATAACATCAACAATGCTAACTAAGTCACACCTTTTCTGCAAATTTCTTGCAGTTCAGAGGTGTAGTGACCTACCTAGGGTCACCCAGAGGTAAGACTTGAATCCAGTTCTCCCTGTGCTGTGCTGCCTTGAGACAAAAGTGAAGAGGGATAGATGTAAAGTCTTCCATTGCAGTTCAAAAATTAACTCATAATTATGCTCAAAGGGCTTTAAAAGAATGCATGTCCTTTGATACAGCAATACCACTACTGGGTTGTCCTTTTCCTTGAGCCACACCACACTGGGTCCAGTCATGGCCATGGCCATCCTGGAAAGCCACTGATTAGCTCCAACATATCCAGGTGAGAGCAGTCAGTCTGATAAGGTTTTGAGTTCATGTTATGGAACTAGGAAGTTTGGCCTGGAGAACTGGAAGCTGGGGGCTTGGGATGACCACATACTAGTCATCTGAGTGTCTGAGGGGCTGTCACGGAGGAAGATGATGAGCCTCATTCTGTCTGGCCTCAGAAGGCAGAACCACAAGCAGTTACAGGAAGTGGCAAAGAGACAAATGGAAGTGTCAATGGTCAGGAAAATATTTCTAACTGTCTGAACCATCCTGAAGGGGAATAGAAACCAGAGGAGTCCTGGGTCCCTCTCTCACTGGAGGTCTGTAGGCAAGGCTGGCTGGATGACCACTCATCAAGTGGGTTACAGAAAGAATTTTGTTCCATATTTGGGGTAGAATTATATAGCCACTAAAGTCCCTCCCAAGTCTGAAATTGTAAATCACCTGAATGTCGCGTAAGAGCTGGGCATTGAAATCTCACTTGAAATGCTTTAGGATGGCTAAAATACAAGTATCTGTTTTATTAATACTAAACAATGTACACATTTGACTACTTATACTCCAAGGATCACTTCTTCCCTTGTATGAAAGGTGTCCCTCTCCCATTGGTTTACCCCTGCCTGTCAGTGATGCCATCTATCTGTCCTCTAACACAGTTGCTCTACACAGCACAATCCCTGGAAGCAATTTCTCTAGTCACTCAAGAAGAACAAGATTAAAATAGATCCAAGGGACAGGGACTAGAGAGCTCTCCTTCATGGCCTTTTCCCCTCTCCCTAGAGGACAATGAGACAAAGGTTTATGGTTTAGCAATCTTTGAGGTTACTAGGTGGATAGTAGTATTAATGGTTGTGATCTTTTTCCAATCAGTTGCCAAATCAATCTATTCTGCTTTCAGAGTACGTTTTGCAGACACCCCCCCGACCCCAATCCCTTCTTCTCTGACACTGTCCTCACCCTGACAAACAGGTTCTCATCATCTCAGACCTGGACCAATTTTAAAGCTTGTTGGTTGGTCTGCCTGTCTCCAGGCCACCTTCCACTCAGCTATCAAAGTGATCTCTCTAAAGCCAAGATCTGACCATGTCACCCCCTATTCTGTAAGCTCCAGGAGTTCTCTATTGCCTCTAGACTTAAATATGAAGCTCTGTTTGGCATTCAAAGGCCTTTGAAACCTGGTTCCACCTCCCTTTTCTTGTCTTCTTTCACCTTTACTCCCCTTGCTGTAGTAGCATGAGCATCTTTGCTTTCCCTTGCACACAGGATAGGAAATAGTCCATTTCCTGACTGGGCACTCTTCCAAGCTGTGCCCCTTCCTCATCTCTTTCTCCTGGCTTCCTTTATTTCCTTCTAGTTCCAGGTCAAATCTCCCCTTCAGCCAGAAGCTTTTCCCAGGTCCCCTCAATGCTGGTACCTTCACTAGATGCTTCTCTCCAACTTATCCACTCCACTATATTACTTTTTTGATACTTCATTATTTGTTCACTCAACTCCATATGTCTCTCACTTAAGACTTTAAACTCCTTAAGGACAAGGCCTATCTTTATCTTTCCCTGTATCCTTAGCACTTAGTTCAGTGCCTGGGGCATAAAGAAAGCTTAAGGAATGCCTGCCAATTCACTGAGCTTCTTCATCTATCTCCTCTTTTTCTCTGGGCTCTCTGGAGCACATCCCACTTACAATGCCTCTCCTTTGACCTTGCTGAACTTCACCCAAATGGTTTCTGCTGTATCCTTTCTCCCTTCCCCTATCCCTTATGGATTTCCTCCCATGAGTTAGCTTGGTAATGGGGTACCACGCTCTCCCTATGGCCCTAATTTAGTGACCCCTATGCGGCCAATGCTCAGAAAGATCTCTTTCTCAAAGAATCCATTAATGAGAATAAGTTGGGCCATAAAAGAAATGAAAGTCCTTTCCCATTATTATTAGGGATCAACTGCCTGATAATTGAAAACACAGGAAAGTGGTCCCCAGCAGAAAAATGTTTACAATACCACCGGTGGTTTGCTTTTATTTTTTAACTGGAAGAAACAAATAGGGGAAATTAAAAGGAAGGCAATAAGCATATATTGTAAATCAGCTCTTTCTATTTAACAAGGAGATTAAATATTTCCTGGCTGAAGAATTTTCTTGGTCTCCTTGTTTTGGTGACTATTTTGCCTTTTGTAAAACTCTCTAAGCAACTGTGATAGAATCATCATTTTTACTTATGTCCACTGCTCATGTCTTAGATTCAATGGCTAATTGAAGCAGGTTACGTGGGAGCTATCTTCTGTGTTATCTTCTCTTTTCTAGTCTTCCTACTGTTCAAGTATTATCTTTGACCACTGCCCTAACCAGTGGCTAATCTCACTATACATGGACAGCTGACTACAAACCAGTCATTTCCTGTATGGTAAAATAGGATTAATGTCATTTTCTAAAAAAAGTGACATCCTTTGTGCTCATTACATTCAACGCCTCTGAATTCTCTTCTTGCAGAAAGCATTTGTAACAGACAGGCTTCAGAGGAAACTCTAAGCTTCTGGCAGCTTTTAAATCTTGAGCCCTAGATATTTGGTACATGCAATATTTATATAATATGATATATAATAAACAAATGGTCAAACCAATAGAATTCTTTTGGTAGAAACTCCAGACCTCAAGAGATGTTCCTCACGGAGGGGTGGGGTGATGTGGGCTAGAGTCAGATTGGAGTATTACTATAGTGGGATAAATGGCAAACTTTCTAGATAAATGAGGTGATGCAGAGGGAAGAATGGAAGATCATGCCAAGGCTATGAATCTGGGAGATTGGACAAATGGTAGTACCCTAAACAGAGACAGGGAAGTTTAGATAGGGACTAGGTCAGGCAGGAATGAGAATCATTTCTGTTTTGGCTAATACTGAGCTTGAGATATCACTGGACTATCCAGTGATATGTCTATCCAGTGAAATGTCACCAGTTGGTGATGATATAAGATTGATGTTCAGGGGGCAGCTGGGTAGCTCAGTGGATTGAGAACCAGGCCTAGAGACGGGAGGTCCTAGGTTCAAATCCGGCCTCAGCCACTTCCTAGCTGTGTGACCCTGGGCAAGTCACTTGACCCCCATTGCCTAGCCCTTACCACTCTTCTGCCTTGGAGCCAATACACAGTATTGACTCCAAGACGGAAGGTAAGGGTTTAAAAAAAAAAAAAAAAAGATTGATGTTCAGGGGACAGTTTGGGGCTGAATATATAGAACTGAGATGCCTCTGAATAGAGGTTATAATTATACTCATAGAAACTGATAAGGTCCCCAAGAGAAGGGGGACCAGGATGGAGCCTTCAGGAATGCCTGCAGTAGAAAGGCTTGATATGGATGATGAACTGGGAAATAAGTCTGAGAAGGAGCAGTCAAGACAGTGAGGAATTCCAGGAAGAAGGGGATTATAAAAACCCAAAGAAGAGAGAATAGCCAAGATAGTAGTAAATGCAGAAGAGGAGTGAAAACATTTGACAGCTTACAAAGGAAAAGCCAAAAATCATCTTTTTTTTAAAAGAATGCTGCCCCCCATTTGACATGTATTTGGCATGAATATGAGTGGCCAAGACAGATTAAGAAGGATAAGCCAGGAAGCAGCTAGAATCAATGGAAAACTGGTCATATGGCTCATTGGTAATTCTGAAGAGATTGGCTTCAGCAGAGTGATGAAATCAGAAGCCAGAATACAAAAGATTGAGTAGAGCAGCAAATGCAGACCGCTTTTTCTAGGAATGTGGTTGTGAAAGAGAAGGAAATCTAGAACAATAGCATATTTTCCAAATATACACATGATTCCCAGTGAGTTTTACAGTATGTTTTATTTTGTTTTGATATTTCAAAGAAAGCGACTCTTAAGTATGTCAGTAGGATATGGCCCAGTAATATAATCATTGAGTTGCAAAGTATCACCAGTTTTTCAAATCTAATTGAATCTTGTGAGACTGCTTGCTTTTCAGGAACTTTAGATCAGTTATGGTCCTACAAATGCCAGAATATTAAACCTCTTTCCCCAAAGCTAACAAAAGCAACAGTTTTAAATTCTTGTGATTTTGTGCCAATTTAATGGGTAGAAGCTGATATCATGAGACTGTCCTGATCTGCTCTTCTGAGTAGTGAGGAATTTGAACATCATTCTATGTCATTTGTTTGGGGCCATGGCACTGGTAGGTAGACTGCCTACCCCACGTGTCTGGAATACTCTGCCTCCTGAGGCCCTGGACTTTCATTTCATTTCATGGGCTCCTAGGCAATGGGGGTTAAGTGACTTGCTTAGGTCACACAGCTTGAAAGTGTCTGAGGCCAGATTTGAACCTAGGACCTCCCATCTCTAGGTCTGGCTCACAATCCACTGAGCCACCCAGCTGCCCCCCCAGAACCTTTTTTTGCCTGTCTTTCTATCTCCATTACTTGACACAGTGTTAAATAAATGTTGTCCCTTGACTATTGACTAATCTCTCAATATTTAGAAATAAATATTGATATTTGAGCAACTACTTTTATAAAATTAGCAAATTTTTTTTACAAAAAGCAATCACTTTCTGGTGCTATTTTCTAGGGAGCTTATTACTGGTCTATCTAATTTCTTCAAATATTTGACATAACTTGTTTTGTTAATGTTGTCATTTCATAGTTTTGCAATTATCAGTTTAAATTCACAAAATTAATTAACATGGAATTATGTGTAGTTCTCTCTGACAACTTTGTAGATTTCTTTTGCCCATTTTATGAGCTCCTTTAATTAGTTTCTAGTGCTTAAAATTTGTTTTCTCAAAATTCAAAACTATATTAGTGATTAGAGAGTATTACTGGAGCAGCTAGATGACTCACTGGATAAAGAGCCAGGTCTGGAGACAGGAGATCCTAGGTTCAAATTTAATTTCAGGTTCTTCCTAGCTTTGTGACCCTGGGCAAATCACTTAACACCAATTGCCTAGCCTGTTCTGTTCTGCCTTAGAACTGATACCTATTGATTCTAAGAAAAAAGGCAAGGTTTTCTATAAAAATAAAATCAGTCTTATACCTTGTAATGTTGGAATTTATAAAATATTTTAGAGAATTCCATCTTTAGTTCTTCCATGTCAGAGTACTACAGGTCCTATTTGCACAGTGCAATCTGCCTACAGTAATTCTAGCTCAGAAACCAGGCAGGAAGGTAGTTCAAGGCACTACCATCTCAGTATCACTGAGATCCCAGAATTTTTTTTAAAAGAAAGGATATAATGCTGATAGAAAAAAATCTATACTGCAAGTGGAAAAATTTATATACCAGATTCAATGCATCGATAAGAAAAAATGTGAAATATGCTGACATACTTAAATTGGTAAATAACACACTGGAAGAAATTAAGTAGGACTACTGATAAGAGTTATCACAAGAGTATGCAAGAGAGAATGGAAATTTTAAAGTTAAAGGAAGAGAAGGAAGTAACATGAAGGGGAATAATAAGAAATAGAACAAGAAAGACAGGTGAGACTAGATTGTGGAAGAACTGTGCCCAGGAAAAGACCAATGCACCATTCTAAAAACAAAAGACACAAAGTCTCATTCTTTTCTTTCACAGAATAATTTCCCAAAATTTGGTTCTTTCTCAGCATAGTCTCCACAACCCTTCAAAAGGTACAGAGATCTCTTCCCCATCAGCAGTAACCTGACAGGGTCATGGACTCTCATCAATCACAATGACGGGGACAGGGGCTTTGACAGCTAGGGGAGGGATACAATGATTCTCTATTGCTGAATGGATGGGTGGCAGCACTGCTCCTTCCCTCTGCTACTCTGGGCCACTGTGATAGAGCCTGGGGACACTCAGGATGATGGCAGTTTCCAATGCAACTACAAAGGAAGTGCAGCCTGTACATCCTGGTGACCCAGAAGATTGGGGAGTTGATTAGTGACTAATTCTAGCACCCCCATCTCCTCTGGATGGGCTAGTTCACTTCCCTGCTTCTCCCAGGAGGAAGGATGGAATGCTTCCACTTACATTTAAGACTTCCTGCCGAAGAGCTGCAGGCTCCACACAGCTGATCAAGCGAAGCAGCAGATCCATCATGGCGGATGTGTCTATGTGCTTCAGTACCAGGCTAATGAACTGGTCTTTCTTTTTCAGAAACGTGATCACCTAAAACACAAAGTAATATCTCATGAAAAATAATAGCATGGTGTGCCACAGGAAATCTCCCTAAAATCTTGGGCAAAGACCTTCAAAAAAGCCTGGGCTATATGAGGGCAGTGGGATAGAGAATATCTGATGTGCAAGTGAGCTGACATGGACTGAAATTTACACCAAAAGATAGAAGAGGGCAAGGGAAAAAAGACTCCTCCACCCCCATGTGAGTGAACAGAGCTGCAGGAAGTCATTCTGACCCTAACTCTAAATCTTACATACTTTGGACATACGCACTGTCCCCAGAGGTATTATCCTAGCATCGTGGCCAATGGCCAGAATGGAAATTCAGGCCAACCCAGAGCTAACCTGAACTAGTCCAAAGGCTCAGCTGTGTTCTGTGGTCCAATGAAGAGCAACCCCTCATTGGTACTACAGGGCATGGTACAGCTTAGCACCATGAGGATAGTCACCTTTTGACCAAAGGCAAAGAGGGGATAAATCAATGGTGGGAATAAAATACTCTTACCAAGAAAACTACAGTTCTTTGTAAGGAATGAAGTGGTTTGTTTTATTTTTTGTTGTTGTTTTTCCTGTTTTTTAAACCCTCACCTTCTGTCTTGGAATCAATACTATGCATTGGTTCCAAGGCAGAAGAGTGGTAAGGGCTAGGAAATGGGGGTCAAGTGACTTGCCCAGGGTCACACAGCTGGGAAGTGTCTGAGGCCAAATTTGAAACTAGGACCTGCTGTCTCTAGGCCTGGCTCTCAATCCACTGAGCTACCCAGCTGCGTTCTGGGCAGGGCCTGAAGGCCTCCTGGGGAGATACCCAGTGAATTTAGAAAAAAGTGTCAGCAGGGAGAGAGTGGAGAAGTGGATTGTCAATAATGGGTGAAAAGAGATTCTGAAAAAGGGAGAGCAGAGCTACAAACAAACAGCAAGAAAGAGAATGAGAAGCAGGGCTGACATCTTGGAAAAGAAGAATCCAGACAGTGGAAACAACATGTAACCCACAATATTGAAGGACAGCTAGAGCCAGATAAAAATGTCATTCCTATTTGATTTTAATGAGTTAGTATATTAATAAAAGCAACTGCTAGGTGGTGCAGTTGTAGTGCCAGGCCTGGAATCAAAAAGATTCCTCTTCTCGAGTTTAAATCTGGCTTCAGACAGTAGCTGGGGGATGCTGGAAAAGTCACTTAACTCTGTTTGCCTCAGTTTCCTCATCTGTAAAATAAGCTAGAGAAGGAAATGGCATGCCCCTCCAATATCTCTGCCAAGAAAACCCCAAATGGGGCTATAAAGAGTCAGACTGAAAAATGGCTGATCAACAAAATTAATAAAAAAGGAAATACATAGACATGTGGTTTTCTAAGATAGCATGAGGCCTGAAGGATCCTTATGTATGGCTTACTGGTCCCTGTTCCTGATTGGGTTTGATGACCACTTTAAGGGTGGTCAAGGGAGGACCCCAAAGTACTGATGAGCTACTGCAACATTGCAAAGAAGACCCTTTTGTTGCTAGTTTTCCAGAGCCCTCCCCTCACTGGAGAGAGCTCCTAACTCTCAGGCCTGGCGCGCTCAGTCAAAACCGCAGAACAGGGCCCATCCTGGGGTTCAAAAGAGCATAAAGCACTTCAGTCCAGTCTGCAGTGCCTCAGGGAAAGTGAGGACAACTGTGTACTGCTACCATGAATTAAGAAGCAGGCTTGAGCTGCCCCTGCTTGATTTCTAGGCAGTGGCTACACTTTGTTAATGAACAATAAACATTCACACCAGCGAGAAGCAGGCAGCTTGACCCCAAGAGTACTGATTTACCTGTTCGGTTTTCCTTGCAATGAGATTGCCAATAGTCTTGCTGAAAAAGCTGGCCAGTAAAGGGTTGAGAGGCGGCTCATGGTCCAAGAAGTCATAAAGGATGTTCAGCAAAGTTTCATCTCCTCCCAGTTTATCATTGATCTGTGGCACATCAGAGGTCAGGAGTTCACAGGCTGTGTTGGGGTATCTGAAAGCATAGGAATGGAAGGTAAAATTACATTTCCCACCCTTAATTCAGAGAGCTATTTAAAATAAGTTGCTCCTTTAGAAGCCAATCAATCCATAATAGAACAATATATTAAGGAAATGTAGGTGCTATTCTTCTCTAGCCATGGATGGCCTCACTTCCTGGGGGCTCGCTGTTCTTTCTCTTCAGAGTCTTCCTTCCCTGACAATAAGCCTCCATCAGCATCTATGTTTCCTCTTTCATTCAGTGTTATCCTTCCCCTCTTCTCTTTTTCTTGGCCTCTGGTCTTACCTCTCACCATTTTTTTCATGCTCTCTCTCCATTCACTGTTCCAAGGTGGTTTATTTTGTTTATCCACTCACTGTGCCACATATTCTATTTATTTTCTATCTTAAATGTGATCTAGGTCTTCTCCTTTCCCCTTACTCCATACATACTATAAGTCTCCAAATATTTCCAATGTATCCTCCATCATACCTCTGGGATCTGCCCCTTTCTCTCTCCTCATCCAGACTCTCCCCTCGATTTAGCCTGATCTCCACATCTGGATTATTGAAATAATCTCCTAATTAGCCTTTCTAGTTCTGCATTCTCCTCTCTCCAATCCAGACTTCATTCAGTTCCAAGTGGATATTACTAAAATGCAGATCTGACCATGTTGCCCTCCCTGCCCAGAAATTATTCACTAGCTGCCTTTTACTTAAAGGATAAAATGTAGACTCCCTAGCTGAGTATTTAAGTTCTTCACCAATACAGCACCCACCTACCTTCACAGTCTTATTTATTTTACATTGAGACTGGACTGAGAACTGTTCCATGTACACAATATTCAATCTCCCACTTCCCCACCTTTGCCCAAGTGATCTTCTTCTATGTCTGAAACATTCCCCCTCTGCACCTTTGCTGGGTAGAATCCCTAGCTCCATTCAAAGCAGAACTCCATCTACATGAGGTCTTTCTAATCTCACACCCCTGTCCCCCTCCCAGTTTTTGTAGCTTTCTTTATCATCTCTGTCTTTGGCTATTTCTCAGTATCTGTCTCTCTTACAATTACTCTGCATATATTTATCTGGGTCCCTGCCCCATCTCCCAGGAGAATGTAAACTCTTTAAGGGAAGGGGGGGGCTTCTTTTTCTTTTTAGCATCCCCACCATCTAATACCTTTTCCACACATAGCAGGCACTTAATGTGTTCAAACTTAATTTTATTTACTCAAAAAAATACTATCACAGAGCCAGTAGGTATAGCAGGTTGTCTCCTGTCTTTAGGACTATAAATGTTTCAGCTGTGGGTCTGATTTGGACAACTGTGTTGGTGATTTCCATAACCTCCTTAAAGCACTCATTCCAAGGTTCTAGCCTGTTAGCCTCCGGGCAATAACAGCCCAAACAAGCCTGGTCCTGTGGTCTGGTACATTTCTGTGCCTACATCCTTTCTCCCAAAGCATACAGGGAGCTCCAAAGCTAAGGTTCTGCCTCAGCTGACTCAAAAGGCCTGAAGTAAAGTACCCTACTTGTGAATGACTAATGCTAATGGGTGGGGATAGTGTACATTCAGGGACAGGAACCTGATACAATCTGGATTCACAGGAATCCCAGGTGTGTGCTGCTGAGGAGGAAGGCTAAATTTCTTACACCCTCTTTGTTCTTTTCTGGGTAAATTTCAGTTTGTTCGGCCCTATTTCTTTGGTGTAAGTATTGTTGTTTTGTTTTTAAAGCTCTGACTAGATCAAAGAATCTCAGCACTGTAAAGGACCTTCAGAAGAATACTCAAAGAAGCTCCATGCCTCTGAGGCAGTTCTCTCGGGCACCCTTGGAGGTGGCTTAGTTAGGAGGTTTGTCCTCAGATCTCCCTTAAATCCTCCTCTTGGCAATCTCCATCCCATAGTTCTACTTCTCCCTCTTCCACATGGCTGTCTTTCAGGCTTATGAAAAGATGGCTCTCATTTTCCCTTTCGAATCTATTTATGTACACATGCCCCACCACCCACCCTTCTTTCAAGAGTAGGCATGAAGAACCCTTGTGAGCCTCCTCCTAGGCCGAGGTGCTCTCCTCTAGATGGGCTCCAACCCTCAGAATGTTTAGTCAAATGTAACACCCAGCACTGAACTCCATGCTTCTGATGTAGCTTGGCCAGAGCCAAGCCAAGCAGGCATATCACATCCCTCATCTGAACACCATGCTTTTCACATCTCATTTGGGCTTCCATGGCACAGTGCTGACTCATCTAACGTTTGTGGCCTGCCAAAAGCCAGGCCTGTTAAGGGATCATGCCTGGCTATGTACACCTCCCTTATCCGATGCTTTATTCCTGTTAACTTTGCTTTATTCCTGTTAACCCAGACAGAAGACTGTTGCCCTGTTTTGATTTGATTTAGCACCATCCAAATAGAATGTTATTGCTAATAGATGACAAAATCAGGGCACAAATGTTTAGTTCTCCCTCCCAGCCATCTGCCATTCATGCATTTGCAACTAGGTAGGTCACCTCAAACCATGGGCACAAATCCCAAGATCCGTATCCTGTACTCTACTGATGGCCTTCCTCCAGGCTGACATCTAGCCCATTTAATTATCACTCTTTCAGACTTGTCTTCAGCTAGCTCTCAATTCACTTCACTCAAGAGCTCTTGAGATGGGGTTCACAAGTCCTACCTCCCCACGGATTCTGTATCCACATTTTAGATTTAAGGAGTCCATGAATTTGGATAGGGAAAATTTTTTTAATTTCAATTTTGGCTTTATGATCCAATACTTTATTTTATTTTATGCTTTTAAAAATATTATTCTGAAAAGAGCTCTCTAGGTTTCCCCTGAATGCCAAAAGAATCCATGGCACACACAAAAAAAGTAAGAACCTCTTACTTCCAATAGACCACAGGAAAGTCCACAAGTCTCCACTAAAAAGGCCTGATTAAAATCCAAGTAGGCCAACATATAACATTAACCAAATCTACTACATAAGTATCAAACAAGCAATTTGGATTTGACTTTACTCTCCATAATTTGTTCTTGATTAATCCATACTGATTCTTAATAACCACTGCTTTCCTTTCTAAGTATCACCCTTTTGAATGATGAATCAATGGATTTCTGTAAGCACTAGGAAGACCTCCATGAACTGAAGTGGAATAAAATAAGCCGAACCAGGAGAACATTGTACACAGTAACTGAAACACTGTGGGACTATCAAATATAACTGACTTTGCTACTAATAGTAATGCGATGATCCAGGACAATCCTGAGGGAATTATGAGAAAGCTATCCACATCTAGAGAAAAAACTGTGGGAATAGAAATCCTGAAGAAAACATATGATTTATCACTTGTTTATATGGATATATGATTTGAGGCTTTGGAAAGATTACTCTATTATAAAAATAATAAGGAAACCGGTTTTGAGTGATCATATATGTATAACCCAGTGGAATTGCTTGTCAGCTCCAGGAGTGGGAAGGGAAGAGAGGAGGGAGACAACATGAATCATGTACCCATGGGGAAAATTTTTTTAATCAAATTTTAAATTTAAAAAAAGTCAAAATAAGTATCATCCTTTTTAATAATGTATTCTAGAAAACTGGCAGAAATGAAAATTCAGTTCTGTGGCCTCTTGTTGAAAGCCTCCTCAGCCCTCTCCATCCCTAATCCTTTCAAATCAACCCAATGTCCACCCAGCCCATTCGGCAGCTCTTTTATCATCTGCTGTCATTTTTCAGAAATCATTGACAGCAGCCCAGAAATCTTGCCCACACATTCCCTCAGCCCCCAGTGACACACAGGCAATCAGAAGCCAATCATGCACTAGGAGGCTTTCTGCTTTCTGAGAATGAAGTAAAGACATCCTCAGGGATGAGGAATCAATAAGCTCAATAATCAAGTAAACCCAGGCAGGCAAATCCCCAATTGGCTCATAATGTAGCTGGAGGGGCCTGACCTAAAAAACAGAAGGTCACATTTGGACAGCATATTATAGTTTGTAACACCCTTTCATGATGGGCTAAGCATGGCCTAGAAAACTGTAGAAAGCTAGAACAGTTTAGGTAGGGAGGACTAATCTAGAACTAGGTAAATATATTTACTAGTTATTTCTAATTACTCTGGGATGGTATTTCCTTGTAGCTTTGCTTTTCCCTGTAAATAAATCAGGCCATGCATGTAAAAATACTTTGTAAATCTTAATATGCTATATAATTGTTAAAAAATTAAAAATCTAAGCAAAGGGACACTGGCAGACTATAGTACATGGAGATGTAGGTAGAAGAGAGAGAATAAAGTGAATGCTAGGCCTGGCACCAAAAGAGAATGACAGAAGAAAGGGGACAAATAACGAGAATTGGAGAAATGGAATAAAAAGAATAGGAAATCCATGAACGCAAAGAACAAATCAGGCTCATAAACCTAGGAAGGTCAGAAGGAAGCACGGAATAGAATAAGAGCTTCAAACGGTCCAAATACTAACCTTTCGCTTAAAATTAGCTAACCATGAGCATAGCTCGTGTCTCGGACCCTGACCTTTATCCATCAGTAGATGGGTAAAATGAGGACAATGAGATGATGGCCTCTGTGTGGAACAGGAGGTTGCTGGCAGGACCAAATGAGATGATGGAACTGAGAGCATCTGCTGAATGCCCTAAGTCCTAGCTATATACCTATGGGCCCAAGTGTTGCCTATACCTGTTACTTATTCCCCAGCAGAGCAGCTAAAACTGCCTCAAGGCCTCTCCCTTTGTGCAGCTGGTATTCTTCTTGCCATAGCTCACACTCCTGATTTGACTTACAAGATGATTCTGGAGAGCTGCTGTGTCCCCTAAATGCCACCTTCTGTGGCCACTCTGACAGTGAGGTCCTCAGACAACACCAGACACTCTCAGCAGGTTCCTGTACAATCTCCAAACTGATAAGGCCACCACCTCTTTTTAGGTTTGAAAACATAAATCTATCTCTTAGCTGATAGTTGACAGTGGAGGCATTACTTTAACTAGAATAGTGATCATTACTGAAAATCTACCTTCTTCTCCATGAAGCTTTTCCTGGTCTCTTCATCTGAGGGTGCCCTCCCTTTCTCACTCACCTTCCTGGTATTTACATTCTTGTCTTCTCCAGCGGAGCCTAAACCTCTCAAGGACAGAGACTACCTCACTCAGTGCTTGTTGAAAGTACTAGGTTGAAAGAAGTGGCATGAAAGACTGTCTCTGCCCTTTTGGGGATCCAGTTCCTGGAGGACATGTAGGAGGACACACATGATAGCTTTCCAAAAGCCTTAAATATCCCTTATTTCTCATCCCCTCTTGTCCATCTTTCTCTCCCTGCTGTTCCCTATGGCTTGCCCCAGAGTGACTTCAGGCTGCCCACTGTGCTGCTCAGGCAGCCGCTAGGAGCCTCTTCTTCAATTCCTGGCAGAGGCTCCTGGGCAGGCTGAGGCATCAGGTAAAGCACACAGGCCTAAGTAAAAGTTTAATCAAATGAGAATGGCTAGTTTGAGAAATACTGTTCTAATCCAGAAAAGCTTCTAGGCACTCCACAATAAGAATTATCTTTCTTCTTCTTCCTCCCTAAGAGCAAACAGCAGTCAGAATCAATCTCTCTCCTGCTCCTATAAATCATCCAAATCAATGCCAATCTTTAGTAAAGACTTGTCTTAAATATAAGCAAATATTGTTTCACCACTGAGTTAAAATTTACATTAAGAAAGTAGTCTTAGCAAAAACATTTTCATTAGCTAATATCTTAGAAGTCTTTAGTAAAATAATAAGCCTTGGCAATTAAGGGCTAAGCAAATAAAAACACATTCATCTTCTACTTGTTCTTCCCTCTATACCTATATGAAAGCCCCAGAGGAAAGGGGTGTGTGTGTGTGTGTGTACACATCCTTCCATGGTTCACTGCTCCCATATTAATAGAGAGAGCAATTTCTCTGGGACTTCTTATCACCTGGGATTCTTATCTATTGTTTCCCCTTAAGACCTCCACAGAGGATGTGTTGTTATCCAGGCTTTTCAGTGGTGTCTGACTCATTTTGATCTCATTTGGGGTTGTCTTGGCAAAGATCCTGAAGCAGTTTGCCATTTCATTCTACAACAGTTTATTTGACAGATGAGGAATCAGAGGCAAACAGGGTTAAGTGACTTGCCCAGGATCACACAGCTAGTAAGTATCTGAGGTCAAATTTGAATTCAGGCCTTCTTGACTCTGGGCCATCTCACTGTAGGTCCACAGAAGTCATTTTTCCTGTATATGATAGTGCATTGATCTCAAGAGAAGCTTTCCCTACATGCAGATTCACATGATGGAGATTTGAAAAACTGTTTCTGGAAGATCTTCCCTTAACAGCAAAGCAGCAGTACTGCTAGGAGCCCAGAAACATACTGGAAAGTAATTTTTCCCATTGTATAGACGCAAAAATATCTTTAAAAATCCCACAAAAGGGTCTATCTTGACCACATTGCCTAAAACTCCGTCACTTATTTTGGGCAGAGGAAAATTGCTTCCACTGTCCTTTTAAATTCTGGTAATTTGGGCAACTGAGCTTCAAAATGCTTCTAAACACTCTTATTCCAAACAATTTTCAAGCTTAATTTTTGATAACAAGATCTCCCTTTTTTTTTACCCCATGAATATATACTGACCCAAAATTGATAGGTGCTTTTTTCTGTCATGCCAGAGCAGGCTCAAGTGGTCAGGCTTGGATGTAGAGGTCTGTTCTGTGCACATACGAGGCTAGCAGATCGCAGCAATGGGGACTGCTAAGGGAGCCCCTTCTTTTCTCTAGGACCTCACCCACTCCACAGACTCAATAGTCAGCTCTAAGGAAGGGACTCCAGGAGCTTGGACTCTGGTGTTAGTCACTCTCAAGCCTGTTCTGCATCTGTCAAATGGGCATTTCCAATTGTATGTCCCATGGGCATCTCAAATTCACAAAGTCCAAACCAAAACTCATTCTTTCCCTGTCCGTCCCCTTGGGATATGTATTCCTGACTCATTATTGCCTTGAAAAACCCTTTCAGACCCCTTTTAGTGTCCTTCAGAGCTGAGCTCAGGTGCCACCTCCTGAAGGAAGGCTAGCCTGAGCACCCCCCCTACAAGAAATTATACTGAAGCTCTGTAGTGGCCAACTGTCTGTTCCAACTGACTACCTCAAGTAGAACAGAAACTCCTGGAGAGCAGAGATTGTTTTGTTTTTGTCTATCTTCAGCTACAAGCACAGTGCTTGACACAAAAATGACTAACTGTTTCATTTTCATCCCAGTAAATTCCCAGGTGGCTCCTTGAGTTACCATTTCTATCTCCCTAATCTTATTCTTTATTTCCTCCCTACCCTAAACAAAACCCTGCATTTTCAACAATCTGATGAGCCTCAGGAAAGATATGTATGGCAAATATATAACTAATGCCTGGTTCGGGATCTGGTACACAAAGGGACTCTGAATGTTTCCTGAAAGGAAAATTTGATTTTCTTATGTAAAAAGATCTAATGACCTACATTCCAGAAGGATACAACATTCAATTTGATGAAGAACATAAAGGGTTTGCTCATTAAATGGTCCCACTGCATCTTGAAATGAGAATGGCTGCTGCCTTTTAATGGCCTGCACAAATAATAAGAATGATTGGAGTTTTCTGCTTGTTCTGTCAAGACCTGACTTCTCTCGACTCAGCACCCAGGAGCTCCTGATTGTCTTTTCTATGTCCTCAATCTTCTTGACCTCAGTGTAATTTTAAACATGGTGGATCACTGCTCCTTTCTCAAAATTCCCTTTAGACATAACTAGGTGGCACAATGGATAACTAGAGTTCAAATATGGCCTCAGCCTCTTACTAGCTGTTTGGCCCTGGGCAAGTCAGTCCTCTGTTTGCCTCAGTTCCTTAACTGCAAAATGGGGATAAGATCATCATTTACCTCCTAGGGTTGTGAAGATCAAGTGAAAAAATATCTGTAAAGGGCTTAATACAATGCCTGGCACATAAAAGGCACTTAATAAATGCTTCTTCCATCCATATCTTGGCTTCCATGACAATGACCTACACATATTTATTAAGCACCTTCTGTGCCAGGGATGCTTCCAATCCCTGGAGATAATAGAACAAAAAGGGGGGGGGGAGGAGAGGAATCCCTGCTTTCAAGGAGCTTACAGCCTTCCAGGGGAATCCAACATCTAAACAGAGAAGTATATGTGTCACAAACAGGAGAAGAATGGAAGTCCTAACCATCAGGAGGATCTGGAAAGTTCCATGTAGAAGATGGCCCATTAGCTGGGCCGTGAATGAAACTTAATTCTACATGGCAGGCAGAAGAAGGGAATGCATTCCAGTATAGCAGGGACAACTTGGGATAAAGGCCTGGAGGTAGAAAATGGAAGACTGTGTCCATGTCTTGGATGAGGAGCAGTGAGTACAGACTGTACAGATCACTAGAACTCCAAAGGGAAGATGAAGTCAAAGAGTGAAAGGGTTCTTTTCCACCTGCTAACCCTAACCCTAAATTCATGCCTTATTCCTATATCCCAAGGCCTGGCCCTGACCACCTGCTCTTCTCTCTCCACTCTCTCCCTAGAGGAGATCACCCAGTCTCACAGCTTCAATAACCATCTCTCAGCTGGGATATCACACTGCAGATTCAACATTTCTTTTTGCTTGAATATTCTACCTGGGAGCTATTCATTCAAAGTCTACAAAGCTTATTAGCAGTCTAAAAGCTTCTTAGCTTTGCCCTCCTTTCCCCAAATTGTGTGCCCTCAGACCTTCTCTCCTAGGGCTTATCTTCACATGAACACTCAGTTCAGTGCAGGGAAGCCTTCCAGGAAGGCAGGTCATACGTAGTTGGTTCATTTTCTATGAAAACGACAACTGTGTTAAAATCTCTCCATTTTCCCTTATCTCATCATCTTCACAAAAGAAAAATGTCATTATTGTCATTTATATAGAAACATGAGCATGAACTTGGTCACACATCTATAGAGACAAGCATTAAAGGTGACTGCAAACTTTCACATTTTCTTCAAGTGCCCTGTTTCTAAAGGGAGCAGCTCCTGATTACAACTGTGATGGCTTTCTCTTCTAGAAAGCTCCACCTCTGTTTCAACAGCCTCATTCCCAGGGCCTTAGCACGTCTAGCTCTGGGGAAATTCAGTGGCTCAGAATGGCCACCCTTGGCCATGAAATCAATATTTTTGGCTGCTCGTCCATAAAGAAAATATGACTTCTTGGGTAACACCAAATAGAGAGCTTCCTAGAAGCATGAGTTGAAAAGCACACACATGGCATTTGGAGATTTTTTTAGCATTCTAAGACAGAAACCCTATGAAACAGTTCCGCTGGCTTGCTGTGAAGCTGTAGGAAAACAGTGTCATCAGTGACAGAGAGCTCTCAAGGTCCCAGCTGCCCTCAGCTACAGAAAGATCGCCTTCCTGAGGCGCTGCCCAGCAGCGGGGTACATACTTGAAGCGGACCTTCTCTTCCATGTCCAGGGGCGGGTCATGAGTGATGAGGCTCACCAGCTCCTCCATACACTGCTGTTTGCAGAGGAAGTCCAGAAGCTTGCGGTTCTGCGCCTTACATTCCTGGAGGATGTCATCTTCATCCATCAACTCATGCAGAGTCACATCCTCTTTTTCCAGCAGTTTATCAACATGGGATGTTGTGTTCAAATCAAACTTCCAGAACATGGTGATAGGCCTCACCAAGCTGCAAGGCAAGAGAAGAGGTGTCACTTCTCATCACCTCCAAAACCAGTCCAGCCCTCACCTACTCCATCCTTCTGGAGCCCAAGAAGAACATCTCCATTTCCTCTATGAAAACATGTTTCCATCACGTGTCCCCCAAAGCCAGGAGGGCTAGCCATAAGAACTGTTCTTGTCAACCTAAGCAGAGGTGCCAGCTCATGCAAATGCCCTGCTTGGTGCTGATGCCCATGGCTGGCACCTCACCCCTATGAAACATACCGTACACTTTGGGAGTCAGACAATTTTGCCACCAAAGCCTGTTAAGGGAATTGTACCCCTAACTACCTTTTTATAGTGGGTTATAACTGGGTTGACATGTTTCTTTTCCCTTTGCAATTCCATAATTCTATGATTAGCAAAAGCTCATAAGAAAAATAATTGCTTTACAATTCTTAAGTACTTGGAAGTGTACAAATAATTTTCCTCACAACAACCCTGTGAGGTAGGTAGTCTAAGGATTGTTAGCTCATTTTACAGATGAGGCTTAAGAAAGTGAGGTAAAGCCACTGGCTCCAAGGCCCACAGCTAGGCTATCAATCCCCAAAACTCCAAGTCCAGGATTTTTTCCACTGCACTCACTGTCTACAGCTGATACATGATACATAAGTGATAACAGTGGCTTACCTCAACATATCACATAAAGGTTTACAATCTAGAAGATATCTCTATCTCATTTCAGACTTACTACAATGTTATGATATTGACCAGTCAAGAACCATCATCTCTTTTTTTACAGATGAGGATTGAAGTTAACAGGGATGAGGTGATTTGTTCAAAATCTTCTAATTAATTAGTAAGTGGAAAAGCATGTCTAACAGATTCAAATTCACATTCTCTCACCTTCTGAGTTCAGAACTTAGCTTTACTTCAGAGGGTATCATACTAGAAGGAGGCAAGGGACACCTGAGAAAGTCTGAAGTTGCACTCAGGGTTGTAAGATTCATTTCTTTTTGCTATATGAGAAAGTATTCATGGAGCTGTCCTCAAGATATAATGGGTAGGGATGATGGCTCTGGACCTACCCAACTCTGTAGCCTAGGAAACTAGAACTTCCCAGGGACTCAGAAGGAAGGAAGAGAGAGAAGTAGGGGCCTAGATGGTTCTAGGAAAAAATGCCTCCAAGTGCCTATACCCAATTAGTCCTGAAATCCTACTCAGCCAAACTCCTTTCACTATGACCAAAGGCATTTCTCCTCTCAGGCATTTTATAATCCAATAGAGCAGGCAAGGCCCATCCTTACCCAAATAACTACAACATATAGTTATAGCTATAATAAAGCACAAAGGGCACAAACAAGGACCAGCTGAGGTCTATGGGGGGCTTCATTGAGAAAGATCTCACAGAGAATGAGGCCTGGGAACAAAATGAGATGAAGAGATTTTTAAAATGAAGAAGGAAAGTGAGGGCATTCCAGCAGCAGAAATGGGGTGGGCAAAAGCAGGAACAGACAAGGAATGTTTCAAGGACACCATGGGATCATCTAGTTTGGCAAGAGTAAAGAATGTATCCTGGAGGAGTGTCAGGAGTAGCATGTCTCAGGCAAGTCAAACACCACCTCCACCACCTTGACCATCCATCTCCCCACAGACCCTGATAGAGACAGCCCAGGACCATGAGCCCAAGAGCCTTGATAAAAGTCATGCTACGAGCCCAGTGCCCTCTAGGGCTACAGTTCCAGGCAGTGAGAAGCCAGACAACAAAGTTCTGCTACCATAGTCCTTGGCCCTGTCCAGTGATTCAGCATCAGAAATGCTGAGGATTTTATTACTGGTCAGGACCTAAAAGAAAAGGCTTAACCATATATTTGGCTGCTGCCCCCTAAGAACCACAGCATATATGTACCTAACTTGAAGCTAAAATTTTCCCCAAGTTGAGTCTCCCTGTTAGAATGGGAGCTCCTGGAAGGCAGGGTCTCTCTGACTTTTCAATTCGTATACACCAGCACTTGGCACAGTGCCCTGCACATACTAATAACTTAATAAAGGCTTCATCCATTCTTCCATTCTTTCCCTTTCTCTGGGCCAGCTAGTATGCTAAGGATACAAAGGGAGAGAAAAGCCTGGTATTTCCCCTCTTGCCTTCACAGTCATTCACACACACACACATATGCATAATATACATGTGATCTAAGTACAAGGCCATCTCACAGGGGAGGAGCTAACAGTGGGAATATGGGGGAAACTAGGAAAGACCTTTTAAAGAATGCCAGAGGAACTGGGATATGCAGGTAAGGGGACAAGACATTCCAGTCCCAGGGGATAAAGTCAGTGAAAAGGCATGGAGTGGCATGGAAAGCCAGAGTCATTGGATTTTCAGAGGTGCTGGAGGTAATGTGGGAAGGGTCCAGATTAGGAAGGCCTTTGAATGCTAAACGGAGATTTGGGGATCCTATTGGGAGCCAATGGAGTTGACTGAAGGGTAAACCTGTGCTTCAGGAAGATCACTGACAGCTGAGTGGAGGAGACCCACTAGAAGACTTTGCAATGGGGTCCAGGCAGGAGGTGCTGAGAGTCTGCATTAAAGTAGTAGTTCTGGGGACATCTATGAGAAATGCTGTGAAGGTAGGAAAGGACATAATTCAACAGAGGAGGGAGAGATGATAGCAAGGTGTGTGCCTAGATGATAAGGAGGCTGGTGGTACCCTTCGCAGTAATAGGAAGATTAGTAAGGGACTAGGGGCTAAGAGGGAAAGATGATGACCCCGAGTCTTGGACATGATGAGTTTCGGATATCTGTAGGACATCCCATAAGGTGGCTGGTTGGTGATGAGAAATAGAATGCATGAGAGAAGGTATCTTGGAATCACCTTTAGAGAAATCATGGCTAAACTCATGGAAGCTAATGCAATCAAGTGAGACCACCTAAAGGGGGAAAAAGAGGGCTCCAGATACCTCTACCTGATGAGACTCATTATCAAATGTCATTCTCTCTTTTACCTATTTCTTTATAATTCCCTCTGAGACACAAGCAAGTTCCAGCTGCGTCTCCTGAGTCATGAAAGTCTGATATCCTTGAGAAGTCTCAGAAATCCCCAAATCTGCTCTTTCTGCTGATGGTAAGTCTGCAGGAGCCCCTCTTTTCCTACCCTCCCCCAACCTTTACCACCCTGGGAACTTCAAAACGTGGGTCTGTTCTTCAATCACTGAAACACAATCTGATTGGGGCTCCTCAAGCACAATGTTGTCTGCCTCTAGGCCTTTCTGCCAAACCTGCTTGTTCTCTTTCAAGCAAAGGCCCCTCCTTGATGACCCCTGCTCTTTCTTCAGCGTGCAATGCCTGGCCCAAGAATCTCACAGTCCTCAAACTTCTTATGTGACAGAATTTCTAACTCTGATCTAATCTAGTTCCTTTGACCCACTAGGACTGAAAGTTCACCTCCATTTCGATCACCAGAGACTGAGAGCTCAAACCTTGTGATTCCAGAGTCACCTAAGTCATTCTAGAACCTGGGATCCTTTCCCAGAAGAGTTTTCTAGGCTTGGGACAACATCACTTCCTGAGAATGCAAGAGGCCAGTAAATGCTACACCAAAACAAGGCCAAAGAAAGATAACAAGAAAAACTCCAGGGCTACCCTTAGTAGTAGTCATTACTTTTTAAAATATATTTTATTAGGGATAGCTAGGTGGCTCAGTGGATGCAGTGCCAGGTCTAGAGATAGGAAGTTCTGGGTTCAAATAGGGACTCTGACATTCATAACTGTAAGACCCTGGACAAGTCACTTAACCCTAATTGCTCAGCCCTTACTGCTTTTCTGTCTTGGGACCAATACTTAGTACTAATTCTAAGATGACTTTCAAAAATAAAATAAAATAAAATATACTTTACTAGAGGCAGCTAGGTGACTTAGTGGATATAGTGCCAGATCTAGAGTTAGGAGGACATGGATTCAAATGTGACCTCAGATACTTCCTAGCTTTGTATCCCTGAGTAAGTCACTTAACCCCACTGGCATACTCTTGTCCTTCTGCCTTAGAGTTGTTACCAGAATAGAAAATAAGGGTTTAATTTTTTTTTACTTTAAAAGTATATTTTAGGGGACAGCTGGGTGTCTCAGTGGCTTGAGAGCCAGGCCTAGAGACGGGAGGTCCTAGGTTAAAATCTAGCCTCAGACACTTCCCAGGTGTGTGACGCTGGGCAAGTCACTTAACCCCCATTGCCTAGCCCTTACCACTCTTCTGCCTTGGAGCCAATGCACAGTATTGACTCCAAGATGGAAGGTAAGGGTTAAAAAAAAAAGTATATTTTATTTATCTTAACTGCACATTCATTTCAACTTCAACCCAGTTCTCTCTTGTGTTGAAGCAAAACAGTTCAACAAAAACAAGCTCATACAGGGACACAGTTGCCAAATCTTCTGTGATTGTCATTCCCCTCTCTGATTGTCCTCCCCTCCTTGCACCTTGTTGTCATTGTATATATCATTCTCTTGGCTATGCTTTCTCCACTCAGCATCATCTACCAATCCTGCCATGTTTCTCAGAATTCTTCATTGTTATCATTTCCAAATGCATAATAATATCTCATAATTCTTAAGTCAACACTGATTTTTCAATCTTTGGGATATTCCCAATAGTTGGATATTCCAAAAGGCACAGGCATAGCAGTCACTTTCCTTGCATAATTCCAAATTAACATCCAGAAAAATTGAATCACTTTAGAGTGTATATGTACAAGTATGTATATGTGCCTGACTTACTCCATCCTTCAAACAATGACTATCCCAATCTTTTAGCATTTTTTGCAAATTTTCAGCAATAAAAATTAGAAAGATGGAAAGTTCAAAGTCAAGTCTGGGAAAATAAGCCAAGAGAGGCACACACAAAAAAAAAAGTAAAGAAAATAACTTAAAAAACAGAACTGGCCTAATGGTAAAAGAGGCATAAAAATTCACTAAAGAAAAAACTTTCTAAAAAAAAAATCAACGGAGCTATGACTATTAGACATAAAAAAATAGAATAAATTGTGAAATATTTCATTGGAAAAACTGACTTGGAAAATAGGTTGAGGAGAGATTCCAAAAGGAAAACTCCCCAAAATATTAGACAAGTTCCAGAGCTCCTAGGTCAAAAAGAAAATACTTTAAGCAGCCAGAAATAAATAATGTTAAGTATCATGGAACCAGGATCACACAAGATTTAATAGCTTCCACATTAAAAGATCAAAGAGTTTGGAATATGATATTCTGGAAAGCAAAGAAGCTAGGGTTACAAACAAGAATTACTTACCCAGCAAAACTCAGAAGAAAGAAGAAATAGATATTTAATGAAACAGAGGACTTTCAAATATTCCTGATGAAAAAGTCAGAGCTAAATAGAAAATTTAACAATGAAAAGACAAGAGAAGCATAAAAAGATAAAACATAAAAAAGTAATCATAAGGGATTCAAAAAAGTTAACTTGTTTACATTTCTATATCAGAAAATGACACATGTAACTCCTAAGAACTTTATTATTGGAGCAATTAAAAGGATTTTACAAAGACAGAAGGCATGAATGTGAGTAGATTATGTTGGAATGATCCTTAGAAAAAAAAATGAAAAAGTGAGAAAGAGTCAAGAAAGATAGAATTTTTCTTGGATAAAAGAGGTATACAAGGAGCGGGAAATGTGGGGTAGGGTGGCAAGGCAATGCTTGAACTTTACTTTCATTAGAAATGATTCAAAGAAGGAATCACACACACACACACACTCAGTTGTGTATAGAAATGTAACTTCCCCAAATAGGGATACAGAAGGGGAAGAGGGAGGGTGTATTAAAGGAAGCAGTAATTAGAAGCAAAATAAACTTTTTTTAAAAACCCTTACCTTCCATTTTAGAATCAATACTGTATATTGGTTCTAAGGCAAAAGAGTGATAAGGGGTAGGCAATGGGGGTCAAGTGGCCTGCCCAGGGTCACACAATAAGGAAGTGTCTGGGACCAGATTTGAACCTATGTCTCTAGGTCTGGCTCTCAATCCACTAAGCCACACAGCTGCCCCTAAAATAAACTTTTGAAGAAGGAGAAGAGAGAGAGAAAGAAAGAAACAGAAGATAATGGGATGGAAGGAAATAAATAGTTTGTAATTATAACTGTAAATGTGAATGTGATGAGTTTACCCATAAAATGAATTAGACAGCAAAATGGATTAGAAACCAGAATCCAACAAAATATTGTATACAACAGATATACTTGAAACAGAAAGATACACACAGAATTAAAATGAAAGGCTGGAGCAGAATAGAATGCTTCAGCTGAAGTAAAAAAAAAAGGCAGAGGTAGCAATCATGATTTCAGATAAAGCAAAAAGATTCAATTAAAAGATATAATCAAGAAAAATGTGTTTTGCTAAAAGGTACCATACATAATGAATATCCAAAATTACAACAAATTTCTCTGATAAAGACCTCCATTTAAAAGATAAACTGAGTAAAACAGTCAAATTTGTAAGAGTCATTCTATGACTGATAAACGGTCAAAGGATATGAACAGGCAGTTTTCAGAAGAAGTCAAAGCCATTGACGATCATATGAAAAAATGCTCTAAATCATTATTAATTAGAGAAATGCAAATTAAAACAACTCTGGGGTATCATCTACTTCACATCTATCAGAAATGCCAAATGCTGGAGGAAATGAGGGGAAAATAAATGAACTATTAGTGGAGTTGTGAACTGATCCAACCATCCAGAAGAACAATTTGTAACTATGCCCAAACGGATATAAAATTGTGCATTCCCTTTGATCCAGTAATACCATTACTAGGTCTGTATCTCAAAGAGAGCAAAGAAAAAAGGAAAAAAGATCTTTAGGTACAAAAATATCGATAGCAGCCCTTTTTGTGGTAGCAAAGAATTGAAAGTAAAGGGGAGGGAGCATCTGAGTGGTTCAGTGGATTGAGAGTCAAATCTGGCCTCAGACACTTCCTTGCTGTGTGACCCTGGGCAAGTCATTTGACATTGCCTAGCCCTTACCACTCTTCTGCCTTGAAACAAATACACAGTATTGATTTTACAATGGAAGGTAAAGGCTTAAAAAAAAAAGGTAAAACAAAGGGGATGTTTACCAATTGGGGAATGGCTGAATAAGTTGTGGCATGTGATTACATTGGAGAACTATTGTGCTATAAGAAATGACAAGCAGGATGATTTCAGAAAAACATGGAATATCAAGATCTGATGCAAAGTGAAGTGAGAAGAACCAGATCATTGTGCCTAGTAACATCAATATTGTATAATGATCAGTTGTGAAAGTCTTGGCCACTCTGATCAAAAGAATGATCCAAGACAATTCTAAAAGACCCAGGGAGAAAAATGAACTCTGAGTACAAACAGAAGTATAATTTTCTCACTTAAATATGGCCAATATAGAAATGTTCTGCATAATTTCACATATGTAACAGATATTATATTGCTTGCCTTTTCATTGGCTGGGAAAGGGGTAGGAGGGAGAGAGAATTTGGAACTCAAAATTTTTAAAAGAAAAGAATGTTTGAAAGAAATGAATAAAAAAAAAGAAGTGTCAAACACAGGGTCCCCAACCCTTTTTTAATTATTATTTTTATTTTTTTCAGATCATATGTCAATACAATTTTTAATAATTGTTTTCTGATATTTTGCAATCCATGTTTTCTCCCTCCCTCCCATCCTTCCCCCCGCAGGTAATATGATATAGGTTGTACATATATTATTGTACAATACATATCCCCATGCTTGTCATGTTGTGAAACAAGACATATATTGCTTAACACTAGAAAAAAATTAATGGAGAAAATAAAGTGAAGAATAGTAAGTTTCAATCTGCATTTGGATTCCATCTGTTCCTTCGATGGTAGTGGATAGCCTTTTTCATCATGAGTCCCTTGGAAATGTCCTAGATCCTTGCCTTCTTGATAATAATTAAGTCATTCACAGTTGACCATCATACATTATTGTTGTTATTGTATACATCTTCATATGTCTTTCCAAGTTTGGGGAAGATCATCTTGTCACCTCTTATGGCACAATAGTATTCAGTTACAAGCATATATACCTACCACAACTTGTTTAGCCATTTCTTAACTGATGTGCATCCCTTCAGTTTTCAGTTCTTTGCCACCACAAAAAAAAAGTTGCTATCAATATTTTTGTAAAAATCGAATGTAATGGACTTCTCTATTAGTGGCAATGCAGTGATCCTAAACAACTCGGAGGGATTTACAAGAACACTAATCCACATTCAGAGGAAAAACTGTGGGAGTAGAAACACCAAAGAAAAACAACTGCGTGATTACATGGGTCAATGTGGATAGGATTGGAGAAGTAGACTCTAAATGATCACCCTAGTGCAAACATCAACAGCATGGAAATAGGTTCTGATCAAGGACACATGTACCCAGGGGAACTGCATGTTGGCTATGGGAAGGGGTGGGAGGAGGGGAGGGTGAGAAAGAATATGATTCTTGTAACGAAGGAATAATGTTCTAAATTGACTAAATAAAATTTTCAAATATATATATGTATAATGATCAGTTGTGAAAGTCTTGGCCACTCTGATCAAAAGAATGATCCAAGACAATTCTAAAAGACCCAGGGAGAAAAATGAAATCTGAGTGCAAACAGAAGTATAATTTTCTCACTTAAATATGGCCAATATAGAAATGTTCTGCATACTTTCACATATGTAACTGATATTATATTGCTTGCCTTTTCATAGGCTGGGAAAAAACAACACTCTTGAGTGGGACCCAAACCTGAATAAAATGTAATTGAGAAATATTTAACAAAATAAATAAAAATACAATAAAGCATGACAGGAATATAAGGGCCAATCTGAAGAGTTTAGAATTAACCTTAAAGGGGAGATTCATAAGAAGTCCAGGACCTTGTTCTTTGTTTTTAATATTTCAATTATTGTACGTCTATATAACTTGTTTTCTTTGTAATCCTATGGATTTAATTTTATGGATTCTCAAACCCAAATGTGAGACAGGGCCCACAGGTTTACCTATGATACACAAAGCAAGACTGAGAGGCAATGTGGAACTGATAAAGATATATTGGCAGATGTGTGTAGAACAGATGAAAGAAAGAAGAGTAGAGGCAAGAAGACTTTAGGAGGCTGGAAGTTCAGCCTTCTGAAATGTAATAGCCTCCTTTTTCCCTCAAAAGACTCTTTAAAATCCTGACTTACTCAACTCTTCCATGTTATTCTCCTCAACTTCCCCAAATAAACTCCCTTCCCCCTAGACTAGTGGGGTTCCCTCACAGTCTCCTAATTCACCACTATGACACAGGCCGCACATGGAGGGGATTGATATGTGAAAAGATTAGAAAGAGAGGGCCAGGTGTAGAGTGCTTTAAATGCCATAAGAGTTTATACTTGGTCCTAGAAATAGTAGAAAGTCAATGGAACATAATCACATCAATGTTACCATTTATTTTGGAATGGAAAGGTTAGGTGACTCACCATCTCTGTGATTTCCCATACCAAAACTCCCTCCCAGGGGGAGGTCCTAGGTTCAGATCTGGCCTCAGATACTTACTAGTTATATGGCTCTGGGCACATCACTTAACCCCCATTGCCTAGCCCTTATAACTCTTCTACCTTTGAACCAATATACAATATTAATTCTAAGACAGAAGGTAAGGGTTTAGAACCGCCCCCCCCCCAAAAAAAATTCCCTCCCACAGCCACTCTTCTCCTCTATGTGTTGTCTTCCCATTAGAATATATGTTCCTTGAGAGCAGAGACTATCTTGCTTTTGTATTTGTGTCCTCAAAACTTAACCCAGTGCATGACACAGTAAGGGATTAATGTTTTTCATTCTTTCATTCAATCACTCACTCATTCCCTTCTCTGACCTTTCATAGAATTCCAGAATTTGATAGGGAGAAGAGCCTCTAGGCCAAGTCTATCTGAATCATGAATCACAGTTCAGCTCTATCTCTATAAGAGGCCATCCATTTCTCCAAACCCTTCGTCACAGTGTCATGACCTTGGAACACAGGCATGCCTGAAAGATTAAGGAAAGCAAGTAATAATAATAACAATAATAACAATAACATATTTCGTATCTCTTTAAGTTTGTAAAACACTGTATTTTCATTGTTTTCATTTGAGCCCCACAAGATCCCTGGAAGGGAAAGACTATCCCACTATCTTATTGTCAAGGTCATAACTATTGCTAAACTTGTAACAGTCTTCACTCCCCAGACCTTTGGTGTACTCTGTGCCTAAGACTAGAAGCAGCTAACTGTGCAGACCAAGATTTAAGACTCTCCAAAAACATACAACACAGAGGAACACAAATACACACATGCAGGAACCACAAACTAGATAAGTCAATTAATTCAGTTTAATTCAACTAACATTTATTTGGTTCAAGGCATTTTTCTAGGCGCTGATATACAAAGCAAAAACAAAACTGTCTCTGCCTCAAGGAGATTACATTGTGCTTGGGAAACACAACAAGAAAAAATAGAAATCATATTAGGATAATTATAAACTTCATATTGTTCAATATATTCAGGATCTGGCTATAGTTTCATGCCATTATATGACAGAGCTTCCAAAGGGAGTCCTGGGACTAAGTAGTCCTACTAGCCAAAGAAACACAGAAGCCAGGTAGACAGCTGTATTTTTCCATTTCCATTTCAGGTGGAGAAGGCTTTGCAGCTATTTTCCTGGATGAACTCTTAACTTGTTGCAGGGGCCCTGAGTCATTCTCTTTCTGGGGCCTTAGTTAACGTTGGATCCTCCTCCAGTAAAATAGCTTCCCCTACCCAAAGCTTTGCCTACACCTGGTATGGTAAAGGACATCAAGAACTTTCCCACCACATCTAGGTCTGGTTAGGAATGCCCCCCATCTACACCTGGGATCTAGTACCTGTTCTCCACCAAGGTCATTCTTATCTTTAGGATAATCTCACCAGCCAAAAACCAATTTTGAACGTGTTCCTCACTCTCCTCTGCTGAGATGAGTTTCTTGTGTGTGGGGACAAACCTCCATCTACTTATAAGTTTACATAATGTGTGTGTGAGTGTGTGTGTATGTGTGTGCATATGTGAATACGAGAACTTTATTCACCTGCTCGCCATGCTGTCTAAATAATAAAACTCATGACATGACTGACATCATAACCTCAAGTCCCCATTTTCTAGAAATCCTGAAGTCAAGTATTTGCTTTAAACCAAGCCATAAGAGGTCAACTCAAGCATGTGGCAAAGGTGATTTCTAGAAGAAGAGAGTGCCAATCACTAGGGGTATCTTGGCCAGTCCCTGAACTGTATTTTGAAGTTAGGGATCCTAAAAGGTGATGTCAGGAGGGAATGAACTTCAGACATAGGGGACCACTTCTGTTAATGAACTGTCATGTATGGGCAATAGCTAGTAGGTCAGTTTTTAACCAAAGAACATTTCTAAATGACTAGGTTTTATGTTTGGGAATACAAAATAAAGGCAAAAAAATCAACCCTGCCCTCAAGGAGCTTATATTCTAATGAAGGAGACAACATGTATATGCATATAGGTATATAGAAGGACTATCCAGAATAGATTAGAGGGGAAGGCACATGCAGCTGAGAGTGGGAGGCTGAGACCAATAAAGACCTTCTCCAGGAAGCAAGGTATAAGTTGAGTCTTGAAAGAAACCAGGGGACCTGAAGTTGTGGAGAGGGAAAACCATTCCAGGCAAGGGGGTGGCCTGTGCATAGGAAAGGAAGGAGATGGAATATCATATGTCAGGAAGGGCAAGTAGGCCAGGGAGTACTTTGAGGTGACTGAGATGTACAGAGACTAGAAGACAGGAAAGGGCCAGGTTGGAAGGAGCTTTAAAGGCCAGGAGAGTTTATACTTGGTCTTAGAGATAGCAGAAAGCCACTGGAATTGCTGAGTACAGGGTGGCATAATCAAGAGGTACAAAGGCTAGATTGGATTAAGGAGCCACTTAAGGCAGAAAAAAAACCAATCTGAGGTTATTTAAATAATTCAGACTCAGATGGGGGTGGTCATGTGAGTAGAAAGAAGGTAATATAGCTAGGAGATGCTGCAGAAGAAGACATTTGGAGATGTGGCAATATGTAGAGATAACAGTGGGAAGTCAAGGGTGACACTGGGTCATGGAAAGATGGAGGTAGGTACCCTCAATAGTAAGAGGGAAAAGGGAGAATCAAGGTCACAAGTTCTCTTTTGAACATACTGAGTGTGAAATGCCTAGAAGACAGATAGTTCTAAATGTCTAATAAGCAGAGTAAATGCCACTTGGTGCTAAGGAGAAAGGCCAAGCGAGCTTGGACAGAGCAATGGGGAAGTCCTCTGCAGAGAAATGAAGAAATGAGATCGCTACATGAGGGAGTAGAGGAGGAAAAAAGAAGAGGCAGAGTTTTGGGGGAAGCCCACTCTTAGTGTGAGTTACTTGGATTAAGGTTTAGCAAAGTAGACTGAGAAGTAAGTCTTGGTCAGACTGGGGAAGAGGAGCACAAAAAGGGAGCAATGGTATGAAAACCTCAGGGAGAAGGAAGGAACAAGACTCCCCAGGGCTACGCCAAGGCCTCTCTTGGTTTTCTGGCTCCTCCTCCTATTAGCAGTACAGAGTACAAGAACCAATGTAGGATATGATAACCCAGGGGCCCCACATTTCTTGTGGCACTGAGCTAGCTAAAGGGATGCCCTATTATGGCTGTTGGCAGCAGTCTTCCTGTTTTTATAGCTGCATATCTTACCTCCCTGAAACTCACCCTAGCATTTATTCATTTGGGCACTCATATTCAGTGTTGTGCCATCATTTGCCATACTAAATGAACAGTTCACTCCAAATGGAAAAAGCCCAGTGCATATGTGAAAGAGGTGACAGTGAACCCCTGATCTGCCAGACATTCCTGGACCCTACTCTTCTGAAATCCTTGGCCAGGCTATAGTTCTGCTCTGTTAGTTGGCTCTTAATCATTCCTCCATTCCTTCATTTCTGAAGCAGAAGCCCTTCCAGAGGCCAGCAGAAGTCTCTCCTGTTTTGCTCCTTCAAAAGGACCTCTGCGCAGATGTCTCTAGAGCAAGAGAGTCTTGTTTCACTCCATTTCTAAACTCTGTGATGCTTTGGACCATGCATGGCATGAATTATGACTATGCACATGCATTTCGATCATATTTCAGGTAATAGGTACCTCTCTGTTCCTAAACCTAAATATGTTAACTATGTGATCTATGGGAAATGAACACTTCAGTGATCACTGTGTATTGAACGCCCAGATTTCCTGCTCTGTCAGGTGATTTGCAGGGACTTAATTTTTCACTCAGGGGAGGCTGTAAGACAAAGACAAAGTCCCTTTGAGGCTTGGCGTTTTTCCAGATTTTTAATGGCTTATTTTGATATGAAAAGGCCAAGAATTTGGTTAGCAATTAGCAGCAACAATGCCTTTGCTTCCTACAAAGAGACTGTCACTATCCATTTCCCCAGTCCACTTATTTACATGGGTAAGTATCTTTAAACTTAGAAGTAAAAACTGGGAGAACCTTGAACTTCAGAACTCTTTTGTGGTTATTAGGGAAATGAGTATTATTTGAGTTATGGAATGGCCTACAAAAATGCACATTTAGAAAGTGGACTGAATTACTCCAAGAAAATCATTTTTAGGGATGACCTTGGTTTAAATTCTAAGGATCTAGACACCCCCAATCTGAAGATCTCTTGCTCAGCATATGGGAGACCTCTCTGAGTGGAAACTGGGGAAACAAAAGAGGAGCAACTTTTGCCAATTCTAGGGTAAGGGAAAGAGAAAAGAAAAGAAAGAGAAGGGAAGCCAGAAGAAGCTTGCTTTTCAAAAAAGCCAAAAGCAGCCAGATCCAGGTTTTTGGAGTAGAGTGTCCAGTGGTACAAGGGATCATACACATAATTTACAATTTCCTGGGGATTCAAAGTGTTTCTTTTCTCTGTCTGTAAATTCCAGTCATAATGCTTTTGCTAAAAAGTTAAGACTTGGGCTGGGCAAGGAATTAAGATAGGAGTTAAAAGGAACCTCAACTTGCCTAACACATTAAGTATCTCCCATGTGCAAAAGCACCAGACTAAGCCCTAGGGATTCAAAGACAAAAATTAAGCCATTCTTGTGCTCAAAGAGCTTATGTTCCACTGGCCTGTGTTTCTTTCCATGTACAGGATAAAGAAAACTAGAGACCTTAGACAAATGGATTTCCAGAATCATGGAAACCCAGCCATGCCCATCCTAATCCAAAACAGGTTAAAATATTGTGATCTAATCAGTGTCTAAAGATATGTCAAGATAATTGAATATATCTCCCAATTTCCCAGTGATTTGGGACCCATACAAATGACTAGCATTAGTGGCTGAAAAGAGCTCTCCCCACTCCAATACCAAGAGTAATAAAAGTGTCAGGGTCCAATTTCCATCTCTTCTAGACTATGAGAAGGGAAACGGGAAGAAAGGTAGCTTTTTGTTTGAAATGCAAGAGTTGTTGATGCCAAAGAAGGCTCTGTTTCCTCATCTGTAAAATGAGAGCGCTAGACAAGACAATTCCTACACTCCTTCCCAGTTATAAATCTATAATCCCATAATCTTCCTATGAATTTTTACACACAAAATGAGGAATACAGAAAAAGAACTCCTAGGAAAAGTTAGAAAATCATGCCCATAAGTATGATATGGGCAGCTAGGTGGTACGGTGAATAGAGTGCCAAGCCTGGAGTCAGGAAGATTTGAGTTCAAATCTAGCTTCAGACACTTACTAGCTGTGTGACCCTGACGCAAGTCATTAACTCTGTTGGCCTCAGTTTTCCTCATCTCTAAAATAAACTGGAGAACAAAATGGCAAAACACTACAGCATCTATCAAGAAAACCCCAAATTAGTCACAAAGAATTAGACACAACTGAAACTGGACAATAAGCACAATATACATGTGTTTCAAGCAAAATTACTAATTCTTTCATATTTTATTACCACAAGCAGACATGTCTAAGAATTAATTGCTATCACTTAAAACTACTGAGGCTACCAACTCCAAGTCACTAGGCTGAGGATAAAATAATAGCTAATGTGCAGAACGAAAGGAGCAGAACCAGGAGAACATTGTACACAGAAACTAATATACACTGTGGTACAATCGAACGTAATGGACTTCTCTATTAGTGTCAATGCAATGTCTCTGACCAATCTGCAGGGATCTAAAAAACACTCTCCACAAGCAGAGGACAAACTGCGGGAGTAAAAACACTGAAGAAAAGCAACTACTTGACTACAGGGGTGGAGGGGATATGACTGAGGAGAGACTCTAAATGAACACTCTAATGCAAATACCAACAACATGGAAATGGGTTTGAATCAAGAACACGTGTGATACCCAGTGGAATCGTGCACATTGGCTATGGGGGGGGAGGGGGAGGAAGGAAAAGAAAATGATCTTTGTTTCTAATGAATAATGTTTGAAAATGACCAAATAAAATTTAAAAAAAATAGCTAATGATAGATGTGAAAGCACTTTGAAAAACTGAAATAGAAGGTGAGGCTGCTGTTCTCTCATCTTCATTGTTATTATGAATAACAAACTTACTTTGTAGAAATCTGCATTATCCTAAAGTCTCATTACCTAAAGCTTGAAGAGGAATAGACAAGGAGATAGTGAAAAAAGTCAGGTTGCTGTGTTATCTGTGATACTCTCTACTCTACACTGAAAGAATATATATATATATACATATATATACACATATATATGTGCACATGTATATGTATACATACATACATATATAATTATATTCATGGTTTTATATTTTATGTATTATTATAATAGTATATCATATAAGTATGAACATGTTTATATGTTATGAATTCTAATATTCAATAATTATACATTTGAATATATTGTATAAATATCAATTATTTATATTGTGTGACAAATTATTCTATTACATAAAATGTATAATATATAACTTCCATATTTATTATATAAAATAGAATAATGTACATTTCTATAAATAATGCTGATTCTAGATTTCTAAATCCTTTTCCCTCAAGGAATTTTCAGTCATTTGCTGGGACTCCTTTCCAGCCAATCCTTACCCTATCCAAGCTCTTCTCAATCAATTTCAAACGCTCAAATCTCTGGGGAAGGAAACACCACAGAAATCAAAGTACAGATAGATGCTTCATGCCCAGAGTACCTTAGCCCTTCACACCTCCTATGGAAATTAATGAGTTCCCAGACTTCAGGAAGCAGAAAGCTATAATTTACTTCATCACATTCACAAAGAGGGGAATAAAGTAATAATGCTGAGAGTGTTAGCATTTCTTGGGTGCCTTCTACATGACAGGAACTGTGCTGAATGAGGTGCCATTATTGTTCCAGTGTCTAAAGCCCAGAACTGTGCCACATTGCTGCCTCAGAGTATAGGAAGGGACTAAGTTAGCATTTGCAAACCTTTTAGAGATCACATGCCCAAACTGCACCTTCAAGCTGCCTGTATGCCCCCACATTACCCCAGACAGAGGAGGGAGGAAGTGCTCACATTCAGCTGCTGGATGGAGGGGCAAGGCATGCAAAAATGTCCTCATGCACAGCGGAGAGGGGGAACAAAGCAGCCCCCTCCAACATGCTGGGGCACACAGGCCACTTTTTCACCAACACAGAACGTTCTGGTCATAAAGGGCTTAAAAAGCCAAAACAAGGATTTCACATTTAATCCTGTTGGTAATAGGAAGCCTGTGGCATTTCTTGAGTTGGAGAATGACTATAAATGGCTTTGATTTCTTCATCTGAAAACTGCCTGTTCATATCCTTAGCACAGTGCCTAGAAGCGTAGCATTTCTCATCTGAGTACCCTTGTCTCTACAACACAGAGCCACCAGCCTGGCGCAAGTTCCTATCACTTCATACCTGGGCTATGGCCTCCTTCAGTTAGTTGCTCCCTGCTCCAGTCCCTCCTGTCCTCAGCTGCCAAGGCAGTCTTCCTAAAATGCTGCTCTAAGTCCATCCTCCTCCAAGCCTGAGGTATCACCTCACACCTATCAGATTGGCCAATAGTACAGAAAAGGAAAATGACAAATGTTGAAGCAGATATAGGAAAACTAGGACACTAATGAACTGTTAGTGGAGTTATGATCTGATCCAACCATTTTGGAGAGCAATTTGGAACTATGCCCCAAACTGTGTCTTTAATCCAGCAAACCACTAACTACTAAGTCTGTATTCTAGAGATTAAAAAAAAAAAAGACAAATGACCTATTTGTACAAAAATACTTATTGCGGTTCTTTTTGTGGTAGCAAAGAACTGGAAATTATGGGGAGATCCATCAATTGGGGAATGGCTGAACAAGTTGTGGTAATATAATTAAAATGGAATATTATTGTACTATAGGAAATGACAAACAGGATGATTTTGGAAAAACCTGAACTTACATGAACTGATGTAAAGGAAGCAGAACCAGAAGAACATTGTACACAGTGACAGCAATATTTTTTGATGAGTAACTGTGAATGACCTAGATATTCTCAGCAAATACAAGCCCAGAGACTCATGATGAAAAATGCCACCCATCTCCATCCAAATGCCATCCAAAACATACTATATTTCACTTTTTTGGTTTGATATCTCTCCCACAAAATGGCCTTCATTGAAATCATGTCCCCGAATCTTAAGTATCCTACAGGCTTCTCTTTTTCTCATTCCTTTTAATAGCTTTACTTGGTGAGCCCTTCAACTCTCATGGATTCAACTACCATATCTACATAGATGATCTATATATATACACAACCCAAACCTCTCTTCTGACCACCCAGACTCTCATATCTAGCTGCCTTATGGGTGTCTTGAACAGGACATCTTGTAGATATGTTAAACTTGACATGTCCAAAACAGAATTTGTTATCTTTCCTCCAACTCCCCCACTGCTTCCTAAGAGCCCTATTACTATGGAGGATACCACCATCGAACCAGTCACCCAGCCTTACAACCTCAGTGTGATTCTTCATTCCTCACTCTTTCGCATCCCTCGTATCCAATCAATTGCCTAATCTTACTGGTTCTCTACAATATCTCCCCCACAGGTCCCCATCTCTTCTCTGGTATAACCACCCTAGTGTAGATCTTTATCACCTCACACCTAGATTACTGAGAGAGCCTTCAGGTCATTTTTTCCTGCTTCTCCCCACTCCATCCAACTTCCACTCGACTATCAAAGTGATCTTCTCATGATATACAGGTCTGCCCAAGTCATTCTTCCCTACAACATACATATATAAGCACATCTTCAATAAACTTCATTGGCTCCCTATTATATCCAGGATCAAATTTAAAAATCCTTTATTTGACTTTGTAAAGCCCTTCACAACCTGACCTCTCTCTTCTAATCTTCTTACACCTCACTCTCCTCCACATTATTAATAATCCAATGTCACTGGCCACCTTCGGATTCCTCCCACAAAACACTCCATCTCTGACTCTTAAGGATTTTCAATGGTTATTTCCCAGGCTAGAATTTTCTCTCTTCTTATGTATACCCTCTGGTTTCCCTGGCCTTCTAAGATTTGGCTAAAATCTCCCTTTCTCCAAAAAGTCCTTCTCCTCCCCCTTAATGCTAGTGTCTTCCCTCTGAGATTACCTTCTATTTCTCCTCTCTGTACAGTGCTTATACAAGGCCATTGCATGCTGTCTCTTCTCTCAAACTGAAGTCCCTAAGGGTAGGACTGTGTTTTGCTTTTCCTGGTATCCCTAGCACTCAGCCTAGTGCCTGGAACACAGCTGGCATTTAATAAATGTTTGGTGGCTTGACTACTTGCAGCTCTTTTGTATTATCCCCTTTCCCTCTCCAGAATTTTATGTTCTCAAGATCAGAAATTGCCTTAGATCATCTGATCATCACACTTCACCCTCAGTCTAAGTTATAAGGGATTGTCCTTCACTACAGGGGCTGGGGTATTTCAAGTTAATTATAAATAAGAAACCAAAGACTATTTCTGAACTTGTGACTAATCCCCATAGTTAATGGAATCTTTGACTCTCACTCACTCTTTGGAATGGCCCTGCTTGTATAGTGTTCAGCACATAAACTAAAACTCCAGAGCTCCAGGGATCTCTAGCAATCTGGCTTGCTAGATCACCTCCATCTAGCTTATGCCCAAACCTGTTTCTAAGCTTCCTGATGCCAAAATAGCACTGGCCCTTTCCCAGCTAGGAAACAAGAGCTACCTGAACTAATTTTAGCCCAACTAATTTGAGCAAGGGGACAAGACTGGATGAGAGGAGCAGAGTCAACAGGGAAAATCAAGATCCGCTTAGATCCATTCTGGAGTTAGGAATAGACTCAAGAACCAGAAGGCTAAGAAAGACGAAGGAAGCTAAATGGAGATGAAAATTCTGAGGAGAGTTGAGGCGAGGCTGGGTCTACAAAAGAGGGGGAAGATTGATCCCAAATGTACTCTTCCTCTTGTAGACCTGAAAATATCACACTGCTAACTCCTTTTCAGTGGGTCCAATATAACTTTTGTATCTTTTTTTCCCTGCTACACTTAGACTCAGCTATTCATTGTATTTGCTGTTGTTTTTATACTTTGTTCTCTCCATTATGCCTTGATTATACAAGTCCCTACTTAGTCATCCTATGAAAGCATTCTGTGCAATGTGAATTGCAAAGAGTCCAAGAACTCTCCAGGCTCTCCCAGAAAAATCCACAGTAATGTTAAAGGGAATGACTTAATCATCTACATTAGAAAAACAAGGTGGAACAAAAGCAAATTTCCCCAGGTAAGTGGGCTCACCAGAGGAAACTGATGAATTAGTCCATTACTATGTGTATCTTTAAAAAGTGCCAAAGATGGATAAAAAGTACCCAGAATTAAGAAAGAAGAAGATGCAAGTCTATCCTGAATTTAAGTAATTGAGTCTTTTAAATAATCCCAAATTAGTATTTGCTAGGTGATAGTCTTATTGGTGTTAGTAATGGAATACTACAATCTCAAAATTGTAAATAATTCAAAAGGTGAAGGAAAGATGCACTGTGTGTACAAGTGGCCACCTTTTAACAATGGCAATTTGTGAACAAAAAGAATCATGTAAGATATTACTGAAAATAGCTTTTCTGGGCCAGACCTGTGATATCATTACAAGTATGGGGAACTCCCTCTGCATTTTGAACCTAGAGTTCTCTGGGAAAAGTGAGGAGTTCAGTGAGAGGTTAAGACATGGTCAGACAGCTAGGATAGATCAGAGGATACTAGGGCTTAAAGCAAGATTTTGCTGCAATGGCTGGATTTTGCCAACTCTGCAATTGGCCTAAGTATGTTGTTTGGTTTTGTTTTTGCTGTTCCATGTTTCCTTTTATTTTTTAAAATTTTATTAATTTATTAGTTTGTTGGTTACATTAAAATTCCCAAATATCTCCCTCCCTCCTTTCTCACCCTGCACTAGAGAAACATCATTTGACAGAAAAAAATGCATATATAAACTATGTCTTGTATTTCTATTTACCAGTTCTATCTCTGGAAGTAGACATTCATGAGATGCTCTTCAAACATTAATTCTGTAGCTGTATATAATGTTCTCTTGATTCTATTCATTTCACTTTTCATAATTTCATGTTAAGTCTGTGGGTTTTTTTTTTAATTAACTAGCTTTCTTACGATGCAGCAATATTCCATGACCACAATCATATGCCTCAACTTGTTCAGCCATTCCTCAATTGATGGGCATCCCTTGAATTTCTAGTTCTTTGCAATTGTCTAAGTTGTTGAGGGGGTGTAAGTCTGAGGTGAATGGAGACTAAGAAGTTCTTGGTGTCTTTGAATTTCTGGGGGAGGTAATGGACTAGCTGTTTACTTTAAAGATATTTCTGGATTTGCTCATGGGCTCCCAAAAGTTCTTAGCAGTTATATATTGTCTGTGAGGGCTGTATTTTCATAAAATCCAAGATTTAAATTTTTGTTCGAGAAAGATCTTCAGAGAAGAAGCTTGCTAACTCCTAAATCCAGAGAATGAACTGTTTGCAGAAAGATACCTAAACCCTTACACAACAGGAAGATCCAGAATGAACCTTGGGGTGCACCTGATTGAACTGAAGGCTGATTGAACATTTATTTTGAATGTACACTCTTATGCCAAAGGGGACTGCCCCCTAATTGGCTTTTGTCAATGCACCCAGCAAAACATTGGTTTTGCTGTCTCAAACATTGGTTTTGCTGTCTCTCTCCTCTATTTCCCCCTTATCTCTAACTATTGTAGTTTTCCTCTTAGATGGTATAATTTTGTAAACACCTGCAGTTAGAAATTTTTGGGGTACAGTGGAATCATGCGTCGGCTATGGGGGGTGGGGGGGAGGAAAAGAAAATGATCTTTGTCTTTAATGAATAATGCTTGGAAATGATCAAATAAAATATTATTTAAAAAAAAGAAATTTTGGGGGTACAGGACGCTTATGTTTAGTGATCAATTGGGGGGGATTGTGATTTTTTAAATTCTCTCCATCTTGCTTGGTCTAGCACCCAGGAATGTGCACACCCACATTACACAGGCATGTACTAGCTAATGACAAATCAGAAACAACTAACTGCCCCTCCCTGGGCTGTCCTAAGCCAAGCTTGAGCCACCATTGGCACATGTGAGACGCAGGAAATGAGGTAGAAAACAGCCTCTGGAGTTCTCATCGCTTCCTGTGGAGAGGGCTAGGATCCAGTTCGATCCTGGAACTCAAGCTTGTAGGAGCCCCTCAGACAGCTTTCCTTCAATCAGTCATGTGGGTGAGTGATAAGGACTGACTCCCCTTTTCCCTTTGGCTCCCAGGCCAAACCCTTGAGCTCCTGCCTTCGGCTCAGTGTGAGCTGGAGCAGTTGAGCTAACTCCCTTTCCTTCTCTCCCTCTCTCTCTCTCTCCCTCTTTTAATTTCTTCCTCCTGTTGTAATTAAATCACCATAAAACTCCATTCTGACTTGAGTGTTTCATTTTAGGATTTTATAAGTAAAATCCTCGGTGACCTATAATTATATTCAGTCTCAACCCCTAAAATTTTAACTTAACAGGGTGAAATAAATACTGTCCTGATTCTCAACATAAAATACAGACAGCAGATGGAAAACCCTGGTGGGGACCCTAAGATATATATATTTTTTAAGGTCAAGAGAGAAAGGATGAATAGGATGTATTCTCAAAAACCTGGAAAGACTTATATGAACCAATGCAAAGTAAAGTGAGAAGAACCAGAAGAACACTGGATTCAGTAATAAAAATATTATACAATGATCAATAGTGAAGGACTAAACTATTATCAAGGTCCCAAAATAACCCAAAGGGACTCATGCTAAAAAATGCTATCCAAAGCCAAAGAAGGAACTGTTGGAATCTGATTCAGATCAAAGCCTGCCATCTTTCACTTTATTTCATGAGGTGTTTTTTTTTTACTATATGTATGATATATATCTTCTGTCAGCATGAGGAATATGAAAATATTACAAGAAAATTTTTTACAAAAAAATTACAAGAAAGCACTGATGTAACCTCTAACAGACCAACTACCACATCAGGGAGGACAGAAAGGGAGGGAGAGAACCTGAGTCACAAAATAAAAATAAATAAATAAATAAAAACAATTGTAAAAAGTCGTTTTTACATGTAATTGAAAAAAAAGAAAAGAAAGTAAATAAAATTTTTAAAGGATAAAAAGGAAGCCTCCATCCTAGTGAGCAGCTTCCCTGGGAGAGCCTTGCTACCAGAATGGGAAGGCATGGAGGAATTTCAATCTGTACCATGCAGAAACGATTCCACTCATGCAATCACAAGTTTTTTTAAAAAATTAACAAAGGTATTTCCAATCCCCAATTTTTCCACATCATTCCATATTCTCATCCTATTATAAGAGGCACTATCTTAGTGGAAGAATAAATACCATCTCCAACCTCATCTAGAACTTCAGTGACCCATCAGGCTGCCCATTCCATGGTTGGGCTGGCTCTCATTGATAAAATTTAACAGATTTTTCTTTCTAACCAATCCAAAGAAGCAGGGATAGAAAATTTCTAATGCATCTCCCAGTCCCATTATAACAGTGACCATTTAATAACTTTCCATCAAAATTTATAAAAGAAAAAAAAATCATTGCCTTTTCCTATCATTCCCGAACAAAGATGAAACAAAATACATTTCCTGGATTCTTTAAGAATGAGGTCCAACGGGGCAGCTGGGTAGCTCAGTGGATTGAGAGCCAGGCCTAGAGATGGGAGGTCCTAGGTTCAAATCTGACCTCAGACACTTCCCAGCTGTGTGACCCTGGGCAAGTCACTTGACCCCCATTGCCTAGCCCTTACCACTCTTCTGCCTTGGAGCCAATACACAGTATTGACTCCAAGATGGAAGGTAAGGGTTTAAAAAAAAATGCAGCTCAAATCATTTTTCAAACTTGCTAAAAAACAAAACAAAACCTCAGACCCTCGAGGTCAAGTTCTAATTAGGACAGGAGCTAGTTTAATGCTGACTTCTGCAACAGCTTTAAAAAAAAGTGTGAGGTTCTCAGTACAAAGGAAATATTTTAACTACTTAAATAAAACATTGTTTCCAAATGCTTTTGAAGAATTCATTTGTAGCCCTGATTTAGAGTTAACATATTAGTTTTAAATAGTGTCTAGTCATCAGAATGAGTCCTCTGTCTATAAACCTTTGCGACTATAGTCCCTACTACTATCTCTACTTAAAATAAAACTACAATTCTTTTCAAACATTCCAAGTCAAGGGATAGCCCATTAGACCTGGAGTCAGAGGACCTGGGTTCAAATCTGGCCTCAGATACTTACTTTTTAACCCTAAGCAAGTCACTTAACCCTAGTGGCCTAATCCTTCCTTACTGTTCATTTGCACTGGAACCAATACATAGTCTAAGATGGAAGGAAAAGGCTTATTTTTTAAAATAAGTACATATTCTGATTCAAACGTATCACTAATTTGTATTGACCATTATCCCAATTAGTACAAATTGGCGAGTTCTGTTGTATAGTAATCTTTGTAACAAAAAGATTTCCAAGTCCCAAACAAGAGTCTGCTTATTTTAAGCATTAAGCAATACAAGAATCAACCAAGAGAATCTGGTCAGCATCCAGCTCAAGACCTATTTCCTCACCTACAGATGTGACTAGATCCTGCTAGATTACAGAATATTCTGGAGGAGAAATGATGACTATCCTTCCAACTCCCTCTGTCCAACATTCCTACTGACCTAAGTCTGCCATTTGTATTTTGGCCCATGTTAAATACTCATATAGAAGACGGGCCTAAGGCTTATCTCTCCCTATTGCCCTATTCCTTGGAGGCCCAGGCCTACTCATTATGGCAGATTCTTCATTCCACTCTAGTCAGAAATTCCAGAAGCTATACTCCCCATGCATGCTTACACTAGGAAAAGTGAGCATCTCCTCACAACCAACAAAATGAAGCACTGTCAAGCAACTGTGTTAAATAAGTAAGATTGACTGGCTTTTTGGTAACTTGTGCCCAGTGACTGGGAAGATGGAGCAGATGTACCTGAAGTGATCCCAACACCTCCAAGGTTTTCTTCTCACATTCTCCAAACGCCCTGAGCAGTTTTTCTGGAAAGTCAAGGGGTCATCAACATCACCTAGTCTTTCACCAAACAGCGCAGTACGGAGGCCTCCAAGTCCTGCTCTGATTACCTGGGTTTTAAGGTTATGTTAAGCACCACAAAGAAGGGGTTTTTCATAGAGAAATGTTGGCAATGGAGCCATGTAATTCCAGGCAAGAGTCTTTTCAAAAAGAACATTCTGGTGGTGGAGACTGTTGCTAAGAGAGAATAAGAATTCTAAATGGGGCCTAGAAATGGACTGGTTACAGTCCAACTCTATTTACTTTTCAGAATAAGGATAAAGGATTCTTGATGCTCACTAAAGAAGGCAAAAAGGAAGGAAAGTTATCAACCTAACCAGAGGAAGGTCAACCATTGGAATGTCAGCTTAAATAGTTAATCATTTATGTTGGAGTTAGGAACTCCTTAAAAAAAAAATCTAGTCCCCAAAGACTACTGAGACAGTGAAAGGCTGTTGAAGCCTGAAGCAACCTCTCAAGCTAGAGAAGCGTAGGCAGAGTCAAGTGTTTCAATGACTTGGGTTTATAAACCACACAGAATCTGGAGCTCCATATCCCTCTACCTGGGCAGGTCTGGGTTCCTTTCTCTGAAAGAAAGCAGTCTCTTCTTCCTGATAACAAGATACCTTGGTTTGGACTTGCTTCAAGTGAGAAAAAAACTGTAAAAAAATATCACAACCAAGAGCTGCTAGGTGGCTCAGTAGTTTTGAGAGCCAGCTGGCTCTCAAATGGGAGATGGGAGGTCCTGGATTCAAATCTGGCCTCAGATACTTCCTTGCTACGTGACCCTACTTAACCTCCATTGCCCTAATTTATTTTCTGCCGTGGAATCAATATACGGTATTGATTCTAAAACAGAAGGTAAAAGGTTTTAAAAAAGAAAAAGTGGGGGAGGTAGTAGTAATGCAAAAGAGAGGATGACAAAGTAATATGAAATATGGATTTGGGGAGGAAAATAGACTCACAATAGAGAACTCAATTGTCAGGGAAGTATGAAGCAAGGTCCTCTGCTGAAAGGGAAAGAGAAAGTAGTAGTCTAGGTAACAAAGGAAGAGTAAAAAGATTGATGTGCATGCACTGAAGACTCAATTAAGACCAGATATCACAATTAAAAAACCCTAATATAAAAATATTGATATCTTTTATGGTGGCAAAGAACTAGAAAAAGGGGGGATGTCCATCAATGGTGGAATGGCTGAACAAGTTGTGGTATATGATTATAATGAAATGGTTTCAGGATGGTTTCAGAATGACCCGGGAAGATTTATATGAACTAATACAAAGTAAAATAAGCTCTCCCAGGGGAACATAGAACAAAGTAAAAAGCAATGTTGTAATAATGATCAACTGTGAAAGACTTGGCTCGTCTAATCAAGACAACGAACCAAGACAATTTCAAAGGATCCATAATGAAAAATGCCAACCGACTCCAGAGAGAGAATTGAAGTACTCTGAGGGTATACTAAAGCAGATTTAAAATGTTAGTTTTAGTTTTATCTTGAGTTTTCTTTTGCCACATGGCTAATATGGAAATATGTTTTACAACCAATATCAAATTGCTTGCCTTCTCAAGGAGGGATTTGGGGTGGAAGAGAGAGAAATTTGTAACTCAAAAATTTTTTAAATGATAGTTAATTTTTTTTTTAACCCTTACCTGTCATCTTGGAATCAATACTGTGGCCAGATTTGAACCTAGGACTTCCTGTCTCTAGGCCTGGCTTTCAATCCACTGAGCTACCCAGCTGCTTCCTTAAATATTTTTTACATGTAATTGGGAAATATTTAATAAAACAAAAAAAAAATTTAACTGTTTTAAATTTTTATTGATCTGTTTTAACCCTGACTAAATTTTCCCCTGCATTTCTCTTCCTCCTCTCTCCCCCACCTTGAGCCATCTATTATAACATATAATTTTTAACATAAAAAGAGGAAGAGAAAAAAAATCAACAAAACATATCAAAACATGAAAAATAATTTGATAGTCTATGCAGTGTTCCACACCTATACCTTCCCTGTCCCCACCTCTGCAAAGGACTGAAAAGAGGCATCTTCTCATTTCTCAAATCTTGCTTGTTTTTTGTCATTTTGCAAATTCACTTGAGATTGTTCAGTGCAGATTTTTCTTTTCATTTCCATTGTGGTGATCATTGTGACTCTTGTCTTCTTGACTCTGCTGTCTGTCCTTGTATCAGTTCATCTGAGCCTTTCCATGCTTCTCTTTCTCCACCATATTTGCCAGAAATAATACAACTTTAAGTGAACCCAGCAGTGACTTGTTCCAGGAGTATCCAAGAGCAAAGAAAGAGGATGGTGGCAGAGATCATGCTTTGGCTCAGAGACATGAATGAGGATTAAAAAAAAAATGTAGCAAGAGATTCCAGGGTCAAAGATAATCTAAAGTTGAATGGTTTGGGGTAGAGCAGAGATTGGAAGAAAGTGATTAGACTAAGAAGGTTAAGGCCAAGGGAGAACTGGAAGGGAAGAAGATTGTGATCAAAGAAGAATTTTGGTATTCTAGGCTGTGAATATTGAACATGTGAAGAGAAGACGAAGCGAAAGACTGTTGCTATATGTGGTTGAGATGAAGGGAAGGTGGAGATCTTATGAACTGAGGAGGTTTTATGAACTGGCCAGCAAGGATATATGAGGTAATACATTATCAAGTGAACCAAAATCCTTAAGAAAAGTGGGAGAATGACCTAGGGGCCAGTATAGAAATTAAAAGAGACTGCTGAATGAAACTGATAAGACATAGGGAAGGTCTTGGGAATTAGATAGATAGATAGATAGATAGATAGATAGATAGATAGATAGGTAGATAGATGAAAGTTTGTCTTATACTAGAAAAGATCTTCAGAGAACAGCCAGGTTTCTGTACCTGCAAGAAGATGAAAGTAGAGAGAAAGAGGTATGCTAAGAAGGGTAGCTTGTTTAAATAAAATCAGAATTCCATAGAAGACAATGAATGGGACTGAAAAATTAGATAGAAGCTGGAAGACAGAAGGCTGATATAGATGGATATGTCCAGAAAAGAATTCATTACTTTTTCCCAAAAAACCTATTTCTCTTCATCATTTTCCTATTTCTTCAAGGGCTCCACCATCTAGGCTCACAAAGTATGGTGTCATCCTTAGCTTTTTGGCTGTTAGAGGTAGGCCAAAGGGTTATAAAATTGTGCATAAGCTTTGAACCAGCAATACCATGATGAGAAATGCTATCCATCTCTAAAGAGAGAACTGATAAACTCTGGTGCAAACTGAAGCAAAACATATTTTTTCACTTCCTTTGTGTTTCTTGTTTTTTTATTATTTGTTTGGAGTTTTTTGCAACATAATTAATACAGAAATGTTTTGCATGACCTCTCATTTGCCATATTACTTACCTTCTCAATGTGCTGAAGGGAGTGAGAAAGAAAAAAAAAATTTTAATGGATATTTAAAAATAAACATTTATTAAAGAGCAAAAAAAACTCCCCCAAACCCTGAAACTTCCCTACCAAGATGCATGCAGAAATTTTATGAAAACAATTATAAAACATTCTTTACAGAAAAAAGAGGGCAAATAATTAGAAGTATTTTTATGGTTGACTCATGATAACATAAATAAAAATGGTACTATTACCTAAATTAATTTACAGATTCAGTGTCATATCCATCAAATGACCAAGGAGTTGCCTAGAAGACAACAAAATAATAGAAAGCAGAGAGTCCCTCCCCACCGTCCTGTCTAGTATTCCTCCAAACAGATCTAAATCTTGATGGGAAAATGCAAGAAAAAGTAAGTCATTTTATCAACTCAGATTAGCATAGGAAGACACACAAAAAAGTTGGCAGAAGAGCATTCTACTATGCAGGAAGGGCAGATGTATACTGGGGTACCGTAACTGGAACAGAGCAAAGAGAAGAGAAAACATCATATTTTAAGAAATTATAAATGTAAACTGCCCAGATCTCTTAGAACCAGAGGACAAAGCTAAAAACAGAATCAGTCTCCTCTGTAAAGAATCCCCAAAATGAAAACTCCCAGGAACATCATAATCAAAATCCAGAGCTTCCAAATCAAAGGGAAACTCAGAAAGAAAGAATTCAAGTACAAAGAAGCCACAGAGAGGATCACAAAGGATTTCTCAGCTGCCACCATAAAAGAATGAAGAGATTAGAATACAATGTTCTAGAAAGGCAAAAGATATAGCTTACAATCAAGAATAACTTTCACAGAAAGACTGAGTATAGTCCAATAGACAGAAAAATGGGTCTTTAAAGAAATGGAGGACCTTCCAAGCATTCCTAATGAAACGACCACAGAATTATATAAAAACTTTGAAATATAAACATAGGAATGAAGAGAAACATAAAAAGGTAAAGTGTTACAATAATATGGGATTAAACAAAGATAAACTGCTTACATTCTAATATGAAAAAATGATATTTATGTCCCTAGTAACCCTACCATCATTAAGAATCACAGACAGAAAGCCCAGTTAGAGGGCCTGATGTTTTGATAATCTTAAAAGAACAGAAAGGGAGAAGAAGAGGAATATAATGGGGGATGGGAAGGGAGAGAAAAAATAGGGGAAATTATCTCACATAAGCAGGGTCCACAACTAGATGTATATATTAACAAAGAGAAAATGGTAGGGAGAAGAAGCAGCTTTTGAAACTCTCATCTGAACTGGTCAAAGAAGGGGACACAGGAACAGCTGGCTACAGAAATACATTTCACTCAAGAGGGAAACTGGCAGGAAAGAGAAGGGAAAGAGTGGAATAAAAAGGAGGGTAGATTAGGGGAAGGGTTAGTCCCAAGCAAACAAATTCTGAGGATATACAAAAATATTTATAGCTCTTTCTGCAGTGGCAAAGAATTGGAAACTGAAAGAATGCCATTAAACTGAAGAGTGGTGAAACAAGTTATAGGATATCAATGTGATGGAATACTATTGTGTACTAAAAAATGATGAAGGGGATGGTCTCAGAGAATTCTAACAAGACTATGAATTGATGCAGAATGAAGTTAGTAAAATCAGGAAAGAACAATTTACAAATGGCATTATGGTGAAGGCAAATAACTCTGAAACAATTAGGATCAATGCCATGACAAACCACAATTTCAGAGGACTCATGATGAAACATGCTAGCTGATAGAGTGGCAATGAACCCAAGAGTACACAAGCTGAGATGGATTTTTTTGTGGACATAGCCAATTAAGAATTCTTTTTTTTGCTTGACCAGGTATGACAAAACCACATGATTGAGATAAACAGCTCTAATTCATCTTTCCGAAGCACTTCAAAGCCTTCCAACCAGTATCCTGAGCTCAGCAGAACAAATCTGAAGTGGCCAGTGGCCAGGACTCAAGATGGTGAACTGACTAGCAGAAATGCCCAGCAGAAGTGAAAACAAGTCTTCTAATTCCATGTCCACTACACTCTGCTGCCTCTCAAAGATGGTCTCACATAGCACTGAATTAAATATGGCCAAAAAAATACCAAAATAACTTCAATTTTTCAAAATGTCACCAATCCAGGCAGTAGATTGTTGTGTGCCCAACATGCCATGGTGCTGCCATGCTGAACTTCATATAGTAAAACAGCCAAGCATGGAAGGCTTAGGGAAATACTCATACCTTCCGGAGAAACTTCTTCTTTCAAAGATGAAATCCTGTTCTCAAGCAAAGAAACATTTGAGTGATTTTGTGAGAGTGTGCACTCAATGAAAGATTTCTCTCCAGCCTCTGTGCCTGAAAAATAAAAGGGGGAAAAATTAATTTGGCACAAGCAGTTTTTAACTAATGAAATATACCCCATATCTAAAAGTGTCAATGCATGATCACTTCTAAGGAACACTGGGACAAGTGACAGGTTCTCCCTGGTGAGGAGGTCTTCAAGGGAACTTCATAAAACCATAGGGTTTCAAAGGTAAATAGAACCTCAGAGACCAGTCAGGTCAACTAGTACCTAAAAATAACTGACAATGTTTCTAACAAGTGGTCATCCACATTTTGCTTCAAGAATTCATTGGGAGGGGAAAGGAGGGAAGAGAAGGGAAGACTTCAGCCAGCTCAGTAGTGTTCTGCCTCAGCTCCAAGTTGTCATTTCAGTCCTATCCTGATGAAGCCACAAAGGCTGAGAGGCACACTTTATGGTTTGGGGTTAGTCATTCCTTTAACAGACATTCTAGAATCTTGCAAGGAATTGAAGTCACATTCATTGGCCTATCCCATTTACTTCCCTTTTCTTTTTTTTTTAAACCCTTACCTTCTGTCTTGTGGGAAGGGCTAGGCAATGGGGGTTAAGTGACTTGCCCAGGGACAAGGACAAGGACCAAGAAGTTACTAAGAACAACATAGAGAATGTGGAAGACGGTAGTATAAATGGGTTCAGGTTCACAATAACAGGTGGATTTCATTAAAAACAAAATAGATTCTCTTTTTTAAAACCCTTACCTTCCATCTTGGAGTCAATACTGCATATTGGTTCCAAGGCAGAAGAGCAATAAGGGCTTGGCAATGGGGGTTAAGTGACTTGCCCAGGGTCACACAGCAAGGAAGTGTCTGAGGCCAGATTTTAACCTAGGACCTCCCATCTCTAGGCCTGGCTCTCAATCCACTGAGCTACCCAATTGCCCCCTACTTTCCTTTTCTGAAAAGGTCTCCCCAGCACTTCTTTGTCATCACCATCATCCTCTTACTCTCCAGTCCCTCCAACTCTTTCCAATAAATCCTCTTAAAAGGTTGCCTTCTTCTCCATTAGCACATAAGCTCCCAGAGTGTGGGACATCACTCTTTGCTTAAATTTACATCCCTAGCATTTAGCCCAAAGAAATCTACTTTCCTACCTACCACTCTCTCCTTCTAACAGACCCTAACCTCTCCAGGCAGCACAGGCCTAGAAGGCAAGTCTGGACAGTGCTGCCCTCTTCCTGGTCATGCACTCTCATCCCTTCCGGGTTCCACATGAAAGGGGCCCATAAATGCAGTGTCTTTGGTCTACTAAATGGGTGGATATCCTAGCAATAAACTCCACTTCATGTGACTCATACCTGTGCTTTACAATCACAGACCTGATTAACTGAGTAAAGAGCCCCATCAAGTCACAGGTATGCAACAGTCACCAAGCTGCAAAAGAACCACGAGGCTACTAAATGAGCAGGGAGTTGGAATATCTTATTTGTGGACCAGTCAAGAGACCAATGTCTGGTAGGGAGCAAAGTGTAAGACGACTAGAAAGGCAGGAGTAGAAGAGGTCATCAAGGACTTTGAATGCCAAACAAAGCATTTTATATTTGATTCTAGAGGTGACAGGAAGCCCCAGGAGTTTACTACATGGGGATGGGGAGGTATGGGACATGATCAGGTCTTGCCCTTAAGGAAAAACACTTTAGTGGTTGAATGGAAGATGGGTTGGAGTAGGAAAAAATGAGGCAAGCAGACCCACCACTGGATCCTCACACAACCCTAGGAAATAGATGTTTTTATAATCCCCATTTTACAGATAAAGAAATTGAGGTAAATGGAGGTGAAGTGACTTGCCCAGGGGTTACCCAGTTACTAAATGTCTGAGGCCAGATTTGGACCAGTGCTGTATGTGTGTGTGTGTGTGTGTGTGAGAGAGAGAGAGAGAGAGAGAGAGAGAGAGAGAGAGAGAGAGAGGAGGGAAGAGGAACTATCAGGAATGGGGGCTTGTGCTCCCTTACAGCAAGCCTCTCAGCTCCCCAGGAGGTATCCTAGAAGCCTAAGGGTATATTGTAACTGACCTTATACTGAGAGTAAATCCAGTCATAGCTAAGCCTTTTGTTACCTTTTTCCCCTGAATTATGCTAATATCACAGTTCCCAAATTTCCTGTCTGCCCACTTCAATTGACCTCTGGCTAATGGAGGATGTAGAAAGAAGAAAGACAGAGGCAGCCATTGCATTTGGAAGTCTTATCCATTTACTGTCCATCTGGGTTTGGACTTGAAGCTGCCATTAAAGCCACAATTTCCTCTCTTGGGCGTAGCTAGTCCCAAAAATGCCAGGAGATTTTTCCTTGGAGAGAGAGTCCATTCAAAAGAGAGGGTCTGAAATTTCAGTAATGTTCAACTTTTCTTTTTGAACTTGAAGAGAGACTTAATAAAGACAAGCCTATAAGGGGTGTAGTGGTGCAGTAAGACTACAACAGAAAATATTCAAAGTGGCAAATGAAGTGAGCACATGCAAATAAACTTTTAAAAATATAATCACCTCCCCCAAATGGCTCAATTGGTAATACAGCCTATGCTTGCCAGTAATGTCTTATCTAACAGTACAGAACACAGCCCGAAACCCTGGTGTTCTGAGTGTTATTTTACATTTCTAGTAGCATCATATATGCTTATTCTAAATAAATGAAAGAGACATGCATTTGCTGGTAAGCCTTTAAGGTGCCATGCACGATGCTAAGTGCTAGGGATAAAATACCAGTCAAAAAAAGGCAGTTCAATCAAGGAGGGAATGCTCTTGTTCTAATGCAAAAAGACAACATACAAGGGGGGTGAAAGCAGACATGGCTTCAAAGGCCAGGAGGGAAATAAAGGCAAGCTGCTCTGAGTCCCTTTGCAAAAAGGAAGATCCAGAAGGAACTCACCAATGAGGTGGTGGAGTCTTGTGGAGGGACATTCCTCAGAGGTCCCAGGAATTAAAGCACCATGGGTATGTACCACAAACAAACAGTTTGTTCTGTCATTGGTTGGGAAGGGGACAAGATATCTACCTTTGGGGAGCACCAGAGACAGAGGCCTTAAAGCTGTCCCACCTGGGAAGGAAGGAGCAGATCCAACACTTGGCACACAGTAGATATTTATTAAGTGCTGCTTGACTTGACTTGCTTATTATTCAAACATTCTGAATGGATGGCATATTTGGAAATGACTAGGAACGGTAATAAAGGTAAGAGTTTACATTTATAGCATTATTTAAAGTTTGCAAAATATTTTCCTCAAAACAATCCTGGGAGGTATTTTTTTTTTGGTCTGTGCAAGTACTACTGTGCCCATTTTACAGTTAAGAAAGTTAAGGTTCACAGGGATTATTAAGGAATCTGCCCAATATCACAGTTAGCAAAGGTTAGAACTGAGATCATACCTGGGTCCTCTGGCTTTTTTCAATTCCACTCAGGATTTCTCTTAGCCAACCTTTTTTATTTTAAAACCCTTCCCTTCCCTCTTAGAATCAATACTGTGTATTGGTTCCAAGGTAGAAGAGCAGTAAGGACTAAGCAACAGGGGTTAAGTGACTTGCCCAGGATCATACAGCTAGGAAGTCTCTGGGGCCATATTTGAATACAGGACTTCCTGTCTCTAGGCCTGATTCTCTATCCACTGAGCCAACTAACTGTCCCTTCAGGCAATCTTTCAAAAATTCCAAGTAGCCCTGGATGGTTGCAGAACCTTCTTCTCTAGGGTATAAAATGAGAAATGTTACCTATTTATTTGAATTAACTATGTCCCTGCCTGAAAAATGAGGCAAATGCTTTCTTCTGATGCTATGAAAGTGATTGTCCCTGACAAATGATGTTATTTATTTCATCAAACTTTATGTGCAAAATGAATTTAAACTGAGATCCAGAAAGCAAGCAGACTAAATTTCTAGCAAGATGGCATCAGGTATCAGAGGACTCCTAGAACATGGCCAATGGTCAATAGGCAGGATGCTTGAGATTCTGAATGAATGCCTTGGGCAGGCAAGGAAGGAGGCCACTGTAAGCTTTAAATTAATTTGTGATACTTCAAGTATTATTTTTATAAAATTTATTATCTGACAAAATAAAACCACATGACTAAGTTTTTCTACCTGCTCAAAAATCCCTGCTCCACCAAAACCACAACAAGCAGGAAAGAGAGCAAAAGACAAAACTACACCCAATTTATATCCTGCCTATGTCAGCACATAATGACAGGAAGTGAGTAGGGTGCTGGGGATCATAGTTTTTAGGGTAACAGATTCTATCACACAACCCCCTGGGATCTTTTGGAAGACTAGTCTTCCCAAGGATCCCAGGGGGAATTATAAAGCTGGAATTAACTCTCCCTTCACCCACTTTTAGATTTAATCACCAAAACATATGCATCCCACTTATCTTTAAGTATGGAGAGGTCTGTGACCCACGTGTACTCTAGTGGGTGATGAATAAAAAACAACTGACTGCCCCCTGGGCAATCCTAAGCAAGGCTAAAACTACAATTGGTCCGCATAAAGTGGAATGAATGCACAGGAAGTGACACAAAGAAGTGTCTTTAAAAGCAGTGGCAACTTCCTGTGAAGTCAGTTCTTTGGAGTTAGGAATTCGAGTTGAAGTTGGAATTCAAGTTGGAAGCTGGTGAAGGATCTGCTTCGTGGACCTGAGACTCTAAAATTTGGTTAGACTGTTCTTGGATCTCTCCTTTTGAACTACCACATGGGTAAGTGAAAAGGCTGATTCCCTTTCCTGGCTTTTCTGGAGGTACTAGCCTACATAGAGGCCCCTCATCTTGGAGGAGGCCTTGTGCCTAGAACCCTTGTTTAATTTACATCTAGACTCCTCTTTGCTGGGGCCTCTGAAGCCCTTCCTGGTTCAGACTGGGCTGGAGTAATTATCTACTCTCTCTCATTTCCTTACTTTCACTCTTTCTCCTTTTATAAATAAACTACCATAAAAAGTCATCCTAACTTGAGTAATATATTTTTTGCAACCACATTTTTATACATTTAGTCCAATCTTTAATTTTTAACCCTTATACCACAAAGCCCAGAAGCATGTGGTAAAAAACAGAAAGCCAGGCATATGAGTCAAGGCCTCTCTCAGGCCTGCTTTCTAGTTATTTGCTGTCATCATTCTATAGCCCTTTACAAGTGAGGACACTTACTAAGAGTTTGTCTCTACCACCAATCCATCTCTGATTTGTCAGGTTGCAAGGGTGACCTCCAAGAACCTCAGTTTCCTTCAAAGTTCAGCTCAAGGCCACTCCAAAGGACGGCTAGCTAGAGTGTCCCTGGTGCTGGTGCCCATCTCCTCTGCCATCACTTGGTAGATTTTTGTTGTACTTAATTTTCCTACACAAACTGTTCCCTGTCTCAGCCCCCCCTCCCCCTACACACACACACACACACACACACACACACACACACACACACACATACACACACACACACACACAAGCTCCTTGTGGACAAGAACTGTTTTGTTTTTGTATCCCCTGTGCTAACCAATGTCAGCCTCACAGTTGGTCTTCACCAGTGCTCATTGAATCACAGAACTGGAAAGGCACATTATTGATCATTGGTCCCTGGTGTACTGGGTCAACAGGGGAATCAAGAAAGGAAATCCAGATTTCCTTCCTCTGCTGTCATAAAGTCATGTTCTCCCCAAATCTAGTCCATTTAAGCCAGACAACCAATGACCTATAACAAGAGGACAACACCATCCCACAAAGGCTCAAAGACCACCAGCTGGTACACCATGGGAAGATCATCCAGAAAGAGGCTGCTTTGATCTGGTCCCATATGTCGAAAAGGCCAGCATGGGAAATAATATGTTTGCTCCCTACCTCTGTTTGAAGACCAATTTTTGCTCATAGTCAGAAAAATGGGAAAGGGAAATGGTCATAATTAGCATCAAAGAGCCCTTTAAACAAAATTCTAAATACTTTGAGAAAAAGAAATAGTTCAGGAAGAATTGAGCAAAAACTTTTATCTTAGAGAAAGGATTTCAGTCAGCAATAATAGACAAGTTCTCAAATAGGATTTCAAATACTTTTTAATGTCCAAGAGAAAGAATGGCTTAATAGTACACTCTATTACACCAAATTCCAGCAAGAACCCAAAACCCAGTCATGACTGAGTCAAGAGAAAACCAATGACAAGGAGAAGATTCCATTTTTCATCTTGGAAGATGCCCTAAGGCTGTGTTGATGAACCTATGGCATGCCTGCCAGGAGACTGCTTCCCTCCCCCTCTTCACATGTGCCTGAGGACATTTCTCTCATTACCCACTCCTCTGCCCAGCACCCCAATGGGAGCATCTCCTCCCTCCCATCTGGGGTAAGGTGGGCAAATAGGATATGAGGATTGCAAGTTTGGGCATCACTGCCCTAGGGTAACAGGGTCATTCTAGCTGATGCCTGTATCACTGAGAAGGTGGAATGATAATAAGAATGAAAGCAACAAGAAGTCACCTTTATACAATGTTTTGGGGTTCAGAACATAGCTGGGAGGTAGAGAACTATCCTCATCCTCACTGAGGAAGAAGCTGAGGTTCAGAGGGGCTATCTGACTTGAGCACAGCCATAAAATAAATCTGAGTAAGAGCTAGGATTTCCATGGCACTTTAAGACTTGTCAGCACATCACAAACATCATCTCATTAGTCCTCAGGTCCTGTTTCACAGATGAGGAAATGGAGGTGACTTGCCCAGGGTCACCAGCTAGTGAACATCTGAGGTTGAATCTGAATTCAGATTCCCCTGCCTCCAGGTCTTCTTCCCTCAGTTTCACCTCATCCCAATTGCCTAATCAAATAAATAAGGTGTACCAGTCAGTCCCCAAGCCCAAGTCTTCAGACTAGGAAGGTACCTCAGAACCCAGAGATTGCTCCAGGAATACAACAGTTTAGAAAGACTATTAATTAGAAACAAGATGAACAAATAGTTAAACAGATCTTAGGAACAGTCAGAAGAGGACAGGGCAATGGGGAATGAGAAGTCCCAGAGAGAAGCCTCTCAATTTCACTCTTTGTCACTTCTGCTGTTGTAGGTATGATAGCTCTGTCAGATAGCGGATTCTAAGGCAAATGCAGACATCAGACTTCAGTCAATACTGTGCCTCACTAAAAAGTCTGATAAGGAACCTGGACAGAAACACCTCAGACAGGTCTGCAAGGGAACCCAGGTCAAAAGTATCAGACTAGGTAGTCCATCCTTGAATTCTGCCGTATTATCCTACTAGCTAGGCCTGCCAAATTCCAGTGCTCCAGCTTCTCCCTTCTTCAAAATTCAGCACCAGGTTCACAAACTTACACACACAAACGCAACTCTCACCCACCCCCATTAGCCAATCAGTAGTTAAGCCTACCTGATTCTACCTCCACTTTCCTATTTAAATATATATATCTCCAAGGTTGTCCCGAGGTCCCTCAGGTTTTTCTCTTTCCCAGCCCCTGGCACAGCCCCCATTAGGCAGCTGATTATTTATTGAACCAAACTGAGTCTGACTTGAGTGTCTAGGAGCCTTCAGCCAATGCTCAAGTTTAGGCCCAAATCATCTCTCACCTAGACTTTTTTGATAGCCTCCTAATTGGCCTCCTTCATTCCAGCCTTTCCCCTCTCCAACCTATTCTCCATACAATTGTTCCAACAATTTTCCTAGGTGGCTTCCATTGCCCTAAGGAATAACATATCAATTCCTCCACTTGACATATTCCAAGTCAGTCCTTGAGCATCTGGTCCCAGCCAAGCTGTCCAGACTCCATTTCATGACTTCTCCTCCAACACTTTCTGGCCTGCTAGTTTCCTGAGCGTAGCATTCTCTCTCTGGCCGCTGAGTATCAGCACAGACCATCCCTGTTGCTGGAATCCTCTCCCTCACATTCCCTATTAGACTCCTTCCCTTCCTTCAATCCTCAGTTCATTTACTAATATAGAATGAGGAAAAGCCTTTCCTGGTAGTTAATATTCTCCTTTTCCTTAAATTACACTCTTTTCAATGCTCTATTCCCCCAAAGGAGATTTTGTTAGTTCCGTGGGTGGAGAAAGAGAAAGCTGTTTCCATGTTCTTTGTTCCCCAGGACCTGCCTAGCACTGACTATTACCCTTGTGATGTATGTAGTCAGTGTGTCATAAATGCTTGCTGAATGGAATGTTAAAGTGAGATCTAAAGAAAAGTCTCCCCTTGGTTTCATGTGTATTTCATGATATTATTTTTTGCTGATGGCTATTCAGTTTATAATTTTTTTCATTTACAAACTCTAGAAAATAGGGCCAAAGTGGTAAACCTTCAGGTAAGGTTAGAATGGGGATATTGTACTCAAAAGTTGTTGTCTGCTATTTTATTAAGCTTTTGCCTCATTAAAGATTAAGGAAGGGGGTTCATGTAATATTCTGCCCCTTATTTTGTATCTTTATGCGATTAGTTCTTTTTTGGCAGTTAGTAAGTTTGAAAGAAAATTAGGTCAACTTCCTGGTGTCTTTGAGCAGCCTAAACTTGTCACCTTACACAGACCCACCCAACACAACCTACTTTCCTGATTTCTTCTTCTTCATGAAAATTTATCTTCTAGACCTTTTTCTTTTTAATTGATTAAGAAAATTTTCCCATGGTTACATGATACATGTTCTTTCTCTCCCTTCCTACACCCCCCTCCAGTAGCCAATGCATAGACCATTTTTTTCTACTAGGAAGCACGAGAACCTGATTAATGCTAAGGTGTTTTATGGGGAATACCTTGGAATCTGGGGACCATCAATCCAATCCTTAACTAAAAAAGAATTCTGTTACTGGTAGCCTGACAACTGATCATTTAACTTTTCTTAAAGACCTCCTGGGCAACTTTCTCCAGAAGCTCATGCTACCTCTTCAAAGCTTCATGAAGAAGTTTTTCTTCACATCAAAATTAAACTGGCTTCTTGAGAGCAGAGATATTTTCATTAATCTTCGTAACTCCTGTTCCTCACACAGTGGACTCATGAGCCCAGTGGACAAACCAGGATAAACCTGGGTTGAACTGAATTGACTGATATTTTGCAACAGAGAAATGGTCCAGAAGGTGTCATGCAAGGGGGGGGGGGGGGGGGGAGGGCAGCGGCAGGCCAGGCATGGATCAAGATGGGAAGTTGGTGGGGGGGTGGCTGAATGCTACCCTAAGGCATTGAAGAAATAGTCAGAGCATGAGAGAAAAGTCCCACAAATAGTGGTTATGCACATGGTTTATGCCACAGACTCCTCTGGCAGTCTGATGAAACTATGGGACCCTTCTCAGAATCATTTTTATAAAGTTCACAATTAAAGGAAATATTAAATTTCAGTTTAAGGTTTGCAAAAATAAAGGTGTCATTTTTCCCATCCAAGTTCATGGACCCCAGGTTAAGAACCCTAGTTCTAGAGGGAAGTAAAGCATCTAGAAAGGATTTCCTGAAAGCCACGGACAAACCTTGCATAGGCTAAGAAGGGTTCTACTACTACAACCAGTGCTGGATACCCTCATGAGATGGAGTGGACCAAAGATTCCAAATGTACTTTTGCTCCTACCATCCCTCCTTATCTCCCTCCCTGAGGCCTCTTCACCACCCATCCAAATTCTATCCCTCATTGATATCCTGCCTCTCTCATGATGCCTTTCCAGAACCATCCAGACCAAGAAGACAGAGGAAGAGTGCCATTATGCACAAAGAGGACTGGCTTTGGAGTCAAGATCATTGAAGTTTAAGTCCTTCTTACATTTTCTACTCATGTGACCTTCACCTTTCAGAACCTCCTGATCTCCTCTATCCCCACAGAACATTTTGTTTGACACCATTCATTGTGTAATTCATTATGTGCTGACTGCCTTGTGATCTCCTTCAGGCCGTTTCCCTACCGAGATTATAAATTCTTGGAGTGCAGACTCTATTTTTCTACTTTCTCGTATATTTTGATGGTTCCTGACACATAAGACACATTCCACAAATATCTCATTGATTGATTCATTCATTAAAATGTGCACATTTTGAGAACAAAAAAGAGAATGGCTAGAAAGGAAGAAAATGGCAGAATCAATGATTTTTTTCATTCCAAATGAAAGATGCAATGATGCCAGAAAACCTAATCGATTCTAAAAGTGGATGTCTGAAGGAAAAAAGTTTCCTAGTTTGATTTTCATGTACTATCACCACAACTACATACTAAATTCAGACAATGGGCAGCAGTTCCACATGCAAGGAAATTTCAGAGAAGATCAGCAAAGGAATTGTCAATTGTCCTTTATACTACACATCATTTGGTCAAAATAAGAAAACAAGCCACAAGTCTGGAATGGATGCAGAACTGACTGGTGATGGAAATATGAGCTAGATAATGAAACAAGTAGATCTGAAACAGGCTGAATATTAGAATCCAAAAAGGAGTCATCGATGGCTTATTTGACTCAGTTTGGAAGGCGGAATCTATGGATGCACCCCAGAGCTCTCTATGTATTGTACTGTTTACTTTATTTTTTTAAGCAGTGACTAAAATAAAAGCACTTTGGGGGTGGGTGGGAGGGTGCATACTTTCTGAATTTTAGGATGAACTACAATTGTGAGGACTAGCTATTCAGTGGATTACAGAAGCAGGATGGTAAGAGAATCTCAACAGGCTAGAATTTCAGGCCAAATTGAGTAAGATTAAATTTAATGGGTATAAATGTAAGATGACTCAAAAAATCATCTCCCCAAGTATGATGTGGGCTGAAGGGTCCCACAAACTTTGACAAGTAGCTAAACAATTAAAAAAAACATAAAAACAATAACTAGTTGATTAGGATGGGACCATCTTTCAGATAAGACATATGATTTGCTTAGATTCACAATGATGGGAAAACTCATCACATCAATCTTTAGACATAACCTAGATCTTTGGTTGGGAGTCTCAGTTTCCCAGTTATCCAGGACTAGGTTCAAACAATGCTCAATTTCCACATTTACTGCCCTCCTTAGATTCTGCCCAGAATCAGGCAAAAGTAACTTAAAGTTACCCTGGGGTACTTAGTAACATTATCAGCATCCCATTTACATTAGGGTTTGCTCCCCCAGTGAGCAAACAGTGTGAATCATGGGTAAAGCCGTACAGACCAAAGTGGAACATGGGTAAGGTGACATCAATTCCTTGGGAACAGCAGAGCAACAAGTCCCCAAACCAATGGCCCCTTCCTTAGTGACTAATCAAGAAAAGATACGTTCCTGAGAGCCCCTCCCCACTATTACACTCTTACTTTTACCCTTTAACTTTGCTTACCACCTCTACCTTTCCTTACCTACCTTACCCACTAGACCAGCTACTCTGTTACTATATTCTCTTATAATAAAGTTTGTTTCCTCAACATGGAGTCAGTTTGAGCTGTCAACCATCAAAAAGAGGAAAGTATACATGTTAAATTTTGAAAGGATATATTAAAAAATCTAACAGCTCTTTTTTATAACATCAAGAAATTAACATAGATGGGAGTGCCTTTCTACTGAGGGCTGGCTAAACAAATGATGGTATATGAGTGTGCTGGAATACAGCAATTCATCTGAAGAAGCTTGGGGACTTTTTAGTGACCTGGAACCAAAAGTCATCAGGGTAATCTGCAGTCCCCAAAAGCTAATATGATATCAAGCAGCACTGAGAAAATCATCATGTGTCCACACACAGGAGAATCAAATGGGAGACTATGAAATCATAGAACACTTCTGTAAGAAGCAATGAGTAGGATTAACACAGAGAAGCATGGAAAAAACATACATGAACGGATGCAAAGTGATAACAATCTACAAAACACAAACTGACTACAGAAATGGAAATGGAAAGAATGACAAAAAGCTGAGCATGAATGTGGTGAAAAGAGAAGCTCTGCAGGAAGGTCCCTCCTCTTCCACTTCTCTATAGAGGTGGCTACAGCTCTGGGACATCTCACAGATTGCTAGACTTGTTCAATGTGTGGGCTGGTTTTGCTGCATCGTTTTTCCTTTTTTTATTCTTTGTTATGGGAGGTTCTGGGAAGGAATGCATTGAGAAATATGAGGAACCTAAAAACAGAGCATCACCATAAAAACTGAAGAGTAAAAGAAGGGTGTCACAGCCATGGCTAGGAAGTGAGCACAATCAGACCACATGGGGATCTCATCTTTAGATACCACATTTTAGAATAAGCTAGACACTGCTTAGAAAGATGAAGTATCTTAAACCCGAGGCCTGGTTGGGGGAAACGAGAATACTAAGCCTAGAGAAGTAACTTCAGGTATCTGAAGGGCATTCAACAAAGAAGAGAGCTTAGATTGTTCTGCTTCCACAGATAGAACTAATGGGCAGAAACTAGAAATAAGCAGATTCAGTCTTGGTTAAAGGTATAACATTCAAACAACCCAAGCGAATCAATCGCAAATGAGGCTACCGGAGGAGGGGACAAGTTCGTGTGCCATGGGGGTCTGCAAGCCAAGGTTGGCTGGTCACTTGGAGACTATTACAAAAGGAGATTTGGAATCAGGTTGGACTAGATGGCAGCCAGAGGATTCTCTGGACTGAATTCAATTAAAAAATGTTAATTAAGCATTGACTAGTTTAGGGAGACAAAGACAAAGCAGACCCTGCATTCAAGAAGCATACATTCTAAACAGCAAAAGCAACCAAGAGGTTCAGGGAAGGGGCAGCTCGGTGATTCAGTGGATAGAGCACTAGGCTTGGAGTCAGGAGGATCTAGGTTCAAATCTGGCCTCAGACACTGTGTGACCCTGGGCAAGTTACTTATCCCTTACTACTCGGCTGTCTTAGAGTTGTTACTAAGGCAGAAAGTAAGGGTTGAGAGAGAGAGAGAGAGAGAGAGAGAGAGAGAGAGAGAGAGAGAGAGAGAGAGAGAGAGTGTGTCAGCAAAGGCTTAACAGAGGAGGTAGCTTCAAGGGGCTAAACTTGAAGGAAAATAAGGCAGGAAGCTTGGCACTCTGCCTAGAAATTCTCCAAGTTTTTATGCTGGGCACTAAATCATGGTAAGACTGGAGGGTTTGTACTGGACAGTCTCAGCCTGGATTTTTCATCTTTTCCATGAGATAACACAACAGGACAGTCTGTGCACATGCCATTTAAGGCTGTCCCTGAGACTTGCTGGACACCTGATCAGTCTCTCTCTAACCCTTGGGGAGGCCTCATGGGGGTACACAGTGAGAACAGGTGCTACAGGAATTTAGAAGGGAAGTTACAATCCAGTGAGGAACACAAAACAGGTACAAAGAAACCCAGACCCATTTCTTCTCCAAAAACAACCACAGCCATTTAGAAATGGGGTCAGAGGGGGCAGCTGGGTAGCTCATTGGATTGAGAGCCAGGCCTAGAGATGGGAGGTCCTAGGTTCAAATCCAGCCTCAGACACTTCCCAGCTGTGTGACCCTGGACAAGTCATTAACCACCATTGCCTAGCCCTTACTACTCTTCTGCCTTAGAAACAATACACAGCTGACTCCAAGCCTAGTGCTCTATCCACTGAATCACTGAGCTGCCCCTTTCCTGAATCAATACAGTATTGATTCGAAGACAGAAGGTATGGGTTTCAATTTTTAAAATTTAATTTAATTTAATCTAAAAAAAAAAGAAAGAAAGAAATGGGGTCAGAGAATCCGGGGAGGAACATTTAAAGGGGAAATGAATTTAATACAGCAATGATAATACTATCCAGGACATCACTCACGTTTACATAGCGCTCTATGGGTTACAAAGCATTTGCCCAATGTGAGCCCATCAAAGTTTCACACTAGTCTGAGTAGTAAAGACCCTAAAGATCCTTCTCATTTCTATCTTTTTTGGCCAAGGTTTGTGATTTCCCAGTGAAGAAACTCCCTCTCCCTGGGCAAATAAAGTAATAATGATCTGGGCTACAGAGGATTTGACTGGTCTCCCCAGGGTCACTCAGCCAGTATGGACAAATCTGAGGGGAGACTGAAGCACAGGTCTTCCTCAATCCAAAAGTATATTGCCTCAAAGCCCCATTTTTCAGGTGAGGAAACCAAGATTTGAAGAGATCACAAAACAAACTAGCTGGGACTTACACGAGTGAGGAAACGTCACTACAACACCCTCCTTTGCAAGGAACTGAAGCCATGCTACAGAAGAGGAAGACTGGAGCAGAGGTTAGCACTGACCTTTGGCAGCATAAGGACCGATCTGACCATGAATGTTGCTCCTCCAAAAAGCTCCCTTACTTATGGGAGCTATTCCCCACACCTACGAGTCTAGAAAACCTCATGTATTTTCAAGAGGTTCTAGGGAAGGTGTCAAGTACCTTTCTTGAACACACTCATAGACATTTTTCAAGTGCACAGGGATATGCCCAAACAAGAAAAGCAGAGGACAGTAATAACTCGGTGTGGCAAAGAGGGGAATCGGAAGTAGTGGGGCCCAGGAGGAATACAAAGGCCAAAGGTGGAATCCTGCCCTCCAGTTTTCACCCAGTAACCATTAATGTTACCTCAGCTTCCTCACTGATCCCTGTACCTCTGACCTCGAAGCAGTGCTACAAGGAAAGCATCTTGTGAATCTTAGAACCTCACAAAACAAGAAGTGTTTCTGATTGATTTTAGGGATGGATTTGGAGATTGGAGAAGACTTGTATGATGTGAAATGAAAAGGACCAAGGGAGCAGTTGATGTAAGGCCTCTGCCACCACAAGAAAGACACATGGGAAAGACAACAGACCAGTGGCCCTCAGAATCCACCTCTTCAGATTGCTGGCTCTCTTGCCCAGGCTGCTATTTGGAGAAGATCTTTCCAGCTCACTCTCTACACTTTTTCTCTAGCTCCTCCCCACACCCCTTGTTCCTGGCCAGGTTCAGGTTCCCCCCTTTTCAGCTGCCCTCTAGGCATTGTATTCCCCCCTCCATTAGAATGTAACCTCCTTGAGGGGAAGGAATTTTGTATTTGTATCCCTAGCATCTAGCACAATGCCTGGCACAGGGGAAGTACTTACTACATGCTCCTTCTGCCAGTAGGTCCATCCATCTCTCTACAAATCACGGCTTCAGAGAACTAAAGCTGACTGGTAGGTGAAGGAAAGGTGATATCAAAGAAGATGGGAGGTGATAGCAAAAGAGACAAATTAAAAGAAAAAAAAACACAAAATAAGAGTACCAAAAAACTTTTTAAAAATATGGGGGGGGGGGGGGAAGACGGCAGCAGACCTTGAGACAGGGAGATCCTGGGTTCAAATCTAGATTCAGACACTTTCTAGTTGTGTGAGCCTGGCTAAGTCACTTAAACCCCCATTGCCTAGCCCTTACCACTCTTCAGCCTTAGAAGTGATACTTAGTATTGATTCTAAGACAGAAGGTCAAAGGATAGGATGCAGAGTTGGAAGGCAGCTCAAAAGTCACCTAATCAACCTCATTTTCCAGCTGAGGGACACTTCCCATTGCACCCCAATGTTCAGACTTTCAAAGGAAGGAAAGAAGAGAAATTTGAAAGACATTAAATAACCTCTAAATCCAGATTCTGCCTTTGGTCACTCTGAGGGAAAGTTGCAGGGAGAAAAGGGCAAAGGAGAGGAGAAAGGACTTAAAGGAAACAGTTCACCTAAGAAGTGTCTATTAAGCACCTTCCAATGTGGCAGGCACTGGGCTAAGAACTTGTTACCAGTATCTCACTCTATCCTCACAACAGCCCGGGGAGGTAGGTATGATTATTATCCCCAATTTACAGTTGAGGAAACTAAGGTAGAGAGGGGTAAGTGACTTGAACAGACTTATACAACTATTAAGTGTCTGAGGCCAGATCTGAACCTAGGTCTTCCTGAGTCAAGATCTGGTGTTTTGTGCACTGTGGCGCCTCCTGACTAAACACATCATGGTAACCTGTACTGTGAATGTGTGAAAAAAATTGTGAATATTATAAATACAGAAAAGCATGGAAAAACTAAAATAAACTGATAGAAAGTAATGCCAGCAGAGTCAAGAAGACAATTCACCCAGTGGCTACAACACCTGAAAGAACCATCAAAAAAACACCAGAAAATGAATGTCGCAGGGCAGCTAAATGGCTCATTGGATTGAGAGATGGGCTAGAGATAGAAGGTTCTGGGTTCAAATCTGCCCTCAGACACTTCCCAGCTGTGTGACCCAAGGCAAGTCATTTAATTCCCATTGCTTAGTCCTTACTGCTCTTCTGCCTCAGAATCAATACACAACTCTAAGACAGAAGGTAAGAGTTTAAAAATAAAAAAAGAAAGAAAAGGCAATGAATGTTGCAAAATGACAGAGAAGGAGCTAAAGACAATATCTCTTCCTATTTTCATTTGGAGGTGGGAGTCCATGAATGCAGGAGATTACTGAAAATGTCAGGTTTTTTTTATATCTATTGATTGTTTTTGCTGATTTTTTTTTTCTTTTTAAAAAATCTTTTGCTACAAGGATTAATTCTCTGAGAATGGAAGAAGAGAGATGCTGGGGGAAAGTTAGGTAATAATAGACTACAAAAGATATCAATAAAAATAGGGTTTTTCAAACATTAACTGCTCATGAGTAGGATGAGCTAACATAATAAAAATGACCAACCATCCTACCCAAACTTATTTACTTAGTTAGTGCCATATCCATTAAACTACCAAAAATCTTTTTTACTGAATTAGAAAAAAACCATAACAAAGTTCATTTGGAAGAACAAAAGATCAAGGATATGCAGGGAAATAATGAAAAAAAATGCAAAGGAAAGTGGCCTTGCAGTACCAGATCTCAAACTATACAGTGGTCATCAAAACAATATAGTACTGGCTAAGAGTCAGAAAGGAGGATCAGTGGAATAGACTTGGGGTAAGTGACCTCAGCAAGACAGTCTATGACAAGCCCAAATCCACTATTTGATAAAAACTGCTGGGAAAATTGGAAGACAGTATGGGAGAGATTAGGTTTGGATCAACACCTCAAACCCTACACCAAGATAAACTCAGAATGGGTGAATGACTTGAACATAAAGAATGAAACTGTAAGTAAATTATGTGAACACAGAATAGTTTACATGTCAGACCTTTGGGAAAGGAAAGATTTTAAAACCAACTAAGACTTAGAGTCACAAAATATAAAATAAATAATCTTGATTACATCAAATTAAAAAGGTTTTGTACAAACAAAACCAATGCAACCAAAATTAGAAGGGAAGCAACAAATTGGGAAACAATCTTCATAACAAAAACCTCTGACAAAGGTCTAATTACTCAAATTTATAAGGAGCTAAACCAACAAGCCATTCTCCAATTGATAAATGGGCAAGGGACATGAATAGACAATTTTCAGTCAAAGAAATAAAAACTATTAATAAGCACATGAAAGTGTTCTAAATCTCTTATAATCAGAGAGATGCAAATCAAAACAACTCTGAGGTATCACCTCACACCTAACAGATTGGCTAACATGACAGCAGAGGAAAGTAATGAATGCTGGAAGGGATGTGGCAAAGTCAGGACATTAATTCATTGCTGGTGGAGTTGTAAATGGATCCAACCATTCTGGAGGGCAATTTGGAACTATGCCCAAAGGGCACTAAAAGACTGTCTGCCCTTTGATCCAGCCATAGCACTGTTGGGTTTGTACCCCAAAGAGATAAGGAAAAGGACATGTACAAGAATATTCATAGCTGCACTCTTTGTGGTGGCAAAAAATTGGAAAATGAGGGGATGCCCTTCCATTGGAGAATGGCTGAACACATTGTGGGATATTTTGGTGATGGGATACTATTGTGCTAAAAGGAATAATGAACTGGAGGAATTCCATGGAGACTGGAACAACCTCCAGGAAGTGATGCAGAATGAAAGGAGCAGAACCAGGAGAATATTTTACACAGAGACATTGTGGTACAATTGAATGTAATGAACTTCTCCATTAGTGGCCATGCAGTGATCCTGAACAACTTGGAGAGATCTATGAGAAAGAACACTAACCAAATCCAGAGGAAAAACTATGGGAGTAGAAACACAAAAGAAAAACAACTGCTTGATCACATGGGTCGAGGGGATATGGTTGGGGAGGTAGACTCTAAATGAACATCCTAATGCAAATACCAACAACATGGAAATGGGTTCTGATCAGGGACACAAGCAATACCCAGTAGAATTGCGTGTCGGCTATGGGAGGAGTGAGAGGAGGGAAGGGAAGAATAGAATATGATTTTTATAACTAAGGAATAATGTTTGAAATTGGCCACATGAAATAGAAAATGTTTTTTTTAAATATGGTTTTTCAAAAGAAGAAGCAAATTGTGAATGTGACTCTTAAGAAGTGTAGACTTCTGAAGAAAGTCAGGGAGTAAATTTGGGAGGTGGAAACATTCAGGAGAAACTGAGAATAAGCTCCAGGAAACTGGTACACCAAGGAACACAAGTTTAATCTAAAGGGTAAAAAAAAAAGATGAAATAGGAAGAATCTGAAAAAACAAACTTGAGTGGGGGGTGGGAAGAAGAAATGTGCTGGCAAAGCACATTGAATTAGGAAAATGTAATTAAAATGAAATTGTGACACCAATAAAAGCTTAGTGAGAAGAGGAAAAGGAAACTGAGTGTAACCATCCAGAAAGGTTTAAGAAAAGGCTTCTAAGGTCACCCGAGATCCTCCTAAGTGAAGCTGTCCAAAAAACGAGTCTAAGAACTTCAGTCTGTATGGAGAGCATGGCCATCTGGAGATGACCTACATTAAGTGCTCTCCTACATTTCCATCACAGCCAAATGGCTGCCACCTAGGTCACAAGGACCCCAAAAACAAGGTGAAGGGACACAAGAACACTCTCCACACTTAAGGTATTTCAGGGACAGTAAAGGATTCCTTCAATAGTGACTTTATTTCTGTCTGCCTCAGTTTCCTCCACTGTAAAAAAGGGAGGTAGTGAGGATCAAATGAGATCCTATTATGTCAAACACTTAGCAAATGGGCTGGCACATGAGCATTTTTATTAGTGTAATTGCTATTGTTTTAAGAAAAAAATGCAAGTGGGGCTTCAATGAAGAATAAAAGGATCTAAAGTGGGTAACCTCGTGAAGAAATTACAAAGTGGAAGAATGTTGCAGAGAGAAGGAAGAGAAGCAAAAAGGCAGATCTACATGGCATGGAGCCAAAGAACAAATTTGAGGCCCTTCTTGAAAAGGCCTTGGATGTTCTGAGGAGGAAGCAACTGCCGCCATCCAAGGAATGAAGCAATGGCACCATAAAAGCTGTCGGCTGAGAAATAGTAAGGGTCAAAAGAAGGATTGAAGAGCAGTAATGGGTAAGGAGGCAGCTATTTGTGGAACTGAGTGATGACAACAGGAAAATCTAATATCTTCCCATGGTATGTAGGAATGAATGGGTGGATGGAAGTTACTTTGTCTCAGACAGTGGGAATAGAGATACAAAACTGAAATTGTCTCTACCATCAGAGAGCTTATACTCTAAAAGGAGATAACACATAGAAGAACGATGACCAAAAATGGGAAATTTTAGTCAGAAGAAGCACCACAGAGATATGAAGCTGTCCCATCATTTACCATAGTGATATTCCTCATTTAACTGCAGTTCTCAGAGGAAGAAATGGAAAATGCAGGGAGGGGAATGGTAGCAGCAGATGACAAGGTGCCCATCAGGCATGAAGCATGGTCTGAGGCTATTTGAACATCAGTTTTCAGTCACTCACCAAATCTAGGCAGCTCAGTCCTGGGATGGAATCCCAAAGCTAAGTGAAACAGCTCTCCTGGTCTCTGGAGGTCTGGGTTTCCCAATGGATGGCAAGGAATGAGATGCATCCAAGATGCCATAAAGAGTCTGCTCAGTTATGTCAAAATAGATGTATATCAGTCACTTCTGGTGACTCACACAGGTACAACTCATATACCAGAAGAGGTAATTCAGCAAAAGGCCTCCAGGAGAGTTCCCAGGGATCTGGGCTTAGCCCAGTGGTGAGAAACACATTATGAATGCCTTAGATAAAGGCATGACTGTCATACCCCTCAAATCAACAGATGCCATAAAGCTGGGAGGGAGAGTATCAGTCTGTGGACAGTCAGGATCAAAAAAGATCAAGAATGATAGAGCATTAAATACAATCTAAAAAGATGAAGATTAATAGGAATAAATATAGAGTCTTACTCTTGAGCTCAGAAAATCAATTTCCTAAGTACAAACTGGCGCAGACAGTTAGGTCATCCATCAGTCTTTATTTTGCTCTCTTCCTCTTTGTGGCTAAACTCTTTGAGAAAGCTATCTACTCTTGGTACCTCTCTCCTCTCACTTTCTTTCCAATAGAAACTATTCCCTCCAAAGTTTCCAGTGAACTCTTAATGGTAAAGTCCAAGGGCATGTTCACAATGCTGACCCTTCTTGATCTCTCTGCAACAAAGGACGCTGTTGCCACCTTCTTCTGAGTGCTTTCTCCCCTCTAGTTTTTGTGATCCTGCTCAATCCTGGTTTTCCTATGTGGCTGTTCCTTCTTAGACTTAATGGCTTGTTCTTCATTTAGGTCACCCTCACTAACAATAAACATCCCCCAAAGGCCCCAAAACTCTGTCCTACACCCCTTTCTTTTCACTCTAGACCACCTTGGTTGGTGATCTCATCAGCTCCCATTAGCTCAATTCTTACCTCTATGCAGATGATATCCAAATGTCCCTAATATATCCCTAATCCCTCTCCTAAGCAACAACCACACACCATGAAATGCATATTGAACATCATAAAATGGAGTACTAGTAAGCATCTCAAGGACCAAAACAGAATTTACGATCTCTTCGCTGCCCCTATCCCTAAGCCCTCTCCTCTGTCTACCTTCCTATCTTCCCAGCCCAAGCTGGCAACCTTGGGGTCATTCTCAATTGTTCACTCACTCATCCCTCATCGGCATCCAATCTGTTGCCAAGGCTTGTTGATTCTACCTCCCTGAGATCTCTACTAATCTATCCCCTCCCCTCCCCTCCCCTCCCCTACACAGAGAATGCCATATTTTACCTCACTACCTCCCAATCATTTTCCCTGCTGCCTTCAGTCTCTCCTCACCCCAATCCAACCTCTAGTCAGGTACCAAAGTGATTCTTCCTAAAGTACAGGTCTGGCCATGGCAGTCCTCCCCTCAACTTTGTCACTGAGCTCCTGTGATTCCCAATTTCCACCAGGGACATCTATAAGTTTTTCGTTTGACATTTCAAGTTTTTCCTACCCAGGCCCCTTGCTCCCTTTCCAAGTCTTCTTCTGTTCTCCTGCCCTCCTTGCTGCTCTATCTCCTACCTCCACATATTTGCAATAGTCATCCCCCATTCTTGAAATGTTCTTTCCCTCTCGTGTCCAACCCTACCTCTGAGCTCTCCTGGCTTCCTTCAAGATTCAAGTCAAAGCCAAGCTTCTGCAGGAGGCCTTTCCTGGTTGCCCCAGTTGGCCGCTGCCACCTTCTCTCTTCAGACTACCTTCTTCTCTTCAACATGCCTAGTCACTCACATGCTGCCTCCGCCATTAGTGTGAGCTCCTTGAGGGCAGGGATCATTTTTGTCTTTCTCTGTAATCCCAACACCTAGCATAGAGCCTGACACATAGTATATATTTGATAAAATGCAAGTCAGTTGAAGGAAGCTTGAACGAAAATAAAAGTAGGGAAAAACAGAGGCAATAAGGACAACAGTGAGAGTTGACATTTACATGGCACTTTTAAGATCTGTGAAGCCCTTTACAAGTGATCACGTTTGATCCTAATGTCATTCCTATGAGGTAGGTGCTATTATCTCCATTTTACAGAGAAAGAAACTGAGGCCGAGAGAGGGCAATCCATCCCATATCTATCTCCAAAACAACACTCACACACTACAAAATGCCTCTTGAGCATCTTGAAATGGATGCACTAGTAAGCATCTCAAACTCAAAACTCCCAGGGTCATATAGCTATATATATAGACATACAGTGTCTGAGACAAGTTAGAACTCAGACCTTCCAAAATCCAAGTGGAACACCCTCTCTCTCCAAAGCCATACTGGCATGAGCACAGAGAACATCTGGACAGAAAGAAGAAAAAGGTCACAAGTCTGGCCCAGATGCATGGCCTAGCAGTGACAATCAAGGGATGACTAGGTCAAAAGCAGATCAGCCCTGGGGGCAGCTGGGTGGCTCAGTGGATTGAGAACCAGGCCTAGAAACAGGAGGTCATAGGTTCAAATATGGCCTCAGACACTTCCTAGCTGTGTAAACCTGGGCAAGTTGCTTAAGTTGCCTAGTCCACAATACACAGTATTGATTCTAAGATGGAAGGTAAGGGTTAAAAAAAAAAAAAGCAGAGTGGCCCATAATGCGCACTGCATTAGCATCAGATCAATCATGTAACTATTTGTGGTGGCATCTGGTATTTTCCAAGTCTAATGTCTTACTTCCTAAGAAAAGCATTTGTGGCATATGGACACGAGACACCAGAGTTATCTGGAAACCTCTGCTCTGTTTCTTAATTAGGAATTCTATCATCCAACACTGTTTGCTATCCTCACAAAATTTTGTTAGCTCCAGGAACTAGGACTATGAGGCTCAAATATAAATGCTTCTATTTGGCATTTAAAGCCTTTCCCAACCCCCTTCCCACCTACCTCCCTGTCACTTCCTCCACATTCTAGGCCCAAAGGTCTCTGCCATCCCTCCTAAATGACATACCATCTGCTATCTCCATGCCTTGGCCCTGGATGACTCCAGTACCCACTGTCCTCTTTCCTTTCCTCTACTTCACTGAGTCTCTCATTCCCAGCCATCAGGACCACCCATTTGAAATTACTGGGTATTTCTTTTTTTTTTTAATTTCCTAATATGCGTACATGTTGACACCCTTGATATATAAACTTCTAGAGAGCAGAATTTTTTTTTCTTTCTGGCACAATGCCTAACAAATACCTACTGATGAAGTGAGCAACTTAATACTATTTGCATCCTTCAAAGGTGAAGGATCCAACAAAGGAAAAGTTCTAGACTAGGTTCCATCTAACAAGAAAGACCTGCAAACTAACCAAGAAAGAACTGCTCACTGGGATAGGAAACAGGGGCATGGAAAAAGTACCACTTCCACTCAGACTTTGAGATAGACAAGAAGTTGGGCACAGTCTAACTCATATTCTCGGTTTGGGACAAGAAAAATTTTAAAGGGTTTAGAGAAAGGCTAGCTAGGATGCCACAAGCTAAAATTTCACAAGACAAGTCAGTCAGGAGAGGGGGATATTCTCAAGAATGAAACTGAAATCACAAGGAGACATTCAAATGTGAAGCAAGTCTGAGGGAACTCATCAACCAAGTTAGTTTTGTTTTAAACTACATATAGACAATGGGAGCAAGGACAGATACCAAAGGAGGAGAGAGAACTTAATATGATCCTGTAAAAATCATGTCAGGAGTGCTAAAGCTCAGAATGGAAAGCAAGACTAAGGACAACAGAACAAGATTTCTTAGAAAGCTATGTTAGGTGAAAAAGAAGTATCAGAAAAGGATAAGCCCACTGTTTGAGGTGGCTGGGATACTCATTTTGCTTCTAGTTTCTCACATTCTTCTAGAATACTGAGAGAACTGATGGGTGTGATCACTGAATCACTACTGATGGTATCTGAAAGACTGAAGAACTAACTCAAGAGCAGCTAAGGCAAAACTTGACCCAGTGCAGGAGGCAGTGATTCCAATCAGTAAAGTACAAGCCAGAGAGCTTGACAGGGACACCTGGCAGAATGTTAGAATGGATCATTAGACATATGCAAAGGGGGCATGCCACCATGAACAGAGAGAAAGCCAGGAAGATGTGGGTTCAAATCCTACCTCTGATGTACATGGGCTATGTCTTTGAGCAATATACTCAACCTCTTGATGGCCCCAAGCATCTCAAAGACTTTAAGTTTCAGGAAAGATGGCCAATTGGCATCAATAGAGAGAGGCCAAGGACTCACCAATACTTAAAAAACAACAACAACAACAACAACACACAGCAATCCCAAGACTGGTTGAAAAAAGAAGCAAGAGATGACCAGTGAACATTTAGAAAATGAAGCAGTGAGCTCAAAGGGACAGGCTAGCTTCAATAAGAACAGGTCATGCCAGACAAGCCTCATTTCTCCTCCCATTCTCTTAGACAAGCTGAAGAGGTACAGACTGGATGAAAACACAATTAAAGTAATTCCAAATTGGCTAGATGGCAACATTCAGAGAGGAGGTAGTTGTTCCATCAACGACCACTCCTGCCCCCTTCCCCCATCTCTGAAAAGAATCAGAGGGAGATGTAGTCTCATATCTCTTCTTTGGAGCCATTTTTTTAAAATGCTGAAGCATTCATTTTCTTCTTGAAAAAAATGAATTTCAATTGATAAAAAAGAATTCAATGTCAGCTTAAAGGCTAGTATCTCAGGGATCTTGTGGGTCACATTTTTATTTCTGTCTTTGATAAAGCTGTAGATGGCATACTTATCAAATCTGGAAATTACTCAAAGCTGGAAAAGATCATTAATAAAATCTTGGCAAGGCAAAATCTCAAGCCTAAATTGAATTAGGTAAAATTCAATAAGGATAATATAGAATCTTATATCCGGGGTCAAAAAAACCCAGCTTCCCCAATAAACATGGAGGTGAAGGAGGTCTAGGTGAACAGTAGCTACTCTGAAAAAAGTCCTGGGATTTCAGGGGCCTATGGACTGAGTTAAGAGCCAAAATGGCAAAGAATGCGATCTTGTGCTACATGAAAAGAGGCTAGAATATTTAGAAATGACAGTCCTACTGTCCTCTCTGCTTTGCTTCCGGAGTCTTGTGTTCAGCTCTGGCAATCACAGATTAGGCAGAACACTGATAAGCTTGAAGGTATCCAGGGAAGACCAGGACAGTGAAGGCTTTTGAGTCCATGTCATATGAGAACTGATTCAAGGAAATGGGGATGTTTAAACCTGGATATAAGAAGACTCTGGAGTGCAGGGAATGAAGGGGCAGAAGAATTGTGTTCAACTCTCTAAAGAGAAATTAGAGGGGTAGCTAGGTGGCCAGAGGACAGAGCACAAGGCCTGGAGTTGGGAAGTCCTGAGTTTAAATATGGCCTCAGACACCTCCTAGCTGTGTGACTCTGAGCAAGTCACTTCACTCCAGTTGTCTAGCACTTACTACTTCTTTGCCTTGCAACTGATACTTAGTATTAATTCTAAGACAAAAAGATAAAGGTTTAAAAAAATAGGAATTAGACTTGTTCTGATTGGCCCTGAAGGACAGAATCAGGTACAAAGTGGAGAAGCTTTCAAAAGGAAAATCTAGCTCAATGTCAGGAAACCCTTCCAAAGAATCAGAGATATCCAAAAGTCAAATGGACTACCTCAGGAGGTAGGAAGTCCTCCACCACTGAAAGAGCAGCAACTGGAGGACCACTTATCAACTATTTTACAATAGGGAGATCTGCAGAATTATAGATTGGACCTCACCAAATATTCCCCAGGAAATCCTTTCCTACTGAAGGCTCATGTTAATGTAGTCTAGAGTCCTGGGCTCCCCTAGGAGCCTCCTAAAGAAGGACCTCACTCCCAGAATAGCCAGGCATGGATGGGTCGTGATCATTCCAGGGCACTCCCTCATCAGTGAGGTCACAGACCTGTTTGGGCTAATAGGCACTCAAACTCTGACAGCCACATTCTGCAGATGGTTATAGGAAATGTGGAGAGGAACCATTTTCATTCCAAGGTAAACTGGCATGAAGGTGAATGCTGGGAACAGGGTTACCACAAACTTTAACTTTCAAGATTTAAGATGCCCTCAGGATTCCTCAGGTCAATCTGAACTAGATCTTGTTTTGTGGATTTTAGGGGGGTTAAATACTCCTTACACCAGAGACTCTCCTAGAAAATGAACTCTTGCTCTGCCTTGGGGTAAAGATTATCTTCAGAAAACACAATTTCTACTCTGTTTCTATTCAGCAAGAAAATAGAACTAATGGGATCAACTAGGCCAAGCTTCCTTAAGCCAGCCCAAGCTTCCTCAGTCTTCAGTGTGTTCATTTCCATGCACTGATTCAATTCAACTGATATTGTTCTTTGGGTGAGTAAATGTATATCCTACTCCAGACAATGGAATAAAGTAAAAAAACAGAGGACTAAATTGGCCAGGCCTAGAGGAATAGAACTTTTCCTAGTTAATCCTATTTGGATTTTGCCTCAAATTGAAATCTATGGCTAGAGACAGAATGGAGGAAATAATTTCACCCTCAGCTTGTAATGGAGCCTGCAGGCAAACAGACCAGTCATTTCTCTCTAGGAAGAAAACTTCTCAGGAAGACAATTTACATTTGCAAATGAAAGGCAAAATCCATACAGGAAAAAGAGATGAGCCAGGGGACCTGGGTTGATGGTCTCCTACCATTAAAGGTAGTCCTACCATTCATAGCCTGTGTGACCTTGGGCAATTTAATAGCTACTCTATGCTTCAATTTCTCCACCTGTAATATAAAAGTAATAAAATTCTACTAAGCTACATCTCTAAGGGCCTAGGAATATGAAACAACAAACATTTTAGCAGATTTTTTAAAAATTAAGCAAAAGTTATTCTGATACTACATTAAGAATCTCATAAATACTTTGGAGGGGAAAAAAAATCATAATTTAAAATTTTCATTACCTTAAACCAACCAGTCTAAGGCACCACATTCCCCTGGTTCTGTTGATCACCCTGCCAAATCCACTGGTTCTTAGATTGCTGAAATGGATCACAAGAAAAATGGCCACAATATTAACTATAGTAAATACACAGTTTAAATAAAATTTATTTTCAAAACACTTTTAACATTTCCTAATTATGCTCTCTAACAACTTGCTTACATCTTATTCTGCCAAATCACTTCTAACCAAGAAAAGAAGAAAAAGGGTAATGAATTTGTCATTTCTGGCCTAAGAGTCTCAATGAAAATGAACTTGTAGTTGTTCAGTTGTCTAAGTCTTTATGACCCCATTTGGGATTTTCTTGGCAGAGATACTGGAGTGGTTTGCCATTTTCTTCTCCAGCTCATTTTACATATAAGGAAACTGAGGTAAACAAGGTTAAGTGATTTGTCCAGGGTCACACAGCTAGGAGAATTGGAGGCCAGATTTGAACACGCCCAGTGCTCTATCCACTGGGCCACCTAACTGCCCCAATGAAAATGAATGCCACTCTTGAAAATTAGCCAAGAAACTGAAGCTTATTAGCCCAAGATGAACCAAACTCTGACAAAATATTTCCCAAAGTGAGAAACCCATACGCTTCTGCAGGACTTCCAAACTGGGTTATATTTGGAAGGAGGAATCAGCTCAGAATCAGTACAAAGAAAGCAGGGTAACCACATCTTTCTAGACATCTGGTTGTCTCAATCCTGACTCCACTGACAAAAAGGGTCCCTTTCTTAGGGGAGGGTCAGCATTTCAATTACCACAACTTCAAATCTGGGATGCCTCCCACTTTTGGAGCACTGCATAGACAAGCCAAAAGCTGGTCTGCCTTTGGACACACTGTTGGAAACAAGCCCTGAAACCAGGATATTTTTCCCCAGACACCTTTACCCCCAACCCCGAGCCTCTTAGAATCCTAGAATCCTAAGAGAGGGGCCTTCTAAGGCCATCTAGTCCAACCAGCACCTACTTAAAGGAAGAATTCTCTCAAACAAATACTTTTAATATGAATTTCGCAAATGACATCTGCTTAAAGTTATAAATGGTAAACGGCAGACTGAAAACTGAAATTAAAATTCTGCAATCTGTTTTCTACTAGTAAGAAACAAAATGAAGGAGGTGATAAAGGCTTACAAAAGTAAACCAGGAATAGGAAGGAACAGCAAAGGAGAACATGCAAAAAGTTGAAATGGCCCTCAGAAAAAAAAAAAAACAACCAAGTGGAGCCAAGCAAGCAGAATGAGGCCTTTTCTGAGTGATAGTTCTTCCAGTCCATGGAGAAAGCCAGCATGATTCCCACCATCTCCCAAATCTTCTCTTGACTAAACATCCTTAGTTCCTTCAATTGATTCCATTTTCCCCCTTCCAGACCTGTGATGTCATCGGAAAAAGAAACTCTTGCCGAAGGAATTCCCTATTCTACAGCTTAGAAACCTCCAGGTGCCTGGTGTACTAAAAGCCTCATTGCTTGCTCAGGGTCTTAGGACCAATAAGTGACAGGCAGAGGCCTTGAACCTGACTCTCCACCATAGCTGCTTCTTCTGATAGCATGAACCTGAAGTCTTATCAGCTTGGCTGCCTGGCTGCAGGGCTCTCCAGCTCCACCAGGGTCCTAAGATGCAGCGCCCAGAAATGAACACCATGCTGCTCCAAATATGGGCTGACCAGGGCAAAAGCCCTCAACATTATCATTCCCCTAAAGTCCCAGACATTACACCTCCCCTAATACAGTCTCTGATGACAACATCGACTTTCTTGTCCCCCCAGAGTCCACCAGTGACTCATACTAAGCATTAGTGACAAAAAAAAAAGGGGGGGGGGAGAATATCAATGAAACCAAAGGAGGCCTGAATTGCCAAGACCAATGAGAAAATGAAGAAGGTCTTTGGCAGACAAGCTTCTGAAGCAAGGGAGCAATAAAATAGAGGGATCCTGAGAGATCAAAGAAGATATGAAGGGAATAATTCAGAGAGGGATTACCAGCAGATATCACCCTAAGAAATGGCCAGCTCAAGGCGAAGGGTTCAAGTTTTTTAAAAGATCCAAGAGAGAACCAAAGAATCATTCATGCAATCAAGGGCTCACAGGGTCTTGAGGAAGAAACATAAGATCCAAAAAGGAACAATCAGTGGTGTGAGACACAGAAAACAAGAAGCCCCTGAGTGGTGGGCCAGAACTGACTGAAGGGGACACACAGAGAGCAGCCCAGGGCTGACAGGGGACAAGAAGGAAGTGGTCACAGGGAAGCAAAGGCCTGCTGCACAGAACTGGAAGGTGGGCTCTGAACAAAAGAACCAAACACAGCCAAGGGGCAGGAATGCACAGTAAGACTGGAGAGGAAAACAACTGAGAAGATCCCAGAGGGGGACATGAGAGCTGGGCTGGGATGGGTGGACAGAGACAAGAACCCCAGGAGAAGGGGGAGAGCCTTCTGGGAACAGCAATGCAAGAAGCCCCAGGGAGCAGAGACTACAGTGTCCTTCAAGGAAAGGGGCTGTGAGGGGGTTCCCTCAAAGGCAGAAAGTAAGCAAAAAAGAAGGTAAAAATGGGCTACCCTGGGACAAGAAGGGACTCTTGGCTGGTTTCCTAGAGAAGTGGTCAGCATGACAGGTCTGTCAGGGAGGAGGAAGGGGTCAGGTACAAAGTCCCAGCCCCTGAGTCAGTGACAGCCCATCCACCCATCCCCCAGAAGGAAGAGCAAGTAATGACAGGGCCCAGAGAGGAAGAGCGGAAGATCTGGGGGCAGTGACAGGAGGCAGGTGACAGCAGCCACTGACAGGTCTGGGGAGACCAAGGGTAAATGACAGGGACGAGCAGAGGCAGAGCTGAGGACAGCAGGCCTGGGGCAGAGGCATAGGTACAGGCAGTGGAGGGGCAGCGCTGGCCTTTAGAAAAGCAGCGAGTCACAGCGGGCCCACGGGGGTCAGCGGGCAGTGACAGCGCAGGAGAAGGGGCGGCGGGATCAACCAAGGGCAGAGGCAATGACGGGCCGAGGGTGCTCGCGAAGAACGGGCAGTGACAGCAACAGGTGAAGTGACAGCAGCCGGGCCAGGCCGAGCCAGGGGGAGGGCCAGGAGCCCGGGCCCGGCCAGGGCGGCCGCCGGGGATTGGGGGGGGAGTGAGGGGACCCTGTCTTCTCCCCGCCCTCTCTTACCTGCGCCTCGGCCTCGGCGCCGGGCTCTGGGCGCTCTGGGCGCTCCGCGGCTCCCCGCCCCCGCCCCTGCCGCCGCAGGCCTCGCCGGCTCCCGCGGGCTCGGGGCTCAGGCCGACTCACTCCAAAATGGCGGCTGCAGAGGCGCCTGACACGCGCGCGCCCGCGGCGGCGGCGGGGGCGGGACGGGAGCGCGGCGGGGGGCGGGGTGACCGCGCGCGCGCGGGGGGTGGGGCGGGGCCTGAAGTCCGAGGAGAGCCGCCTTTCCATCTACTATCCTGCGCTCCCTCCCAGGCCCCGCCCCGCTCGCTGTGTCTGACCACGTGGTGCTGGGGCTAGCTGGCTAGAAGATTTCCCCAGCTGAGAACTCAAACTTCAGTTTGCTCATCTGTCACATCGCCCAGATGAAGGATGTCTACGGCTCCTTTCCCAGGCTAAGTCCACCAGCCCGAATCTGTGTCTTCCTCCCTCCGGACTCTTCACTGTCTCCTCTCGTTTCTTCTCTCTCTAATGTCTCTGTCTTTTCTCTTTCCTCTATCTCGTGTCTGTCGCCTCTCGCTGTCTCTTCTCTCATCCCTCTATCTCTCTTCTCTCTCATTTCTCTTCTGCCTCTTGTCTCTTCTCTCTCTGTCCTCTCTCTCATCTTTCTCTCTTCTGTCTCCTCTCTGTCCTTTTCTCCATTTCTTCTCCCTTCCCTCTGTATCTCAGTCTCTACTCTCCCCTCTCTGCCTCTCTCTTTCTGGTTACTGGTCTTAGTGAAGGGTTATCCAAAGGGAAAAAAGACCTGTGGGGTGGGTGAGTGGAAGCGGGTGCAATCTCCTCTCCCTCCCCCCCCCCAGAACACCTTCATTCACACTGCCATACTTAAATGGATGTCACTGAGGAAATGCCACACTTACCAGAGGGCACCACAGGGCCCAGAGTCTAAAAATGTACACACACACACACATACAGCTCAGCCTCCCCAGTGGGCTCTCCAGCAGGCCCGCATTATACAGACTCCTGTGTTTGGCCCTGAAAGCCTATGTTCTCCACTGTGAAATTGCAACTTCACACACCCTTTGGTCCAGAGACACTATTCCTGGACTTCTACTCCAAAGCAAGTCATCAAGAAGAAAAAAGTCCCCATGGACTCCAAAATATTGATAGTGGTACATAACCATAGCTAAGAAATAGAAGCAAATAGAAGCTCATTGCCTGGGGAATGACTTGACAAAATATAGTCTTGAATGTAATAAAATACTACAATGCTGTAAAGAAAAGATGTGAAGGGTCCACAGAGGCATGGACAGATCTATCCGAAGGGATATGGGATCAAGGAAGCACTGTCCACAAGAATGACAACCATGTCAGCACAAGAACAACTATATATCAAAAAAATAAAAAAGACCAAGCAGGACTTGAGGGAAGAGATGAGAGGGCAGCACCCATCAAGCCCTTGGTGGAGGGGGAAGGACCACACTATACAGGTTTTTGGACTTTTTCAATTGGGCTTACGTTTTTCCCTCTCCTAAAAATACTATTTGTCCAATGGGGTGGCTCTCTGAGAGGGGAAAGGATACTATGATGATGTAAAATTTTATTTAAAAAAAAAAACAATGTTTTTGCCTTTTAATACCAAGATTCCACTGGTATGGTTAAATAGCTACAAAGCACATAATACAACAGTCTCCAAAAAAGTTCAAATTAGCATCATGTCAAACCACTAATAAAGGAGTTACAGACAGCACAACAATGCTGATGTTTTACCTCACAACCAGAAGAATGGCAAAAATGACAAATAATGTCAAATATGGTTAACATGTTGGTTTTGCTGCAAGAAAATAACAGAATCTGAGAGTGGGAAGGAAGCATAGTAGCCATCTTGTATAACCATTCATTAAAAGAATCACCCCCCAAAATAGCAAATGAATTGACTGCTTGAATAGCTCCCAGAAAAGAGGAACTATGACCTTGAAGCCACCCAGTGCATGCTGGGACAGCTCTTATTCTTAGCAAGTTTTTTCCTGGCAGCAAGTCCAAATTTGCCTCTTTGCATTTGGGACCAAATTTCCATCTATTGCTATGGGACCAAAGAGAACCATTTTTTAAAAACTTTTTTTCAATCAAAAGTACATCTTGACTGCTTCCTAACCTATTGAAAACAAACAAACAAAAAACAAAACCTTATCACAAATATATATATAAGACTAAATCCCCCCTCTCCCTCTTTGGCCATGTCTGAAAAATATGTCTTAGAGTATCTTGATAGCTTAGTGGATAAAGAGCTAGGCCTAGAGAAAGGTTCTGTATTCAAATTTGACCTTAGTCACTTCCTACCTGCATGAGCCTGGCAAGGCACTTAACCTCAATTGCCTAGCCCTATAAGGATAATTTTAGGGTTATGTGCCTAGCTCTATAAGGATAATTTTAGGGTTGTAATCTAAATTTTGGTCACCAGGGAATATACCAAATAAAATACCCAAGTCAGCTGGAAATTTATGGTGATTTTAATTAATATAGAAGAAAGGAATTAAGGAGAAGGGGGAGGGAAAGGGTGTAGGATTTCTCCTGCCTGGCCTGTTCCAGGGGAAGTTCAAAGTCCTCTGCCACGAGGTCTCTGGCTTTCTAAGAAGGTAGTGTTTGGAAGGTAAAGGAGAAAGAATCAGCCTAAACTCCGATAGAGCTCAAAGAAGACGCCTCACCTAAAGTAGGTTACTAGGCTTCCTCCAGCATGGTTTCAAGGGAAACTCACCACTAAACCAGACAATAGCTGCCACCACGCCAAGATGCCAAGATGCTCAAAAAGCTGCCTCCAGCCACCTCTCCACCACAAAAAAAAAAAAGTTGAGAGAGGAAGTGATGCAAAATATATAGAGGATTTTACATCACTTTCCTGCATCTCACATGTACCAATGGTAGCTTAAGCTTGACTTAAGATAGCCCAGGGGTCTGTCAGTTGTTTTCTGATTTGTCATTTGCTAGCACATGTCTGTCATAGGCCATCCTCCTAATACTTAATCCTTAAGTATGGGTGTAGACATTCCTGATTTTGTTAGACTAAGTAGGGTACAGTAATCTAAAGTTCACAGCCCTTACCACTTTTCTGCCTTGGAAGTAATACTTAGTACTGATTCTAAGACAGAAGTCAAAGGATATGTGTAGTTCAGTAACTTTGAGGGGATGTCTCCAATTTGTTTTCCAGAATGGTTGAATCAGTTTTTAGTTTCACCAACAACGTATTAATAAGGTATCTGTTTTCAGGGGCAGCTGGGTAGCTCAGTGTATGGAGAGCCAGGCCTAGAGATGGGAGGTCCTAGGTTCAAATCTGACCTTAGACACTTCCTACCTGTGTGACCCTGGGCAAGTCACTTAACCCCAATTGCCTAGCTCTTACCACTCTTCTGCTTTAGAACCAATACACAGTGGTGATTCTAAGATGGAAAGTAAGGGATTAAAAAAAAAAAAGTATCTTTTTTCCAACAGCCTTGCCAGCATTTGTCACTTTCCTTTTTTTTTTTTTTTGGTCAACTTGGTTTATCTGATTTGCATGGTGATTCAGAATTGCTTTGAATTGTATTTTTCTATTAGTGATTTTTTCATATGGAAATTAATATCCTGGACTTCCTCTTCTGAAAATTGCCTATTCATACCCATTGACCAATTTATCAACTGGTTTATTCCAAACAGAACAAATCCAATCCCTTCTTCACACAATGACCTTTCATATATTTTAAAACAGAGGTGACTTCAAAATTGTCTGAAGTAAATTTCTCTCTCTCCTGTGTCGCTCTCCAGATGTCATCTCCCTTTACCTGAAGGCCAGGGACCACTGAGATATAGACCAACCACTGGGGATAGGAGCAATGAAGTCAAGAATGTCTTGAAACGAAGAGGGCAGGATGATCTTCCCTGCAACACCCCCTAGACTTCCCCCTGGAATGCTCCCATGGGTGGCCCAGACAAATTAGAAAACCATGATTAGTTCCTGGGATGTCATGTGTTTATAGGTGAAGATTAAGCTGGCTAAATTGAGACAGGAGGGAAGCTGAGGGGCACAGGACTACCGAGTTTCCTGGTGACTGCTCTCCTCAGTGTTGGTGTGGTAGGGGGTCCAAAATGGTGGCCATAGATTAGAAGCTAAGTACCTCTTCTATTTTTCTGTTTTCTTCCTTCTACTACTTTAGATTTAATAAAATTATTAATCTACAGTCAGCCTCATAAATTTTTAATTTTTACAAAATGGTAGAGTAATAGGAAGTACAACCTACCTCTCCCAGTTACCAAGAAGGTATAGAAAATAAGCAGATCAAATTTTTATTGGAGAAGCCAAGAAAAAATCAGAATGCATTATTTTTCCAGTCTAGGGCAGGTTACAGAGACAGTCTGGTCAGGAGGGTATCACCAGCATCCAGGGTCCAAGAGCCACAACTAGTCAGTAGGGCAAAAAGTAGTGATCAGGAAGAAATCCCAGGGGACCCTTGACCTAGCTCAGGGTACAGGAAGAGGTGCCATCTAGCAGCTTGGGCAACTACTGCCCACTTCTCTAATTAGACTGAGATGGCAAGGATCTGCAAGTAAGGGTGACAGAGAGTAGTAATCACTAGCAAACCCTGTATACTAGGCAATTAATAAGTTCAGAAACAAACTGTAGATGTGTGGCTCTAATCCCAATAGCAAAGTGGGGTTTCAATCCTAGCCTCCTGCCCAGAGTGGAAGCAGTAGAATAACCAAAACAAGAATCCCTGATCAAAGGAGAGCCTGAAGTTCAGTCATTCCTACCTGCAGGGCCTCCCAGGATGCTACTAGTAGCTAGGACAAATAGCTATCTACTTGTGAAGAGTGAATCAAATTTTCTTGTCTATCAACCAGCAATTTTTAAATTAATCCAAAAATTTAACACCACTACTTAACACTAAGGGAGTTCCCAAGTCATTTACTAAAGTGGATGACAACCCCAGAGATGACTGTTCTGCCCCTGGGCAGTTCTAGGCAAATTTAAAGACTGCAATTGGTTCCCAGGAAGGGAAGTGGAAACAGGACCATAAAAAAGTCCTGAACTTCCTGTCAAAAGAGACTTTGGCTTGAATCTGGACTTGGAGCTCTAGCTGGTGACTTGCCTCTTGGAGATGGCTTTGGACTTGGACCTCAGCTTTGTCTTCAACTTTGGACCGTGACTCTTGGACTGCTTCTTGAAAGACTGCTCCTGGATTTTCTCCTTTGGACTTCGTTTTGGGTGAGTGAGTAGCTGGCTTCTGGAGAGGGCTCCTTCTCCTGGAGGAGGCTGTGTTGCTGAAACCTTTACATAAGACACCACCAGGTCCTCTGACTGAGGGTTAACAAGCCCTGCTGGGGGCTGAGCCAGACATTTATCGTAATAAGCTAAACATTTTCTCTATTCTCTTCTTACCTTTCTCTACTTTCACTCTTTCCATCTCTTTGTAAATAAAAGCTATTAAAAGTCATATTGACTTGAGCTATAATATTTTTTAATTGGCAACCACAATATTACTTTAGAATTCTCATATTTTAATCAAACCCTTAAATTAAATTCTTACATACTGAAACTCCTAACGCCAGGGAGAAACCAAGAGACACAAACTTCAGTCAAGAACCTCAGACCTGGAGGGCAATAAGCAGGCCCCAATCGAATTACTTTGGAAACACAGAAAGCTTGCAAGCCCCCAGCCTGAGCTGTGAAAATACCAGAAAAGTGTCAGAAGAGATCAGGCTAGACATTCCCTCCCCAGACTCCATTACTAACATAAAGCTCAAACGTGATAAATAGGCTGGAAAAATGATCAGACAAACAAAAAAAGAATTCCACCATATTGTTACAGCAACAAGGAAGCTCAAGACACAAACCCAGAAAGAAGACAATAACTCAGAAATATCTTAAAAGCAAAGCTTCAAAGAAAAATTGGGCTGAGACACAAGTGTAACTAGAATTCCTGCAAGAGGTTTTCTTTGTTGTTGTTGTTATTGTTGTTGTTCTTTTGAAAGAAGAAGCTTAAAATTATTCTAGGGCAGCTAAGTGGTGAAGTGAATAGAGTGCTGAGCCTGGAATTAAGAAAACCTGAGTTCAAATCCAGCATCAGATACTTACTGTGTAACTAGCTATGTAACGTCTCCTTATTTACCTCAGTTTTTCATCAGTAAAATAAACTAAAGAAGGAAATGCCAAACAACATTTGCCAAGAAAACCCTAAATAGGGCCACAAAGAATTGGAAGTGACTCAACAACAACAAAAATTATTTTAAAAAAAACAGATGAGAGGCAGCTAGATGACTCAGTGGATTTAGAGCCAGGCCTGGAGGCAGGAAGTCCTGGGTTCAAATCTGGCCTCAGATACTTCCTAGCCATGTGACCCTGGGCAAGTCATTTGACCCCCAATGCCTAGCCCTTACTGCTCTTCTACATTAGAAGAAATACACATATTGATTCTAAGACAAAAAATAAAGTTTAAAAAAATAACAAGCAGTGAGGCAGCTAAGGGCAAAGAGAGCCAGGCTTCAAGATGGGAGGTCTTAGATTCATATGTGGCCTCAGATACTTCCTAGCTCTGTTTTCTGGGGTGGACAAGTCATTCCACCCCAGTTGCCTAGCCTTTACCTCTCCTCTGCCTTAGAACCAATATTTATTTCTCTTTCCATGGTTACATGATTCATGTTGTTTCCCTCCCCTCTTCCCACCACCCTGTTAAGGGTAAATTTTAGGGTTGAGACTGAATATATTATTTAGTGGCCACCAGGGATTTAAATTCTAAATCCCAATGAAATACTCAAGTCAGAATGGAATCTTATGGTGGTTTACTTACAATAGAAGGAAGAAATTAAGAATGAGGGAGAGAGAGAAAGGGGAAGATCTCTGCTCTGACCTGGCCTGAGCCAGGGGGAGTTCAGAGGCCCAGGAGATTAAATCTAGCTCAGCTTCCAGCCACAAGGCCTCCTCCAAGATGAGGAGCCTCCTTGGAGGCTGGTGCCTTCAGAAAGGTCTAGGGAGAGGGAAGTCAGCCTTAAGTTCACACTTAAGTTCACACCCTACTCATGCCTCCAACCCTAACCCCTCTTCTGTGTCCTTTCCCCCAGCTATTGATGCTCCTTCCTTTGCCCCTCCTTCCTACCCTGCCCAATTCAATTCCCATACCCTTCCTACCTCTGATCCTTCTGGCACATGGAACAACAACAAACCCTCCCCCTCAGTGTGCCCAACCCTTCCCCTTCTCATACCTACCCAATTGAGAATGGATTAAGAAGCCTAGAAATAGAAACAGGAGTACCAAATAATTCAGATAATGTATTTCCTTTAAGGGAAGTACCCACTTTTAATAAAAATGGAAACTTGATATCTGTAAGACACCATACACCTTTTAACTCTGTAAACCTCAAAATTCCTTAGACTTATAAATGTTGGAAATTTCACCATTGGGATATTTCATACTTGGAAAATTTCTTACTGATAGTCTATTGGAATGGGAACCCCATTGGCATGGGAGGTTCCTTCTCTTCCCTTCTTAAGATTACTTTAGGACAGAAACCTTTTGCTGAACAATGGAAAGGACTTTGACCTATGCTTAAGCATAGAACAGGAATTCTTTGAGTCATGATTGATTTTAGAATTGATACAATGGAGATACTTGGAATCAATCTCCACCCTATTCAGTCCTAACAGGATTGAGTAAGGGCTGCAGCCTAGATCAAAATTTAATTATTCCAATCTCTACCCTATTCAGGTTAACAGGATTTAGAAAGGGCTGTAGCAAAGGAGCAAAGATTTAATCATTTGAAAATATGACCTTCAACAGACATGTGCAAAGCCTCTGGGCGGTCCTGGGTTAAGCTAGAGCCTCCATTGGCACAGGGAAATTGATGGACAGTGATTGGTAGATGTGAGAACTGAGGGGAGGCAACTTGGATGGTTTCCTTAAAGATCAGGGGGGTCTGAAGACTCGAAAGGGAGGTGGTTGAGGAGTTGGCCGGAGTGGTTGCAGTGGCTGCTCTGAGAAGCTTGCTCTGAAGGAAGCTGAAGGTGGGGGCCTCTGAGACTGTTTCTCCATTTTGGTCACGTGAGTGATAGGGACTGATCTCTTTTCTTTGCCCCGGCTATCTAAGGGCTTGGGCCTTTTGACCCAGCCTAAACAGAAGGGATATTTAAGCCCTATTCCCTTCTCTCCCTTTTTCTCTCTCTCTATCTCTAATTCCTTTCTTCCTCCTATTGTAATTAAACTCCATAAAAGATTGACTGCAAACTTGAGTTTTCATTTAGGAATTACATAGCTGAATTCCTTGGCGAATATATATCAGTCTTTTAAAGTGATTCCCTTGTAACAACTCTGAATATTTAAATAAGTTTAAGGAAGAAGGAAGATCTTCCATCATTTGAGGAAGAACAAATATTAATTATAAAAAGATTGGAGAACATATTCAGAACTTTTGACCCCACTTGGATGGATGTTGAAAATTTATTAGAAAAATTTCTGACAGAGAGAGAAAAATAATGTCATCTCTCTGACTAATTAAAAGTGAGGTAGGAGGGGACATTATTGGCCAACTGAAGATCCACATTGGAACCCCAATGTTGAACTAGATCACACAAAACTAAGCCAGGCCAGAGAAGTATTATTGACATCCATGAGAGCATGCTCTGATAGACCTGAAAAATGGACAAAATTTGAAAGAACCCGACAAGAAATTGATGAGACCCCCTCTCAGTTTATGGACAGACTTATTGTGACGTAGGAAATACATATATGGACCTTGATTTATCCAGAGAAAGGGACATTAGGCAAATACATAGGCCATTCATTGAGAATTGTTGTTCAGTAGTAAAAGACTACTTTAAAACTAGCTGTCCTAATTGGGACTCTATAGATCTCTGTGATAGAGACATGAAGAGAATTGAGGAGAATAGCAACCTATGTTTATAAGGGTCGTGTAAAAAGACCTGAGGAACACAATATGTTAGTGGAAGACTTAAAGAAAGAAAGTGAAATGTTAAAGGGACAATTGAAAAATAAGGGAGAGACCATAGCCCCTTTGCAGGAATCCACAGATAAATCAGTAACTTGCCACTTCTGTGAGAAGAAGGGCCACAAAATGAGAGTGTAGAACTTTTCTCAAGATTATTGGAAGGAATACGTAGTTTAATAACAACTACAGAAGTGATAATTATAGAAATAACTATAATGACTATAGAAATAAAAATTTTAGAAATCAAAATTATAGAAATAGAAATTGGGAAAATAATGACAATGCTCCAAATGAGGAAAATGATAATACCCAACACAATGCCCAACAACAATATATAAAAAATAGTGCTCGTCCAAAAAATACTTGAGGTACTAATGCCCCTCAGGGGGTTGCCCTTCAGGGGGGTGCCCAAGGAACATCCCAAATACAATGAAGGTATCCAGAGGGGGAGCGCTGGGGCACAGGAATCAGAGTCTGGACCCTTATGTCCTACTACCCATTGTCCCTATCCACTGCCCTCCGCATACTAATAAACCCCACATTATCTTAAAAGTGGGTAACACCTATTATGATTGTCTTTTAGACACTGGAGCTTCCAGGTCTGTATTAAAGAGTACACCTGATTTACACTGTTATTCCGTTGGCTCACAAAGTGTAGTGTGAGTATCAGGAATACCCCAAAGAGTTAAAAACTTTCCCCTAGAATGGTGTCTGTAGGACCCCTAGAGGTACAACATTCCTTCCTTTTGATGCCTGACTCCCCTTTAAATTTGCTGGGGAGGGACCTTCTATGCAAACTCAGAGCCACAATAACTTGCTCCCCAGATAGTTCCTTATCATTGCAAGTACCGGAGGAATCCTTAAATTTACTCCCTGTACTTCTCTCAGAGAACCAGGAGGCAAAAAGCCTCCCACTTTTGTAATACCTGCAGATATACCGGAGTCTCTTTGGGTCACATCTTCTTCCAATGTAGGCTTACTTAAGTCGGCTGTTCCTGTGCAGATAAAAACTAAATCTAACCTACCTCCTTCCATTCCTCAGTATCCCCTCTCAAAAGAGGCAATTGAGGGAATTACCCCAGTAATAAACTCATTAATTGATCAGGGAATAATAATCCCGTGTAAATCTGAATACAACATGCCCATCCTGCCCGTTAAAAAAACAAAAAGGGGGCCCGATGACAAGCACCTCTATAGATTTGTACAGGATCTGAGGGCTGTGAACAACCATGTTATAAAGAAACACACCATAGTTTCCAACATAAATACGATTATTTCTTCTATTCCTAGCACAAGTACATATTTTACAGTAGTAGACTTGTGCTCAGCTTTCTTTTCCATTCCCATACATGAGAACTCCAGGCATATTTTTGCTTTCATCTGGAAGGGCTCTCAATATACATGGAGTTGTCTGCCCCAGGGTTACGTGGAAAGCCCGAGTTTATTTGCCCAACTTTTGAGCAAAGACACAGATAATATAACAGTTAAAAATAGCAAATTAATCAAATATGTAGATGATCTACTCTTGGCTTCAACAGATGCAGAAACATGTCAGGAAAATAGTAAACACCTTCTTTTGGGATTGCACAAAAGAGGACATAAGATCTTGAAGGATAAAGTTCAGTGGTGTCTCCCTAAAGTAGAATATTTAGGGTTCATCCTGACTGCGGGTCTCACTATATTTCTCCAAAACAAATTGAAAATATACAAAATTTAAGTGCTCCTACCACTAGAAATAGTTGAAAGCAATTTTAGGAGCAACAGGGTTTTGCAGACAATAGATTCCTTGCTATGGGGAAATTACTAAACCCCTTATAGCACTAACAAGGGATTCAGTCCCTGAACCCCTCAAATTAGGGCCAGAACACTTGTCAGCTCTATCATATCTAAAAGAGGCTATCTTGTCTGCCCCTGCTTTAGGCATCCCAGATTACAACAAGCCATTTACTTTGTATGTACATGAGTGAAGAGGAGTAGCTTCAGATGTTTTAACTCAGACTTTGGGACCATCTCAGTGCCCAATTGCTTATTATTCTGCCCAACTGGGAGCACCACCATGTCTTAGAGGAGTAGCTGCTACAGCCTTACTAGTGACAAAAACTGTTGATCTAGTATTGGGATGCCCATTAACAATTATGTTCCCACATGAGGTAGAAGAATTCTTGCTAAGGCATAGAACACAGGCATTCTCAGATCAGCGAATTACAAGATATGAAATAACCTTGTTAAATGGTGACATTACCTTGAAACACTGTACAACCCTTAACCCTGCCACCTACCACCTTCAGGAGAACCATTACACAGTTGTGAAATAGTATTGTCCATAGCAGAAAAGCCTCGAGATAATCTATTGGACACTACCTTAGACAATCCAGATCTGGTCTTATTTACTGATGGTTCCTCTTTTATGAGAGATGGCATATGCTACACTGAAGCTGCTGTAATCTCAGAATTTGCCACTGAGTGGTCAGCTTCACTACCCTCTAATATTAGCACTCAAGGAGCAGAACTCATAGCTCTGAAGCATGCCGGTATAATTGCCCCAGATAAAAAGGCAACAATTTATACGGATTCTAGATATGCTTTTGGCATTTGTCACTCAGTCAGAATGCTATGGCTCCAGAGAGGATTTTTTTTTATCTCAGCTGGAAAAACTATAGCTAATGCAGAAATTATTAATGAAGTTCTTTCTGTTCTCCAGCTGCCTGAAGCCCTAGCTGTAGTTCATTGCTCTGCCCATACAGGTGGCACTGACCCTGTCTCTAAAGGAAATGATCAAGCAGATGCCGCTGCACAGCTAGCAGCCATAGAAGGGCCTGAATTAATTTTAACATTAACATCCACTGATGACTTAAATTTATCACTTTCCTATAATGAAAAGGAAGTGGAAAATGGAAGCAAAAATTCAAAGCAAAACAGATTAATGGAGTATGGGTGTCATCTGAAGGAAAACCCCTGCTCCCTAGACGTTTCTATCACCAAATTTGCCAATCTATTCATAAAAAATGGTCACTTTGGTACCCAGGGCATTGTGGACTCTGTTAAGAGAGTATGGATAGCCCTTGGTATAACTACTAAAGCCTCTTAAGTGTGTTCAGCCTGCTCTACCTGCCAAACATATAACAAATATGCCTTTCCTGGCAAAGCCTTTGGTGGGCATCCTCTGGCTTACACACCTTTTGAGCATCTACAGATAGATTTCAAAACAATGCCAAAGGCTAGACATTATAAATTTTGTCTAGTCATAGTAGATTAACTGACCAGATGGCCGGAAGCATTTCCTGTGACCCGAGCCACAGAGGCTTTTGTTGCTAAGGTACTTTTTAAAGAAATTATTCCTCACTTTGGCCTGCAAGCATGTATTGATTCAGATAGAGGAAGACATTTTACTGATTCTGTCCTAAATCAGATATATGGCGGGGGGGGGGGGGGATGAATCTTAAAAACTACTCAGACTGTACGTTAGAAGATTTTATTTAGCTATTTCCTTATTGTAACAATGGAGAGACTTGGTCTAACAAGAATCAGGAATATCTTGGGAACTTTAAAATTACTTCACCCTACTTAGACCCTACTTTAGGGGAAGATAAAGTTGTAATCTCCTAATTGAACAATGAAGGTACTTAGTTCTCACCTTATAGTAAAGCTAGAACTGTTAAGCTAAGTCTATTTTTAGATCTAATATAAAAAGATGTTAAGAACCTATAAAGGTTAAATTAATCACAAAAAGGCCAACTAACTCACAAAAGGCAAGTTTAACAAAGAAGTGTGAAGTACCTCAAAACATATAATCTAACCAGAGAAGGTGAGAACTAAAGAATAGGCAGTCCTGTCATTGGTAAATGTGAAAATTTAGGGGAGGTGACATAAGAAGAAATTTTCTTTAAAAGGCAATTGAATTCAGTTTGGAGTTGAATTAGATTCTGAACTCAGTTCAGGAGATTGAGTTCAGTGGAGGACTAGAACTCAGCTTGGAGATGGTCTCATGTTGAGTGATAAGACTGACTCCCTTTCCCATAGGCTCAGGGAGGCCACTTTGGCCAAGGCCTTTAACTACTGCCTGGCTCATCCTGAGCCAGAGCAGTTTAAATTAATTCTCTCTCTCTCTCTCTCTCTCTCTCTCTCTCTCTCTCTCTCTCTCTCTCTCTCTCTCTCTCTCTCTCTTTTCCTTAATCCCTTCATTTATATTAATTAAAAATCACCATAATTCCCAGCTGACTTGGGTATTTTATTATTTGGGAATTTTCCCTGGTGACCAAATAATTTAGATTTAAGTCAAAACACTAAAATTATCTTTACAAGAGCTCCACCCTTTTTTCTAACTCAAACAGCCAGAAACTTTTGAGAGTTCACACACTCAGAAACATATGAATCCAAAGGTGTGAATCCTAGGAGAGTTACCAACTTCGGAGGATGAGAGCTGTGACAATTTTGGAAATTGTGATTGGCCCCTGTGAAGAGGAGCAGGCATAGGAAACCACCATAAAGGCCACAAAATCCTTCAACTGACAGTCTGGTGAAGTTGGGTCTTGTGGAGAATGTCTCCTGGAGATAGTCCTTGAAGGAACCTCATTGGAGATTGCAGCATGGATCCTGATTTCAACTTATATTCTGACTCCTGTACTACTTGGGTAAGTGAAAAGACTGACTCCTTCCTAGTTTCCTTGAAGGAGGCCACATGATTACTCACTATCGGCCCTCTTGGCTGAGAACTAGTATAAGTATTTTCTCTAACCTATTTCACATTTCTCTATTTTATTGTTTGAGGTGTATGGGATGCTCAGGGAGGGGTAGTATCTCTGGTATGGAGGGCTTGTCGTGCCCTCCTAGGGCAGCTCTCCAGCCTCTGATCCTCACCTGACACCCAGCTCTCACTTGTGGCTCCTAGTAGCTGCTAGCATGAGGCAGCAGCCACACCCCGGGCAATGGCTTCGACAAGCCAGCTAAATCTTGTGAGGGTAGCCATCGGGTCATAGACCCCTGGTGAACCAAGGCTTTGCTCACCCAGCATGTGAAGACTGCTTCGGCTGAACAGATGGAAGAAACCAATAAGAAGGTTCAACGGCTGAGATGGCGATGCAGCAAAGCACTGTGGAGTGCTTAGGGTGTGTTGGAGCACAAAGGATAACATGGCCATTCAATGCAGCTGAGGAAGTCTCCAGGTATAACAATTTTTCGTGCCACTGGACCCAGGCTTCCAATGCCGAGAGAGTGGGACTGTCTCTGTGCATCGACTCTTCCACTTAAATCTCCTTCATGCACAAGTGTCTTTGTGCACACTCATCTATACACCATAGATGAAAACGCACAAAGACAATCGTCATCCTCGGTTACCAAAAGAATACTACTAATTTTTTGTTTCCCCTCTATTTTGGTAAATAAACTGCGCCCAACCATTAAATTTAACCTTTGCAACTTGGAGTATGATATTCCATATAAGACATAAATTAGGAGTTTTGACAAAATAAGAGAGCAGCTTTTAATAATTTAACAATCAGGCATGCAAATTTAAAAACTTGAAAGTGAACAAATTAAAAATCTTCAGATGAAAACTAAATTAGGGATCCTAAAAATCAAAGGAGAAATTAATTAAAAGAAATTTTAAAAGAATAAAGTAAAATGAATATAGTAAAGGAGAAAAATATAGGAAAGAGGTAGAAAAAGAAAATTTCCTAATATCTATACTAGCTATCCTATAACTACCTATAATTACCTATAATTACTACCTAAAACTGCCTATATCTACCTATGACTAACAACCAGCCCACAAAATTCCAACCCAATCCAGACCAATCAAAACCAACCCAATGAGTATTTAATCCAACCCCAATTAGGTCTGTCAAAGAAGACTTCCAAAAAGAAGGAAAAAAACCCAACAGCCCAAACAAAAAGCCAAAAACCCAAAAGCCAAAAAGCCTTCTAAAGGCTAAAGCCAAAAAGCCCACTAAAAGCTAAAATCAAAAAGCCTTCTCAGTAAGCTCAGGCCTGGCTTTTATATTTCATCAACTGAAAGCCAACTGCCAACCCAACACACTCAAATCAACCAACTTCCCAGCAACTGCCAGTCCAACTGTCAGCAACAGATAGCCTAATTGTCAGCAAATGATAACCTTTTATACCCTCTTCTACCTCATTTCCTGTCTCTATGGTTTCTACTTCCTGTTATTGTGGGCTGGTTAATCCCTACCCACCTCTATGGTAAAAGGACCTCCAGGTCACCCATTATATTTAAAAAAAGAGTAAAGAATTCCTTTTTACAATTTCCCCTATGATCCTTTGGGAGGCTATTACACTAACTAATAGAAAACTAATATAATAAGGAAAAGGGAAATAAAAGAGAAAGAAAGCAAAACCAGTGGTAGGTAGGCACATTGACAAAAAGCCAATTGGGGGCAATCCTCTTTGGCATAAGAAATTTGAATTCATTAAATGCATTCAACTCTTTTCAGTTCAATCAATACTTCCCACATTTCACTTTAGATCTTCCAGTACAGTATACTTTTCTTTATTATATCTTCTTAAAACAGTTCACTTTTCTTGATTCAGGAAGTTAACAAATCCTAAAATTACTCTCAAAAGATTTCAAATCTTGGATTTTACAAAGTACAATTCCCAATTACAAATAATTACAAAGTACAATTACAAACAACACAATCCTAAATCTTTAGAATTTATGAAAATTATACTCGATGGAAAATAAGAACCTGGAGATATCAATTTAAATCTAACACATACAACATAAAAAATATATAATCTAAAAGATAATACATAAAAAATTATACAATCAATCCCCCATGAGGCAGGTGTTGACCAACACTTATAGCACTTTGTACTGCAGAATACATGCTAGTACACATATTTAAAACAAAATACAAATCCTATAATATATCATTATATCCATATCCATTGGCTAATGGATGTCTAAAATCATTTTATTGCAAAATCAAAAAAAAATTATTAATACTGGTATCATGTGCTTTTAAGTACAAGGAAAAACCAAATATCCCTAAAATAAAAATTCTGGAGTTCAACATCAGTGAAAATAGTGTCCAGTTGCTTCTTTAGTTTTATCTTCAATGCATGTGACAGGAAACAGTCAATCAGTTTCTATGGAAGGTACTTGTTTTATGTGGAGTATAATTGAAAATCTGTTACTCTAAAAAACTAAATTTCCAGAGAGCCCATAGATTTCCTGTCATTACATACTTCCTGTAGACAGAGGATATTAGTGAGTGGACAGTCCTCTTAGGTCTCTTTCTTGGGCTTGCAACCAGCATGGTGGTGATGGTAAGCTAAGTGCAGGGATTTTTGAAATGCCTAATCAGCCATGGGCATATAGTCTTTATTTTGTATCCGCTTTATTCCTTTATTTCTAATGATCATTAATAAACCTCCTAAAGTATAATATTTTATTATTGAGAGTAATTTTAATTTTTACAGTGGTAGTAATGTATCCACAAAGTCTTTTCTCTAATTTTGATAGCTGTTGGAGTGGTTAGCAGTACTTAAAATAGAACTTCCCAGGCCGGCTGAGTTGCCCTTGTGCAATGGAGTATATATACTTTGTTGTGGGGAGCTGTCAAACCCATGCTGTCTGACATGGTCACATTTGGAAACTGAGGACTGCAAGGCAATCCTCAGGAAAGATGAGACTCACTGAACCCCCTCTTATGTGACTTTTCCCACTAACATTGCAAACTATTGGAATTTCTAAAATAATATGAGAACAAATTACTTACAGAATTAATGTATATGTCCCACTTTAATTCTCCCAGAATATCTCCAAAAGATTATAATTACAGAATTAAATCTAAAGATTTTTATGTACCCACTTAAATGGAATACCCCTTCCTCTTTAGTAGGTTTAAGTCTCTAGTAGAATCACATTCAGATTCCCCACACCCACTGCAAGCCAAGCATGACAGGTACATCAATCACTTCTCTAAGAACAAGATGCTACAACACACTTCACAGATATGTCTGTGTGCAACATCACTAGGATGCTTTAATAAAACATAGAGAAATGAAAGTTAGAAAATTGGGAAATGCCTAAATCTGATCTGTATTAAATTTACCCTTTAACCCTGCACCTAAAAGCACTGTTTCTGTTAGGAATCTAAGTAATTCTGATTGATTATGAAAGTTGATTAAAAGCAACAATGATTCTCTTAGCTGCTCATCCCACAGGTCTGTGGGAACTGACCCCTGGTTACCCTGCCTGTGTCATTTATCTCTAGCAAGCTTTGCTTTGTTGTAGCAACTTGGAATGCAAGATGATCATAGAATATTAATTAAACAATTTGTTAAAAGTTAATGTGTGACATATCCAATTATCTGTAAAAGATAATTTATGTTGAAAAATGAGACTGTGTGCCAGAAAAGCATGTAACACGAACCCTGTGCCTGGTGGAGCAGCTTCTTGCTACACCTGGCAAAATGTCTGAAACATCCAAGCTGTCTCCCACTCCTTATTCACCTTTGCCATCCCACCTAACAAGAAGGGAACCTGAGTTCACAGACTGTTGGACAGCTCTCAAAACTTTGTCTCCTGGGTTACAATCATGAAGGGAAAAGTCTATAGGTCCTGCTTGTACAACAGCTCCAGATTCTTGAAGTTCTCTTAATTTTATTTGTAAATCCTGTATATAGGAAGCAATAGAAGTATCTCCCCCTAACAATGATGTGTATGCAGGGGTATGCTTGTATAGGCGAATGTCCAAAAAGCATCTCAAATGGTGAAATGTGTAGATCTCCCCTGGGCCTGCTTCGAAGATAAAAAATAAGGCTAGAGGAAGAACCTCAGGCCATTTTAAATAAGCCTCAGTGCACAGTTTTCCAGTCATGGTCTTAAGTTCTCTATTCATTCTTTCAACTTGGCCTGAGCACTGGGGATGAAACAGCACAAAGGATCCCCAAACAGGAATAAATTTGAGATAAAACCAAATCAGTAAAATGAGTTCCCCTGTCTGAATCAATATGTGCTGGCAGGCCAAAATGAGGTATAATTTCTTTTAAGAGCACTTTGGCAACAAAAGCCACTGTGGCTCAAGTGGCAGGAAATGCTTCCGGCCATTTGGTCAGCTGGTCTATTATGACTAGATAAAATTTATAATGTCCAGTCTTTGATATTGTAATAAAATTGATTTGCAGATGTTCAAAAGGTGTATAAGCCAGAGGACATCCACCAAAATTTTTCCACAAAAGGCATATTGGTTATATGCTGGACAGATAGAGCAGGCTGCACACACTTTAGAGGGTATGATAGTTATACTAGGGGCTATCCATACTCTTTTACCAGAGTCTACAATGCCTTGGCTTCCAAAAGGACTGTTTTTATGAATTAATTGACATATTTGGTGATAAAAACTTCTATGGAGTAGGGGTTTTCCTTCAGATGACATTCATATTCCATTAATTAGTTTTGCTTTGAACTTTTGTTTCCATTTTTTCACTTTTTATTGTAAGAAAGTGATAAATATGATTTGTTAATAGTTGCCAAAGTTAGAATTAGTTCAGGCTCTTGTAGGGCAGTGAGTTTTGCAGCAGTATCTGCCTAGTGGTTGTGTAATTGGAAATCTGTTACCCTAAAAATCTCATTTCCCAGGAGCCCATTGACTTCCTGTCATTATGTACTTCCTGTAGACAGAGGGATAAATTCAATAGGGTTGCTGGTCTCAGCTCTCTTGGCTTCCTGGGTTGTGACTGTAGTGGTAAGCAGGTTTTTTGAACAGATAGATTAGCAATGAACATGTGGTTTTTTATTTTGTTACCTTTTTATTCCTTTATTTCTAATGATCATTAATAAATCTTGTAAAATATATTTTTATCATTTGAGATTAATTTTAATTTTTACAGGTTTTCTCTAGTGACAGGGTCAATTCCACCTGTATGGACAGAGCAATATACAAGAGCCAGGGCTTCAGGTAATTGGAGAGCAGAAAAAAACTTCATTAATGATTTCTGCATTTGTGATACTTTTCCCAGCTGAAGTTAAAAATCTCCTTTGAAGCCAAAGCATACCCACCACATGACATATTTCAAATGTATGGAATCCATGTAACTTTTTGCTTTCTTATCTTTTGGAATTATACAGGCATGTTTTAAAGCTATGAGTTCTGCACCTTGAGCAATTATATTTGCGGGCAGTGAAGCTGACCACAAAGTTGCAACTTCTGTGACTGCAGCAGCTTCAGTGTAGCATATGCCATCCCTCATGAAATAAGAACCATCAGTGAATAAAACTAGACCTGGGTTGTCTTAAGGAGTGTCCAGGAGATTATCTCGAAATTTTTCATCCATGGACACTAAAGATTCACAATTGTGTAATGGTTCTCTTGCAACTGGTAAATCTGAAAGCAAGGTGGCAGTGTTAAGTGTTGTGCAATGTTTTAAGGTGATATTTTCATTGCCTAACAAGATTACTTTGTATCTTGTGAGTCTTTGGTCAGAAAATGCCTATGTTCTATGCCTTGGCAACAATGCTTCAATTTCATGTGGACACATTATTGTTAGTGGGCATTCCAATACTAAATCAGCAGATTTAGTTACTAATAAAGCTGTTGCAGCTATGTCTCTAAGATATGATGGTGCTTCTGAAGCTACTGGGTCCAGCTGGGCCAAGTAATAAGCAACTAGACATTGAACAGGTCCTAATGCTTGAGTTAAAACACCTGAAGCTACCCCTCTCCATTCATGTACTTTATATAAAGTAAATGGCTTTTTGTAATCTGGGATGCCTAGAGCAACCTCTTTTAACTTAGAAAGAACTTATAGGTGTTCCACCTCTAACCTAAGTTGTTCAATTACTGAATATTTTGTCAATGCTATAAGGGGTTTAGTGATTCCCCCATAGCAAGGAATCCATTGTCTACAAAACCCTGTTGTTCCTAGAATTTCACTCAATTGTTTCTTAGTGGAGGGAGTGCTTAAATTTTGAATATCTTCAATGTGCTTAGGGGAAATGAAGTGGGCACCAGCAGTTAAAATAAACCCTAACTACTCCACTTTGGGGAGACATTACTGAACTTTTGCTTTTGAGATCTTGTGACCTCTCTTACATAGTTCCAAAAGAAGATGTTTGCTATCTTCTTGACATGTTGTGGCATTTGGTGAGGCCAAGTTTCTCTTTTTCTATCATCTAAAAAGTATATCAAACAGCTCTCCTTCAACTTAATATTTTCTAGATCTTGTGTTAAAATCTGCAAAAACAAAGTGGAACTTTCCACATACCCTTGAGGCAAACAACACCACGTCCATTGAGAACCTTTCCAGGTAAAGGCAAAAATATTTCTGGAATCTTCATGAATTGGTATTGAGAAAAGTACTTAACACAAATCTACTACCTTAAAATATGAGGCCATGTTAGGAATAAAGGAGATAATTGTGGATGGGCTTGGAACCACAGGATGTCTTTTGATGACATAATTGTTTACAGCCCTTAACTCTTGTACAAATTGGTAAAAAGGTCTTTGATTTACATCTAATTTTGCATTTTTAACAGGCAAGCTAGGTGTATTCTACTCAGATTTACATGGAATTATTATTTTTTGTTCAATTAAAGAAATTATCACTGGGGTAATTTATTCAATTGCCTCTTTTGTTAGGAGATACTGAAGAATAGAAGGAGGTGAGTCACCTTTTGTTTTGATTTGCACAGAAACAGATTTGAGTAGGCCTACCTTGGAAGAAGATGTGGCCCAGAGAGATTCAGGTATATCAGCTGATATTTCAAAGGTGGGAGGTTTGTCCACATCCTGACTGTTTGAGAGAAGTACAGGAAGCACTTTTTCCTCAGGCAATTCTAGTGTCATTGCACCATCTTTGGAGCATGCTATTGTGGCTCTAGGTTTACATGAAAGGTCTCTCCTTAATAAATTTATAGGGGAGCTAGGCATTAGAAGGAAAGAATATTCTATTGATAGAGGTTCCACAGATACCATTTGAGAGGAAAGTTTTGGGACCTTTAGAGGTGCCCTGGATACACCTACTACATTTCAAGAGTCAATAGAACTGCACTTGGAATCTGGTTTACTCATCAACACTGATCTGGAAGCTCCATTGTCTAAGAGGCATTCATAATAAGTATCCCCAATTTTTAAGGTTATATGAGGTTCATTATTATGTGGGAGAGAATGGATTGGGACAACTGGTGTTAAGTTATCAGTGTCTGGGAAAATCAAAGGTTTCATTCTCTGATTCCAGAGTCCAGGCCCCTGGCCATTTCTCTGAGGTACCTCTCATTAAGGGGGATTGCCACCCTGAGTACTGTGTGGGTGAGTCCCATTTCAGATATACTGATGTAAATTATCATTTCCCTCCTTTGGATTAGTATTTCTAAATGTGTTTCTATTGTTTTTATTATTATTTCTATAATTGTTATTATTTCTAAAGTTGTTATTCCTAGAGTTCACATTATTTCTAAAATTTATGTTATTGAGTACCTGGCTCCAGTTTCTACAGTTTAACATTACATGACCCCTTTTTCCACAGAAGTAACACATTGGTGTTTGATTTGTATATTCTTGCAAGGTGAATATGGCCACTGCTTGATTTGCTTTTTCTCTTTCAATTTCCTCCTTTAAACTTTTAATTTCTCTCCTTAATGTCACTATTAAGTCACTATTCTCCTCATCTTTCTTTTTATGGCTGTTAAATACATAAACTGATACTCTCCTAAATTCTTCAAGGTCTTTATTAGCCCAATTCAGATAATTGGTCTTAGATTATCTCTGACCACTTTACAACAGTTTTTTTTAAGCTGTCTCCTTATTTTAATGACATTCGTTTCTCTGGCAAGATCCAGGTCTATATATCTACTTTCCAGATCAATAAATCTATCCATAAATTGAGACAGATTTTCATTGGGGTTTTGTTTAAGATTGTCTAATTTCGTCTCATTGTGATTAATAATGCCTCTCTAGCCTGGCATAGTCTTGTGTAATATTGCTCATTGTTGGGGTTCCATTTTGGGTCTTGCAGAGTACAATGAACTATTCTCCTTCCCTGAGCCTGATTGATAAGAGAGACGATTTAATTTTTTTCTCTGTCAAAAAAGCGTGAAGCAAATTTTCAGTATCAATCCATTTGGGATCATATGTGCAAAAAAAATGCTCTCTAGCTTTTTAATTGTAGGATTCCAGGATCAATCTCTGACCTGAGCCACAAAAGGCTCAGCTCTGGTCCAGTCAGACAGCATTCCAATGCATGATTTATAAGCAGACCATGCGTTCTTTGTTCTGATAGTTTGAAAAGGGTGGGCTGAACTTACCATGCCTCTAGCTTGTACATCACGGACTTGTCAAGCCAATGTAAACCCACTATATGTATTACCTGCCTCTGACATCATGACATCAATAAAGACAGGAGGGGGCGCGATCCTCCCTCTCTTCCTCTTTCTCTCTCTCACTCTAATCTGCCTGCTGGCCACATGGATCTCTCCTGTGATGGAGATCCAGTGTGCCTCTAAAGATCTTCTTTCTTTATTCTCTTTCTTCTTTCTCGCCTCACTCCTGATTCCTAAACCATGCATTCTGGGTTAATTATTTATCTTTCCTAATTGTGTGCCCAACATAGGAAGATAAAAGGGAAATCGTGTCCTTCCATAACAAGATATGATCTGGTGTCTATCTCTGTTCCTTAAACTCTCCCTCCAACTTCTTTCTCCTCCTCAAAGTTATAATCCTGTAGATATTCTCTTTGTGTAGTGGCTGTAGGACAGACTGCTACATTCTAAGTTATAATCCTATAGATATTCCCTTTGTGTAGTGGCTATAGGACAGATTTCTACATTAATAATCACAATTGGCTCATCCTCAAAAGAAGAGATATTTTACTTGAATCTCTCAAGATCTGGGGGGGGGGGTGAATGGTGCATGACACCTTAGCAAAATTATATCTCCACTCTTATTAAACATGGGTACTTCTTTTAAGGGGAATTAGTTTGTAACTGAATTATTTTTGGTTTCTGCCTTCTTTTTTATTTGAGTTGCCATAGAACGGGTAATGGATATAGGTGAGGAATTGGGTTAAGTAGGAATAGTTGGGGTAAATTTAGAGATAGTTAGGAAAGGACAAGGAGGAGTTGAGATGGTTTTAGTATAGGCAGAATTGCATGAAGCAGGACTGCACAGAGACTGAGTCAGCTCTAATAATGAAGAAATGTTGAAAAATAAATCTCTCTTCTTACTCTGGGGATTTTTAAGCCATTCTCAATGCTTTCTATATAAGCCATGAGATCCCTAAACTCTCCTCCAGCTTCTTAAGGTCACTTGAATTATGTTTCCTTGAGATCTCCCAGGCTCTCCTCCAGCTTCTTTTCAAGGTCACTCAATTTATTTTCTAGTTTTTCTTCAAGGTGAGCTTTTAGTCCAGCAAAACTTATTCTGTTTCTTCCTGAGGAGGATCAGGCAAAATGCCAAGCCTCCTATTACTATAAGTATGGCTAGGAACAGTGCTATATAAAGCCACTGTGTAGAAGATCAACTGTCAGCAACAGACAGACCAACTGCCATCCCTAATTGTCAGCAACTGACACACAACCTTTTATACCCTTTTTCTACCTCACTTCCTGTCTCTATGGTTTCTATTTCTTGTTACTGTGGGCTGGTTAATCCCTACACATGTTTATGGTAAGAGGACCTTCAGCTCACCCATTAAATTAAAAAAGAATAAAGAATTCCTTTTTACATACAGAAGACAAAAGATGTAGGCTTGCAATCAAGAAAAACTTACCCAAGAAACAGTACAATTTTACAGGGTGGGAATAAATTTTTAATGAAATAGAGGGTTTTCAAGCATTCCTAATGAAAAGACAGAGATTTTAAGTGAAAACAAAGTAATCAAAAGCAACATAAAAAGATAAAACATATTTGCATGATCATAGATGTATAATCCAGAATTGTTTGCCATCTCCAGGAGGGGAGAGGGAAGGGAAGAAGGGAGACAATTTGAATCTCATGATTTTGGAAAATGTATGTTGAAAAGTGTTATTACATGTAATTGGGAAATAATTTATTAAAAAAAGGTAAACATGATTGAGCAATCATAAGGAACTAAATTAAATTAAACTTTTTATATGCTTATTTGGAGATATGATACATGTAGCCCCTTAGAACTCTATTATTATCAGGGCCACAGAGAGTAACTCTATTATGTTTTGATGATTTTAGAAGAACAGAACAAGAGGGTAAGAGGAATAAACTGGGAGAAGGGAAAAGGGAGAAAAGAGAAAATTATCTCACATAAGTGATGTGTTCAAGGTGATTTCATACAACAAAGGGGAGGGTATGGGGGTAAGTAGATAACAACTGTACTTCATTCTTTTTTTTTTTTAAACCCTTACCTTCTGTCTTGGAGTCAATACTGTGTATTGGCTCCAAGGCAGAAGAGTGGTAAGGGCTAGGCAATGGGGGTCAAGTGACTTGTTGGAGGGAAGAATATATGTAAACCCAAATTTGAGCACAAAAATACATCTTACACAATAGGGAAATTAGGAAGACTGTGGGGGGGGGGGGGCTGTCCCACAGCCCTCACAAGAAAGGAAAGATAGAAGGTTGACCTTGGGGGAAAGGACTGAGCCGAGGGGATGGATAAGAAGGCAGACACCCACACAATATTTATAATAACTGAGCTACACAGATCAAGTTCCAGCTACTTAACTTTCACAAGGACATGAAACAGTTAAGTAACTTTAAATCAACACACGGAAGTAAGCAATGAGTTTAGAGATTAGCTGATGATGATCCCTTAGAGTGGAGGACACTAATCACGGATCATTCCAGCTAGAGGGTAAGAGATTAAGAAAGAGAGGTGATTCACAGAAATAAAGGAAATTCCATGAGAGAAGCTGATTCTTGGCCAGAGGCCAAGCTCCAGGAAAGACAGAGACAGGTGAAAGGTGATAAGGGCTGACTTGCTCTGCTCCGCTCATATTTATTGGTATTGAGATGCAAATGTACGTAATACATATTAATGAATACACAGTGGATTGCCATTGGTTCAGTTGCAAATTATGACAAGGCAGAGGTGTAGTTTATCTCAGCCAGGTGAGCACAAAGAAACCTGAGTTCCAGCCTAAACCTTAGAAATGCTGGGATCAAAGGTCAATGCCTTTCTTGCCATGCACAGGACTAAGCATGGGCTTTCCTAAGACAATCCTTACAGATAAATTATTTCCCTTGTGCATACACAGGTGTGGACTGTTACAGAGACAGAGCACAGGAAAGAGAGGAGAGGATAATAAAAGGGAAAGGATCAGAAACAAAAACCTTAAAAAAGAGTTGAGTAGGAAAAGAGAAGGAAAAGTATAAGAGAATAGGATGTAGGGAAATACGCAATTAGCAATCATAATTGTGAGGGTAAATGGGATAAACTCACTCATAAAATAGAAGATGATAACAAATGGATTAGAAACAAGAATCCAATAATGTATTATTTACAAGAAACTTGAAATATAAAGATATAGAGAGTTAAAATAAGGGAATAGAACAATAGTTATAATCCTTCAGCTGAAGTTAAAAGGGCAGGGGTAACAATTATGATTTCAGACAATGTAACAGAAAAAGTAGACTTAATTAAAAGAAATAAACAAGGAAATTATATTTTGCAAAAAATATGATAGACAATGGATATCAATATTGAATATATATGCCCCAAATGACATAGCACTTGATACTTAAAAGGAAAAGTTAAATTAGTTATATGTAGGAGGAAACAGAAAATAAAACTATACCTGGGGGTAAAGGAGAGAAGTTTTTAATATACCCCTCTAGGATCCAGATAAATCTTATTTGACATAAATATGGGAGAATCGAAATGAAAAAAACAAAACTATAGACCAATATGCCTAATAAATATTATTTTTGTTAAGTTTTAAATGAAATATTAGTAAGGAGACTGTGAAGATCAAAGTTAACTCTCCCCTGATTGTGAAGATTAAAATTGTAACCCTTGCCTATTTTTAGAACACCCTACTTAAAGTTGAGTGGGAAGATCTGCCCATTTTTTAGATCAAATCACCAAAAGTGTAAGCATCCCACTTAATCATTAAGTGATAATGGGTGATGAATCAGAATCAACTGACTGCCTACTGGGCAGTCCTAAGCAAGGTTTTAGACTATGATTTGTCCAAGTAAAAAGTGGAGAAAGACACAGGAAGTGACGCAAAAGAAGCATCTTTAAAAGGAACGGTCTCTTCCTGTGAGAGGGACTTCTTCATTCTTTGGAGTGTAGACTGAAGGAGAAATCTGCTGACTGGACCTGAGGCCCTGTTCCTAATGAGATTGTTGGATTCACACATGGTGAATGAAAGAGCTGACTCCTTTCCTGGATATTTTGTGAAGAAACTCTTCTCAAGAGAGACTAACCTCTTGAGAAAGTTTTTCTCCAGGTCCTCAGCTTTGCCAAGGCCATTTAAGAACTAACTCTCCCTGCCCAGGTTGGGCTAGGGACCAGAAGTAAATTACTTAGTGCTTAGGCTAGATATCTTATCCTATCCTCTCTCTGATTTTCCTTACTTCACTCCTTCTACATTTTGTAAATAAATTGTACATAAATCTCTTTGGAATTAATATAGATTCCTGGCGACCATACTCTTAAATAATCTAGTCCAACCTTTATATAAATTAACCCCTTTTTCCCCCTTACAAGACTATAGCAATATTCCACAAAGATTATACATTATGACCAGGCTAGGTTTATACTTTAATAATCTTTTATAATAAAGGACTAGTTCAATGTTAGAAAAACTAAACAAAAATGACCATATTTATAAGAAAGACAACAAAAATCTTATGATAATATTAATATATGCAAAAAACTTTGATAAAATATACTACTTGTTCCTGTTTAAAAAAAAGAAAAAAACACAAATACAGGCATAAGAAGAACTTTCCTTAAACTGATAACTAGTATTTATTTAAAGCTAAAAACCAATGTTATATATAATGGAGGATTAGCTAGAGGTCTTTCTAATATGATCAGGAATAAATCAAAGTCATCCATTATGACCATTACTCTTCAATATTATACTAGAAATGCTAGCTATAGAAATTAGAAAAGAGAAATAAGCACAAGTAAAAAGGAAAACAGAATTATAGCTTTTTGCTGATGATATAAGAGTTTACCTAAAATACTTAAAGAATCCCAGAAAGACAACTAAGAAATTAAATGAATTAACAACTTTAACAAAATTTCAGGATATAAAAATAAACCCACATATACCAAAGCACTTCTGTTTATTACCAATAAAATGTAGTAAGAAAAGACATAAAGAAAAATTCTGTTTAAAAGAAATCTATAGACAGCATAAAATACTTGGGATGGGATAGTTAAGATAGCTCAGTGGAGAGAGAGTCAGGCCTAAAGGCAAAGGTCCTGAGTTCATATATGACCTAATTCACCTCCTAGCTGTGTGTCATGTCACTCCAATTATTTCATCCTTACTGCTTTTCTGCCTTGCCTTGGAATTCACATTTAGTATTGAGTCTAAGACAGAAGATAAGGGTTTTAAAAAACACTTGGGAGCCTATCTGCCAAGTCATACCCAGGAACTATATATATAAATATATGTATATATATATATATTTTTTTTTAACCAGGAAGTATATTAACACAATTATAAAACACTCTCTACACAAAAATAGATGGATCTAAATAAATGAAAGGAGACTCATTGCTCAGGAGTAGGCCAAGCTAACATATATATATATATATTTTTTTAAAGGCAATGCGATATAAATTTTCTTACTTATTTGAAGCTATGCCAAACTCCAAAGCATTACCTTATAGAGGTAGAAAAATAACAACAAAATTTGTCTGGAGAAACAAAAGACTCTCAGAGAAATTAATGAAAAGAGAGAAGGAAGTGGCCCTTTACTACAAAGTCATCATTATTGAAACAATTTGATATTGGTTAGGAAACAGAGAAGTTGATCAGTGGAACATGGTAGATACATAAGCAAATGAAGAGAGTAACCTAGTTTTGTTTTGTTTTTTAAACCCCTAATTTCGTCTTGGAATCAATACTATATATTGGTTCCAAGACAGAAGAGCAATAAGGGCTAGGCAATGGAGGTTAAGTGTCTTGCCCAGGGTCACCCAGCTAGGAAGTGTCTAAGGGCAAATTTGAACCCAGAACCTTCCATCTCTGAGCCTGGCTCTCCACTGAGCCACCTAGCTACCCCCAGTAACCTAGTTTTGGTAAACTCAGAGATTCCCAGCTACTGGGGCAATAACTCACTATTTGACTAGGAAGATAGTGATACACATGAGTAACAGGAAAGTTTGGAAGACAGAAATACTAAGGGAGAAAGATTAGGAGTTCAATTTTGAACATCCTGAGTTTAAAATGTCCACAAGACCCCAGTTCCAATGTCCTATGGGGCAGTTGGAAATGCAAGACTGAGGTAGGTCAAGAGAGACATTAGGGCCGAACACCCAGATTGGAGAATCATCAGTATATAGATGATAATTGAATCCCTAGGAGCTGAGCGAGAACATGGCCACAGAGTACACTGCCACCTGCGTTCTTACTCTTCACATTTTGGAGGCTACGAATCCTAAGTTATTATTTATTATACTTATATTCACTGCATGTGGAAGGAATGAATTAAATCAATTTGGAATAAATACATCAGACATCAAATTAAGTCAGTGATAACGATTAGACCATTCAACCTCCCTTCAGAGGTTTCCATTCACCCCAGGGTTATAAGGAATATGGGGCTGAAGCATTCTTGACCCCTTCCCTTTAAAAGCCAAAGCTGCTTGCCTTCAGTTGGATGGCTGAATTGAAGCTTTAAGCCAGAAATGACTAGATCAGCATAAAAGCAGAGTCCTTGGGGCGCCAAGGGACCCACTACTTCCCTTCTCTCTGCCCTACTTAAATGTGCTGACATTCTAGCTTTACTCTAGGAAGAGTGAGGAAGGATACAAAAATTTCATTTGTATTTATTGTGAAGACATAATTCAATCCTATTGCATTTCAATAAACACTAACTTGTGGATAGAGCACCATACAAAGGGGAAAATGGTCAAGAATACCAAAGAATATAATGGAAAAAATAAATAAGAGACCCACATCGCCAACTCTACAACAAAGCAGTAATTATCAAAACAACCTGGTACTGGAGGGAAAATGGAAAAGTAAACAGAGGAATAGACACAAAGCAGAGAAACAAATGCACACAGAAGTCTTGTGTTCAATAAAACCAAGAACACAACCAACTTGAGAAGGGATTTAATTATGTAATTAAAAAGAGAATGTAACATATCTTTTGCAGCTGTAAATAGGTTTAAAAAACCTGGAACCAAAAATTAAATGAGGTCAGAAAAAGATAAAACATTGTCTCAACTGTATAAAATCAAGAATCCTTCGCATTAATAAGCTCAATATATTTAGAATCCCAGTATTAGAATGTATTAGAGAAAATTTGAATTAAATATCTCTGATAAAAATTTGATGGCCCAAATATTTGAGAAATTAATATGAATTAATGAGATTAAGGGCCATTCCCCATTAAAAGATAGTCAAAAGAGATGAAAGGGGGAAAAATTATAGAAACTATAGCTAGCTATCTTCAAAAATGTTCAAAAGCACCAATAGTCGGACTAATGCAAATTTAAAACCACTCTGAGGTATCACCTCTCCACAAACAAGTTAGCAAAGATGCTAACATAAAAGAGAAACCAATTTGTGGAAGAGATATGGGATGGCTGGCACAATTATCTCACTGCTAGTGGAGCTGGGTATTGATCCAACCATTTTAGAAAACAATCTGAGTCTGTACAAGAGACCTTATGTATGTCACTTGGCCACTTGGGATTTTGGTTTCTTCATCTATAAAACAAAGATTACTTTAAACTTCCCCTTTAATCCAGAGATTCCACTACTGAGCCAGGAAATACCACAAGAAAGTTTGTTGCTGCTCTTCAGTGGTTTCAGTCGTGTCTAACTCTTTGTGACCCCATTGAGCCCATTCTTGGCAGATAGTAAAGTGATTTGCCATTTCCTTCTCCAGCTCATTTTACAGATGAGGAAACTGAGACCAAAAGGGTGAAGTGACTCATCCAGAAAATATCTGAGGCCAGATTTGAATTCATGAGGATGAGGTCTGATACTTTATCCACTGCACCACCTCCCAAGAAATTTACTGGCAGCAATAAAAGAATCATGGATGTAGAGAATGTTTCTGGTGCATTATTCATGTTTAAAAAAAATCCCCAACAGGTACAGATAAATAAATGATAGCATCTGAATGTTCTAAACTCTTACTGTGTTGTATGGAAGAATGAATCTGAAGAATTTAAAGAAACATGGGAAGATCTATCTGAAGTAATACAATTAGTGAGGACCACCACCACAAAGTCATTGTGGAGAAGCAACAACCCTCAGGTCCAATGCAATAGTCAGCTGCCTAAGTAAAGGACACCCTACCCCCTTCTATTAGCAATCAACGACCCAGATTTGAGGGGAGGATGTACTTTGAGTATTGAGCCTTAAAGGTCATGTCAAAGCAGAATGCATTCATAAATCACCAAAAAGAACAAGGGCCTCATCCTGGGGTGAGCCAAGTTGGAAAGGCAATCAGTAACCCCCAAAGCTGCCCCTTTCATTTCAGAAGAGTGATCCCAGGCCCAGAGGGGGAGCCCCAAGTCACAGAGGATCTCTGTCTGTACTCAGGGACCTTTTCACAACACCAAGCTATCTCATAAACAGAAAGTAAAGAACTTGCTTTCCCATGCCTTAGGGCCAGGACCTATCTTTACTAGAGGAGGGAGGGGAACATTAAGGAGAAGAAGAGCCAAATGAGAAGATGGCAGAAGCTTCCAGATATAAGGTATTAAACCCAGAACCAGATGGGCAATGCAAGCAAATTGCCCAGCCCAGCAAAGCCTGGGAGCTGAGATAACCTGGTAGTGCCAAGCAAAGTATGGGTGCTGCCAGATTGTGATCTGAGACAAATACAGTCCATTTGGACAAACACCTGCCCCAGAAGAACTGGCCAGGACTCCAGGGGAAACAGGCCCCAAGGTGGGAAGTAGTTGCTCCTAAGTCTTCTCGGGCTACTAGGCCTTCGTCTGTTGAGGCCTGTATCTACCCCTCAATAAAGGGGGTAGGAAAACAGCCTTATGCTCTTCCTATATACCCATGGAGGTGGGTTCTTTTTTTCCTGTTGTTGTTTTTTTTTACATTTTATATAAGAAATATGATTTATGTTCAAGTGCTAATTAGGACCTTGTTCCTTGAAGGGGAAAGAATAAAGCATTTATTAAGCACCTACTACCAAGCATTGTACTAAGGGATGAGGATCAAAAAAGAAAGTCAGACAGCCTTGCTCCCTGGGAGCTCACATTCTAATGGGGGAGACAGCCTACAGAGAAGCTTTTAAGTGTGAGTCTGATGGAAGGGTCCCCTGGTCCTCAGTGGGTGTCACCAAGCAGGTGCTCAGGCCTTGTCTTTAATGTCATTTTCACTGATGAAATCCTCTCTGTTTCTGATGCTGTACCACTGGACAGGGCCAAAAACTGCCGGATCCTCACTATGTGTGGCAAAGCCCCTGTAGAAAGGAGCTGTCCTGAGCTGCCTCTCCCCAGGGGCAGGCACTGGGCTGGTAGCATGACTGTTCCCAAGGCTCCTGGGTTCATGGTCTTGGGTTGTCTCCCATCAGGTTCCAAAGGGACATGGTGGTCAAGGTGATAGTGGTGGTTTGGCCTGCTGTCCCGCAGGGTGCCCTGCTGCCTCAGCTGAGATGCCTTGCCTGTCGTGTGGGTGGCAGAGGAAGACTGAATACTCTGAAGTATCTACCAAGAAAACAGGTAGAAATGAGCCAAATTCAGATTTTCCCCAATAAAATTCAGGACAACAGGGATAGAGGGAAGAAGGGATACAAGCTACATCAATGCTTATCAGAGAGAATTCTTCAAGTTCTCCTGGGGACCAGCCAAGTTGGCAGAGTCAAGAAAGCAAGCCATCCCAGCTTCCCTTCACAACTATCTGAGGAAGATCTGGAAAATGAACCAGACCAAGGGCATTACAGAGTCTTCTAAGGCTGGTATGCTGAACTGGGGCCTGGCACTGAGCAAGAGGAAGTTCCAGAACCAGGAAGGAATGCCCTACTACTGGTCAGGAAGGAGGAACAAGTACTACCAGGGAGCTGGCACTCTCACCCCAAAGCCAGGTCATAGACTGAGAAGATGACTTGTTTCTGTGGATGGCAGTCTAGGGTAAGAAATAGTTATAAGTACCAGGACCAAGTGAGCTGTGTGGCACTGATCCTGGGCACAGAGCATGATCTCAGATATCAGCTTCCAGCCCAGTGTGAAAACCTCAGCAGGGGCAGAGAACTCAGACCAATAAAGGACTTGCATTCCTCAACCTCTGACCCTACAGAACCTTTCAGCTCTTGGATGGGACAAGAAGTAGTCTCTTAGTAGCCAACAATTTGAGGGTAGAAACCAAAGCAGTATTAAAAAAATCAGCATCTTTAAATACTTTCATCAACAAAAGAGAAAAAAGAAGAGATTAACAAATGGGATATACAACTAAAAACCTAGAGACTAACACATTTTAAAATTCCATTTAAAAATCAATAAAATAACTAAAATCAAAGAAATGTTTTACAAAATTAAGAACCACTGAGGCAAGTCAACAAGCACTTAGTAAGCACCTATTATGTGCTAGGTAACTGGGCTAAGCACTGGGAATGGAAGATAAGCCAAAACAGTTACCAGACTTCAAGGAGGTTATAGTCTAATGAAAAACATGCTACACACACACACACACACACACACACACACACACACACACACACACACAGAGTAAATTGGAAGTAATCTCAGAAGAAAATCACTAGCACTGATGGCAATCAGGAAAGGGTCCTTCCAAAAAGTGTCAAAAAAACAAACTATGAGTTGGCTCTGAAAAATAAATACAAATACAAGATAAATCAAAAGCTAATATGATTTAAAAAGAAAAAAGAAGAAAACTAAAGTATCAGCATCAAAAATTTTAAAGCTAATTTCACAACAAATGAAGAATAAAGGAAACTATTAGAAATTAATTTGCCCGATTATATGACAATAAAAGTGACAACCTAAATAAAATAGATGAATATTTTTAAAATATGAAACATTCATATTAACATGAGAAATAGAAGACTAAAATAATGTGATCTTAGAAAAAAGAAACTGAATAAGCCATAAGTGTGTTCCCAAAGGGAAAAAAACCTAGGACCAGCTGGATTTACAAAGTAATTCTATCAAATAGTCAAAGAATAATTAATTGCATCATTACCTAAGTTATTTGAAAAATAGGAATAAGAATCTTATGAAATTCCTTCTCTGATATAAATATGGCATGATGCCTAAGTCAGGAAAGTCAAAACAGAGATAGAAAACCAGCATAGAACAATATCCCTAATGAATATTGATGCAGAGGTTTATTCTTTTATTTGTTTGTTTTTGTTTTAAGGCAGAAGAGAGCCAATAGGGGTCACAGAGCTATAAGAGTCTGAGGTCACATTTGAACCCATATGGACTTCCCAAATCTGGGCCTGGCTCTCTACTGAGCTACCTAGCTAGCCCCAGTGCAAAAGTTTTAAATAAAATATTGGAAAGACTTAGCAATATATTACAAAGATTATATACTATGACAAGGTCAGATTTATATAAGAACTGCAGAGTTGGTTTAATATTAGGGAAACTATCAGAGAAACATAATAAAGCAAATAAATAGCAAGAACAATAAAAATAATAAGATTAATCAATGTTCATTAATAATAAATGTTTATTTATTAAGCACCTACAATGTGCCAGGTGTTATGATAAGGGCTGGGCAACTAAGAGAGGTTGGGGGAAGGCTTCCTGTAGAAGATGGGATTGTAGTTGGGACTGGAGGAAGCCAGGGAAGCAGTAGGTGAAACTGAAGAGGGACAGAACTCCAGGCATGGGGATCACACAGGGGAAATTCCCAGAGCAGAGAGTCTTCTGTCTTGTGAGAAATAAGGGAGGTGAAGACTAGAGAGGTGGGGTTGGGAAGCATATTAGGTTATGAGGGGCTTTGATGTTGTTTGTGATCCAGAAGCAAAATTCTAGATTTTACATTTATTATATCAAGATATACACAACACGTTTTGGATATGATTCAAAATCTATTCCTTTTTAAAACACTAGAAAGCCCAGGAATAAACTCTTACTAGGATGAGAAATGTCTATCTAAGACCAATAGTCTTTCCCATAAGATTAATGGTAAAACAGAGAAGTCCATTATTGCCATTTCTGTTTGACACAATGCTACCTAGATATGCTAGCTCTACAAATAAGAAGAAAAAAGAAACTGAGGGAAGTTTAGGCTCTTTGAAAAATGAACCCTAGAGAGCCAAATTAAAAATTAATTGAAAAATAACTTCAGCAAAGTTATCAGCACTCCTGAATATCACCAATAAAACTCAGCAGGAAGAGAGAAACAGACTCAAATAACTGGAGAAATACTCATTGTTCACAGGTAAGCTGAACTAATAAATCATACTATCTAAATTAATTATTTATTCAGTGTCATACCAATCAAAGGACCAAAGGATTACTTTATAGATCTAGGAAAAAAGCATAATAAAATTCAACTGGAAGAACAAAAAGTCAAGAATCTAAGGGGAAACCATTTAAAAAATGGGAAGGAAGAGGGCCTGGCAGTATCAGATCTCCAACTAGACTACTACAAAGCTTTAATCATCAGAACAGTTGGATGCTGGGTAAGAAACAGGTTGATCAGTGGAATGGATTAGATACACCACATGCAAAAGAAAATGAGGGCATTAACCTAGTATTTGATAAACCCAAAGATCCCAGCTATTAGAGCAGGAACTCACTAAGTGACAAGCTGTTAGGAAAACTGGAAAGTAGTCTGGCAGAAACTAGGCACAGGCCCAGCTTCAGCTTTAGGCAGAATCCTCAAAAGTGGCCCCCGGTTGGCCCCAGTCCTTTCTTTAAGCCTGTGAGGGGCTGGCACTCTTAGCAAATCTTGGGATTGATGTAATTTCTACCAAGTCATTGCAAGGTTTAGCCACAACATGTGAAGGAAGAGGACACCATCATGGGGCAGCTTAGTGAGTAGAACACCAGACCTGGAAAGAAGAGGACCAGGATTCTCATCTGGTCTCAGACACTGCCTAACTGGGTGAATCTGGGCAAGTCACTTAAGCCCCATTGCCTAATCCTTACCACTCCTCTGCCTTGGAACCAGCACTTAGTATTAATTCTAAGATGGAAGGAAAAGGTTTTTAAAGGGAAAAAAAAGGAAATCATTATTCACAAAGACCATTTGAAAAATTCACCACTTGATAAGAGAATTCCATCAACTTATACTCTTGATTTACTTACTGTTGAGCTCTTGCTTTCTTTTGAGGTTGACATCCCTTTAACCTGCTGCCCATCAAATACAGCTCAGAATTGGCACGAGAAAAGGAATGAAATTGAGAAAAGGGAAGTTTATGTTCAAAAACCAGAGTGACTGCCCATCCTAGCCTCAGACTTCCTCCCCACTCCATTTCCCCCAAACATCTTTTTCTCATACTCTGAGTTTAGATAACTTGTTTTATTTTTAATTGCTAACATCTACTTTTTTTCTTATGAATATTATTAGAGGGGGCACACAGGTGGCTCACTGGATAGAGAGTCAAGACTGGAAACAGGAGATCCTGGGTTCAAATCTAGCTTCAGACACTTCTTGAATGACCCTGGGCAAGATACTTTACCCCCATTGCCTAGTCCTTACCACTCTTCTGTCTTGGAACCAAAACAAGTATTGATTCTAAGACAGAAGGTAAGGAATTTTTTTTAAGTATTGGAAAATATCTGAACAGCAAAATACCTTTATGTATAGCCCTAAATCACAGGATTTCACAGTTAAAAGGGAAATAGAGGGCCAAGAAAGGCCCAAGGAAGAATTCCCCCTTCAACACACCGGCTAAATGCTCACCTGGCCTCTGTCCAAAGTCCTGCTGAGGTGGTCCATTTAGGGGCCCACTTAGGGAAATTATTCAAAATTATTCAGAATTTTTTCCTGTCATCAAGCATGAATTTTGCCTAATAACTTGGTTGCATCACCCTCCTTAGTCAAAGAAAACAAAGCCCTTTCATCTCTTCAAATACTTGAAGACAGCTATAGTGCCATTCTTCTCCTGACCCTGGCTACTTGGCTTCTCACCTTCAAGCCAAACATCTTTGGTTTCTTTTTTTTTTAATTATTTAAATTATTATATTTTATTTTATTTTCTCCCAATTACACACAGAAACAGTTTCAAATATTTTTCAAAGAATATTGAGTCTTGAATTCTCTCCCTCCTCATCAACCTCCCAACCCCATTGAGAGGGTAAGCAATCTCATATAAATTTTACATGTGCAATCATGTAAAACATTTTTCCATATTCATCCTTTTGTGGAAGGAAACTCAAATAGAAAAAAATTTAAGTGAAAAAACTGTGCTTTGGTCTGGATTCATTCGTCATTTTTTTTCTGGAAGCAGATAGCATTTTTTATCATGAGCCCTTTGGGATAGGTTTGGATCATTATATTGCTAACAATAGCTGTTATTCATAATTGTTCATTATATAGTATTCCCATTACTGTGTATAATATTCTCCTGGTTCTGCTTATTTCACCCTGCTTCAGTTCATGCAAGTCTTTCCAGGTTTTTCTGAGTTCCTCCTGCTTGTCATTTCTTATAGCACAGTATTACATTATACTCATATGCCAGCACTTTCTCAGCCATTCCCCAATGGATAGGTATCCTCTCACTTTCCAAAACTTTGTCCCCACAAAAAGAGCTGCTTTAAATATTTTTGCAAACTAGTAATGGTATTTCTGGGTCAAATAATATATTTGGGAATAAGTCCAAATTGTTCTCCTGATTGATGGAATCAGTTCACAACTCCCCATTAGTGCATGTCTCAGCTTGCCCATATCTCCTCCAAATTTTGTCATTTTCCTTTTCTGTTATAATAGTCAATCTGATAGGTGTGGGATAGTGCCTTAGAGTTCTTTTAATGTGCATTTCTCTAAATAATAGTGAATTCGAGCATTTTTTTACATGACTATAGAGAATTTTAATTACTTTTCTGAGAACAACTACTGTTCATATCCTTTGACCATTTATCAATTAGGGAATGACTTGTATTCTTATATACTGAACTCATTTCTGTATGCATTTGAGAAATGAGGCCTTTATTAGAAACTTGTCAAAATTTTCTTGCACCATTATGATTACTATATATTACTATCAGTCCTATTTACCCATTTAGTTTCTGATCTCCACCGCCCCTGATTTGCCCTCTTTCCTTGATAGGAAACCCACCCACTTTCTTGAAAGGCAAAATAATACCCAGTTGATTGTGTATGTTTTTCCCTCTTTGAGTCAATTCCAATGAGAGTTAGATTCATGTGCTCACCTCCCCAATCTTCCCCTTCACTATAAAAGCTCTTTCATGTCTCTTTTATGTGAGACAATTTACCTCATTCCATTTTCCCCTTCCCCGTCCTTCCAATGTATTTTTCTTTCTCCATCATATTCAACTGGCACCCTGTCCCTCTGACTCTACATACTCCTTCTAACTGCCCTAATAATGGCAAAATTCTTTGGAATTATAAGAATCATCTCTTCATGTAGGGAGGCATACAGTTTTTTTTTATTGAAATGCCTTTTTTTTATTGAATGACTTTTGATTGCTCTTTCCTGTTTACCTTTTTATGATTCTCTTGTGTCTGTATTTGTCAGATTTTCCATTCAGTTCTGGTGTTTTCATCAGAATGTTTGAAAGTCCTTTTTTCACTGAATACTCATTTTCCCTCCTGAGGGATTATGCTGTTTGCTGGATAAGTGATTCTTGGTTGAAATCCTAGGTCCATTGCCCTTGAAATATATTTCAAATTTTCCAACCATTCAATGTACAAACTGCTAAATCTTCTGTTATCCTGACTGTAACTCCACGATGTTTGAATTTTTCCTTTTAACTGCTTGCAATATTTTTTCCTTGAGAGTTCTGGAATTTGGCTGTAATATTCCTGAAAGTTGTCCTTTGGAATCTCTTTTGGAAGTTGATCAGTAGATTCTTTCCATTTCTATTTTGTCCTCTGGTTCAGGGCAGTTTTCCTTGATAGTTCATTGAAAGATGTCAAAGCTATTTTTTTTTTATCATAGCTTTCAGGTAGTCCAATTCTTCTTAGATTATCTCTCCTTGATTTATTTCCCAGGTCAGTGGTGTTTCCAATGAAGTATTTCACATTTTCTATTTTTTCATTCTTTTGACTTTGATTGATTCTTGATGTCTCATGGAGCCATTAGCTTCCACTTGCCCAATTCTAGTTTTTAAGGCATAATTTTCTTGAGTGAGCTTTTGTACTTCCTTTTTATCTTTTGTACCTTTTCCTCAGTGAACTTTTGAACCTCTTTTTCCTTAGTGCCAATTCTGCTCTTTAAGGAATTCTCTTCACTGCATTTTCATGCCTATTTTACTAATTGGCTTTTACTGTTATTTAAGAGATTTTTTCAGCATTTTTTTGTGCCTCCTTTACCAAGCTATTGACTTTTCCTTGGTTGTCTTTTCTCAATTTTTCTTATATTGACCTTGTTGTCATCTTCTGAGTTTGTGTTCTGGCTTCCCTGTCACCAAAATAAGTTTCCATGTTGTTTCTTTCTTTTTTTTGTTTACTCATTTTCCTGACTTTTTTTTCTTTTAATTTAAAAAACTGTTAAAGTTGGGTTCTGAAATTGTAGTGAAAGGAGCACTGTTCCAAGCTTCAGGTTCTTTGTAAAGTTGCCTTCAGAACTGGCTCTAGACAAATCTATTTGCTTTCAGTTCCTCCAAGGGAGTATGATGCAAGGAGAAATATTTTTAATGCTCTGGTCTGTGGGTAACCCCAAGCTTTTTACCCCCTTGGAAGTGTGACTAGGGTCCCCTGACTCCCTGTGGCTCAAGCACTGGTGTCCCCCAGTGCTACTTCTCTGAGAATGCACTTGCAACCTGGTTCAGCACATGACCTATGTGTATGTGACAAGAGTTGCAGCAAAGGGACCCCTGCAGTCTTCTTCTGAGCAGTTGTTTGGCTCTTCTTACTGTCTGTGGCTGAGCACTCTGGAAGTCCTTGCTTCTCCTCCAGTTGTACCCAAGGCCTGGTGCCACCATGGGGCCTGCCCTGGAGCTCTACACTCCCAAGTGCACTATATCCCATGTGCTATCCTTCTAAGTTGTTTTAGGCTGAAAAATTAATTCACTATCTTTTTCTGGGTTATGCTGCTCCAGAATCCATTTTGAGGCATTATAGTATAGGGTGTTTTTGGAGGGTATTAGTAAAAATCAGATGGGTCTGTGTACCTTCTTCACCATCTTGTTTCTATACCTCTTCAGTTTCTTCACTAAATCTTCCTATGTCATGGACTCAAGGTCATTTTGCTCTCTCTCTCTTCTATTTCCCTCTTATCTCTAACTACTGTAGTTTCTTCTTAGAAGGTACAATGTACCTTCTAAGGTACCTGTAGTTAGAAGATTTTTTAAGGGTACAAGATGATTATATCAAATGATCTGTTAGGGAGACTAGTCTCCCAAAGGATCAAAGGGGTTTTATGAAGATGGGATTAACCCTCCCCTGCCTATTTTTAGATTTACTCACCAGAAGTATATACATCCCATTTTATCCTTAAATGGGGAAGTCTGTGACCCACATGTGCTAAAGTGGGTGATGAATCAGAAATGACTGACTGCCCCCTAGGCAGTCCTAAGCAAAGCCAAAGCTACAACTGGTCGATGTAAAATGGAAGGAATGCATAGGAAGTGATGCAAAGAAGTGTCTTTAAAGGTAGATGCAACTTCCTGTGAGAGACTTCTTCAGAGTTTGGACTTGCAGTTACAATTGGAGTTCGAGTTGAAGGCTGGTGAAGGATCTGCTTCATAGACCTGGGAATGGTGAGGCAGCTCTTGGACCTTCCTTTAGGACTACCATGTGGGTGAGTGAAAAGCCTGACTCTTTTTCCTGGCTTTCTGGAGGGACTGGTCTCCAGAGAGGCCTCCATTTTGGAAGAGGCCTCATGGCTGGAACTCTTGCTTAGTTTACCTCTGGGCTCCCCATTGCTGGGGCCTCTGAAGCCCTGCCTGGTTTGAAGGAGGTTGGAGTAATTATGACTCTACACTTTCTCATTACCCTTACTTTCACTCTTTCTCCTTTTGTAAATAAACTGCCATAAAAATCCATTCTGTCTTAATTTTGGAGACCACATTTTTATACGTTTAGTTCAACCTTAATTTTTAAGCCCTACATGACCCTGATTACCCTGATCTAATCACTGTTCACTTTGTCAATGTCTTTTCTACACTAAATCTCTCCTTTTTTGGTATTTGGACTAAACATCTTTTGTATAAAATTTATTTTTGTCCAGATGGACTAGGAATTCCTAACAGACCCAGATTAAAGGAAGAAGGGACTTACAGTGTGCCAGCCACTGTGCTAAATGATTTACAACTATTATCTTATTTGATTTTCAAAATCAAACAGAGGCTGGATTTGAACCCAAGTCTTCCTAACTCCAGGTCCAGTACTCTATTTATATCCTGTGCTACCTAGTGCAAATCTATTAAGATCATTTTGGATTCACTGCTGCCCAGTAAAAATTGAACTCAAAGCATAATCAGTCCATAAGAATCTATCAAGTACTTTCTATGTGCCAGGCACTGTGCTCTCCAGGTTCAATAATAATAGGGCCAGAGGAGTGCTATGTCTAACCTGCTGTCTACCCCTGCTGGGCAGTGGAGTGGAAAGGGTATTGTCTACCCCATGCCTGGGGGGTGGGGGGGAGGGTAGTGAAAGCTGACAGAGAATTCTGGCCTTTGTACCCCCCTAGTCCATCTAATCTAACCTCCTCCAAACATCCATCACCTCTATGGGCTCTCTGGTCAGTTGGGTTACCTAGCTCCTACTTGAAGATCTAGTACCCTCCATGTCTAATAAGGACACTTCCATGGTGAGCAGAACCCTCTCCAAATGCTGGGATCTAGTCTATGTCTCCCAGCCCTAAGGGTCTAAAGGAAATCGAGTTATAGTTGTCTCCCCTGCTCTCCTCTCACAGAGGTCCCGACCCTAAAATAGCCATTGCAAGTGCAGTACCTCCTGGTTAGTTTCTGTGCCTCCAGGCTCTCTCACTCTCCAATTCATCCTCCACGTGGCTGCCTGATTGATATTCTAAAAACAGGACCTTACCATATCACTTCCTACTCAAATATTTTCAATAGCTCTCAACTGATTCTAGGAAAAAATCCTCAGCCTGGCATTTAAAGTTCTTGTCAAACTGGCTCCCACCTACCTTTCTAGATTAATTCACTACACATTATTCCCATTCATGCACTGTCCATTGCGATCCAATCGGTCTATTTGCTTTTCCTATAGATGCCAATCTGTCTCAGGCTTCTTCCCCCCCCCCCCCAAATCCCCCCTAACTTCCTTCAAAGATCAGCTTGTTGCCATGTGCTCTCCTAGTCATTTACTGAGCTCTGCCCCTTTTCAGCACTCTGGTAAATGTTTCCATCAGTGCTTATTGGACAGTTCTAGAGCGTACCCTGTCTTCCATGGATCAAGAAATGGCACTGTTGCGGACAGCTGAGGGGAGCCCCTCAGCTGGATAGAGCGCCAGCCCTAGAGATGGGAAATCCAGGGATCAAATGTGACTTCAGACACTTACTAGCCGTGTGACCCTGGGTGAGTCACTACACCTCCATTGTCTAGCCCTTACCGCTCTTCTGCCTTGGAACCAATACATAGTATTGATTCTAAGATGGAAGGGAAGGGTTTTAAAAAAAGAAACGGCACGGTTATTGGTCACGGTGGGTAAGGGGCTGGGAGTGGTGGACTTCAGGGTATCTGGGGGCACTCTAGGGCAGAGACATGGAGATAATTTGGGGGATGGGGGAAAATGGTGTTTGCGTGAACATAAGACTTCATTTCTACTTTAGAAAAACCCAGTATCAGTGTCACTTCCTGGGCTAGCTACCCACCATGCCCCGCCCCAAACACTCCTCCCTCCTCTGGTAAGGCCTTAACTCCAGGGCCCCACCCATCTTCTCCCTAGACCTTCCGTCCCCTCCCTAAACCTTTCCCTTTTCCCTCATTGACCCCACCCCTTCACTGGCCCCACCTCCTCATGGGCCCTGCCTCATTCCTGACATCGCTTCTTCCTCCACTGACCCCTCTCCCTCCCCTCATGGGCCCCGCCCCCTCCCTGATTCTTCCGCTCCTCTTACTCACCCCGCCCCTCCCATCACTGACCCCTCCCCTTTCCTTCACAATTCCTCCCTTTCCATCACTGACCTCACCCTAGTGCCTCACTGACCATCCCCGCGTCGCCCCCACATGTCCCCCCTGCCCTTAAGCACCTGCGCCCCATTCAGCTCCTAAACGCCTCTGACCCCACCCCAGGCGGGGCTCTCAAGTCAGGCCGTTACCGGAAGTGTCTTCATCCGGAGACGAGGGACGCTCTAGCTGGCAAAAGGTTGCTCTCGCTGGCCCTCCGAGGAGAGCTTTGCGCGCGAGACGTCCCTCCGACCGCGGGGTGGCGAGAGTGCAGTGTGCTGGGCTTCCGCTTCTCCAGACCTGCAAACGGAGATTGCCTCTCTAGGAGAGGGAACGCTACTCTCTATGGCTTCCTGACGCATGCTTGGCGCAGGCAGGAGGCGGAGCCAGAGGGGGCGGGGCAGAGAGGCGCAGACGCAGTGAGCCCTTGGACCTTGCGCGCGGCCCGGTCTCCATGGCAACGCCGCGCGGCGGCGCCTGAGGCGGTCTCGGAGAGCCTTGAAGGAGGAGCCGGAGGCGGCCTCAGCCTCAGCATGGATGCACTGTGGGGCGCTGCCCCGCGCCCGTCGCTACCAGGCCTGGACCCCTCAGAGAGCCCAGGCTCCACCCCCACTGACACCTGCCGAACTAGCCGCCCACCTCTGCCCTGGGCGCGCTTCTCCTCCTGGCTCGAGTGTGTGTGCGTGGTGGCCTTCGACTTGGAGCTGGGCCAGGCCCTGGAGGTGAGGGGGGAGGGGCAGGCCTAAGGAGGGAAGGGGGGCGACTGGGGTGGAGGGGCCTTGGACCTGGAGCTGGGCTAGGCCCTGGAAGGGAGGGGAGGGTATACTGGGGTGGGGAGTGCCTTGGCTCTAGAGCTGGGACTGGGACCCCGACCTTGTCGCCTGGAGCCTCCTAAAGGGCTTAATAAGCGCTCGGGCCATGACTGGAAAAACTGTAGAAGAGTGAGTCTTGGAAGGGGAGAATACTCTTAGGTTCCCCCTAGAGCAGCGTTCTCAACCTCTCAATTTGTAACAATGAGAATACACAAAGTATATCAGGTATTTACATTCCAAATCCTAACTGTAGCAAAATTACAGTTTTGAAGTAGCCACCAAAAGAATTTTTTGGTTTGGGGTCACCGCAACATGAGGAACTGTATTGCGGAGTCACGGCATTAGAAAGGCTGAGAACCACTGCCCTAGAGGGAAGCCTTTGCCCCTCGGACCTGCTGCCTGCTGCCTGGGAGCTTCTTGCAGCCCCAAAGCAGCTTGAGTCTGAGGGTTTTTTTGACCAGCAACACCAGTAGGACCCGCCTCCTCCTTGAGACTAGTCTGAAGGATTGGGTCTTTGCTCTTAGGATGCAGCACCACCACCACCGGGGGTGGAACACTTATAGATGGGGCGGGCATCTGGTCAGTTAAAAATAAACCTGAGAACTGGCTTTATATGCTTCCTGGGCTTGCTTTGTGTCCGTCCTCACAGTAGCACAGAGATGTAGCAAAAGGCATGTATTAGATACGACTTTATTTTAGAAATGGGGTGGGAGTGGGGTTCAGAATGAGAAAACGAGGGCAGGTTGGATCATTACTCAAGGTCAGAAAATGATGTAGCTACAGGGTCAAGGATGACAACTTCGGATTGTGACTGTCGCAAACTGGGTCTCTTAAGTCTTAGCCCTCACTCTTTGTAACAGTATTCCCGAAGAATGACTCGTTTTAGTGCTCCTCGGATGCCTAGTTTGGCTCTTGCCCATTTCCCAGAAAGACATCTTTTTGTCACCAATCCCGACCGACCTAGGTCCTTCTTACAAGTGCATTCCAGGAGGAGTCTCTAGAGTCGGATGTGACCCTTCTGTGGTCAGACAGGATTGCCAACTCCAGGGAGAGAGTGAGGTATTGTGGGAAATAGAAAAGATGGCTTCTGCTCTGGAAAAATGTATAATCTAATTGAGACAAAACAAACAAATAAGGAACACTGAGATTCTGCTGTTAACTGAGATGATCATATCATTCTGGAGGGGAAGTTAACAGATCTTCTGAATTCACTCAGGTGCCCCTGTCTTCTTTCGGCCTCTTCTCCAGAGCTATCCTCTTACCCCTGAGAAATTGATGTCTTTGAAAAGGCTCAACTCTTTAATTTAATTAAGGGGTAGAGGCAGTGTTTCTAGTGCTCCAGTTAAGGGAGTTAAGGGTTTTATATAGTACCTACGCTGGGTCAGTCACAATAAGTGCTTTTTACAAATATTATTTTACTTGATCCTCACAACCTTGGGAGGTAGTGACTTGCCCAAGGTCACATAAGAAGTGTGTGTCTAGATTTGAACTCAGGTCTACCTAATCTCAGACCCATCCTTCTATCCACCAAGCCACATTGCACCTTGCAGATAAATGCTTGTTAAATGAACTCTTTGGTCTTGGAAAGAGTATGTGCCTTCTCCCCTCCCATGTGCTCTGTGTCTACATGTGCATATATACATCTGTGTTTGTGTTTTATTTACATATCCAGTTACTTATATAATGTTTCAGAAAGTGTGTTTGAGGGCAAGAACTGTTTTTCCTCTTTGTATCCCAAGTGATAAGCTTGACAAAAATGCTTTCTGATTGATCCTGAGAATTCAGGTGTGTAGAAAAGCGCTCCTTACCAAAACTTAAATAAATTCTTTTAAACTGGGGAGTACATGAAGATAATGAGGAGTCTGTAAATCCTGTCTTTGGAGATCGAGGTGTTGAACCTGGAAGAGAGAAGTCTTGAGGACATGGTTTCTGTATTAGAAAGAATAGAACATGGGATTGCAAGTGGACTTCATTCATCAAGCATTTCTTTTGTGCCTAATATGTCCCAAGTGCTGGAACTTGTACAGCTCTGGAGGGCAGAATCTACTAATGGGTAGAGATTGCATAGAGACATATTTAAACTTAAATTAGTAAGACCTTTTTTTTTTTAAACCCTTACCTTCCATCTTGGAGTCAATACTGTGTATTGGCTCCAAGGCAGAAGAGTGGTAAGGGCTAGGCAATGGGGGTCAAGTGACTTGCCCAGGGTCACACAGCTGGGAAGTGTCTGAGGCCAGATTTAAACCTAGGACCTCCCGTCTCTAGGCCTGACTCTCAATCCACTGAGCCACCCAGTTGCCCCCAGTAAGACCTTTTAAGGGAGAAAAAGAGTCCATTTAAAAAAAAAAGAACAATTAAAAACTGAGTTTCCAGGTAGTGAGTTTCCTTTCTGGAGGTATTTCAGCAGAAGATTGATGATTTGAACAGTTCTTTTGAAGGTATATGGATATATACCATGGATAGAGTTGGATGATTTATAAAGTCCTTCATCTCCAAAATAGTTTCTGAATCAGCATGGTAACCAGCAATTTCAGCTTGGACCCTCGTCCTTTCAACATTAGAGGCATCGATCATCAGAGAAGGGTACAGGGTAGAGGTTCACAGAGATGGGGTGGGGAAGGACTTGAGCTCTGGTTTTTCCTATCACTAATCGAGGCAGTTCAGACTGATTATCTCTAAGGGTGAGGAGATTCAGGAGCAGAGAGGACTGACATGGTCTGATGGGAAATATGAAGGGTGAGGAAGACTGAGCTATCACAATGGGGTTATAGGGTGAGACAGAGACAGAGACAGAGTGGGATGGGCTGAGGATGCCCCAGAGTCAAAGGAAAGCAGCTGGGTAGGCCTGAGGAACGTATAGGATGGCACACTGGGATAACTTGTATCAGTGATACAGAGCATGTGGGATGGTCATGGGGTTCCAATAACTAGGGGCTTTGAGGACTTTACATGAAAAGTGTAGGGTTTTTTTCTTTTTAAACATTATTTTATTTGGTCATTTTCAAACATTCATTAGAAACAAAGATCATTTCCTTTTCCTCCCCCCCCCCCACTCCTCCCATTGGTGATGCATGATTCCTCTGGGTATCACATGTGTCCTCGATCCGAACTCGAAAATGTAGTTTTGTATGACCCAAATGTTATTTATACCGGCTATCTCCTGTGCAGAAAATGTATTCCCTCCTCTACCTCTCTGAAACCTTGCCTTCCTTCAAGGATTATTTACCTCAGGGAACACTTCCTTCTGGAAGTCCTCTCTGGTCCCCAGGAACTCTGTGTGACTGTTTACATGTAAATTCTACTACTTTATATCATTTACTGAGAACATGTTATTCAAAACATGAAATCTTGAAATTTTAAAAATTCAACTCGTTCTAGATTTTGAGAGCTGATTGCTAGCATTTCATAGGCCCCACTCGAGGATTCGAGGATTCCTTGAAAAGTACAGTTGATAATTCTACTCTAAATAGAAAGTCAACCTAATTACTCTGAAGGTTTTCTTTTATATCCTCTATGTTCCAATTAAACTGACTGCTCTCAGTGTCCTAGACTTACCCATCTTTCTTATTTACTTTTGCTGTTACTTCTAAGAAGCCTCTCTCCTGTGAAGGGAAGCTCCCTGCCCATCACCCTCACAACCACAAAAAAAAAAATACCCCACAAACAGCTGCCCAGAGCGCTTTGAATTTGTCTCTATTAGCTCCAGATCCCCATCCACCTCTTGGTGTACACATATTGTCCTTCCCTATTGGACTGAAGTTCCTTGAGGGCATATGGGGTCATTTTTCATCTTTTTGTTACCAGCACTTAGCCTAGTAAGAGCCAGGCACTTAATAATCAACATCTGTCCATTTGTTAAATTCAGTTTGTTTTGGACAAACATGCCTCTTTTTTCTTTTGTACCTTTCCTCCCTCCAACACTGTTATTTGTGGATTTGATGTGCTGCTGATGCTCTGAGTAGACAGATGGACCAGCCCTAGACTTCCTGTGCCCTAAAGACCTTAGGCAGGAGGGTATAGACATTCCTTGATGAACACTTGGGATCCCTGCACTTTTTTTTTTAATTAAATTTTATTTATTTATTTATTTTTTTGAAAATTTTATTTAGTCAATTTAGAACATTATTCCTTGGTTACAAGAAACATATTCTTTCCCTCCTTCCCCTCCCCCCCATACTTTCCCAAAGCTGACACACAATTCCGCTGGGTTTTACATGTGTCCTTGATCAGAACCTATTTCCATGTTGTTAATGTTTGCACTTGGATGTTCACTTAGAGTCTATATTCCCAATCATATCCCCTCTACCCATGTAATCAAGCAGTTGTTTTTCTTCCGTGTTTCTACTCCCACAGTGTTTCCTCTGAATGTGGATAATGTTCTTTCTCATAGATCCCTCCGGGTTGTTCAGGATCACTGCATTGCCACTAATGGCAATTAGTGAAGAGAAGTCCATTACATTCTATTATACCACAGTGTTTCAGTCTCTGTGTAAAATATTCTTCTGGTTCTGCTCCTTTTACTCTCCATCAATTCCTGGAGGTCGTCCCAGTTCACATGGAATCCCTCCAGTTTTATTATTCGTTTTAGCACAATATTATTCCATCACCAACATATACCACAGTTTGTTCAGCCATTCCCCAATTGAAGGGCATCCCCTCATTTTCCAATTTTTTGCCACCCCAGAGAGTGTAACTATGAATATTCTTGTACAGGTCTTTTCTCTTATTATCTCTTTGGAGTACAAACCCAACAGTGCTATGGCTGGGTCAAAGGGCAGAAAGTCTTTTAGAGCCCTTTAGGCAAAGTTCCAAATTGCCCTCCAGAATGATTGGATCAACTCCACCAGCAATGCATTAATATCCCTACTTTGCCGCATCCCCTCCAGCATTCATTACTTTCCTTTGCTGTCATGTTAGCCAATCTGCTAGGCGTGAGGTGATACCTCAGAGTTGTTTTGATTTGCATCTCTCTGATTATAATAGATATAGAGCACTCTTTCATGTGCTTATTAATAGTTTTGATTTCTTTAACTGCAAATAACCTATTCATGTCCCTTGCCCATTTATCAGTTGGAGAATGGAGATCCCTGCACTCTTGTTGCCTTCCTGTAATTTCATTAAACCCTATAACCATCCAAATTCCTCCCCCTTGTAATGTCTAACCCTAGTTTCTTTCCCCCAACCCCAAGACATCCAGGGTATGAGCTTCTTTCTGACTCTGACCTGTCCTTCCTGCTCCCTTCTCCAGAGCCTATTTAGAATCACATCCATTTGGGCTAGCAAAGGGATCTCTTACCAAAGTCAACACAACAAAATTCATTTCAACTCTCCATGTATTGATTAGGAATATTTCTGATTTTAAAAATTTTGTCTGGGAAGAGTTGAGGAATTGGGGGCCAGAAGAGAACAGAAAGGAGGGGAAGAAAGACCTGGGACCTATCTGGGCCAAACCTGGACTGAAAAGGAAGAAGGCTCTGGGATCAAGCAGCAACGCACACACCCATCCTGGAGGGTAAGGGGTTTCTTGGTGCTACTCCACAGAAGATCTAGGATATTTGCAGAGACCACCTGTATCCTGGGCCTTACAGACTATGGGATTGCTGTATGAGTCTGACCCAGAAGTTAACAGAAAACATTGAGGAATGAAGTAGACAACCACCTTTCTAAAGCAGGGAAAAGAACAAGAATAGAGCAGCCTGACCCTAGACTTCACTGGGGCTCTTGGGTCCAGGGGAAAGTACATGAAAAAAAAATGTATTTGTATGTTTTTTGCCACCAAACCCTAAGGATTGTGGGACCTTTCAGCAGTCCTGCAGCTATGTCCTCCTTCGGGTGTTTTCTTCTCCATTAGAATGGGAGGTCCTTGAGAGCAGGGACTGCCTGGCTCTTCTCTTTGGATATCCAGGCCTTAATTTGTAAACATTTAATAAAAAGCTTTACTCATTTGGAGATGAGAATGGGAGAAAGGGAAGAATTTGGAGTCTGGACATCCTGACTGCTTCTTCCTACCTGTGTGCCCTTTAGCAGATGTGCCCATATCTCTGAGCTTTTGTAAAATGAAGAAGTCCTTTCCAGCTCTCAATCAGTGATATTAACAGCGATTATCAAAGTGGCCCTAGCCCCAAGCTCCTGACTCCCCTGTGAGGCCTCTTGGGCTGGTGTTGGAGCACTTGGTAATGACCAGGACTCACACTGTTCCTTTCTCTTGTGTCTGGCCAAATGGGATTGAGTTTCCCATGGAACCGAAGCTCTGTTTTTGAGTATGTCAAGGACTGGCATATTCTCCAAGGGATAGGCTGGGTGGACTGGCATAAAGGCTAGCTTCTGAGGACGTTCAGAGCTTCTCGGATATAGACAAGGTGACGTGGGTCGGCAGGGACTTTTCCATCCCTAGATTGCTCCTAGAAGAAAGTCATTCCTTGATTTTCTTTCTTTTTTAATACCACTTCTACTTTTTTTCAGTAATCAAGTGTTTGTTTTCCCGCTTTCCCCAACTGAAAACATTAACAACAGACCTTATAACAAATGTGTGCAGTCAAACAAGACAGTCACAATTGTACATGGCTGAAATTGTCGATCCATTCTGCAGTTTGGCCATTTGGCTGTCTCAAAAGGTGGTCAGCAGATCCTTTGGAATCATGGTTAATCATTGCACTGATCAGAATTAAGGCTACTGGTGCTGCTGGTGCTGCTTTCTCCATGATGAGCCACAGAGGATGTTGGCACCATCCTCCCTGCATGCTCAGGAACCTTCCTGAGCCTCTTGAAGAGTGAGCAGCAGATGAGTAAAGGCCCAGCAACCTGGTGGCTGGGCAGGCGGGCAGCATTTGCAAAGTGGCTGCTGTACTTACCAAGATCCATTCAAGAAGCAAGTCTGTGTAGAATCAGGCTATTGCAAAAGGCAAACAAACCTGTGCCAGGCACAGTAATCCAGAATCAGGACAATGTTCATTATTTCGGGGGGGGGGGGGCAGCAAGACTTTGCCCTTCCCCTAGTTCCTTATTCTGGCATAAATAGAAGGGAATCGATGGGGTCACTACTCCCCTTGTAGCAAGACTGACCAATAAGTGCCTGGGATTGGGGGGGGGGGACAGGCATTTATTAGGTGCCAAGTATGTGCCAGACCCTGTGCTCGACACTTTGATCCTCAAAAGCTTACAAGGGAAGTGCTGTTACTATCCCCATTTTCCAGTGGAGGAAACTGAGGCAGCCAGGTTAAGTGATTTGCTAAGGAACACCAAGCAAGTAAGTGAACTCTGATTTGAACTCCTATGAGACACCCCCCCCCCCATCCCTTTGGCATTGTTTCCTTGTTACCCAACTTTGTAGGGTATAGCTACTTTGTTGCTTGAATTGAGGTTTCTTAAATTCTCCTTGCAGTCCTGGGGCTTCCTTTCTTCTGCCTCATCTCTAGTCAGATGATTCAAAGGCCAAACTCAGCATCTTTCCCCAAACCCATCCCTCCCAAGCATGCCTCTGCTAAGGTAGTGCAGTGGATAGAGTGTTGGGCCTGGGCTCAGGAAGACTCCTCCCTACCCCCCAGGTCCTACCACTGGGAAGAATCTGAGGCCAGATTGGAACTGGGGTCTTCCTGACTATAGACCCCGTGCTCCATGCATGCATGCTTGATCCTTGATTGATACTGGCACTCCCTCTGATTCCCTTCCTTCCTGCTTCCTCAGTCTTGTGACCTCACCGTGTGCAGCCTCCGCCCTCTCCATTCCTCTTCCCACTGCCCTCATCTCCCAACACTATGGGCTCCTTGCCGAGCTAGCCCTTGCCCCTTTGTCCTGTCCCCAGTCACACCCTGACCAAAGGCCCCTCCTGGATTCCTCACACCATTCACCCTCTTCTTATCATGTGCTGCTGAACAGAACTGGAGGAAATCATTAAACAGAGCTGATTTGGGTCCTCTGCAGATGGATATCAGGGCTTGTCTCCTGGGCCCTCACTGCCAGGAGGCACATAAATGCTTGTTGTGTGAAACTGAACTGAACTGGTTTATTTTCAGCTACCACAACAAAATATGTAGTCAGTGAGTGTTACTTTCTGGGTTTTTATTCCACTTCCAGCCCGTGTTATTGTCCAAGTCCTAACAATAATAATGATAGTCACTGCAAGAACCTGACAATCACATAGCACTATAAGGACTGCAAATTTACATTCTCCGTTTCATTTGTTCTCACCACAATCCTGCAAAGTAGGTACTCTTATTGGCTCCATTTTATGGATAAAGAAACTGAGGTTCAGAAGTTGAATGGCTTGCCCAGAGTCACACAGCTAGTAAATGTCAGAGGCAGGATTTGAACCCCATTCTTAATTTGGAATCCAGCCCTCTGGATTCTATTTCTCCAATATGGAGAGGCAGGATATGTTTTCTTTTAAGAGGAGCACCACAACCAAAGCACAAAAACAGGTTAAGATTCTTTAAATTAAAGCACTAGAGGAATATCCAGTGCTCATGATGGGGCCATGCCAATGAAATAAATATGACAATACTAACAAAGTTAGTTTATACTTTCAATGCTATGTTATTCGGAGTGCCAAGGGATATTTTCAGAACTTGAAAACATAAATTACCTAGAATAAAAACTGCTGGGAAAAATGGAGTCTGGCAAAAATTAGGTTTAGACCAATGCCTTACACCTGACATTACAGTACATTCTATATGGATACACATCCTTAAGATTAAAGATTATATGATGAAAAAATGAGGAGAGAAACAAATCATATACAAGTATGAGATCCATTTCTAAGCAAACAAGATAGAGCTAAAAGCAAAAAAATAGATAGCTTTGAGTACATGAAACTGAAAATCTGCACAGACAAGATAAGTGCATCTAGGATAATAGAAGCTGGTAAATAGGAAAAGATTTTTATATCACACTTCTCTGATAAGAGCTTGTAATCTAAGATTTATAAGCAATAGCCATTCCCCAAAAGATAAACAGTCAAATTGTATGAAGTTAATGGTTCTCATAAGGAAAATTGCAAAGTATCTACAACTACATTAAAGAATAAGCCAAATCGCTAATATGAAAAGAAATGCAAATCAAAACTATCCCAAGATTTCATCTCATAACCTGCAGATTGGCAAAAAAGTACCCAGAAAATGTCAAGTCAATGTGGGAGGGATTTGTAGCAAGGTAGGCACACTAATAGACATTGTTGGTGAAGCTGTGACATGACACAACCATTTTTGGAATTATGTTTGGAATTATGTAAATAAAGTGACATACCCTTTGAACCAGAGACTCCATTACTTGGTATGAACTTCAAGGAAGCTATTGACCAGAAAAAGATCCCTAGGTACATCAAAACATGGTAGCAACCCCTTTTGTGAGAGCAAAAAATGAGAAACAGAAAAGATGCCCATAGATTCGGGAATGACTCAGTAAATTGTGGTACTTGGATGTAATGGAATATGAAGTGATAAGAATGAGGAATACAAAGAAGCATGAAAAGGTCTATATGAACTAATGCAGAAGAAAGTCAGCAGAACCAAAGAAATAGTCTCCTCAAAGACTATGACAACGAAAGTAGACGGAAGTGACACCAAAAAAGCAAAAATAACAAAATTATTACAATCCAGCAAGACTGGACCCAGAGTGAAGAGAAATGAGAAGTTACCTCCACCCCACAAGAGTCACACATCATACATGTTTTTGGAATTTTTCAATGTATTCATCAGTTGTCCTGATCTTTTTTCCCTCTCTTTTTGTGTGTGTGTTTTTTAAAATATAATTGGGACCTCATGCCTAGCAGACTGGCTAACATGACAGCAATGGAAAGTAATGAGTGCTGGAGGGGATGTGGCAAAGTTGGGACATTAATGCATTGCTGGTGGAGTTGTGAATTGATCCAACCATTCTGGAGGGCAATTTGGAACTATGCCCAAAGGGCGATAAAATACTGTCTGCCCTTTGATCCAGCCATAGCACTGCTGGGCTTGTACCCCAAAGAGATAATAAGGAAAAAGACACGTACAAGAATATTCATAGCTGCGCTCTTTGTGGTGGCCAAAAATTGGAAAATGAAGGGATGACCTTCCATTGGGGAATGGCTGAACACACTGTGGTATATGTTGGTGATGGAATACTATTGTGCTCAAAGGAATAATAAAGTGGAGGAATTCCATGGAGACTGGAACGACCTCCAGGAAGTGATGCAGAGTGAAAGGAACAGAACCAGGAGAACATTGTACAAAGACTGATATACTGTGGTATAATAGAATGTAATGGACTCCTCCATTAGTGGCAATGCAGTGATCCTGAACAACCCGGAGAGATACAGGAGAAAGAACACTCTCCACTTTCAGAAGAAAAACTGTGGGAGTAGAAACAGAAGAAAAACAACTGCTTGATCACATGGGTCGAGAGGATATGGTTGGGGATGGAGACTCTAAATGAACATCAACAACATGGAAATAGGTTCTGATCAAGGACACATGTAAAACCCAGTGGAATTGCATGTCAGCTATGGGAAGGTATGGGGGGAGGGGAAGGAGGGAAAGAATATGATTCTTGTAACCAAGGAATAATGTTCCAAATTGACTAAATAAATGAAAAACATATAATTGGGGTCAGCAAGGTGGCACAGGAGATCTTGGGTACCAATATGGTCTCAGATACTTCCTAGCTGTGTGTCTCTGGGCAAGTCACTTAACTCTCATTGCCTAACCTTTACCACTCTTCCGCCTTGGAACCAATACCCAGTATTGATTCTAAGATAAAAAGTAAGAGGTGTTTTTTTGTTGTTGTTTTTTTAAGTACTGTTTGTTATCCAGGATGGCTTTTTAAGAGGTAGAAGGAAATGATGATACTAAGAATAATAAATTATGTAAGAAACAGAAGACATAAAACATTTTATTTAAAAATAAAAACAAAATTGGAGACCTTGTCAATGTCATGGTACCAGATTAAAATGTGACTGGGAAATTTTTAGCAAAATAAATAAAAATAGAAGGCAATGAAGATAACTTCATGTGTCATTTTCTGAGTCAATGAAGGAATCCATTTCTATTTTGAGTTTGATACCATTTGATAAAAGACTCTTAATTTGATACTTCTTTGATCTATATGTTTAATATACTAAATATTTACAGGTGTGTCTAAACTATTACATTGAGATATAGTTCTAAATTGGAAGCTTGAAGCTGGTTGATGTTATCTGCCAGTTTCTCTGAATATCACTATAAGAGTCCTCCTTTTCTATTTAGAATAATAATAGTAGAACAACTTAAGTTTTGAAAAATGCTTTGCATGGATCACCATTTTACCACAAAAAAATTGAGAGTAAAATGTTTTTATGCCAAAAAAAGGGGAAGTGATGCCTCATGCTCTTTATTTTTTACCTCAGTCTCTTGAACCCAGTCTCTTCACCAAACAAACCTTCAGAGTTAAGGTAAATGGGCCTGATCCCATTCCAGGCCTTCCTTTTCTCTTCTGATCAACTCTTTCATCCCCATTAGGAGGCTCCTTCTGTCCTTGCCCCAACCCACTCCCCCTTCTCTTCTCATTTCCCTACCCAGTTCTTGTGCAGACATCACAGTGTCTGCTAACCATTGCCCTTCCCAGCAGCCAAGGGTGATATACCTGTGGGGGAGCCGCCCCCAAGTCATGGTGCAGAGATATGGGCCTCAGAGCCCAGAGGCTCTTTGCTTTTCTTGTTGCCCTCAGTTTCTAGGGCTTCATGAGGGAAGTGTGAACCAGAAACTTCCACCTTAGCAACATTGTTATTTTGATTTTGTGACAGTTTTCAAAATAATCCCATGTGGCTTAATGAAAGCTACTTTGCTTAAGTCAATATATCCTCATTTGTCCAACTAGGGCCTCATTATCCCCTGTGCACCTTAAGCACCTATGTAGACCATAGCAAATCATTGCTGGGAAATGTTCCTTTTATCTTTTCTTTCCTTTTTTGAACTCTTACCTTCCAGCTTACCTTCAATATTATATATCAGTTCCAAGGCAGAAGAGTGGTAAGGGGTGGACAATGGGGGTTAAGTGACTTACCCAGGGTCACACAGCAAGGAAGTGTTTGAGGCCAGGTTTTAACCCATGATTTTCCAACTCTCTGAGCCAAGTTGCCCCCCACTTTTATCTTTTTGCTTTGCTCCTTCCAGTAAAAACTAACTCTAAAAGAAGGCCTTCCTGCAGTCCTGAAGTCTTCAGAATCCTGAATCCCAGGCTTTTTTCTTCATCCTATGCTGGCTGCCTGGCTTCAGTATTCTTTTTTATCCCTTTAATCCCACTCTCTGTGCCTCAGGCTCCAACTCTGGAATATGAGAATGATTCCCCTTCCTTACATGCTAACCTAGAGAGAGCACTGCCTTAGAGTCTGTGAATTCTTTGTCCCTGGAAACATCTGTGTTGGTTTGGCATCTTGGTTTTCCACTCTGGTGTCAGGTTAATTCTGCTGTCATTGATGGGACAAGGAGGGATGAGAGAAGCTGGGCTTCATTGGGGTTTTTGAAAGGAGCTGACCATGTCCCCCCCTCTCAAAGGGGGGACAGGGAACACATTCTCTCCTTCCCCAGGGCCTTGGGAGAGCCTGGAGGAAGGCTGATGGTACTATAACAGGTTCTGTTTGTTTTTTCTACAGCTGGTGTACCCCTATGATTCGAGGCTGACGGAGAAGGAGGTAGGTTTCCTTTCCTCTTGGGAACCCCCTTCAGGCAGCTACATCTTGACGTTTCATTGTGTTTTCCTGTCTGTTACAGAAAACCAGCATCTGCTACTTGTCTTTTCCTGACTCCTACTCAGGTAGGTGACTCCCCTCCCATCCCCCAGCACGTTTGAAGGAGGGGTCAGGGCATAGAAGGACAAGATAAGGAACAGAGGGGACTGGGCCCAGCTTCTTTGCTGTACACAGCTTTACCGTCCATGGAATGGGGGAAGTCACTGTCTGTTTTATAAGGTAATAGTTTTGGGGGATGGATTCAAGGGCTTCAAGGACTTAAAGAGCCTGGAGTAGCCACAGTTTCACAGCGTAAATGGCTCCTCTCATCTCTGTGATGAGAATAGGAATATTTCACTTTTGTCTACTAGAATGTATTTTACAAAGTACTTTCCCCACAATAATGTGAGGTAGACCAGATAGTACCTGTGTTCTCCCCATTTTACAGATGAGGAAACAGGTTACACGCCTCAGTCTATGTGTGACAGGGTCAGAACTTGAGGCTTCTGACTTGAAAGGCAGGGACCTGTGCCCTTTCCCACACTCATGCTCAGATGCTGTGCCAGGTATCTGAGGGGCAGGTCCTTGTCCTCCCCTTGGTGGGAAGACAGTGAGCCACCCCTTGGATGGCATCGGGCCTCAGTCAGCTCCAGGAAGGTTCTTTATTCTGCTGACAATGCCAGCAGCCCTGACCTTTAACCCGGTCTTGAAAGCTTCCAGTCTTGCCTTGCCCCAAGCACCTCAGCAGTCACTTCCCAGGAGAGAAATCCCTGAGTGTCTATCATCTTGACCAGCCTATTTGGTGTCCTGTGCCAAGCCTTGACAGTGGTCAAGGGCCCTGACACAGCATTCTCAGAGTGCCCAAGGCCAAGTCCATTCTCTGTTTGCTGAGAGTGTTTCCAGAGAAGAGGGATCAGGGAGGGCCTGTGGCAGTTGGGGCCAAAAGAGCAGCTAGAGGAAGGCTGGGGGCCTGCCTTTGAGGTTTCCTTTGCTGAAAGACAGGGTGGACACTTGGAACTTTCTCCTTGTGAATGTACTAGAACAGCTTGAATTGCTGACAGTCATGTGAACCCATCCCTCTTCCTTTGACCCCCCTCTTGAATTCCCTGTTGGGGTTCTCAGTACACAAGGCTTCTGTAAGGGTGCAGAGGGGGTGTCCTGTACTTGTCCCAGGTTTTTTGCACAGAAGAGGTGCTGAGACCATGGAGTTGGTCAAGGTCTGGAGCTGGCCACTGTACTCTTCCCTCCCAGGGCAGCTGGAGTTTAGAGCAGTTAATGAGCTTCCACCTTCTAGGGTTTGGGGATGACTGGCACTACCCTTGAACCAATGGTTATTATTGCTATGCCACCTCTGGGGATGTCCACAGATACTGGGCACCGGAGACTCAGTGAGGGGTAGGCTCAGCACTAGGGCATGCACACGGGTGCCAGCCATAGTGTGGGTAACTGGGTCGGGCCTTGCTTCTTTCAGGCTGCCTTGGGGATACCCAGTTTAGCTTCCGTTTTCGTCAGTCTGGGGGACAGAGGAGCCCACACTCTATCGATGATGATGATGGTTATAACAAAGGGGCCCCTGTGACCCTGCAGGTGAGTGAGTCACAGTGCCTGGCTGGGGTCTGTCTGGACCACAGACAGAATGTGGTGGTAGTTTCTCCCTGGGATCCTGCCAACATCACAGGTAGGTCAGGAGGCTCATTCTCAGCCCCCCTCCGTCCCAGGAGATCTGAGGGTGTCAGGGAGGTGAACCATGCAGGTCTCTGACGGACATGGCACGTCCCCAGAACCACCAGGTCTCCTTGCTAGGGGAGCCCTGGCCACCGCTGCAGATCCCACACTTGACCCCACAGACTCCAGGGGGCAAATGTCCTTTCTGAGCTTCTCTGTCCAAGGACATTTATTAGCTGGGGCTGGTCCATGAGCCACAGACAAAAGCCTACTTATTGCTGGCCTGTCCCAGAGCCTTTCCAGTGTGGAGAAGTGGTCCAGACTGACCTCATGTTAGCCTGTTCTTCAAAGCCCCTTGTCCACACTAGGCCAAAGCTTGGGAGCAGGAAGGAGGAGTTAGAGTCGGACTTGTTGGTGCTTTAGCACTCTGGCCTGCCCCCTCAGCAGTCTAGGCATTGTCCCCATTCTGCTGAGGGCAGAGGTTCTTCAGGCCTGCTTGCCTCCAGCTGAGAGGCTTGCTCGGCTCAGGCATACAGACAGGAGCTACAGGCCTGACCCCTTCTGGGCACTGGACTCTGGGGACAGGAGCCTTATGTGAAGGAGAGTTTCCCTTGACCCTGCTAAGGGGATGGGAAGTCATTCCTTCCCTGCCTCCTCTGTCCCCTCGGGCTTGGTCTGACTATTAACAAGAGAGCAAATTCAGAGGTCTCTTGGTTCCATTTGTTCAGGCAGTGCTTGAGTCTTTGCAAGGTGTAAGGCCTGTGGAAGGTGGAGGCAAAGGTGGTGAAGAAGGCAGGAGGTCCCTGCTGTCCTGTCGCTTCCTGTTTTAGTAGCCATGGCTTGGTATCCCTGCTAAGCCCAGCCTACTTGGTGCTTGGAAGTCTCCTGGCCAGAGCCATTGACAAGCTAGTGTTCTTGGAAGGTCCTCTGTACCTGTTTCTCCTTCAGCCTTCTTTGGTCCTCCTCCCTAAGCCTGAGCCCAGCATTGATGTGTGGTAGGACCAGTGAGACCATGTCTGGTCGTGTAGGAGAAGGCAACCCCAATCCTCATCTCTGGGTCCTTTCCCCAAGTGGGGCCCTTTGGTTGGCAGACACAGGGCAGTGGGCAAGCCTGAGTCTTGGCAGTCCCCATACTGGCCTGGGATGCTTCCTGTCTTTGCCAGAGAGAGGCTGCCCACTTCTTTGGCTACGTGTACTTCAGACAGGTGAAGGACAATGCTGTGAAGAGAGGCTACTTCCAGAAGGTAAGGTCTACTCCTGGGTGGTCCTGGAGCTTAGGGGTAGGCAGCAGAGGAGAGAAGTGGGCTGCACCAAGTGATGCTAGGAGAGGGGGCAGGTGGCCTTTCCCCGGCTTGGCACCACTTCCCTGAGCCTATTGTTCACAGGTGGAGGGACAGGCTGTAGCTGGCTGTGGTAGGGAGAATTAGGGTACCGGAGTAGGGGCCAAGTATCCTGCCAGCCCAGGACCTGGACCACATACACATCTGTCCCTTTTTCTCCAGTCATTCCTATCTCCCTTTTCTTTGCATGAGGGCCGTAGAGAGAGCAGCATCTCCAATTTCAGACATGACCCCCACCCCAATGGACCTTCAAGGGGACCCGGCCCACAATGTTGGCCTGCAGCCACTACACCACAGGATTCCAGATCTAGACCTGGCTAGCCCTTCATATTACAGAGCAGGGAAACTGAGACCCAGAAGCTGGTAGGATGCCCACAGTCCCACAGATTTTAGGCAACTAAAGCAGGGCTTGAACCCAGCTAGGTCTTCTTGACTTCAAGTCTGGCATTCTGCCCACTGTTCCAAACTGCCTGTCAAAAAGCAGGACAGCATGTCTGTTCTCGAATGTGGGCCCGGGCAGGAAGGGCAGTGATGTAAAAACAGAAGGCATCAAGGAAAAATTACCCCTACCTACTAACCCTCCACACTGTGACTCCCTTCCAGTCATTGGTGCTAGTGTCCCGCCTGCCCTATGTGAACTTGTTCCAGTCCCTGCTGAACCTTATTGCACCCGAGTACTTTGAGAAGTTGGTTCCATGTTTGGAAGCAGGTGAGTCCATAGATGGTAGGACAGGCCTGAGCAGAAGGCAAGGGGTCAAGAGGGGACACGTGCAGGTACGGTCACAGGGTGAAATTTGTCTCCAAGCTAGACCCACAGGCCCCCCCTTGGGCTCACATTCTTGAAAAAAGTCTTTTCTCCTATGCCTTGCTTGGCACAGTATAAATATTAGACCAGTCCTGTGGTTTTCCTCTTAGTTATTGAGCTTTGCCACCATGCCCAGAGCTCTGGCCAGGCTTGATTACCTATGGCTAAGATTACCCATTGGAGCTCTTCCCTCTGTTCCCTCTTCTCTTATGTCCCAGACAGTTTAGTACAGGCTCTCCAAATGCCCCCCCTTGGCATGGGCGCTGCTTGTGTCTGGTAGATTCTTCTTCAGGTGGAGGGAGACTGCCTCAAATGAGAACCAGCCTGCTTGCTTGGGCCCTCTTCTAACTTCTCGACCTATTGGCAGTGTGCAACGAGATTGACCAGTGGCCGCCCCCAGTGCCAGGACAGACTCTGAATCTGCCTGTGATGGGAGTCGTCATGCAGGTAATGAGAGTCCGGGCATGAGCCAGGATTCATGAGTGACCAGGAAGAGAAGGAGGCTGTAGCATGGCTAGATCTGGGGACAGGAGAAAGACACAATGGCACTGCCCTTGTGGCACACAGGTCTGGGTTACGAGACTGTTAAGTGATCAGAAACTGGTTAATGAGGGACCCTCAATGAGCCAGCACTGCTGTCAGACTCTGCAAGCCCAGAATTGAGTTGAAAACCAGCTGTTAGCCTGACCTGTGTTCCGCTGTGCTCTTACTGATTTTGTTAGCGATTTGAGTCCGCTTTCTTTGATATGAGCTGCATGTTTGATATCTCTGGTACGGTGAGGGGGTCTTTGTGGCGTGCCCCAAGGATATATGAATAATACGTGATATTTAGATGAGACGCTAAGATTTTCTGATTCTTCCTACAACCCTGCCAGGTGGTAGCCCCTTTCCCCAGTTAGGAAATTGAGGCCCAGAGAGGTTAGGTCTCGCCCACAGTCACACAACTAATAAGTGTCAGAAGCAAGACCTAAAGCCAACCTTCTTGTCATTCCAAGTTCACTAATAATAATAGCTAGACCTATTATAATCCCTACTTTACAGATGAGGAAACCAAGGCAGGCAGAAGGTGAGAAATGTCCATAATGCTGGTCCAGAGCTGGGGGTGGGGGGGTTGTTGTGATCTGAGAGACTCGGCACAGCAGATTAGATTCCAAAAAGATTTTACCAGTCAGGAATGGTTGGTCCAGTCTAAAAATGGGAAATTTGATGGGGATCTCTAGCAGCTTTTACATTTAGATCCAAAAAATGAATCTGCAAGTTCAGGGCTGGGGAGCTTTGACCATACAAGTTCCTTTGAACAATTCTGGGAGGTTTAAGGAATACAAGTTTGTTTTGAGTTAAAACAGTAGCCAAAAAGGCTAGCCTCAAGCTCAGAAGACGTGAGGCCAAGTTCCTTGTCTGTGACCACACAAGGGCCTTTGAGTCTCGGTGCCCCGGGAAGCTCAGGCTTTCCAAATTCCCCGGTGACCAGCGCAGGACCTGCCAGAAATGCTGCCGAGCAAATGCCAGGTGACTTAGTGGGTGGAGTTTCCTCACTGGGAGTCCCCTGTGCCAATGCAATTCAAGGTCCTGCTCCCAAAATCACTGTTCAGACTGAGGAAGGTGAGGCCCACAAGTCCAGCTGAAGATGAGAGGTGGTTCTGCCTGGCTTGAGGACACAGTCAGCAGCAACCAGGAAAAGTTCCTGGAAGGCCCATTGAGGCAGAGCCTGTGAGGAGACTAGCCAGTAGTTAGACCTAAAAATAGAGCAGCATGGAAAGGGGGTAAGCAAAGGCTCATGCCCTGGGGCAGGGGGGAATGGACTGGGGGACCTCTGAAGGCCCCAGGATAGCAAAGCAGGAGCCATCCCTCCATGGAGCAGGGCTGAGCAGAGCAGGGCCCATCCCAGAGAGAGCCCCAGAGAGCTGAGCCTGGCCTAACCCTTGCAGGTACGGATCCCATCCCGTGTGGACAAGTTAGAGGCAAGTCCCGGAAAGCAGTTTCACCAGGAGGTAAGAGACCCCAGGTGCCCTTAGCCTGCCCTCCACTGATTTCTCAGGTGCTGGTGTGCACATGCATCATGCATACACCCACATGCCCAGGTGCCGTGTATGCTACACTCATACACACATGCATTATAGCTGCATACATGTTATAAACACATGCACATGCATGCACACATCACACATATGCACTGTATACACTTGTCTCTAACACACAGAGTGCCCTCATCCATTAGCTCCTTCCCAATTGTACCCAGGCCTTAAGTCTCCAGGGGCTCCATTTAAGTCTCCATTGCCCTTCATGCCCCATCTGCACAACCAGCATGGGTGGCCCTGGAGCTGTTGGTCCTGCTCTGCCCCCAGATCATGCCTTGTCAGGTCTCACTCCCAGGGTCAGTATTGACTTTTGGTTTTCTTCTTCCATCCAGAACCTGCTGCCTGCCCCGTTGGTTCTCTCCAGTGTTAACGAGCTGGATCTTTTCAGGTAAGAGTTTGGAAAATGGGCCAACTGCTGGAGTGTTCATTTGTGTGGGGTCTACTGGGACAGGAGGCCGTGGGGGCAGAGGGAGCTAGGCTCAGGGCTCCTCGCCTAACATGGGGATACAGAGCACCCCCCCAGAGTGTCATGAAGTGCTCAGTATTTGGGGAAACACAGACCATTTCAGGGAAAGGATAATGTTGAGTGTGGGCCTAAAGGGAAGATGTGAACCTAGTAGGCAGGAGGTGAAGAGATCATTTTCCAAATGATGAAAAAGCCATGAGCAGAGGCATGGCAGTGGAAAACCCCAAGGTGGGCCACATGGCAAGGCTGTCTGGTTCATCACCAGAGCAGTGGGATGAAAGGCTGGGCTCTTTCCAAGGGGCCAGGACGGCTGGGCTAAGCTGTGTGTTTGTATTCGTAGATAGAAGGGCACCATGGGCAGTGTCTCAGCACAGGAGACACTGATGAGAGCTGGGCACCAGGAAGAGCGGTCTTAGAATGGTGAATTGAGGGGGCTGAGGAAGGGGAGCTGGCCAGGGGTCTTGTTACAACTGACCAGGTAAGAAGTTAGGAGGAGCTAAAGTGAGATGACGGGTGATGGAGTGGAAAAAGGGTTTTACTGGTCAATCTGGGCACTGGTGTGAGGGCGAGGGAACATCCCAGATGACTCAAGTGTCCGACTCAATGCTTGGGACATGACTTAGGAGGGGTCTGATTTTAGAGCAAAGGTCACAAGTATACATGTGTATGGGGAGGGAGGTGCATTAGGGTTTTCGGACAAGCCTGAGAGCTCTCGCTCACTCACTCTTTCCAGCCAGCAGGTGAATGGATGGTCACAGGCGGGAATGATGAGAAGGCTGAATCTCTTTCTTCTCTTCTAAGAAGGGTCTCTGCAGTGAGAAGAGGGAACAAAGTTTGTTAGCAGGGAGTAGATATCCAGCATGAATGAGAGATGATCAGGCAGCATCTGGCTCCTATGCCCACTGAGTTCACTTGGCCACAGAGCCAAGTGAAACATGCCATGAGGCACTGGGAGAGCTGGCAGAAGGCATCCTTGCTAGGTCCCACCAGTGATCTCTGAAAGATTTGGGCAGGACTGGTGAAAGACAAACCTGCAAACACTCTCTAGATTCATGGCTTTGACTTCTCTTTCTGATAAATTCTAGAATGTATTTGATTGTTGAGGAGATTATTGGGGAGCCCTGTGCAAGGGGGGCAGGGACTGATCACTGTAAGCCAGCCAGGCTTTATACAGAACAGGCCATTCTTCCTTTGATGAGATCTTGGACTGGACAGATCAGATGAAAGTGATGCTGCAGCCACCAAATAGATTATTTTGCGCTTGAGATGGAGAGACTGGAATTCAACGAAAAGACGATTATTGTTTCCAGAACTAGTCAAATAACCAGATTCACAAAATAGTGATAAAGAGGTTCATGCCGTCCAGGACGAAGTCTTCTGGCAGAACCTCTGTCCTTGGCCATGAATCATTCATACTTTTTCCAGAGTGTAGGCAGAGAGAGAGTCCCAGACAGGAGAAGCCCCAATGGAGAGCAGAGCTGAAGTCCAGCAACATGGGCCAAATTCAGGAAGTTGATATTCAGTAGGAAGAACTATCAAGCTCTCTGCTTGGGCTCAGAGTGGCCTGAGTCTCTGGTCTTGAGATGACATTCTCCTAGAGATGTCACCTTCACAGGGAGGGAGGGAAAACTCTGTAAGAGGGTCTCACCCTCTGTTTTAGGAAAGAGTTAAACACATTGGGATGTGTCCAGGAGAAGAGACCTAGGAGAACAAGATGCCCAGAAGAGGACACCCTTTGAGGGTAGCCCAGAGACCAGAAGCCAGGTGTCCCAGAGACCAGAAGCCGGGTGTCTCTAGGTTTCCAGAGGCAAAGATGAATTGGAAGGAGATTCTTCCCAAATCTTTTTTGGGCTAAACCCCAGGAGTGGGTAAACAAAATGAAGAGGTGTCTCTGCCCACCCTCCCCACCCACCATCCACATTCAGTCACAGTCTGCTAAATTGAAGCAGCCTTTAGTTAACCTGATCAAAAGCACATTAATTTGGGCCTGGGCACATGAACAGCAGACACCCCTCCTCCCCTTCTCAGCTTCTCTTTCTACCAGAGACCACCCTGTTGTGTCCTGTCCTTAGATGGTTACCGTAGGTATAACCTACATGTACATAAGGGGAAGTCTTTAGGATTTCAAGACCCACAGCACCAGAAAAGGAAAAACTCCACTGGTTCCTGTGTATCATGACTGTCTTTAGCAACTACTCAATCCAGAGTCTTCCTTGCCCCTCCACCATGGTCTTTGGCATTTCTGGTGGCCACAAGATTTTTCAGATAGGCTCCCTCTTGAAGGAAGGTTTCTCTGTTCTGTGTCCCTCCAGGTCCATGTCCAAGGGCATGGCCCAGGAGGATCTGTTTCCCTCATTTTGTGGTGGTGAGGAAAGAGGAGTATCCAAGGGCCAGAGAATTCATCTTGATCAGAATGCTAACCTGATGGAGAGACTTTCAAGAGATTCTATACAAAGGAAATGTGAAGAGACTGATTGATGGCAGCTGGACATCAGGAGAAACATCTTGAGAATTTGTGATTTGGAAGTGGAATGAACTGCCTCCATTCTGTTCTCTGTGGTCTTTGCCATTCTGGAGTTCTTCATACAGATGCTGAGTGATCCCTAGTCCAGTGGGCTCTAATCAGAGGTTTCCTCCTTGTAGGATTGGACTGGGTGGCCCCTCAGGTCTAACTTCTTAGATTCTCTGCAGTTGTGGAGCCAAGAAGAGAGGGCATTCAGGGAATATGATGTCTGGCTTCAGGTCCTGGAGAAGAAGGACTCACCAGAGGCACAACTGGCAGCAAGGGGAAGAGCTGGAACAGGGTCGATACCATCTGGATGAGAACATGGACAGCAGCCTCCAAGAATGAGTTCCTTCTCCTGTTTGCAGGGTGTTCTTCACACAGGGTTGGGGTGACCACTTGTCGTGTTTGATATAGAAGAGATTCTTGGTCAGATATTGGTCAGACCTCGGAGAGGTCCCTTCCACCCATAGGTCCCAGGCATTGGAGGCTTGGCACTTGGGATCAAAAGAAAATCCCCCACCCCCAGAGTGTTGTGAGTCTCAAGTGAGATCATATCATTAAGGCATCTAGAACCCCAAAGCCATGGGAGGAGATGATCTAATTAAGGTGCTCACGGTCCTTGGGGAAGGTGTTCATTTAGGGATCAGAGGAAGAAAGAAGAGACCAGAGGGAGGACTTGGGGAGAAGAGATAGGAAAGTGCACCTCCTTCCTTTCATGGATGGAGGAATAAGGGATGGAGCTTGATGGGTAGAGGATGTTCTATAGACTTTCAAATGCAACCTCAGTGTCAATTGCTTTTTTTGAGCTTTTAAAAAAAAACCTTTTCCTTTCAGCTTAGAATCAATACCCTGAATTGGTTCCAAGACAGAATAGTGTAAGAATTAGCCAATCGGGGTTAAGTGACTTGCCCAGGTTAATAGAGCTAGGAAATGTCTGAAACCAGATTTGAACCTAGGACATCCTATTTCTGGGCCTCTCTCTTAATCCCCTGAGCCACCTTTCATTGAACTTTTTTTTTTAACAAAATCTTTAGTTCAAAGGAAGGAGTGTACTACAGCAAGGGCTTTTATTTGAAAATAAATATGCTGTTAAAAACAAAAGCATCCATAAAACAAAAACAGAATTGTAGTTATTAGATGAGCAGGAGAACAGGTCTGGCAGCCAAGAAAGGGAAGTCATGCAGCTGAAGTTGGCGTATGGTATCTGAGATGGCAGAGGGAGCAAAGGCAGAAGATGGAGGGACCTTTCTTGGATTTGGCAAAGAGGAGATGGTCATTAGTAACCTTGGTGGGAAAGAGGTCAGCTAGCAAGAAGGCCTCGGAGGGATGTGTACACTGAGCTGTATGGTCCAGGTGAAGTGTTCCAGGAAGGATCAGGAGTGGCAGGAATAGTTTGGCTGAGACAGCAGGGCTTGTCCTGGGTCATCAAGATTGCATAAGGTTTGAAGGATCAGCAACCTTTCTGGGTTTTCTTATTGGCCATGCCCACCACCTTCCCCTCTCCCTAGCTATCTTTCTTTTCCCTTTTGCAGGGACACATTTCCTGAGAAATCCCAAATCTGGGTGTCATGCCTTAGGCACTAGTTTAAGCCTAACTGTATTGATATGAGAGAGGAAGACTAGGGGGGCTCTATGTGTGTGAAGGGGCTGTCAGCAGACCATCCTGGCCTAGGGACTTTGCAGATGGCAGCTTGGGACAAGAACCAAACTCAGACAGTTCAGACACTGATATTAACTGTCTCCTGCCTGACCTCTCACCCAAGCCTACAGCCTCTAGGCCTCCTCATAGAGGAGGCAGACAGCCCTCTCCATTTTTTCCCAGTTGCACACACCAGGGCTTACTGCAGGCAGTAGGGATTAGGAAGGCTTGGCCATTGCTGCTGTTCCATTTTGTTGTGGCCTTTCCTTTGCCAGCTTTGAGGCCAGGGAGATCTGAGTTCTTAGGAAAGAAAGAAGATTTGTGTCCTGCTGTCTTCTTGCTTCTTGGGGGTGTAGGCAAAGGGGTGTGGGCGAGGACCAATCGGGTCATTTCTGCCCCAGATTTATCCTCCAGGCCAAGCTAGCCTCAGCGTGGCCACACTGGAAGCAGCAGTGGTCCTAGGGGGTCTACAGGAACTCCAAGTAGCACTCAGTCAGACCTGTCTGCCTGTGAGGACACAAATATAATCCCCACCCCAAGGAGCCAGGCCAGCCGAAAGCTTCAGGCCTTGGGATGGCCAGCCTCCCTAGGAGGCAAGGCTCAAGCCTGAGGTCCATGGAGGGAAGTTGAGGCTTCTTCATGTTTGGTGTCCTGGAACCTTCGACCAGTCAGTCTGAAGAAACCCTCCCACTCCAGAGCAGAAGCATATTTGTAAAAGCTAAAAATAAAAAAACCCAGGATTATGATGGAAACCACATACATTAAATCATTAATTGAGATGGAAGGAGTGCCTGCCCTACTATTGACTAGCAAGGCACCGACATCCCATCCTACTTGTGCTTTCAGTTTGACTTTCTATGTGAGTAGCAGTGCCCATCGCTCATGTCCTCCCTGGCCCCAAGTGCCCATCAGAGGTGCTCCCACAGGGATGGTGATGGCATTTCTGATTCTCATTGTACTGACTTAGAGAAAGCCCATTTTAGAGGAAGGCCAGTTTGCCGGGAGTGGAGCCAGGAGCCACATCCTTAGTCCCATGTGGTCAGCACCTTCCCTTCTATTTGGGACTACTCTGCCCTCCTCTGTCACTGGCAGGTGTTTCCAGCCTGTGCTGATTCACATCCAGTTGCTGTGGGAGCTGATGCTCTTGGGGGAGCCCCTTGTGGTCATGGCACCATCTCCAACCGTCTCTTCAGAACTGGTTTTGGCCCTGACAAGGTAACACCTGAGAATTTGGGTTCACAGGCTCTGCTCTCTTGCTAGCACTCACCCCAGGGAAAGCATCTCCATCATCCAGACATCAGCACTGCCCTCCAGCCATCCCCCTCCTTTGCTTGCCTGGTGTTCGTAGGGGCAGCCTGTGAGACCAGTTTCCTCCACCCCCTCTGAGCTCAGTGTCCTCATCTCTAAAACAGGGTGAATGATAGCACCTCTGCCACATCCTGGAGAGGGCAATTATGAGGATCAAATGAGACATGGGGGTAAGAGCTTAGAGCTCCTCATTAGCCCCATAAGCAGCATGGGTCCTCATCATTATTACAGAGGTACCTGCACAGAGAAATGCTGGTGGCCAGGAAGAGCCGGGAGAGCAGGCCTTGGACCTCAGCCAAGCCTGCTCCTTCACCCTCACAGGGTCTCCAAGGAAGGGTGACCTTCCAGCTCTCTGAGCCTGGGAATTCTTGCTGTCACCCAGGAGATTGTCAAGCACAGGATGCACTCAGGGGTTTGAACCCAATTTCCTCTGGGGTCGTTCCCCTGGGAATCCTGAGGCTGCTTTGGGCCAAGCCCCCACTCTGGAGCACAATTCCCTAGCTCATTTCTTCCTGAGACTGCTAAATGGCCCAGCCTGGCCTGGCCCAACTCAACTGCTTCCAGTTGAGTGCCAGGCTTCTACCTGTCAGCCCACTGTGTGCAATAGAGGCTGTCAGCATCAGAAAAAGCCCCTCTAGACCTCATCCTGGCCCAGCCACAGAAGTCGTGATAGGACAAGAGCCAACCAAAGTTAGGTTCAGAGTCCAGGCTCTGGCTTCCCCAAAGTTCCAGAGCTCTAGGTGCTGGGATCTGGGCCTTCTGGGCCTCTTCATGCCTGCTTTGTTGCTGCAGCTGTCTGAGCCCTCTCAAGTTCTGTGGTGACTACCGGCCCTACTTCACCATCCATGACAGCGAGTTCAAGGAATACACCACCCGGACCCAGGCCCCGTGAGTGCCCCCACTCGGCCCCCTTCACTTGCTCGGCCCCCAGGATGGCACTGGGTGGTCGGATACTTACACAGTCCCTCCTTTCTCTTCAGCCTCTTCCCTCCTCTCCTTTCACTATCCCTCCATCTCTTCTCTCTTTCTCTAGACCCAATGTTGTCCTAGGAGTCACAAATCCTTTCTTTATCAAAACACTTCAGCACTGGCCTCACATCCTCCGGATTGGAGAGCTCAAAATGTCGGGTAATGCTCAGAGCAGGGGGTGGTTTGCAGCCCTTGCCTGCCTGCCAAGCTGGGCCTCAGGCCTTGCCCAGGAATTGTCTCCTTCAATAACGAGAAGGAAGTGAGGGTTGATCTCACTCCCCTGAACCTGTGTGCCCTGGGGCAAGAGGGAGGAATGGGGGTGGGGGGAAAAGAGGGGATTCCCAAGCTTCTTCCCTGGCCTTTCTCTCCATGGTTCTGGAGACTCCTAGGAGTCCCAGAGGACTAACAAACCTGAGTTTTCTCAGACACAGAACAGCTTCATCCCGTCTCCAGCCTGGGACAATCCCTGGGACCTGGCCACCCCAGGGCAATCTGTTCCATGTCCTTGGGCTGGTGGGAGGGTGGGGTGTCAAGGCTGGGTCACTGAGCTCCACAGATGTGAGAACAGAGGTTTGGGATGGCCAAGGAAGCTGGGCCCTCCCTGCCAGACATGTTGCAGTGTGCGTGTTTCTACAGGGGACCTCCCCAAACAAATCAAGATGAAGAAGCTCACCAAGCTGAAGACCCTAGACACCAAGCCAGGTGAGGAGGAAGAGGCATTGAGGATTATAGGATAGCATGAGCTCAGGGATGGGGACCAGGACCAGCCAGGCTGGGCCGATTGGCCTGCCTGGTTTGGAGAGACAGCAGCCTCATCTCTGGACTTGGCCTCGATAAGGGGGTGGGGATGGCCTGGGCAATGAAGCATTGAGTGCTTTTACTCTCCCCAGGGCTCTACACGGCCTATAAAACCTACCTGCACAAGGACAAAACGCTCGTTAAGAGGCTGTTGAAGGTGAGTGTCCCCTTCTGCCCAGGATTTTCCCTGACCCTTGACTAGGGCCAGGTAGCAGGAAGAAGGTGATGTTGGTGCTCTCTCCCTCTTTCCCCACCACCCAGGGCATCCAAAGGAAGCGTCCTTCTGAGGCACAGAGTGCCCTGGTTCGGCGGCACCTCCTTGAGCTCACCCAGAGTTTCATCATCCCCCTGGTGAGATGGGAAGGCTCTTCTCTCCCCTCAGCAGCACATGCCCTTGTTACCCTGGACCTTGGGGTACCTGGACTCTGCTTTGCTCATCCCCCTGAATTCTGCTCAGGAAGGGGCTGAGAAGGGAGAGACTTGGAGATCCCATCAGGACCTAAGCTAAGTGATGAGTCCATTCCACAAGCATTGGGATTAGTCACATATCATAAGCCAGGAACTGGGCTAAACCTTGGGGGGACAAAGCAAGGCCACACCAGCCCCAGCCCTTGGGGAGCTTCTACTCTACTGGGAAAGCCAACAATGTAAATAGCCCAAATGTGGAAGAGGAAGGCTCTAATAATTGGGGGGAGGGGGGAGACTGGAAAAGGCCTCGGCTACCCCATCCCTGGCCTACTTTTGATCAAGATTTCCTTTCTCCTCAGGAACACTACATGGCAAGCCTGATGCCCCTTCAGAGGGCAGTCACTCCCTGGAAAGTGAGTCTGGGCCCAGCTACCCCCACTGCCAGACCCAACCTCCCAGAGCCAGAGTCCAGGTCCTTGTCCCCTCCAGCCTTGCCCTGTTGCAGGCTGAAGCTCCCAGCCCCGGGGTAGTCTCCTCAGGCACAGGACTATGGCTGAGAGGTCAGCAAGTTGTGTAACAAGGATGAGGTCCTCCCTGGAAAGAGGCCACTCAGCCTGGCACTCAGGGCTGTTCTCTGTCACAGACTCCTCCCCAGATCCGTCCTTTCCGCCAAGATGACTTCCTGAAGACCCTGGAGCATGCTGGACCCCAGCTCACCTGCATCCTCAAGGGTGATTGGCTAGGCCTGTACAGGTAGGGAAGCAGCAAGGTGCCTGGGGGCAGGGAAGAGAGTTTCCAGGTCCTTGAGGACCCTCTCCAGCCATGGAATAATAAGACCAACGAAGATGGACAAACACATTCAATGCCAGTCTTTATCCTTTCTGGTCTCCCAGCAGTCCTGCTAGATGGTGGGCACTATGGGACAAGTTCACATGACCTGCCTGGCTAGTAAGTGACAATGGCAGGGCCTGGCCCCGGGCAGAAGGCCCGAGCCGAGGCCGTCCATCTGCTCTCGGAGATCTCTTCACGAGGTGGAGAGTCTGACCTGCATCAGCATCTGCAAGCCTTCTTAGCTCTGACTTTGTGACTGGCTGCGGCCTAGCCTAAGCCATTGTCATGAGCTAGGATATCCCCCAGCCAAGCACAGGACCTTCAGGCTTTCCCAGATAAGCTGTGGGGCTGCTCCCTCCTTTTTCTGGGAGTCCTGACATTGCCTTGGGCTGCTTCCTCCTGCCAGATTTCTCCTAATCCCTGGCAGAGGGAGAGAACTTTCTGGGTAGTGACCATCTTTCCCATGGCAGGCGTTTTTTCAAGTCTCCTAATTTTGATGGCTGGTACCGACAGCGGCACAAGGAGATGACCCAGAAGCTGGAGGCCCTGCACCTGGAGGTGATCTGTGAGGCGGTGAGTGGAGACAGTACAGGGCTGGGGGACTGAAGCTGGCCTTGGGCGAAGACGAGTGTTTTGCATGGGGTTCTTGGGCTGGTTGATTAGGGAAATACTGTATCAGTGACTTGCCAAGCATTGATTAGACACCTACTAGGTGCCAGGTGCTGGGCTGGGACATGCTCAGCCCCCAGAGAGGAGGATCAGGAAAGGCCTGCGGAGAAGTGAGGCTTATGTGCTCTCTCTGAGAAGCAGAGGGGCTCTGGCAGGGAGGGGAGCCTTTCCAGTCCCCCGGGGCAGCAGCTCAGGTGTGAGAGGGGCAAGGCTGGCCAACATGGCCAAGTCCGAGAGGATAAGGAGGGGAGAAATGAAGGTCTGAAAGGGAAGGATGGGACCAGCACATGGAAAGTTTCTCTTTGATGCCGGAGGCAAGGGAGAGCCACTGTAGCTTCTTGAATAGGAGCATGGCCTGGTCAGATCGGCCCTTGGTGTGGAATGTGGACTGGAGTCCGAGGGCGTGGCTATGGGCTGAACCAAGGTGGTCAGACTGGAGCAGGGTGGAGACAAGTGGGCAGATGACAGATACCAAGGAGCTAGAAAAGCTTAGTTTGGGGGGTAATGAGAAACATGGCGTGAGGGAGACGGAAAAGGCCAGAATGGAGACAGAGTCAGAGTACAAAAGAACATTCACTTGATCGTCCCTCCGGTCACGTGGGCAGGACAGAGGTCAGGCTCACAGAGCGGGCTGACTAGATCTAAAGAGGGGGCTTAGAAAGGAGGCCCTTAGCCTGGGGGAGGGCCTCTGGCTTCCCAGACTTGCCCACAGTAGAGGGGCACCACAGCCCCGGAGATCTGCAAGATTGGGTCAGACAGAGGCCAATCACACTTACAAGGAGCAAGCACAAGGCTTGCCCAAAGACGGGGGGAACAGCAGCGTGTGTCCAGGAAGCCCTTGGGCTTTAGGGGACCTGAACTCAGGGTGGGCCATCCTGGCTGACTCGGCCTACAAAGCAGCCACTCTCTCGGCCTGCTCTGAGCATCCAGGAAGGAGGAAGAGCCTGGGCTCCCCATCGGGAAAGAGGAAGGTGACTGAGATGGGGGAAGGGAACCGAAAGGGAAAACAAGAGGTGGTCAGCCAGAGGGGGCCGGGCTGCTCGGCTTAGAGAAGCCAAACTGTCTTCCGAGGGATTCGCCTTGTTTTCCTTTGACTCTGGGAGGCAAAACCGGGGATAAATGGGGAAGGTGCACAGACAGATGGCCTCCAATGTGGAGCTACACAGAGAAGTGCCGGAAGCAGCTCCTCCCTGGCCCAGGGGCTACTGCTTGGGCCCAGGCTCCTGGAGGAGCCAAGAGGCCCCAAGGGCTGCCCCTCTGCCTTCTCCCTGCAGAACATCCTGACCTGGATGAAAGACAAGTCTGAGGTGGAAATTGTTGACCTTGTCCTGAAGCTTCGCGAGAAGCTGGTGAGCTTGGCTCCCCGCCCTCCCTCCTCCCCCGTGTCCCCCTCCTCTGCTCTCTCCTCCTGCTTCCCTTCCTTCCTCTTTCCCTTGTTTTCTTGCTCCTCTCCTCCTTCCCTCCCCACTAGCATTTCACTGGGACCTCCTTCTGGGTCCACAGCCCCGGAGGGGAGGGGGGACACCAGAGCAAGCCTTCCCCCGTGGCCCCCTGCTGAGGCCTCAATGGGGAGAGGTTGCTGGATTCACTTACATTCTAGAGTTGCTTTGCTTTCTCCAGATCCAAGCTCAAGCCCACCAGCTCCCAGTGAAGGAGGAGACGCTGCAGCGGGTGGGCCTGTATATTGACACTGTCATTGGCTCCCTACCTGATGACCTGCAAGCTGTCCTGCGGCACCCCTGACATCACCCTGCTGCTCTGGCTTCCAGAGACCCCGGTTGGGAAAAGGAGGAGGAATAGAGGTTGCCCGGTCCTGCCAAGCGGTCTTGGCCCCTGTCAGTAGTATTAAGGCCTTGGCCCCTCTGAGCTCCGGGCTGGGAGGGCGGGGAGGGGGCCCCAGGAGGCTGGGCTGAGCAGAGGGAAACGGGTAGTAGTGCTTGTGGCTTCTCCTTGCAGCCACATCTTGCTCCCTTGGGGGCTGGGCCTCCAGCCCATTCTTTCCCTTTCCCTCATCACAACTGCCTCAGGCCCCTGGGCCCTGGGAAAGGCCCATGGAGTCAGGGAGGTTTGGCCTCTAGGAGAGGCAGCCCTGGCCCCAGTCTGTCAGAGCAGGTTGTGCCAGCCGCTCCTCTAAAGCACCACAGTCCCAGAGAGCCTGAACCCTGACAATTGCCAGGAGAATGAGGTGGCAGAACAGCTGGCCCCTTCCCTGGGGCTCTGCCTAGGACTCTTCCAAGTTCACAGCCTCCCCAGGAGAAGGTCCCTGCTAGAGCCAAGGTGAAGGGCCGGGGGTCAGCCAGGCCCTTGGCTTTCCTTCTCACAGTTTAAAGCAGGGAGCTCCAACCAAGCACAAAGTGACCCCCTTTGCCCCTTCCCCTTGGACCAGGCAGTCCTTCCTAGGCCCCTCCTGCAGCCCTACCACCCTCCCCCTCTTGTTAAGGGCCAGGCCCAGCAGGGGCAAGGTGGCAGCAGCTGGCCCTGCTTGTCCATCTCACCTGAGGGCCCTGGCCGTGTCTCCAGCTGGCTCCTGGAGTCTTCCTGTGGGCCTTGATACTGAAGCCATCAATCTGTCTCATAGTAAAGAAGATTGTTTTAAACTGTGGACTGTGCCGTGTCTGGCTGGCCAGCTGCGGGGGCAGCTTGGCCTCATTGGGACCCGTACCTGACTGGGCGGAACCTGAAGATCTGAGCCCTGACTGAGCCCACCCCAAACCTCTTCTGTCCTGGAAGGCTACGTGCCCAAGGAAGGGGAAAGTGCCCAGAGAAATGGCGTTTTAGCAGGCTCTGGGCCTGAGGAGGGAGGAGGAGAGGCGTCTGGAAGTAGCAGGGGGTGGACCTGAGGAGGGGCTGGGAGTGGGGCTCATTTGCCTCTAGTCCGTTTCTCCTGGGAACATGGGAATTTGGCTAATGGCTCCCCTGCAAAGCATCCTGGCCAAGACATCTCGAAGAGGTTTAACCTGCCCCCCTGCCCCAGGATCAACCTCAGTCGGTCAGTGAGCAGGCATTGGCCTGGCACAAAGAACAAAGAGCTCCCGTGAGTGAGGGATGGGTTTGAGCCAAGTAAGAGCCTCCTTTGCCAACTTCTGACCCCCCTCCCACCCCACCCAGTCTGTGCAGTCTGCTCCACACTCGAGGCAGTACCTGGTAATGGGCTCCTCCTTCCCTTTGGGGTCATGCAAACATGAGACTTTGGGCTGAGTTCCACCATCGCCCTCCCCACCTTCTTGTCTCCGTGTCAGTCCGGGGGGGGGGGGGCTCTCAGTTCCCCATCTAGGTCACGAGGATGCACCGGCCCCTCCACTCCTGGTCTCCTGGGAATGTCCTGCCTCCTAAGGGCCAGGCAAGCCCCTGGCATCAGGCCCCGGTGACTTCAGTCGCCAGTGGGACTTGGGCAAAGGCTGGGGGAATTAGCTCCACTTCTGTATCGGCCCAAAGAGCCCCAAGGCGGGGGTCAGAGACCCGGGGAACTGTGCCGAAATATCAGGAGAAAAGGTCCAAGGAGCCCTGGGCCGGCTCCACTTAATGAGATGGAAGGGTCAGTCATTTCAGTCGTGCCCAATTCTCAGCAGAGATACTCGAGGGCTTGCCACTTCCTTCTCCGGCTCATGATATAGAAAACGGAGGCAAACGGGATTCAGTGACTTGTCCAGGGTCACATGGCTAACGAGGGTCTGAGGCCAGATTTGAAGGGAGAAAGATGTCTTCCTGACTCCAGCCCAGCGCTCTATCCACTGCACCACAGAGCCGCCCAGGGAATGAAACAGAATATGGGTAAATGTGAAGGCCCAAGTTGGGAAAGGGGTCAGCTGGCCCTAGGAGAAAGATTGAGTTGGGGAGGGTGTTTGGTGACCTGCAAGTCCAATAGGGGGCAGCAGTGCCCCATGGGGTGCAGTGCCAGGCTCTGGGAAGCAGTAGCCAGCTTTGTCCCCTCTGTCAGGTTCTGGGTTCCACATTCTAAAGATGTTGATGAGCTGGTATGTGTCTTGGAGAGGGTGGCCGTGCCTGGGCCCACCGAAGGAGCTGCTTCAGAGGTCTCTAGTCTGGCCCCTGCCTGAACGAGAAGCCCCTCAAGGCCTGGGAGGGCTCCAGCAAAGGGGGCAGCAGGAGCGTTGCCTCTGGCCACGGCCCATCGCTTGGCATTGGCTCCTTTTTGAACAATCCCGGATTCTTCGCCTCTGCAGGATACATCTGAGCCAGTTTAGTAATCCCTGGAGGTGGCAGTCGTGTTCCCCATCCTGAGCCTCAAGCATTTACCAAGTGCCACGTACCAGGGGGATGGACAACTAAGGAAGACGGTCTGCCCTCGAGGGGGATGTCCATGTTCGTTCTATACGTCTGTCTCCACGCACACCGGAAACATCCTCACGGAAGGGAGCCCCGTGGGAAAGGCTTCCTGCAGAGGTGGGGAAGCCCAAGAGGCGAGAGAAGCAGCGGACGCAGGAGGTGGAGGCTTGTGGGACAACAAGTAGGCTGCTGTAGCTGCTGCTTAGTTTGGAGAAATGTTTGTTAAAAGCCCTCTGTGTGCCAGGCATTGTGCCCTCTCGGAGGGTGGGCAGACAAGCTTTGTACGGGGGAAATGGGGAAAGTACTAGAATAGAGAATGGGGAACTGAAGGGGTAAGTAGGGCTCAGGCTGGGAAGGGCTTTAAATGGCAACGAGAAGTTTCTAACTTCCTGAGTTATGGGTCCGTGGTCAGCTGCCTGAGCTCCGTCGCCCTTCGCTGGGGCTGTACCCCAGGCAGAATCTAACCTGAAGAGGGAGTCTGTTGGTGGAGGCTACAAAGCACGGAACCTGCAGGCCCCCCGGAAGAGACCTCTGACAACTCAAAAGGCCTTGGCCTGGCCGCCGTCACCAGAAAAAGCAATGGCTAAAAGATCTTGTCCAAACGATGGCGTCCCTTGGGATGGCCAGACTGTGGAGCCATCCATCGGTGCCACACCTGCCTATGTGTGCTACACCATGAAGAACTGGGCCCGGAATTAAACTGGAGGAAAAGTCAGCTGGACTGCTTTCTAGAAACCTCACGCAGAGACAACAAAGGCCCGTTTCCCCAAAACCCTTACCTTCGTTCTTAGAACCCACACTCCGTATCGGTTCCACGGCCGACCTCCCATCGCCAGGCCTGGTGCTCTACCCACTAGGCTAATTAGCTGCCCCTAAGGCCTGTACTTTTAAAACTGACGTTGGATTGCTACGTCATGGAACGCAGCAGTGTCTCTGAAGACGTGAAAATGAGGATCACTTGGAAGGCAATGGAGTGACACATTGTAGCACATCAGAGAAGGACGCCATCAGGGAACTGAATAATCAGAAAGAGATGGGCCGGTCTTGTGTTAGGAGCAAGGGACCCCCGACGTTAGCCCAAGTGTTCCACTGATCCCCACGATAGCAGGAGGAATTAAGCCCCCCAGGATGTGCTGCCTCCCCACAGACATTTTTTCCCTTCCCCCAAATTCATTTTTTAAACCCTCATCTTCCATGTTAGAATCAGTACTTGGTTCCAAGGCAGAAGAGCAATAAGGGCTGGGCAGTGGGGGTGAAGTGACTTGCCCAGGGTCACCCAGCCAGAAGTGTCAGGCCAGTTTTGAATCCATCTCTAGGCCCAGCTCTCCATCCATGGAGCCACCTAGCTTTACCACCCCCCCTAATTAATTTTAAAGAGAAAACCTCTCATAAATATGTATCCACATGCAAATTCCCATATAGGCCATGTACAGAAATGTGTGTCTCCAGGCCTCTGGAATCGTGTGTGGCACTGATGAGAGTTTTAGGGCTTTTCAATGTTGTCCCTTGTCATGTCGTAACAAGAGTTTCTATTCCCCTCACTCTGCATCAGTTGGTAGAAATCTTCATTTCCTCTAAGACTGTTTTATCCTTTCTTGAGGGTACAATAATACTCCATCCCATTTATTTGCCACAGTTTGCTGAGCCACTCCAGGCAGATAGGCTCCCCTTTGGGTTTTTCCCAGTTCTTTGTTATAACCAAAATAGCTGCTGGCAATATTTGTATTGAAAATGTTTATTTAATTAATTTAGAATATTTTTCCATGGTTACATGATTCATGTTCCTACCCCCCTCCCGTAGCCGGCGTGCAATTCCACTGGGTTTTACATGTGTCATTGATCAAAACCTATTTCCATATCATTAATATTTGCACCAGGGTGATCATTTAGAGTCTACATCCCCAATCTTATCCCCATTGACCCATGTGATTCAGCAATTATTTTTCTTCTGTGTTTCTGCTCCCACAGTTCTTCCTCTGGATGTGGTTAGTGTTCTTTCTCATAAGTCCCTCAGAATTGTCCTGGAACACTGCATTGCTGCCAGTAGAGAAGTCCATTACATTCAATCATGCTACAATGTATCCGTCTCTGTGTACAATGTTCTCCTGGTTCTGCTCCTTTCACTCTGCATCAGTTACTGGAGGTTTTTCCAGTTCACGTGGAATCCCTCCAGTTCATCATTCCTTTTAGCCATAATCAACATATACCACAATTTGCTCAGCCATTCCCCAATTGAACGGCAGCTCCTCATTTTCCAATTTTTTGCCACCACAAAGAGCGCAGATATGAATATTCTTGTACAAGTGTTTTTCCTTATCTCTTTGGGGTACAAACCCAGCAGTGCTATGGCTGGGTCAAAGGGCAGACAGTCTTTTATCGCCCTTTGGGCATAGTTCCAAATTGCCCTCCAGTGCTGGCAATATTTGTGTACTGATGCATCCTTCTTGCTTTTCTCCTTTCTCCCCATTGCAAATGGGAGAGCCACAAGAAAGGCAATTGCTAAAGCCAACACGGGAGGCAGACAGGATTCAGGCCCCTCCCCACTCCAGGTCACCCCATCTCCCGTTTCCAGTTCACTGGAAAGACCCAGTGAGCCATCCTAGGGAACTTTCACCTTTCACCCAGAAAGACCCAGCCAAAGACCCAGAAGTGGCAAGAAGACTGTGGAAGCTGGCACTCCAGGAGGGCCTCTTTCTCCCCTACCTCTGCCCATGCAAAGCCCCAGTGGGCCATCCTAGGGAACAAGCCCCAGGAAAGAGTCCAGAAGGCAGGTCCCTAGCAGGCTGCATTTCCCATGCTGGCCAGCAGGTGGTGAGATGAGGCCAGGAGAGTCAAGTCAAGATTTCTCCCATCTCATTCCCACTCAGCATCCTCTTGGGCCCAGCTAAGAATGCTCTCAGATCAGAGAAGTGGTGTGTTGGAATGGACAGGGTACTCTTTGGAGATGAGAGGATTCCTATTCAAATCCTAACTTAGACACAAGCCGGGTGATCCTAGGCAAGTTACTCAATCCCTCTCTGCCTTAATTTCCTAATATGAAAAATGGGAAAGCTGGACGTGATAATCTCTTAAGATCTCCTCTAGGTATAGATCTGGGATCCTATAAGGAACAATGGCTTTAGATGGGTGGATGGGGAGGTGGGGGCCTGGGTCAGGGGCTTCTCTGTTTTGGGAACTTGCCCATGATTCCCTTATCATACTTCTGGAGAAAACAAAGCCTCAGCTCTCTGACACCTTTAGCTACAATGCCAGGCGATTGGCCTTTAGGCCAGAATCAGGCTGTTGGGCACCAGGAACTTCCCAGAATGGCATTTCCAGGGCTGAGGGCTCAGACTCTCAACCAGCTGGCTTCTCAGTGTTCATTCTCTCCTGCCATCTTGGAATGAAACAAAGGACCAGGCACTGAGGGTAATGTGAGTTCAGCCAGACCGTTGGGGAGCCAGGTACCAGGTGCCTATCGAAAAGCTGACCAATATGGAAATCTCTTTCTCCTCTCCTGATCCCTGTGACTTGAAGTATCTATAAAGACCCTCTTCTCCTGCCACCACTCACAACCTGGTCTCTCACTCTTACTCTCCTAGGGCCCTGCCCTGCCCTGGTGTGCCCTCTGATTGGGCCCTTGCATCAATAATAGTCTGTTCTCAGCCCTCTTGTCTCAAATCCTTTTTATCTTCTGACCCTCAGCAGAACTTGGGACCTTCTAGAAGACGCTACTTCCCTGGCCACCTCCTCCAGCACTGGATGTAACTCATCTCATGCCCCAACACAGCAGGCTAGGAGGGGAATAGGCATGCTTCTTCCTCCTCCTCATTGCCACCATCACTGAATGATTTCTCCTCTGAGATCCATGCCATCTGTCTGGATTGGCCTCCTCTCCAAATCTTGGTCATCCTTGTTTATTCGCCCATGAGGCATCTCCATTTCCCTCTCACAGGTCAGCACCTGGCCCTGGCCTTCCTCCAAGCTCCAGGTTCTACCTTGACCTTCAGGGCCTTGGACATACACTCAGAAGTCCCTGCAAACTCAAGACCCACTCTGACTCTTCCCTTCCCCTTCTCTCTGCCCCTGCCACACACAGCTTCCCAGGCTGTCCTACAAGTATCTTCACTCATGCTTTGGCCTCTCCCAGCTGCCTCTCTGCTTCTCTCTTAGCATGTCTCTTTGTCTCCTTTAAGTCACACTGAAGGACTTTCCTGCTTGTTTAAAAGTACTAAGGGGAAGGTCTGGAGCCACTCCAGCAATTGGGCTGGCCTGAGTAAAGTAAGGAGGGTGAGTCAGAGACTACTGGTGATGGGGTCTGGGGCCCAGAGAGGGTGAACATCACACCCATAGCCTCCCAGCTCTCCAAAGAAGAATCCTAGCCCGATTTCTACTCTGCCACATCTCTTGATCATCTTCTAGGCCAAGCTCTGCTTCCTCTGGGCCCAGAAGTCTGCCCGCCTTTTAGCAAATTAGATAAGGGACCAGGAAACATCACTGAAAAATACATGGAACCCAGTTACAGAGATCAGGGCTGCCCATGTGGAGGGGTGGGAGAGGCCCTGGGAGAACCCTCCTCCTCAGGCTCAATCTGCCCAACTTCCTGCCATCAGCACCTTTGGCCCCTAACAAAACAAGTGGCCCCGGTTGGCATTATGGATCCACATCACCTTAGAATGAGTGGATTGATCAGATCTTTTCTACTGGACAGCTGAGTGGAAGCTCCAGCTCTGAAGCCAGTCAAGGGTGGGTAAGTCAGCAAGGGCAACACACTTTGCCAAGTTGGAGGAGGTCATCTCAAACTCGAAGCCCTGCCCCATCCAAATGCCTGAAGGTTTTTCTGGAGAAATGAGACCTTTCTTCCTTTCTTCCACCTACCATGACTTCCATCTCCCTTCTCTCCCTTCCTGTATTTGAAGGCCCTGATTCTTAACAACTCTGAACCTTCTCTTGCCTAGTAAACTGAGTCCACATTCTCCAGCTCCTCGGTCTCCTATCCCCAACCATGGCTCATTTTTAGAACTGCCTCATTAATGGGAAAGGACCTGCTTATACAAACATATTGATAGCTACTCTTTGTGGTGGCAAAGAATTGAACCTAAAGGGCTGTCCCTCCTTTGGGGAATGACTGAACAAGTTGTGGTGTCTGATGGTGATGGAATACAATTGTGCTGTAAGGAATGATCAACTGGTGGAATTCCATGTGAACTGAGATCTCTATGAACTGATGCAGAGTGAAAGGAGCAGAACCAGAACGTTGTTCACAGAGACTGATACATTGTGGCACGATGTATGTAACTGCCTCATTAATGGGAAAGGACCTGCTTATACAAACATATTGATAGCTACTCTTTGTGGTGGCAAAGAATTGAACCTAAAGGGCTGTCCCTCCTTTGGGGAATGACTGAACAAGTTGTGGTGTCTGATGGTGATGGAATACAATTGTGCTGTAAGGAATGATCAACTGGTGGAATTCCATGTGAACTGAGATCTCTATGAACTGATGCAGAGTGAAAGGAGCAGAACCAGAACGTTGTTCACAGAGACTGATACATTGTGGCACGATGTATGTAATGTAATCAACTTTGTTACTAACGGCAATGCAATGATTCAGGACAATCCCCAGGGACTTACTGTGGGAGTCTGATGCAGATCAAATCAGACAATTTGCCACTTGTTTATTTGGGCTTGGGGGTTGGGATTTTTGTAAGATTACTCACAAAAATGAATGCTATGGAAATGTTTGGGTTTTTTTAAACCCTTACCTTTCTGCCTCAGAATCACTACTGTGTATTGGTTCCAAGACAGAAGAGGAGTCAGGGCTGGGCAGTGGGGGTTAAAAGCTCAGGGTCATGCAGGAAGTGTCTGAGGTCAAACTTGAACCCAGGACCTCTCCTCTCTGGGCCTGGCTCTCAATTCACTGAGCCACCCAGCTGCCCCCTGAAAATATGTTTTGTGTGATAATACATGTATAACTGAGTGTCAGTCCTGGGAGGAGAGAGGGAAGAGGAGGGGCGACAACATGAATCATGTAACTTTGGAAAACTTATGTGGAAATTTATTAAAATTAAATTAAGTTTAAAAAAAAAAAGAACTGCCTCATTAACTCTAGCAAAAAGCTCCATACTTTCAAGAGTGAGAGGAATTAGATGGAGCACAGGCTCAGTGCCATCCATCCAGGGTTCGAATCCTACCTCTGTCTTGGGATTGCTATGAAGAATCTCATTTTCTTCATTTACAAAATGGGGGAAATGGGTGACCTGCACTCCCTCTCATATAGGGTTTTTATGAGTAGAGTTCTACAGACATGCCACCCTCAAGAATGGGTGCCTGCCCCAACGCCACAACACTCCTGCCTTCTATTTCCCTCCCAAGTCCCATCCAAATCTTTCACTGCCAATTACCAGAGCCTATTTCCTGTCTGGTGCTTTCACTGCCTCCTTAGAATCCAAAGAATTAATAGGAAAGGCCAAGGTGGAGGGTGGCATTGGTCCAGGGTAATGGGTACATTGGACCTCCCCCCTCGGCAGAATGCAAGAACACAGAAACTCTAACTCTCCAAGCTGGAAAGAACCTCGGATGGCTCTATTCCAGCCTAGACCTGGGCAGGAGTCCTCTGTAACATTTATTAATCTACCTGAAGACCTTGGGTGATGGGGAGCTCACTACCATTCAAGGCAGTTCATTTCTCTTGGGAAAAGTTCTTGTAAAATCAAGCTGAAATCTGCCTCTCTGGGTGTCCTGCACTGGTCCTACTTCTGCCTCTGGAGTCAAGCTGAACAAGACTGATCATCTCTCCTTCCCCTTGGCAGCCTTGGAATATATGACCATGGTTATAGCTCACTCAAGCCTTCCCTTCTCACACCCTCAGTTCCTCCAGTCAATTTTTTAAAGGTCTCACCTTCTGTCTTAGAATCGATCCAAGGCAAAAGAGTGAGAAGAGCTAGGCAAAAAGTGTAAAGTGACTTGCCCAGGGTCAACTAGTAAGCCTCTGAGGTCAGATTGGAACCCAGGACCTCCCATTGTTAGTCCCTAGTCTCAATTTACTGAGCCACCTAGCTGTCCCTTCTCCAACCAATTCTGATCCAACACGGTGCTTGCTGGGCATCCTAGTAGTCAAGTCAGAGTGGTTTGCAGCTGCTGGCAGCTATTTTCTCTCAAGGATGAGACCTTGTGATTCCAAGGTCCAAGTCTACAGTCTCTGACTCATCCTGGCCATGAAAACATCTATCCCATGTCCCGCCCAGCTCCAGGCATGTGGGAGCAATGGGATTCCCCTGAGCCACCAGACCAATAACTCCTGAAGCCAAAGGGAAGGGAAGTGAGGTGGGTCATTCCCAGCTGATCCAAAAGTGCTCTTGGTGTCACAGCTTCCTTCCTCACTGCTCCCAGACCATCCCTTTAATAATGTAGGGGACAGCGAGGAGGCTCAGTGGAGAGAGCCAGGCCTGGAGATGGGAGGCCCTGGGTTCAAATCTGGCCTCAGACACTTCCTAGCTAGGTGATCCTGGGTAAATCATTTAACCCTGATTGCCTAACTCTTACTGCTCTTCTGCTTCGGAACCACTACACAGTATTGACTCTAAGATGGAGGATAAGAGTTTTAAATTGATTTAAAATTTTATTTTTATTGTCATGCAAACTTCCATGTTGGTCATTGTTAAATCCCCAAACAAAAACCAAAGATAGACTGCTGGGAAAGATGATTATTCCAACAGCTTCTCTGGAGGTGGAGAGCATTCCCTGTTGGCATTCAGGATGGTCCTCAATCACTGCTTTGCTGAGAGTAACCAAGGTTTCACAGTTGCTCCTCGTGCAATTTGGCTGTTACTATATAACGTTCTCAGGGTTCTGCTTATTTCGCTCTGCATCAGTTCCTGCAGATCTTTCCCTCTGTTTCTGCAATCATCTTGCTTATCATCATTTCTTTTAGCACAATAGTATTCCATCACCAACATATACCACAGTGTGTTCAGCCATTCCCCAATTGAAGGGCAGCCCCTCATTTTCCATTTTTGGCCACCACAAAGAGTGCAGCTATGAATATTCTTGTACAAGTCTTTTTGTCCATTATCTCTTTGGGGTACAAGCCCAGCAGTGCTATGGCTGGATCAAAGGGCAGACAGTCTTTTAGCACCCTTTGGGCATAGTTCCAAATTGCCTTCCAGAATGGTTGGATCCATTCACAGCTCCACCAACAATGCATTAGTTTTCCAATTTTGCCACATCCCCTCCAACATAGATCACTTTCCTTTGCTGCCATATTAGCCGATCTGGTAGTGTGAGGTGGTACCCCAGAGTGGTTTTGATTTGCATTTTTCTAATCAGGAGGGATGATAAGAATTATTTTAAAAATCCATTCTAGACTTCTCCTAGACATCCATTTGTACTCCTCATGCAGAAGTTCCACACAGTCCTGCATTCCTAGCCTTCTTGTTCCTGTTGTTGTTCAGCCTCCATTTTGGAAGAGGACCATGGTTTCACCAGGTGAGTCTTGACTTGAGAGTGAATTGGGTCTAATGGAGGGAGAGCTGCCCACACTCTTCAGCCTCACTCTCCCTTCAGAGTCACCAGAGATGAGTGGCAAGACAAAGTCAGGAGGACTGGCAATGGCCCTGGCGTCTTTGATGGCTGGCCACGTTCTAAGCTCTCCAATGAGTTGTCATCCTCCATCCATTTTGCTAGGTGAGTTCTGGGGTAGATGGATATCCCCTCAACTCCTCCGCCCTGGGCCAACCCACCTGCCCATCACAGTTTTACCAGGGTGTGTCTGCTGCGCATGCTACAAGGGGCTGGTCCGCCCTGGGCAGCAAGGTGGCGCCATGATGGTCCTCCCACTAGAGATGCTGGTCCTTCCTGGGCAGTTGGGTGCTACCTGGCATTCAGAACCCTGGCCCTCCCAGCAGAGGGGCTGCTCGGTGTAATCCGGAATCCTGCGCAGCAGCGACCCAGGCCAGCTGGGCGCTCCAGGGGGGATCCTGGCCGGGAAAGTCAAGAACGGCCTGGCGGGGAGAGGCCTGGGTTGGCTCTCATCTTCCACACCGAGGACCAAGAGGGGCGATGGGGCCATATCTGTGATGGGATCCTCGAGGGCCTCGGCGGCTGAGGCTGCTGTGAGCGGCACTTCGGCCCAGGGGATCTCGGAGGAGGTGGGAGCTCTGGCCTTCCTCACTGGACAGCAAATGGGGAGAGAGGGAGGGAGGCCAGGCCCCTCCGTAGGTCGCCAGGGGCTATTTCCAAAGCACTCTCTCCCTTCCCCTCAGTTCCATTTACTGCTCTCAGCCTACCCAGGGAAGGCAGCCCCCGAGCTGCTGCTTTCGTGTAATTGATTCCAGGGCCATTTTCCTGAAAAGGATCCATCCATCGATTGGCCACTCACCAGACATAAACTGGGCCCTGGGGGAGGCTGTGAGTCACCTCTCCTGGAGGGGGGCCAAGGGGATGGGGCCTGAGCATGGGGGGGTCCCTGGAGGATGGAATCGCCCCACCTCCCTCCCACAAATCAGGACGGGGCTCGTCTCCCTTCCTCCCGCCCTGGGGTGCTCTGGACAACAACTTGGTTTGGGGCTGTCTGCCCTGCCCCCCAGGGCCTGCTCCCCCTCGGAGCCAGCCAGCCCAGAGTGTGGGAGCTGACACGTGGGAGGTGGGGGGGCAGGGCTGAGGAGGAGAAGTCCCAGCTGTGGATGTCTGTGGAGATGTGAGTACATGCTGAGCCCTTCGAAGCCATGACCGCCAAGGAGTAGGCCTGGCCAGAGGGCCTCCCCGGCACCCGGTCTGACCAGGCCCCAATTGCTGAGGGAGCCCGAGTCAGGGAGGAGCACCCCGAGCCCGTGGCGGGGTGGGGGGCTGCTGGGGAACAAAACTGGAAGGGGAACCTGAGTTGGAGGGCCTTAAGAAAGACCCAATTGTGCCCCCTCTGGGGAGAGCCTGGACTTCTCTCCCTGCCTCTGTCTCTCTAACTCTCCTCCTCCTCCTCCTCTGTCCAGGAGCCACCCAGGCAGCTCAGGGACTCCCAATGGCTTCACCAAGGGGAGGCCCTCCAAGCCTGGCCTCCTCATGGATGGGCCCGGAGGCTGGTCGTCAATGTTGGTCTCGCTGCCTCTGGCAGGATGCCTCAGACTCTGGGCTGGGCAGGCTGGGCCCCTGGAGTCGCCTTTGATCCTTTTCCCCTCTTGCATCACTCCAGAATCTGAAGCTTCTCTTTGTCCTTGATAATAAATGGCCTCCTGGGGTCTGGATGGAGCAGGAGGGGTGGAGGAAGCTGGGAGCCCAGGGAAGCTGGCACCAGGTGTGTGGCTCCTGCAGGAACAGGAGGGCGTCAGGGAGCTCCAGAGGTCTGAGGGCTTTGAGGCCACCAGAGGCCAGGGACAGGGCTAGGGGCCTGAGGAGGGGATCCAGAGCGGAGCTAATAAGGCAGACATTATGTCCTGACCCCACCCCACCCCCCTTGGACGCAACCTGGCTGGGGGAGTCTGAAGGATTATCACCCCACTTTAAAGATGAGGAAACTGAGGCTCAAAGACGGGATGAGACTTGTCCAAAGAGCACACGATCCCAGGAATTTCGATTTGAGCTGGCAAGGCCCTTTGAGGCCCCAGAAGGGTGTTCCAGAAAAGTGGGGAAGGCTCGCTCAGTCATCCGGAGGCCCCAGGAGCCTGCAGCACCCCCCAACTGGAGGGGGCAGCAGTGAAGAGAAGGAAAGCAGCATTTATTAAGCACCCACGACTGTGGCTGGGCACTGGCCTTACAAGAATCGGCTCATTGATCCTCACAACTGTCTTAGGAGGTAGCTGCTATATAGCTTCCCATTTGACAGATGGAGAAACTGAGGCAAACAGCACTGAGGTCACTTTCGGGGTTGCACAGTTAGTGTCTGCCAGGACCTGAATTGGAGCCTTCCTGGCTCTCTATCCATGGCACCAAGTAACTGCCAGATGGAGGGGGAGGGAGGGCATTCTCCTCACAGAATGTCCCTCTTGGGCAAAGGTCAGGAGGCTGGATAGCTCCAGGGCCTCTGGTGGGGCAGGGAGGAGGCAGGGCCCAGAGCCCGAAGGAGTGGCTGAAGTTAACCCTGCAAAGGCAGGAAGGGCCCTGAAGGTGGGGCCAGCCAGTAAACAAGAGTCAGGGAAGAGGTGGGCATGGGCAGCTCTTCCTGGCAGTCTGGTCTGGGCAACCACCTAGGAAGAGGAGGAGAGGGGAGATTCTGGGCACCACAGGCCATGGTTCTTTGCAGGTTAAAGGCTGGGGTGCCCTGGATCACTGATGGCAGCCCTCCTGGCATAGGTTTGGGCTTGCTCCCACACAGTACTGACTAGAAGCCCTCAAGGGGCAGAGCAGGGCTGGGGGAGGTGGAAGGGGAGGAGTCCAGGGAGCACCTCATGCCCTTGGCTTGTGTCCAAGGCCTGGAAATCATGGGCTTGTGGGAGGAGAGGAGGGAGTGAGCCTAGGATGGGTGAGTGGAAGGGGAGCTGGAAGGAGAAAGGAAGAGAGGGAGAGCCTTGGAGACCCCAAGCCCAGTCTCTTGCTGCCTCTGGCAGACAAAGCTTTCCCTTCTCTGGAGGCCCAGTTCAGGGACTGACTCCCCCCACTGGAAGGGACCCTTCTCCACCCTGGTCCATCCAGTAAGTGGTACAAGAAGATAATTTACAACCTGCTGGATCCAATATTACCCTCCATGGATGGGGAGCTCACTACTTGCCCCCTTCCACCTTCCTTGCCTGCCTGCCTCTCTGTCCCCCCTCAGTCAAGTTCAGAAGCCCTTAGGAATAAGGATCCCCACTCTACCATTCCTCCCAGTGGGCTATGGAGCCCCCGCTTGAAGCTCTCAGGGGAAGAGGAACTCACTGCCTCCCCAGTGCAGCCATGCGGAATGTTGGTAAATTTCCCGACCCTCCAGACTAAATCCGCCAGCAGAGCTTCGGGTGGCCCTCACTGGTCTCCCTCCTGTCGTCTTCTACCGCTTCACTCCAGAGTTTAAGGATTACAAAGCACTTTTCTCCCACCTGGAGAAGTCTGTGGTCCCGGAATGACAGAGGGTACCACTGAGGTCCAGCTAGAAGGGCTTCAGAGCGCCCAGGTGCCCAAGCAGGGGCCACGGGAAGCCTAGATTCAGAGCTGAGGACCAGAAGCAGAGTGAAGAGAGATGGAGGGATGGTGGGATGGCGGGATGGCGGGATGGCGGGATGGCGGGATGGAGGGATGAGGAAGGAGGGGGGCAGGCATCTCCTGGGCAAGGGCTGGGGGTCGAGCTCCGTTAGATCCCCGCCCCCAGCGCCTCGAGCCGACCTTTCCGCTTCCGGTCCCCCCTCCGCGCCCCCTAGCCCCCCCCTCCCCCAGCTTTGGCTAGAGCTGTCCAGGTTGGAGCCGAGGCCCCGGGCCCAAGAGGGGGCGGGACAGGAGAGGGGCGGGGCTCGAGAGGCGGGGCCTAGGGGGCGGTGGAACCAGGAGGAGGAGAAGAAGGAGAAGGAGGAGGAGGAGGAGGAGGAGGAGGGAGGGAGGGAGGGAGGGAGGAGGGGAGAGAAGGAGAGAAGGAGGAGAGGGAAGGAGGAGCGGAAAGAAGAGAAGGGAGTGAAGGAGGCAGGAAGGAAGAGGAGCAAGGCAGGCAGGCAGGCCGACTAGCCGAGAGCGAGCAAGCGAGCGGCTGCGGGAGCGGGAGTGCCGGAGAGGCCCCGGGAGAGGCCCCGGAGAGGAGCGCGGGCCGGGGGCAGAGCCCCCAGCGCCTCCAGCCCGCGGGCCCGTCCGCCATGCAGGGGCGCAGAGCGCGCCGCCGCCGTCACCAAGTCCGGTAAGGCTGGGGTCCGGGCCGCCACCTGTTGAGGGGGAGTCTTGGGGAGACAGGCCGATCTCGTGGGGGCGCATCCAGGGGGAGTGGGGGAGGCTTGTGCGTCGCAGATCGAGGTGCAGCCTCAGGGAGGCTTCGCGGGCGTTCTGGGCTGTCGGGGTTTTCGGGGCTCCCGGGCTTTTGAGAAAGCCGGCGGGGAGCCCCTGATTGGGAAGCTGAGCCTGGGCGCCTCGGAGGCGGGGCGGGGCGGGACCGGGGGGGGGGGTCCACCCGAAAGAAAGCTTCCCTGGGCAGCATCGCTCCTCCGCCCAGGACTGACTGAAAAAGTTTCTAGTTTCTGGACAGGGGCGGCTCGGGGCCCGGCACTCCGGTGTGGACGCCGCCCCCCCACCCCCCCCACCCCACCCCCCCGGTCTCCGTGCCCGATCTCTAGGAGGCAGCTCGCAGCCGGGCCCAAGCGGGCCCGGCTAAGCCCTCCGCGTGCCCCAATCTGGCCCTTCCATTCCCGGTGGCTGAGAGCTGCCGGTGGGGCACGGGCCGCCCCCTCCCCGTGGGAAAGGGCGGGCCCCAGGGCAGGCTCCGGGATTGAGCTTCCCTCCTTTTCCTAAGAGTGAAAGGCACTGGGGCCTGCTGGGGCTTGCCTGGGTTTGGAATCCAGAGCGAACGTATGTTGTGAGTGTGAATGTGGCGTTGGTGGGGGGCGCCGAGGGCTGGTGTGCCTGGATGAAGCTGATGGAGCGGCTGCCTGGGTACCCAGGCTAAGGAAATCTCCTAGCAGGGCTTCCACCCACACCCCCGGGGCCAGGTTGGGGCAGATCGTGGGGGGGAGACCTTGCGGAGGCCAGCTGCCCGGCTCCGGGCCCTCCCCCATCCTTGCCCCAGCGCCTGAGGGAGGGAGGGAGGGAGGAGGGGAGGGAGGAATGTGGGACTCCGGCTGAGAGTTTAAGAAAACAAATATAAAGTGGGCCCTGGACCTGACTGTGGCGGCTGCAGATCGTCCCCACCCCCATCTCCTCGCATTCCTGGACGGCTCCCCTCGGGAACCTCCCCACCTTTCATCGCCCCCCTCCCCCGCCCCCAAGTGGAGATCCCCCAGTGGTCGACAATGCTCCCTATCCCCCCTTCTCAGCAGGGGGTGACTGAGGACTACCTCCTCTCCGATATCTGAACGCCCGGGACTATCCCCCAGCACCCCCAAGTCTCCCGCATCTCCGAAGATCCGTTCTCAGCGATCAGAACTGCCATCCGTCTCCACCCAGGGGCCCGAGCACCCACCTCCTCCTGCCCACTGCCCCTGGGCCCCTCACCTTCCCCCGCTACAGCCATTGCCTTGCGCCCCAAGGAAAACGAGGAAGGGAGAAGGTTTGGAAGCTTCTCCCGGACCTAGCTAGGGGAGGCTGGGGGGGCCTGAGCAGCGCCTCCCCCGGCTGTGGGCGTGGGGCCCAGATGCCCCTCCCCTTCCCTGGCCACACAAAGACCCATCTCCATGGTAGCGGCCAAGACTCCTCCGCCAAGCCTAACCCGCACACAGCCCGCAGGGGGAGCCGGGGCCGCCTGGCCGCTAGCCGCGGGCACCGGGCACTGGCGGGGCAGGGAAGGGGGCGGGCTGCCCCTTGGCCGGAGAGATGCAGGTACTGAGCCCTCCCCCAGTGTCCAGGCGCTCGGGGCACCAGGGCTGCGGGGTGTGGGCTGGGTTTGTGTCTGTTTGGTGGGTTGCCTTGTTGTGGGCCGGGGACGTGGGCTGGCCTTTGTAAACAATCTGCCCAAGCCGAGCCCGCGCCCTCTCCGCTCCTGCCCCGGTGCTGCCTGTGCCTGGGGGCTGCCTGCTGGGACTTGGGAAACATGGAGGCTGAGTGGACAGCTGGGGAGACAAAGGGGGGAGTAAGGACCGCCGGGCCGGTCAGGGTGCCCCTGGCCGCGGAGGGGGCCTGGGAAGAGAGCGGGCCCGTGCCCTCCTGGCGGCCTCCAACTTTGCAGACGAGCTCCGGCTCCTCACTCCTCCTCCCTTTACTCCAGCTCCCCGAGCCTGGCAGACAGGTGGGGGTGCGGGCTGGGAAACGGGCTTGACCTGGCCGCGACAACTTTGGGCAGCCACCCTCCTCAGGCTCCTCCCTCTGGGCTCCTCCGAGCCCTCCCCCTCCCTGACTCCAAAGGTGGATGGTTTGGGTTGATTGTGCAAGAGGGAAGAGGGCGGATGGGGATGGCCGAGCAACTTTCCCGAGAGGGAAAAGAAAAAAAGCAGCCAGGCCGATTCCTGGAGCCGCCAGCATTTCTGTTCCCTTTGGCTCTGTCCTTGCCCAGTGAGGGGCTGACTCACTCACCCCCACCCCAGCTCCTCCCCCTGGGCGGGCCCCGGGCCCTCCCCGCGGAGGGCTACTCTGCTGACTTTGGGACGGGCCGGAGGGGGATGGCCTTCGCGGCCCACCTGCGGAGGGCCCTGAACTCGGACTGGCCCAGGAGGGAGTGGGGCCTTGTGGCTGCTGAGCCAGGTCCGAGGGGCCGACAGAGCGGCCTTTCAGGGGCCAGTGGCTGCCCTCCACTCCCCTGCCGAGCTGGGTCAGCCCTAACTCCTGACCTCCTCTCCCTCTGGCCATCCCCGGGCACAGGTCCCCCCTCGGGCTAGCCGGGGTAGCCTTGGGGCAGGCAGCCCAGGAGGGGCCGCTTCTCTCTTCTGCTGTCCGCCCCTGGCTGACTCACTGAATAAACTCGGTAAAGGCTCCTCTGCTATTTGGACTTCGCTTTCCCCATCTGCGCAGAGCATTTCCTGCTTGCTGCTGAGGGGAGGGCCTGAGCAGTGAGCTGCAGAGTGTCTCCTGGGGGCTCGGGGGCCGCCCTTGGGTGCTGGGAGGGGTCAGAGAGCCTGGGGCGCCCTCTGTGGCAGGGCCTGCCTCCCAGGAGCTGGCCTTCACGGTCTCCTCCATTGTAGAAGCCAGAGAAGGGCTCCTGCGGCCGGCCATGGAGGTCTTCAGCCTGCCCGGCCCCTCTTCCATTAGATTGTGAGCTCCTTGGCGGCAGGGACGTCTTTTGCCTTTTTTTGGATCCTGGCAAGGAAGCTTGATAAACGTGGATGGATTTCACCATCCTCCTTGTTTCCTCAACTTCCAGGAAGGAGGGGGTGCCTGGGTCCATGGAGCGCCTTTTCTCCCCAGTTACCAGACCTGGCCTGGGGCCTGATAGAAGTCTCACCCCACCCAGGAAGTCTTCCCTGATTGCCCCTCCCCTCCTTTATGTTGTCAAGGGCTGCTCAGGCCCCTGGCCTTGCCCACTTGCATGGGTCAGTTCAGTGGGGGTGGGGGGAGACAGCTAGATGGCTCAGACGCATCCTAGCTGTGTGACCCTGGGCAAGTCACCTAACTCCCTTGCCTAGCCCTTTGCTGCTCTTCTGCCTTGGGGCCGATGCACAGTGTTGGTTTTTTGGAAGGGGGGGGTTCCAGGGCTCCCCGAGCAGACAAGTGGGGAGCCAGAGAGGACTTGGGGGCGGCAAAGCAAGCTCCCCTCCCGGCTGTCTTGGGGAAGATCCTTACTGGATCCTGAAGGTGGGCTGGGTGTGAGGCTGCTTATCTTATCTGAGGCTCTCCCCACCCTGGAGATAGGCGCTCAATTCTCCATTAGCAGAGAGCTAGCCGGTGAGTCATGGGAGGTCACCTAGCTATTGTCTGGCTGGATTTGAATTCTGGCCTCCAAGCCCAGCCCTGGAAGCACTCCTGGGGTTCCCACTCCTCTGCTCCCTGCTAATCTCCTGGGGGACCTGGCCGGAGGCCCAGGGAGGCTCCCTGATGGGAGCGGAGGGGCCGGGGGAGCCTGCTCTTGTGGGGACACTTCCTGGTGTTGACCTCCACCCCTGGGGACTGGGCTGGGCTGAGGGACCTCAGCCACCCCATCCCCCTCTCCTCTCTGCCCGGGTCGGATTAACTCTTCTCTTAGAGGAAAATGCGTCTTCTGGCCTAGAAGGATCCTGAGCAAACTCCCAGAATCCATAGCTTTGAGGTGACCTGGGAAAGGAATGCCTTGTCTCTGAGCTGCCCAGCAGGAAGGAGGGCCCCTCAGGAACCGGGTACAGCCCCAAGAGCTCCCCGAGGTGGCCTGGGGGGCCCAAGCAGGCCATCACCCTCCTCCCACTGGAGCCTGAAGCGGACCAGGAGAGGCAGGCCTTGAGGGGCTGCAGGGGGGTGTGAGGGATGAGGCAGGGTGCATTTGGGGGAGATGGAGGGGTGCCCCTAAACAGTTGCCCTGATGGAAGGGGCCCCAGGCTTTGTCTAGTTCCACCTTCTTCTGAGTCTCCAGGGAAGGATTCCCCCAACAACCTCCTTGATAAGGGTCCTTACTTGAATACCTCCAAGGACGGAGAACTCACTCACTCCTTAGGCAGCGTTCAACCCTCGCTGCTGGGGTGGCTGGGGGTGTTGTAGGCTGGCTCACCCTCTTGGGGGAGGGCCACTTGGAGGCCCATAGAAAGAGGAGGAAAGGCTGGTAGAAGTCATCTGATTGCACCTCCAGCCTGGAGAGCTGGAGTCCCCAGACGGACTGGCTCTTTCTTATTAGCCAGAGGCCTGGGCAGATCTTGCTGCTGGGGGGGTTCCGTATTCCTGGGCTCCAGGCCTTCCAGACAGGTGTTTTCCAGATGTGCTTCCCAGTGTGGCGGGGGTCGGGGGAGGCCCTGCACGGAACTCAATGGTATCTTCGTCCCCCCAGCTGTGCACATCTGTTTGGGGACTCAGGAATGGCCCAGGGTGGGGAGGGGGCCGAGCCCTTCCACCCTGGCTGACGAGAGGCTGGGGGGGGCTAGGAGCCCCCCTGGGGAAGAGGAGGAGGTTTAGGATCTGGGAGTCAGAACGAGCTGGGGGACTCTACAGTGAGCAGGTCTCTCAGCCTCAGTTTCCCCCTCTGCACAGTGAGGGGGTTGACCTTTCTCTGAGCTCAAGCTGCGGATCGGTCAGGGCCTCTGGGATCCCCAGAGGGTCCCCTGGGAGAGGCCGGGTCTCGCCCCCACGCCCAGGCCAACCCTCTCCCGCTTACTTCTCCCATCTGCCCCGGCCCTTCAGGCTTCTAAAATTAGCCAGGAAGCGTTGGGGCACTTTGCAAAGCAGATGCAAACTGGCCTGGGCCTCCTTCCCCTTTCGGTGGGTGGGGGGCCCACGGAGGCTCCCAGAAAGGGAACCTGGCCTCGGGGCCATTCTTTGGCCCTTGGTCAAGTCCTCCCTTCCCTTCTCTGCAAGGGCTATCCAGGGCCCTCGTGGAAGGCTGCAAAGCTGGCGCCTCCTCTGGTCTCCCGTCCCCGGGGTCTGCGGCCTCCTCTAGAGGACGAGTGGGGGGCAGGAGACGGGTCGGGGCCCTCTAGAAAGGGCTGCCGGGGGGCCGGGATGGACCCTGAGAGGCAGGCAGGACCGGACGGGCTAGTGAGTGGCTCCTGTGCCAGGCTCTGGGCCTCGGCTATGCTCGGGCCGCTTGGGGGGGTCCGTCTGCTCTGCCCCTCCCTCGTGGGGGCTGCCCTCCGGCCCCATCCTGCTCCCCCAGGGGCCTCCCCTGAGCCCCCCTGGCCCCCTGGGCTCCGAGAGCCTCTCCTCAATGGCTAGTGCCACGGGGGCCTCGTCTGTGGAGCGAACGGACCGGACAAGATGATGGGGAAATCCTCGCACTGAGGGGAGGCGGAGGGATGAGGCCGTGGCAGAGGCCAGGGGGGAGGTTCGGGGCCCACTTAGACACGCAGCCCAGGGCCCAGAGGCGGGGAGACGGCTGGAGGGAGCTTGGCAGAGGCCTGGACCCTGGAGAGGCTGGCAGGAGTCCGGGCTGCCTTGGGCCGGGGGGCTGGGCAGGCCAGGCTGCCTCGGGCCGGGGGGCTGGGGGGCTGGGGGGCCAGGCAGATGGAGGGCTGGGGGGCTGGGGGGCCGGGCTGCCTCGGGCCGGGGGGCTGGGGGGCTGGGGGGCTGGGGGGCTGGGCTGCCTCGGGCCGGGAGGCTGGGGGGCTGGGCAGATGGAGGGCTGGGGGGCCGGGGGGCTGGGGGGCCGGGCTGCCTCGGGCCGGGGGGCTGGGGGGGCTGGGGGGCTGGGCTGCCTCGGGCCGGGGCCGGGCTAACATCGGCCAAGCGTGCGGGTCACAGTAAGACCCTTCTCCCACCCCCGGCCAGCCTGGCTCTCGGCCGAGGATGGACTGGGGCAGAAAATATTGATTTGGAAAGGAGGCGGGCAGGGGCCATGTGGATCCGCGGCTCCAGGCTGCCACCCTCCTGGCGCTGCCCGCAGGGGGCAGGACTCGGTGCGGAGGATGTGGGCAGGAGCGGGCAGGGGGCTGCTCGGTCCATCTGGGCTCCTTTCCTGAAGAGTCAGTGGGGATGGCGGCCGGGTGGAAGAACACCTGCCCAGTGCTCAGCCCCAGACCCCATCTCAGCCTTGGGAGCCAAATAATAACCCTCTGAGCGAGGGCCTGGCCTCTGCCTCCCTTTGGAGGGAGAGCCGGGCCTAGAGAGGGTGGTCCTGGGTTCGAATCTGGCCTCAGACATGTCCTCGCTGCGTGGCCCAGCCAGTCCTGCTCTGCTGCTTCGGAGCAATCCACAGGGCTGATTTTAAGATGGAACGTAGAGTTTTCAAGGGAATAAGAGGCGGAGGTGTGTGGAGCCGGGTTAGGGTTTCCCAGCACCCCCCGCCTCGCTGCCCCAACCACAGTCGAAGTCGTCTTGTTTCAGGGCGCAGGGAGGATGGCATCCTGCCAAGGGGTGGCCTTCAAGGCCTTCCCAATTGCTTCCTGCCTCCCCTTCCAGCCTCGGCTCCCATCGTCCCCTTCTCCTCCTGGCACCTCCCACTCCCCTGCTACCGCCGCTCAAGCCGTGGCTCCCTTTGGGACGGGGCACTCACCAGGGAGCCAGGAGGGCCTCGGGTTCAAATCCCACCTCAGCCATCTCCTGGGGGCCGTGCGGCCTGGGCCCCAGCTTCCTCGGGGCCTATAGAATGAGGGCCCCTTCCAGCGCCAGACAGAGGAGCAGCAGCTTCCCAGAAGCCTTCCTGGAGGTCGCCCCCTCCCTGGCCATGTCCTTCCCCAGCCCCCCGCCCGCTCCCTGGGCCGGCAGCTGCCGAGAGCGATGAGGGAATCTTTCTCCATTTCTGCACTTGGTCAATCCTGGCTGAGTCGGTGCCTTTTTACAAATGGGGAAACCGAGGCCCAGGGAGTAACAGCTCTTCGACGAGTGGGCAGCAGAGCTCCGGGACCAGCGCCCAGGCCCAGTCCTGCAAGGCAGAGGGGAGCCTTTCTGGGCTCCTTCCTGGACATCCGGCCTGGAGGCGGGCACCTGGCTAAGGGGGAGGGGTCGGTCCTAGGTGGGGGATGGAGGGCCTGGAGGCAGGGGCCAGACAAGCCGGCCTGGCCTGGGAGGGGACCCCGGCCACCGCCTCCCTGCCGGCCACAAGCAGAGGGATCGTAGAGAGCTGGCGGGGAGCTCCTGGCCAGGAAGTCCTGCGGCAGGAAGTGGGCGGGCGGGCCCCCAGCCGAGCTAGGAAAGGGGGTTCACTCGCTCCTGAGGCGGCCCAGGGCCCCCCGAGAGCAGCCCGCGTGCCTGGGAGGTGTCTCTGGCTCCAAGTAGAAACTGGTCCCGTCCCCCCGTCCTCCCCTATCCGCGGCCTCCGCCAGAGCCGCCCTCCAGCCCGGCCGGCTTCTCTTGCTCTCCTGGCCGGCCTTTGAGAGCTTGGAACCCCTCCGCTCATTGAAAGTCACAAAGGCCCAGCTGCCGCCCCCTCCTCCCTCATAATGGCGGGGGACGTGAAGGGGGGGGCCTGAGCTGGAAGGAGGCCCCCGCCGGCCTGCGTGCCCAGGCTCGGGTTCCCTCTCGGCTTCCCAGCATTTGGGGGGATCAGGCCCAGTCAATGAGCGCTCCGCCCAGCCCCTCGTTATAAAGAGGGAAACTGAGGCCCCGGGAGGGGGTGCCGCACGGGAATCAGAACCCGGGGATCCCGAGCCTGCTTCGGGGCCCCAGGCTGGGAGACCTTTGGCAGCCGAGGTCCTTCCGTTCACTGCCAGGGCCACCCGGGGAAATCCTTTCCCTTCTTTAGGCCTCAGTTTCCCCCTCTGTGAAATGGAGGGAGAGGGTGCCCCCCTGACCCCGCTTCCTCCTGGAGGTCTGCGGTGACTTGCTCCGTCGGGTCCTGGCGCCTCCGACGCTGGCACGCGCTCGTGTGTTGGGGGCAGCAATGGCATCCGGAGGCAGGCGGGGCTCCTTCGCCCTTCGGGGGGCCGATCCCCAAGAGGGCGGTGCGTGTCTTCTGAAGGGCGCCCGTAAACACCTCCAGAAAGGCAGCTGTGGGTGGGCAGACGCCGGCCGGCCTCCGTGCTAGTGGCCGAGGCGACGTGGGAGGGGCACCCAGGAACTGGACCGCCGTCCTCCTCCGGGAGGCCTGGGCTGCCTCCGCTTCCCCTTCCGAGGAGGGCGCTCAGCCTCCGTGGCCCGGAGAGCCTTCGAGCTCCGGGTTCTGGGAGCAGGAAGGGCTGAGCGCGTGACCTGGAGGGGAGGCCACGGAAGGTGCCACCAGATGTTGTGGTCATGATCGGCTTTCATGGGGAAACCATTTGAGTCAGCAGCTTCCGGCTGAGCCTGGGGATGTCAAAACTTCTGGCGTTTGGATTCCTCCCCAGCCCCCTCCGCGACGGCCGTCTCTTGTGTCCTTCCGGGGGGGGCTCTGATCACAGGACGGGCGGCAGGAGGCGGTGCCACGGCGGCCACGGCGGCCACGGCGGCTCCCACCGCACGGCCGGCCTCCTCGGCTCAGCCTCTGTTTCTTCTCCGTCCTCATCAGGCTTCCTCTTCCTGCGGCCCCACTTGGTGAGGACTGAGCAGACTTTGGGTCCTAGGACGCTAGGAAATCCAGGAATCCTGGACTTGGTGGTCAGCATCTTCCACTGGGAATCTGGGGGTGCTGGGCAAGAGTCCCTGCTTCCCCTGTCGGGGTCTTCGGTTCCTGTTGCTTTATGTTCTTTTATAAATCTCTCACCTTCTATCTCGGAATCACTACTAAGTATTCATTCCAAGGCTAGCTAAAGGGGGTTATGTGACTTGCCCAGGGTCACACAGCTGGGAAGTGTCTGAGGCCAGATTTGAACTCAGGTCTTCCCCTTTCCAGACTGGGTGCTCTATTCACTGAGCCACCCAGCTGTCCCCAGGCTCCTTGTCGATAATTTGGGGACCCTCTGAGGAGGCCCCAAGCTTCTGAATGCCGTGATGAAATCCTGGAGCTGAGCAGAAAGCATTTTGCCAAGGCGAGCCCCCAAGGGGTCTCCGCCATCCCTTCCGCTGGCATCGGGAGCCCCCTCCCCTGCCTGGGGCCAGCGGGTAGGAGGGGCAGGTCCGGGGGGGCCCGGCCTGAGCACAGGGCGGAGCGGAGCCTCTGTCCGACCTGCCCGCCCTCTCCCGGGAGGAAGCTGGTCTCCCAGTGATGAGCCTGGGGGGGTCCCGGAGGGGGCGCCCAGCCTGGACCCTCCCGGCTGGGTTTTGGGTGCTCTGTGCCCCTCCCCCGTTCCTTAAGCCGTGTGGAGCCTTTTGGGGAAGGACAGTCCCTTACTGAGGGCCGGAGCTGGCACCCTGCCCACCCCGATGGAGGCTCCGCTGGCAGCTGGCTAGAGCTGGGGGTGGGGGCGTGGGAACAAAGCCTCGAGCGGCCCCGGCTCCCCGGCTTGCTGGCCGGAGCCCCGCCAGGGACCTCGGGCGGGGGGAGGGGGCTTGGGAACCAGGATGGGGGAGGGGGGCTCGTGCGCGCACACGTGCAGGCGTGTCCTGGCGTGCCAGGATCCAAGTAGGGGCCGGAGGTGGGCACGAGCCCGCCTTCTCCTGGGGGCCAGGAGCGCCCGAGAGTCCGTCCCCGCCAGCCCCTTGCCAGCCGCCCGCCGGCATCGCACTGCCCGGGAGGAGTGATGACATCGCTTGATAAACAGCTGACAGCCTGTCCTGTGTCTGCCGGGCCCCTGGGGACGCCCCGCTGCCAGCTCCAGGACGCCGGGAGGCCTCGAGCCGGGGGGCTCCGCTCTGGGGAAAGGACGCTCCGGCCCCGAGTGCGAGGTCCGGCCGTGCCTGGGAGCAGCCTGTTAGGAAGGACCTGCCGCGCTGGGCTCTGGAGAATAAACCCAAAGGGAAGGGCCCCCCTTTGGGAAGCCTCCCCGCAGGAGAGGGGCCCGGCCGTCCCCAGTGGGAGCTGAGGCCACACCTGGGCTCTTTGCCGGCCCCCCGCGGCCCCCCGTCTGGAGCATCCCCTCCTGACTCGCCCACGGGCGACACGCTCGCAAGCTCCCTGAGCCTCCTACGGGGGCTGGGGCGGAGGTCACAGTGAGCACCCACCTCCCGGCCCCCCGCCCGGTCTGGGGGACACGCGGACCCGTTAGGACGGTTTGTGGGACGCAGCAGGCTTGAGCCTGACCCACTCCTGGGCAATGGGACGAAGGCTTCGAGCTTTCTGGGGTGAATCGGGAGGCAGGAATGGCCACAGGAAGCTGTGGGGGAAGCGGCTGGAGGGGGGCCTGGCCCACTGCCCCCCGACCCCTGGCCCTTGAGGGCTGGGTGAGGGGAGGCTCAGAAGCGATCCCGTGAGGGTCCTCCGTTGTCTCCCACCAGATGAGGTGGCTCCCGGCTCATGGGGGGTCCCCATTCCCCCCCCCCGGCTCCCCTCCCCCCCTCCGTCTTGGAGTCAGCAGGGAAGCCGACACGCCTCAGTCTTTGGTCTTTTGAGCCTGCGACTGGAGAGGGGAGCGAGCAGGAGGCTTTGGGGGAGTCTCTCCTCATGCCACCCTGCCTTGGCTGGCCGGGCCAGGCGAGGGGCCGAGAAGGGCCCGGAGGCCCCCCGGCCAGGCCTTTCCACGGCTAAGGGTCGGGGGCTGCTCGCTGGCTCCCCGCTCCTTTCTGACCCTCGAGGACTCCGGGCCCAACCTCTGGGGCAGCTTCCACCGGAGCCCCCGGGTCTCCCTTGGGACAGCGGGCCCCCTGGCCTGTGCTGACGCCATCGCCGGGCACCGTGGCTCCCCCTCCCTCGGCCCCTCTGGGCTGCCCCAGAATTCCTGTGGCCAGGCCTGAGCCCACACGAGAGGGGCCGGAGGACGGGCTTCCAGCACGGACGGAATCTTGGCGCTGCGTCCTGGCTCTCAACGGCCTGGGAGCCGGGCAGCAGGGCTCAGCGGCCACAACTTCCTGTTTACGGGCCGGGACTGGAGGGGAGAGAAGTTAGCTCTGTGCGGGCCGGACGGAGCCCCCGGCCCCTGCTGCTGAGCGAGGCCCGATGGGCAGCCCACCCCGGCCTGCGCCCCCTCCCCCTCAGCATTTCAGGCAAGTCGGAGGCCACAAGCAGCCGGCTCCTCGCCTCCTCTCTGGGGCCACGAGGCACGGCCTGCTCTCATCCACAGACCAAGCCCAGCTCCCAGGCCTCCACTCCAGCCTTCCAGGGGCCCGTGGGTGAGGAACGTCGCTTCTGGGCAAGATCCAATGAGAGGCAGCAGTCCTGTTGGTCCGGGGACCTGGGTTCAAATCCTGCCGCTCACTTACTAGCCGTCTGATCCTGTGGGATCCGTGGACTCCTCATGTAAAACGAGAGAGGTTGGGCTCTGGCATGGCTGCGGGGATGGGTTTGTTTGCCGATCTGGGTGGCTTCTGAGGACTCCCTGGCAGGTGCGCTGTGCAGACTTTGCCCCGGCTGTCCTGCCGGGCTGGCGGAGGGCATCCGGAGCTTCTCTCTGTCCTCCCTCTGGTGAGTCCGAGCCTCCGGCCCCAGGCTGCTTCCTTCCCCTGCGCTGCCTCCAAATCTTGGCTGGGGGGCCCTCGGGTCCTGCCCTCTGCCGTTTCCACGTTACTGCGCCGGACACCAGGACGGTTAAGTGAATGACCCGAGAAGGGGGAGGGCCGTCCTGTTCTGGAAGGGCCACGACAAAGAGGGCCCGAGCCAGAAGGAAGGAGGTTGTGTTGACGCGGGACAGAAGGGGGAAGGGCGTGGACGGCGAGAAGTCACTGGCTGGGCACCCATAGGAGTGTCTGGGGAGCGAGGCGGCTGGGTGGCTGGACGGTTTGAGAGCCGGACTTGGGACGGGAAGTCCTGGAGTCCGGCCTCACATTTCCTAACCGACCTTGGGCAAGTCGTCGCCTAGCCCTTGCCGCCCTCTGCCTTACACCAATATAGACTCTTGATTCTAAGATAGAAGGGAAGGGCTTAAAAAACGAAGTGTCTAGGCAGAACATTCATTGGGAATGAATGATTCTGGCCTTGAGCTGCTCCCCGGGGGCCCATGTGGGGGCTCCCGGGCCATCGCGCCCCACTGTCTTTGGAGTCCTTTAACGGCAGTTGGGGTGCAGTTCAACCCCTGGTTCCCTCTTTGACTTGGCCACGAGCAAGCATTCTTCTACTTTTAGCCTCAACTTCCTCATCTTGTAAAATGAGGAGAGAGATCGCTGACCGGGCCACTCCGGGGCTGCTGGGACCTGCCTGGGGCAGCCTGGCAGTCCCAAAGCCTCCTACTTCCTCCTTCTTCCCCATCAGTGTTTACTCTGGCTCATGGGCATGTCTCAGGTGGCCTCCCAGGTCCTGAGGAATGTGGGCTGGAGCAGTCTCAGGCACATCCTGCCAGCCCTCTGGGTATGTGTCCATCCCTCTGTCTGTCTGACATCCATGTGTTAGAGGGGAGGCCATCCTTCACTTGGAACTCAGAGAATGATCTCAACCGCTTGGCTCTGACACCTGAACTTCAGTTTTCTCACTTGTGGACTGGCCTACAACCCCTTCCCATGTAGCTGGATGGTTTCCTTCCCATGTGCCTGGATGGTTTCCTTCCCATGTGGCTGGATGGTCGCCTTCCTATGTGGCTGGATGGGCCCCTTCCCATGTGGCTGGATGGTCGCCTTCCTATGTGGCTGGATGGTTTCCTTCCCATGTGGCTGGATGGTCGCCTTCCTATGTGGCTGGATGGCCGCCTTCCCATGTGGCTGGATGGGCCCCTTCCCATGTGGCTGGATGGGCCCCTTCCCATGTGGCTGGATGGCCCCCTTCCCATGTGGCTGGATGGCCCTCTTCCCATGTGGCTGGATGGGCCCCTTCCCATGTGGCTGGATGTTTTCCTTCCCATGTGGCTGGATGGTTTCCTTCCCATGTGGCTGGATGGCCCTCTTCCCATGTGGCTGGATGGGCCCCTTCCCATGTGGCTGGATGGGCCCCTTCCCATGTGGCTGGATGGTTTCCTTCCCATGTGGCTGGATGGCCCTCTTCCCATGTGGCTGGATGGGCCCCTTCCCATATGGCTGGATGGTTTCCTTCCCATGTGGCTGGATGGGCCCCTTCCCATGTGGCTGGATGGGCCCCTTCCCATGTGGCTGGATGGGCCCCTTCCCATGTGGCTGGATGGTTTCCTTCCCATGTGGCTGGATGGTTTCCTTCCCATGTGGCTGGATGGGCCCCTTCCCATGTGGCTGGATGGCCCCTTCCCATGTGGCTGGATGGTTTCTTTCCCATGTGGCTGGATGGCCCCTTCCCATGTGGCTGGATGGGCCCCTTCCCATGTGACTGGATGGCCCTCTTCCCATGTGGCTGGATGGGCCCCTTCCCATGTGGCTGGATGGCCCTCTTCCCATGTGGCTGGATGGGCCCCTTCCCATGTGGCTGGATGGCCCTCTTCCCATGTGGCTGGATGGGCCCCTTCCCATGTGGCTGGATGGCCCTCTTCCCATGTGGCTGGATGGTTTCCTTCCCATGTGGCTGGATGGCCACCTTCCCATGTGGCTGGATGGTTTCCTTCCCATGTGGCTGGATGGCCCTCTTCCCATGTGGCTGGATGGGCCCCTTCCCATGTGGCTGGATGGCCCTCTTCCCATGTGGCTGGATGGGCCCCTTCCCATGTGGCTGGATGGCCCTCTTCCCATGTGGCTGGAGGGTTTCTTTCCCATGTGGCTGGATGGCCCTCTTCCCATGTGGCTGGATGGTCGCCTTCCTATGTGGCTGGATGGCCACCTTCCCATGTGGCTGGATGGGCCCCTTCCCATGTGGCTGGATGGTTTCCTTCCCATGTGGCTGGATGGCCCTCTTCCCATGTGGCTGGATGGGCCCCTTCCCATGTGGCTGGATGGCCCTCTTCCCATGTGGCTGGATGGGCCCCTTCCCATGTGGCTGGATGGCCCTCTTCCCATGTGGCTGGAGGGTTTCTTTCCCATGTGGCTGGATGGCCCTCTTCCCATGTGGCTGGATGGTCGCCTTCCTATGTGGCTGGATGGCCACCTTCCCATGTGGCTGGATGGGCCCCTTCCCATGTGGCTGGATGGTTTCCTTCCCATGTGGCTGGATGGCCCTCTTCCCATGTGGCTGGATGGGCCCCTTCCCATGTGGCTGGATGGCCCTCTTCCCATGTGGCTGGATGGGCCCCTTCCCATGTGGCTGGATGGCCCTCTTCCCATGTGGCTGGAGGGTTTCTTTCCCATGTGGCTGGATGGTTTCCTTCCCATGTGGCTGGATGGCCCCTTCCCATGTGGCTGGATGGGCCCCTTCCTGAACTCTACCTCCCAGACTTGTCAAGCAGTGTCAAGGCGCGTCATCCTTGGCCTTAGAGCAAGGAGAGTTTGGAGGAAGGGGGTTGCCTGGATGGGGCTGGGGCAGGCCGTCCTTTCCTCCTTCTGTCCATCCCTCCAGCGGGGCCTGGTCCCTGAGCATTTCCTGGAATTTGCAGAGTAAAGGCTTCGGAAGCTGGCGTCCCAGGCTAGGACAGAGGGAGGACCAGGAACGCGGCTCTTAAAAGTCAATATTGCCAGAGCTGTAACTCACCAACTATGTCAACAAGGCCAGAGGCGTGTGAGGCCAGACCTGGGGCCCTGGGCCCGTTTTCCCAGATTAGGGCAAGTTTCAGTCCTTCCTCCCCTGGATCTGAGAGCGAGCGCTGGGGGCAGCTTCTTTTCTCTGATCTTGTCCCAGGGCTCTGCCCCGGAAATGGGCCCTTCTCTGCCCCGGACTGGCTGTGTGACTTCAGACAGGTGGCTTCTCCCCTCTGGGCTCAGTGCCTGGTCTAAGGAGGTGGGAGTGATGCCTGCAGGGGAGGCTGGGATAGTCTCATCCACTGAACATTATAGGCTTTTCCCTGGTTAGGACTGCTAGGAAATTGGGACAATAAATAGACTGGATGCTCCTGGGAGTCCTTTGGGGATGGGAGGGAGGGAGTTGGCCTGGCCTGGCCTTTTGGTTGTTCATTTGCTAGACAGTGTGGTACAGTAAGAAGAGCTTTGTATTTGGAGCCCGAGGAGCTCGATTCAAATGCTGACTGCCTTTCCTGCCTTGGTTTCCCCATTTGTAAAACATGGGGTCATTAGGTGGAGCAGCGGATAGAGTGCTGGACCTGGATCCGGAGGTCCTGAGTTCTTCTCTAGCTTTAAGCCATAAGCTGTGTGGCCCTGGGCAAATCACTTCACCCTTTTTGCCTGTTTCCTTATCTGTAAGTGAGCCGGGGAAGGAAATGGCGAACCACTCTAGGATCTTTGCCAAGAAAACCCCAGATGGGGTTCTGAAGAGTCGGACGTGACTGAAAAGCAACAGTGACACTATGAGGGTCCAGCCCTTAGGTCGGCCTCCCTGGCGCGCTCCTTCTGGGGCTCAGTTTCCTCCTGTGTAAAATGAGGACATCGGACTAGGCTTGTCCAAGCCGTCCCGGTTCTCCATCTCGGAATCTATCTCTCTGTACACCCCTCTCGTCAGGGGCAGGGAGGGTGAGCTCAGCTTGGCCCTCGCCCCAGGCTCCTGACCCAAAAGGGCCGCCCTGTCCTCAGACCTCAGGCTTTGGTGGCCAGCCTTCATGGCCGGACGGGCCGGGGCAGGCAGGCGCTGAGCCCCTTTGGAGGTTGGACACTGCCTGGAGGTAAGGAAGGGCTGGACTGGGCTGGGCACGGTTGGGTTCAGACATCCCACCGCCCTCCCTGGTCTCAACAAAAGAGAAGCTATTTTTAATCTGAAGCCTGAGCTCCCCCTCAGAAGGGTGGGGGGTGGGGAGGAGCCTGCCTCCCTTCATGTCCATCCCGCTGTCTCTCACCCCGGCCCTGGCCTGGTCTCCTGGACAAGTTTTTCTCTTCTCTCCCAAAGCCCTTTGGGCAGCCTCGAGGGAGGTTAACGGGCAGAGGAGGAACTCCGGGTTCTGGGCGTGTCACGAGGGTACAGTGGCCGGAGGGGGAGGGGGGCAGGGGTGGAACCCTCTCAGCTTTCTTCTGGGAGCCCAGCTGTGCGCATGGGAGGGCTTGTTGGGCTGAGCCCCACGGCTTTCCATGCTTGGCCTGGCCACTGATGCCTTAGTCACTGGCTATGTGGCATCTCTGCTCCTCGGGCCGCCCTTTTCTCCCCTGAAGTCCCTCCCGCCAACAGTGGCCTTTGGGATAGCTTCCCCCCACCCTGCCAAGCCTGGAGATCTCCTCCTACTTCTGGACCCCCACAGACCCCCGAGGGTGGAGGTGGGGGAGGCTGAGCTGGCCCCGATGTCTGGGGGTCCAGGGATCGGGATGCCAAAAGGGAGCCGGGGTGCGAGCAGCTTCTCAGTGCATGCCTAAGCGTTCTCCTCTCTTCTCAGAGAACCAGAGCGGCTGGGCAAATCCTAGAGCCGGAGACCCATTCCTGGAAAGAACCCGTCGTCCAGGGGCTCTGAGACCTGCCTCCAAACCCGTCCCTGGCCTGTTCTAGGCAGTCCATGTTCCTGGAACGCCCACTGAGGACTTCTCCTGGGTAAGTCCTGACTTGGGGAGCCCCGACACTGGCCGCGCTGCTTGGTTTCCTGTGTGGGAGGCCGAGGTGAGAATTCCTGGCTAATACACATGCCTGTCCTCCGCTCTCAGCTCTCAGTTGTCTAATTGATGGTTGTTGCCCTCCCCCAGGGCTCTTTGAAACCCAGGGAATATTGGCAGTCATGTGGGGCCATACTTTTCCCCCTAGCAAATCGCATCCTCCCAAACCAGTAGTCTTGGGAACAAATGAGGAAATGGAGGCAGAGCCGCCCAGAAGCTGATTCTTCTGTGAAACTCTGCCCTTTTGTCTTCAACTCCAGGAAAAAGTTCTGAGCAAACCTGCCCAGGGTCTGGAAAGGGCCAACTGTCATTAGTCAGTAAACATTTAGAAAGCACCTCTTTGTGCCAGGTACTGTGCTAGGTGCGGAGGATACACCTCCAAAGAAAAAGAAAGGCAGTTCCTGCCCTCCAGGAGCTTAGAGAAGGTGCCGCTGCTGGGAAAGGGAAAGGGAGAAGAGCTTTGGAGAAGGCTCCCCGCCACCTGGGGGGCACACAGACTCCCCCTCCTGCCATCTCCTCACCTGTCCATCCTCTCTTGGTTTCTAACCACAATCCATCTGGGCAAACAGTGACTAGAGTGACGCTCTGGCTCTTGAAATAGGAGAGATGAGGCTGAGCTCCCTGAAAGAGAAACCAGACCCGATTCCTCCTTGTCCCCCCTCCCCCCATCCCTCTTCTTCCTCGGCATTTTAGTTTAAAGACAAGTGAATATGTTCTTGTTGTTCCCTCTTTCCGTCACATCTGACTCTGTGACCCTGCTTGGGGCTTTCTTGGCAGAGACACAGTAGTGGTTGGCCATTTCGTTCTCTGGCTCACTTTGTAGAAACTGAGGCAAACAGGGCTTGAACTCAGGTCTTCCTGAGTCCCGGCCTGGTACTCTATCTACTGTGCCACCTTGTTACCCCCTCCAACAAATTGAATACATTTGAAATTGAGCTCTGAGTTCGAGGGTGCTATGGCAAAGGCAGAGCTCAGCCACAGGGACAAAGGGGAAGCCCCAGTTAGGAGCCTGAGGAGGGGAAGGGGAGGCTGAGCCCAGCCATGGTGAAGAAGGAGTGTGCCTACAGCCCAGGGAGAAGTGGGAGCTGAGGCACTAGGGAGCCTCTGAGGTGGCCAGACCTGGGCTTTGGGAAGATCACTTTGATGGAGGTGGAGGGATGGCCAGGATGACCCCACAAAATCCCTTTCTCAAAGGCCGTAGGAGTCCCCTTTCTTCTCCATTCAGGCTCGAGGTCTCTGTTCCGTCTCCTTGCAGGGAAAGTGAAGGGATGAGCTCAGGGGTGAGAGGAGTCTCCAGGAGCCTGGGCTGCCCCCTCCATCCTCAGCTTGTCTGCAATTACACGTGTGTATCCATGGGAGAGATGTTGGCATGCTGGTGTGCCTGTGCCTCTTGCACACGTGAATGTGCATGTGTGCGAGCACAAGTGTGACAGACAGTTGGCAGAGAGTGCGCGAAGGCAGCGGGTGTTAATTGTAGTGTAGAAGCCTGTGATTAGCGGGGAGGAGGCGGGGAGGCTACCCTGACGCTCGTGATAGCTTAAGGACCAGTTTGGGGGTGACCATTGACTCTCTGACAGGCTGACGAGCAGATTACAGGGCTCGCTTCCTCTCCGGGAAGAGGCTCCTGGGCACACATGGCCCTTCTCCCCTCCCCGCGGCTCCCCTCCTCTCCCTGGGGTCAGGGGTGACTGCTTGTATGACCCATGCAGCTCCTGCCCTAGCCCTGGGAGGGCTCTCTGCTCCCTTCCCCCCCAAACTCTGGGCTCCATGGCAAGGGCAGGCCAAGTGGGGTCTGGATTGAAGACGTCACTTATCTGGGAAGACTTCCTGGAGGACAGGGGTACAGGGTGAAGGAAGGGGGCACTCGGAGGCTGTAGGAGTTCCAGCCACCTTCCCCCAGCTCAGAGCAGAAGGATGAGCCTCTTGGATGGAGAACCTTTGTCTGAACGTGGCACGAGCGCCAGTGACAGCCTCTGCTGCTGAGATAGTCAGGCCTTTGTCTCCTGGGGGGGTCAGTGTAGACTTGCCCCTCTGGCTGCCTGTGTCCCCAACGTGGCTGTTCTCTGGAGGTCCAGCACAGTTGGCTGTTAATCAGAAGCTGTGCCTTAGCTTTCCCTCATAGGCAGCGCTTTCCCTCGGCCTCCCAGCCAAGATTTCTCAGCTTTCTCTCAGGCTCTCTGGAACATGAGGCCAAGGGCTGCCACCTGGATCAACAGAGGCCCAGGCCTGTGCTGAGCTCCTCTGTAGGAAGGCAGAAGTGGCCCCAGGCTCTGGGAGGGCTTCTTGTGCTGTTCTAATGGGATCCAGCTCTCAAGGCCTCTCCTTTTTTAAAAGTCCTTTAAAATGTTTCTGTTAAGAATAAGTTAAAAACTCCCAGATAAGACTAGATTGGAAATCCTAAAAATCAAGGGAGAAATTCATCAAATTGAAAGTAAAAGAACTATTGAACTAATAAATAAGACTTGGAGCTGGGACTTTGAAAAAGCAAATAAAAGAGATAAAGTACTGGTTAATCTAATTAAGAAAAAGAAAGAAGAGAACCAGATTAACAGTATCCTGAATGAAAAGGACAAACTCACCTCTAATGAAGAGGAAATTAAGGGAATTATTAAGAACTACTTTGTCCAATTATATGGCAATAAATAAGGCAATCTAGGTGATATGGATGAATATTTACAAAACTACAAATTGCGAAGATTAACAAGAGAAGAAATTGAATACTTAAACAATCCCATCTCAGAAAAAGAAATTGAACAAGCCATCAAAGAACTCCCTAAGAAAAAATCCCCAGGGCCTGATGGATTCACAAGTGAATTCTGTCAAGCATTCAAAGAACAGTTAATCCCAATATTATACAAACTATTTGATAAAATAGGCAAAGAAGGGGTTCTACCAAATTCCTTTTATGACATAAACATGTTATTGATCCCAAAACCAGGCAGGTCAAAAACGGAGAAAGAAAACTACAGACCAATCTCCTTAATGAGCATAGATGCAATAATCTTAAATAGGATACTAGCAAAAAGACTCCAGCAATTTACACATCTTATACTTTATATCAAGATAAATTCAAAATGGGTAAATGACTTAAATATAAGGAGGGAAATCATAAACAAATTAGATGAACATAGAATAGTATACCTGTCAGATCTATGGGAAAGGAGGAAAGCATTTAAGACCAAGCAGGAGATAGTGAACACTACAAAATGTAAAATGAATAATTTTGATTACATTAAATTAAAAAGTTTCTGTACAAACAAAACCAATGCAACCAAAATTAGAAGGGAAGCAACAAATTGGGGAAAATGTTTAACAAAAACCTGACAAAGGTTTAGTTTCTCAAATTTATAAGGAGCCAAATCAATTGTACAAAAAATCAAGTTATTCTCCAACTGACAAATGGGCAAGGGACATGAATAGGCAGTTTTCAGATAAAGAAATCAAAGCACATGAAAATATGTTCTAAATCTCTCCTAATTTTTAGAGAAATGCAAATCAAAACAATGCTGAGGTACCACCTCACACCTAGCAGTTTGGCCAATAGGACAGTAAAGGAAAATAAATGTTGGAGAGGATATGGCAAAATTGGGACACTAATGCATGGCTGGTGGAGTTGTGAATTAATCCAACCATTCTGGAGGGCAATTTGGAACTATGCCCAAAGGACACTAAAAGCCTGTCTGCCCTTTGAGCCAGCCATAGCACTGCTGGGCTTGTACCCCAAAGAGATAATGGACAAAAAGACTTGTACAAGAATATTCATAGCTGCGCTCTTTGTGGTGACAAAAAACTGGAAAATGAGGGGATGCCCTTCCATTGGGGAATGGCTGAACACACTGTGGTATCTGATGGGGATGAAATACTTTTATGCTGTAAGGATTGATGATCTGGAGGAATTCTATATGAATTGGGAGAACCTCAATGAACTGACGCAGAGTGAAATGAGCCGAACCAGAAGAATGTTGTACACAGAAAGTAAAACACTGTGGAGTGATCCAGTGTAATGGACTTTGCTACTAGTAGCAGTGCAACAAGCCAGTAACAATGCAACAAAGCAACAAAACAAAATAACAAGCAATGCAACAATGAACAATGCAACACCCCTGAAAGACATGTTAAAGAATGCTGTCCACATTGGGAGAAAGAACTCTGGGAGTAGAAATGCAAAAGCACAACAGAGGACATCACTTGCCCCCCGCTTGGATGGGTGTGTGCCTGGGGGGTTGGGCTTTACAAGATTGCTCTATGGCAAAAATGAACCCCATGGAAATGGGTATAAGTGACAACATGTGTACAGCTCTGGTAGGGGGAGGGAAAGAAAATGAATCATGTCACCATGGGAAAATAATTTAAGATAAATGAATAAAATAAATACTTCTGTTTTAGAATTGATTCTAGGTATTGATTCCAAGGCAGAAAAGCAGTAAGGGTCAAGCAATGAGGGGCAAGTGACTTGTCCAGGGTCACCCAGCTAGAAAGAGTCTGAGGTCAGATTTAAGCTCAGAACTGCCTGTCTCTAGGCCTGACTCTCTATCTACTGAGCTCCCATGCTGTCCTGCTATTAACTTTTTTTTTTTAACCCTTACCTTCTGTCTTGGAGTCAATACTGTGTATTGGCTCCAAGGCAGAAGAATGGTAAGGGCTAGGCAATGGGAGTCAAGTGACTTGCCCAGGGTCACCTAGCTGGGAAGGGTCTGAGGCCAGATTTCAACCTAGGACCTCCAGTCTCTAGGCCTGGCTCTCAATCCACTGAGCTACCCAGCTGCCCCCTGCTATTAACTTTTTTAGATTTAAAAAATTATTTTTTAACCCTTCTTAGAATCAATACTATATATTGGTTCCAAGGCAGAAGAGCATTAAGGGGGGGTAGGCAATGGGGATTGTGATTTGCCCAGGGTCACACAGCTAGGAAGTATCTTAAGGCTGGACTTGAACTCAGGACCTCCTTCTCCAGGCCTGGATATCTATACACTGAGCTACCTAGGCCTGCCCTTACCCTCCTGTCCCAAGCCTTCTCTGATTCCCATTTGTCCTCCAGCTTGACCTGAGTCTTCTGCTTTGAAGCCCAATAAGACGGGGGTTCTCTTGTTCTCGGGGTTCACCAGCCCTGCTGGGGTCCTCTGGAGCCTGCAGGGAAGGGGAGAAGCAAAGCTTGTGCTGTGCCTCAGAGACGTGGAAAGGGAAGTGGGTGCTCATGACTGGATGGGCTGAGAAGTGCCAGATGAGTCACAGAGTCATGCTTTGGTCTGGCATCTCATCCTGTGAGGGAAGCTCTGAATTTGGGCGCAGAAACCTGCAGCCACCTCTGCCTTTTACCAGGGTCCTTCCCTAGACCAAGCCACTTCCCTCAAGGCCTCAGTTTCCCTCTCTGTAAACTCCTGACTGGAACATCTCACCAAATTTGTATGATTCCATCAGGCTTGCTCCTCCCACTTCCTGGGCCCTCCTACCCCTCTGAGGGGAGAGCCTTAGACCCTTCTGGATGAGGAAAGGGCTCTGGGGACATTTATCCTCCCACTTCTCACTTTAGACTCTTCAAGCCCCCACTTTGGGACCTTCTTCTGGGCCCTCTCCCTGCCTGCCCCATTTTAGTTCTTTTCTTTCTGTTTTATCTTCCTCATTAGATGATCAGCTTTGTACTTGGCACAATGTCTGGCACATAGTAAGAGCTTCATAAATGTTGGGGGGGGGGCATCTAGGTGGCTCAGTGGATAGAGAGCCAGGCCAAGAGATAGATCTGAGATTTAAAGGTAACCTCAGACATTTCCTGATTGGGTGACCTTGGCTAAGTCACTTAACCTCCACTGCCTAACCTTTGCCACTGTTCTCTTTAGAGCTAATAAGCAGGATTGATGCTAAAGTGGAAGAAAGGGGTTTAAATAAGCAAATGTTTATTGGCTGTTGACAAAAATGAGGGATTGGACTCTCTAAGGACCTTCCAGGCCCAGCCCTGGGATCTGTGAAATGGCTCGTCCAGGATCCCACAGCCTGAGGCTAGATTTGAACCCAGATCCTCCAGACTCCAGGCATATACTCTGTCCACTTTCCAGCTATTTTGTTTGTTCTATGACTGGCTCTCAGAAGGCTGGACGCCCAAATCCGTGGACCTGAGGGCACAGGCGAGGCCAGGAGTCCAAGGAAGTTGGTGGCTCTGGTCCCAGCCCAGCCTTAATTTCTAGAACCGAGGCTATTCTCTCACTGATGAAACATTACATGGACCAGCAGGATGCCGCAGCAGTCACATCTGGAGAAAGTGTGGGCCCCAGTGGGGTGCTTGCTAATCCTGAAAGCCAGTGACAGCGGAGCAGCCCAGATGGGCACTGAGCCTGACTGCTGGCACCCTCCAGGGCGAGCCAGGCTGGTGGCCAGTATCTCAGGGGCTGTGCCAGGCTGAGCCGGGCAGGGCTGGGCTCGAGGGTGGCCAAACCTATGATGGAGAGACCTCTCTGGCCCTGCAGACACCCCCTTCCTCCCCACCCCGGGCCCTGGGGCTGGGCACAAGGTGACTGCCACAGCTGCGGCTCTTTGTGCCCGTCTCCCTCCCTGGCGTCGGCAGAAGGGACTAACAAGACCCCAGGGAGACTGGGGCGAGACTTCCCATCAACATGTTGTGGGTTGGGGAAAGCTGGGCATGAGGGAGATGCTAATGAGGACTGAGGAGGGAACTTGTCTCCTCTTTCCTTCTTCCTAGGCCAGACCCCTTCCCTTCTCACCTTGCTCGCTTACTGTGCTGCTAATAAGTCTCCTGGTCTCTCTGGTGCCTGCTCCTGCCTGATTTAGCTGGATCTCTACTTGAACCCCCTGGCCACTGAGCAGCTCACTGCCTCACCTTCCCTAGTTCTCATCCATCCATCCATCCATATTTAGCACCAACTATGTGCCAGGCACCCTGCTAGGCACTGGAGGTACAATAAGTAGCCTGGAGAGAGCATTCTAAAGTTTGCAAAGCACTCTGGGAGTGAGCCTCACTTCACAAATCAGGAAACTAAGGCAAACCCAGGGTCACAGAGCACTCATAAGTGTTTGAGGAAGAATTTCTTTTTTAATTTAATTTTTCAATTTTAATTTTTAATTTTAAAATGTTAAATTAAGTGAATTTCATTTACCTTCCATCTTATAATCAGTACCATGTATTGGATACATGGTAGAAGAGTAGTATAGGGCTAGGCAATGGGGATTAAGTGACTTGGCCAGGGTCACACAGCTTGGAAGTATCTGAGGCCAGATTTGAACCTAGGCCTCTTCGCCTGACTCTCAATCCACGGAGCCACCTACTGCCCTAGAGGCAGAATTCTAACTCTGGTCTTCCTGAGTCCAAATCCAAAATTCTGTACTTTGGCTTCCTAATGAACCAATGACCAGCCAAATTCCTCTTGCCCATGACAACTCTTTCAAATACTTGAAGACAGCAATTCCTGCTTCCCTCCCATCTCCCTAGCCAGCACCCCCTCCCTGGTGGGGAGGGCCATCAGAGAGAACATTCAGCACCGACTCTTTCATCTGGACATGCGTGGGCAGAAAAAGGTCTGGGAGGTGGCTCAGAATCTCATAGATTTCAAGGGACCCTCAATCTAAAGGAAATAAAATGAGGATAGTCTGGTCTTGACTTAGCACCCGGATATAGGCAATGCCTCACTGGACTGATCTCCCCTTGACTCGCAGACCAAGGGGGAAGTCTTCAGAGGATGCCATTTTCCATTGACTAGCGTTATGGGGTAAGGGGGCCATCTCTGCCCTGCATCCAGACCCTGGGAGCCTCTGTGCCTCTGCCAGGTACCAAAGATCAGCTCTCGGGGGGGCCATAGGAAGGAGATGGGGAACCCTGAGTGAGTGAGGGGGAGACATGCCTACCAATCCCAGGATGTTAGAAGGCTGGAGATGGGACAGGGGCTTTCTTTCCCTTTTCAAAAATTTGATTATTTGTTTATTTAGTGTTTACAATTTTTTTGTTTCAATTTTATTTGGTTTCATATTCTTATTTCCCCCCTCTCCTATCCCTCCCTGCTGCATTGAGAAAGCAAGCAATATAATATCAGTTATATATGTGAAACCACACAAAACATAGTTCTGTGTTAGCCATATGGTCAAAAAAAAAACAAGAAAAATAACAAAGTGAAAAAAGTATGCTTGCCGTGTACTCAGAGTCCAACGATTCTCTCTCTGGAGGTAGACGGAGAGCATGTTTCATCATGAGGCCTGCAGAATTGTCTGGGATCATTGTGTCGATCAGAGGAGCCAAGTCACTCAGAGTTGATCATCGGACAATATTACTGTTTCTGTGTAGGCATTCTCCTGGTTCTGCACACTTCACTCTGAATCCGTTTACACAAGTCTTCGCAGGTTTTTCTGAAGCCTTCCTGCTTGTCATTTCTTATAGCACAATAGTACTCCAATGCGGTCATATGCCACTACTTGTTCAGCCATTCCCCAATTGATAAACAACATCCCCTTGCTTTCCACCACAAAAAGAGCTGCTCTCCATATTTTTGTACATGGAGGGCTTTTTCCTTCTTTGATCTCTCTCGTCAGGTATTTCTAGATCCCAGGGTGTATGAGTGGTTTGAGAGCCCTTTGGACATTTTAAAGATATTTTACTTTCCAATGACATATAATAACAATTTTCCACATAAGTTTTCTGCAATGATAAGATTTTGTCTTATAATTATCTGCTTCCCTCCCTTTCTTCCCCTTCCTGGAGATGGTAAGCAATTTGATCTGTGTTACACGTTTATTATCATGCAAAGCATTTCTATTTTGTTCACTGTGGTAAGGGAATATCCTCACATAAAACCAAACCCCCCAAATAAAAACCCAATTAAACTAAAGGGAAAAGTAGCAGCATGGTTTCATCTGCATTCCAATGCCAGTAGCTCTTTCTCTGGAGGTGGACTGCATTCTTTGTCATTTGTCCCTTGGAATTACCCTGGATCATTGCATTGGATAGCTTGAATTTCTTCAGAAAATTCCTGCTTGTATCTTTTGATCAGTTATCACCTGGGGAATGGCTCTTGTTTTTAGAAATTCAACTCAATTCCCTTGATATGTTTGAGAAAGGAGACCTTTATCAGTGAAGCTTTCTGTAAAAATTCTTTCCCAAGTTCCTGCTTTTCAGATTCTGAGATGCATTGGTTTTATTTATGTAAAAAAAAAATCTTAAATTCCATACAATCTGAATTATCCATGTCTACTCCCTGTGATCCTCTCTCTCATTCGATCACAAGCCCTTCTCTTATCCATAGATTTGACAGGTAAAATTTTTCATGCTCCACTCATTTACTTATATTACCCTTTATATCACCCCTAAATTATATACCCATTTCTTTTGCTACACAGCCTGAGATGTTGGTCTATGCCTAGTTTCTATCAGATGTACTCTCTGGTTTTTCCAGCAACTTTTAAAAAATATTTCTTTTAATTGATTAATTAAGAGAATTTTCCCATGGTTCCATGATTCACGTTCTTTCCCTTCCCTCCCCCCACTCCTTCCCATAGCCAATGAGCAATTCCACTGGGTTTTACATGTGTCCTTGATCAAGGCCCATTTCCCTATTATTGATAATTGCACCAGGGTGATCGCTGAGAGTCTATGTCCCCAAGTCATATCTCCATCAACCCAAGCAGTTGTTTTTTTTTTCTGTTTTCCTCTCCCACGGTTCTTCCTCTGGATGTGGATAGTGTTGTTTCTCAGATTGTCCTGGATCATTGCATTGCTTCCCAGTCAAATAGTGAGTGAGGTCTTGCCTCAAAAGCTTGTATCTTCAGGTTTATCAACCACTAGACTACTATGGTCATTTACTCCTTTGTGTTTATATACCTGATCTCTCTCACTGAGCCACCTCTATTTCTTAGTACCAGATTGTTTTAATGGTTACCACTTTGTCTTATCATTTGAGGTCTCATATGGCTTTTTCCCTCTATCGATTGATTCCCTTGATATTGTTGACCTTTTTTTGTTCTTCCAGATGAATTTTGTTATTCTTTTCTAGATCTAGAAAACAATTCTGTAGTAATTTTGATTGGTTTGGTACTAAATAAGTAAATTAATTTGGATAAAATTGTCATTTTCATTATGTTGGCTCAGCCTACCCATGACTAAGTAAATTTTCTCCAGTTGTTTTGGTCCATCTTTATTTGTTATCTATATTTTTTGTAATTGTGTTCATATATTTCCTGTGTTTGTCTTGGCAGATAGATAGACTCCCAAGTATTTTATGCTGTCTGCTGTTATTTTAAATGGAATTTTTCTCTCTATCTCTTCCTGCTTGGCTTTGTTGGTTACTTACAGAAATGCTGTTTTGTGGGTTTGTTTCCCAGCCTGAAACTTTGCAAAGTTGTTGATTGTTTTGACTCATCTTTTAGTTGACTCTCTAAGTGTACCATCATCTCCTCTGCAAGAGTGGTTGTTTCATTTCCTCATTGCCTACTTTAATTCCTTCAATTTCTTTTTCTTCTCTTATTGCTGTAGATAACTTGTCTAGTACAATATTGAATAATAGCCGTGATATTGGGCATCCTTGCTTCGCTCCTGATCTTATTAGGAAGTCTTCTAATTTAATGGTTGCTCTTGGTTTTAGATAGATGCTATTTATTTTAAGAAAAGCTCCATTTATTCCTATGCTTTCTAGTGTTTTTAATAGAAATGAGTATTGGATTTTGGTAAAAGCTTTTTCTACATCTATTGAGATTAATCATGATTTTTGATGTTTTTGTTATTGAGATGGTCAGTTGTGCTGATGGTTTTCCTACTATTGAACCATCCCTCCATTCTTGGTATAAATCCCATCTGGTCTTTGTAACATATTGCTTTAGTCTCCTGGTTAGTATTTTATTTAAAACTTTTGCATCAATATTCATTAGAGAAATTGGTCTATAATTTTCTTTCACTGGGTTTGTTCTCCCTTGTTTAGGTATCAAGACCATTTTTGCATCATAAAAAGGAATTTGGTGGGACTCCTTTGGATATTTTTTCAAATAGTTTATATTGTATTAGAATTCATTGTTCTTTTGATGTTTGGTAGAATTCACTTGTAAATCCATCTGGTTTCATTTGTTGGTTTATTTTTTATATTAGGGTTATTTTTTCCTCTCTTTTTTTTAAACCCTCACCTTCTATCTTGGAATCAATACTGTGTATTGGCTCCAAGGCAGAAGAGAGGTAAGGGGTTAGGATATGGGGGTTAAATGACTTGCCCAGGGTCACACAGCTGGGAAGTGTCTGAGTCTAGATTTGATTCCAAGACCTCCCCTCTCTGGATCTGACTCAATTCACTGAGCCACCCAGCTGCCCCCTCCTGTCTTATTAATCTGGACACTCTATATTTTTGTAAATATTCATGCATTTCACTTAGATTTGATGTATAATTGGGCAAAACAACTCCTAATAATTGCATTAACTTCATCTGCATTGCTGATACAGTCACTCTTTCCATTTTTATTACTGGTAATTTGGTTTTCTTTTTTTAAAATCAAATTTACCAATGGTTTATCTATTTTATCCTCCCCCCCCCCCATAACACCAGCTCCTATATTGCCTTTTTTTTAAAATTTTCAGTTTTTAGGGTCTCTTTGACTTTCAGGGATTCTATTTGGGTGTTTGTTTGAGGACTTTTAACTTCTTCATTTTCTAGTTTTTTAATTGCATACCCAATTCATTGAGCTACTATTTTCTCTTTTTTTTTATTGGTGTAAGCTTTATTGATATAAATTTTCCCCTAGGTACTGCTTTGTCTGTGTCTCACAAATTTTGGTATTTTGTCTCATTGTTAATATCTTTAATGAAATTATTGATTGCTTCTATAATTTATTCTTTGACCCACTCATTCTTTTTTTTATTTATTTAATTAGTCGATTTAGAATATTTTTCCTTGGTTACAAAAATCATGTTCTTTCCCTCCCCTCACACCCCTCCAATCGACAACACACAATTCCACTGGGTTTTACATGTGTCCTTGGTCAAAGCCCATTTTCATACCATTGATATTTACACTGGATGATCATTTAGAGTACATCCCCAATCATATCCCTGTTGGCCCATGTGATCAAATAGTTGTTTTTCTTTGGTGTTTCTACTCTCACAGTTCTTCCTCTGAATGTGGATAGTGTTCTTTCTCATAAGTCCCTCAGAAATGTCCTGGATCATTGCATTGCTACTAATAGAGAAGTCCATTATATTCAATTGTACCACAGTGTATCGGTCTCTGTGTATAATATTCTCCTGGTTCTTCTCCTTTCACTCTGCATCCATTCCTGGAGGTCATTCCAGTTCACATGGAATCCCTCCAGTTCATTATTCCTTTGAGCACAATAGTAATCCATCATCAACACAGACCACTATTTGTTCAGTTATTCTCCGATCAAAGGGCATCCCCTCATTTTCCAATTTTTTGTCACCACAAAGGGCGCAGCTATAAATATTCTTGTACAAGTCTTTTTTTTTTAGAAAATTTTATTTAGTTAATTTAGAACATTATTCCTTGATTACAAGAATCATAATCTTTCCCTCTCTCCCCTCCCATCATCCTTCCCATAGCCGACATGCAATTTCACTGGATTTTACATGTGTCCTTGATCAGAACCTATTTCCATGTTGTTGATGTTTGCACTAGAATGCTCATTTAGGGTCTATATCCCCAATCATATCCCCCTCTGCCCATGTATCAATCAGTTGTTTTTATTCGGTGTTTCTACTCCCACAGTTTTTCTTCTGAATGTGGATAGTGTTCTTTCTCCTTTATCTCTCCGGGTTGTTCATGATCACTGCATTGCCTCTAATGGAGAAGTCCATTACATTCAGTTGTACCACAGTGTACCAGTCTCTGTGTACAATGTTCTCCTGGTTCCACTCCTCTCACTCTGCATCAATTCTTGGAGGTCCTTCCAGTTCACATGGAATTCCTCCAGTTCATTATTCCTTTGAGCACAATAGTATTCCATCACCAACATAGACCACAATTTGTTCAGCTATTCCCCAATTGAAGGGCATCCCCTCGTTTTCCAATTTTTTTGCCATTACAAAGAGCGCAATTCTTGTGCACATCTTTTTCCTAATTATCTCTTTGGGATATAAACCCAACAGTGTTATGGCTGGATCAAAGGTCTTTTAGAGCCCTTTGGGTATAGTTCCAAATTGCCCTCCAGAATGGTTGGATCAATTCACAAATCCACCAGCAATGCATTAGTGTCCCCATTTTGCCACATCCCCTCCAACATTCATTACTTTCCTTTGCTGTCATGTTAGCCAATCTGCTAGGTGTTAGGTGGTACCTCAGAGTTGTTTTTGTTATGAAACTCAGAGGTTTTTGTTATGAAGATTTTTTTCCCAATTTGTTGTTTCCCTTCTAATTTTGGTTGCGTTGATTTTGTTTGTACAAAACCTTTTAAATTTAATGTAATCAAAATTATTTCTTTTACATTTTGTAATTTTTTCTAACTCTTGCTTGGTCTTAAAATCTTAACTTTCCCAATGATCTGACAAGTATACTATTCTGTGTTCACCTAATTTACTTATAGTTTCCTTTATATTAAAGTCATTCACCCATTCTAAATTTATCTTGGTGTAGGGGACCCACTCATTCTTTAGGATTAAATTATTTCATTTCCATCTATGTGTCCACATGTAATTTGAATGTAGTTTTTATTGCATTATGGTCTCCAAAAGGTACACGTAATTTTTTGCTATTTTGCATTTGTTTGTGAGGTTTTTATGCTCTAATATATGGTTAATTTTTTATGAAGGTGCCATGTATGGCTGAGAAAAAGGTATACGCCTTTCTATTCCCATTCAGTTTTTTCTAGAGGTTTCTCATATCTAACTTTTCTATAATTCTATTCATCTTCTTAACTTTTCTTATTTTATAGTTAGATTTATCTAGCTCTATGAGAGGAAACTAGTAACATGTTTAAAAATTATGTCTGTTTTTACTTTTGTTTTGTCTGAGATCATGCCTTTTTTTACTTCAATTAAAGCATAATATATTCTGCTCCAGCCTCTTATTTTAATTTTTGTGTCTTTCTGTTTAAAGTATGTCTCTTGTAAACAACATTATTGTTGAATTCTGGTTTCTAATCCATTCTTCTATCCACTTCCATTTTATGGGTGAACTCATCCCATTCACATTCACAGTTATGATTACTGTGTATTTTCCTCTAGCAGCTAGTTAGTATAGTTGATAGAGCACCAGGCCTTGAGTTGGGAAGACTTCTTTCTGAATTCAAATCTGGCCTCAGACACTTACTAGCTGGGCAAGTCACGTAGCCCTGTCTGCCTCAGATTCCTAATTTATAAAATAAGCTGGATGAGGAAATGGCAAACCACTTTAATATCTTTGCCAAGAAAACCTCCAAAGGGGTCACAAAGAGTTAGAATGTGACTGAAAATCCCTCAACAACAACAATAACTGAATTCCTTCCATGCTATTTTCTTCTGTTTATCTTTCCTTTTTTTTCCTGGGACAGAGGCATTTAAGTTTGAAGGAGGTAGTTGAAGGTTTAGGAAGAAAAGAGCCATCGAGGCCTTTTGTACCAGAGTGTGATGCACAGATGACCACTGGATAGGAGTTGGGCAAGATGAGCTCCCACTTAGATTCTGTGGTTTAATAGATGTGTGATGTCCTTTCTGTGTCCAACCAGCTGCTCTCTGAGGTCCCTTTCTGCGCATGTTTCAGGTAGCCCCTATGGCTGAGAAAGAAGCATAGCCTGGACAGCCTGACATGGTCCACCATTGGTTATGTCATCTTGGAGCTGCTTGGGAAAGAGGGAATGTGATGGCAGAGGGGATGGACTAGAAGGAGATATTAGAGCCTGAGCCCCAGAGACAGAAGGGTTCCACCAGTCCTCTGGGCAGCCATAATTGTAGGATATCAGAGTATGAAGGTCCCAGAGGACATCCGGACATCCTGCCCCCCTTCAAGTGCAGGCATTTCGCTTCTCAAGCTTCCCTGATACGGCTCCATGCCCAGTCTCTGCTTGGCCTCTTGGGGTCATGAGATGGCTCATTCCATGGCTGGGCACTTCTCAACAAGCTTATTCCTATCCCTGGCACCTGCTTCGGTCAGCCTGTGAATGCTGGAGAGCTAAAGTTCCAGGCCTAGAGGTGACCCTCTGTGGAGAATTTACTGACATAGACTTGGGGATCGGAGGATCAGGGAAGAGGGAGTAGTGGGCACCAGGAGATGGGCAAAGGTGTCAGATTGACAACCCTATCTCCAAAGTGCAACCCAGGGAAGTCCGGAGCCCCAGGCTGGGATTGCCTTTGAACCTGTCTTTTGTTACTCCAAGAATCCAGGCACTTGAGGCACCCCTCTTGTCCTTGCCAGCTCCCCTTTCTCCAGAGTCTTTCTCCGAGGCCCCTCCAGGGAGCTGTAGACAGCAGACAGGTGGGCAGGCAGGACCTGGGCTAATCTAAGAGCCCAAGAGCCTGGGTGTTCCACCTGCCAGCCCACACCCTAGTTTTCAGGCTCAGTGTCCCAGAATCCTGTTGGGATGAGGACGCTGGCAATCTGGACTCCTTGAGCCTTGCAGCTCCTGTGTGCTGGGCATGTGGAGCACGCAGGGCTGGAGGCAACAACAGAAGCCAGCATCCCAGCCTTCAAAGCTCAGGCAGAACAGCAGGAGGTGCCAGTGTCATTCCCTGGACCCCAGCCCTGGTTCCTGGACGTCTCATCCCTTTGTCTTCTGTGGTCCTGCTCTCTGCCCTGACAAAAGACGAAGGACTGTGTGTATATACACTTGGACACCCATGGATGAAAATGTCACCTGTTCCCCAGTTAAGAAGGAAATGAAGGAGCCAGGGTAGCCGGTGCAGCTGGGCAACGTCCCCTCCTGCCGGCTGCCACAGCTTCCCCTTTGCAGAAAGAGGTAACCTCAGGCATGAGGTGCAGCCAGCATCGTCACTGTTCCGGCCGACTGTTGGGCCCAGGACAAGCCCAGGGCTGGGCACCTAGCACTCTCGGCTGGCTGTTCCAACTGAAAATGGGGAGGGTCCCCTCCCCAGAAACCTCAGGCAGGGAAACCTGTCTGTGTGCCTTGGCCACGTTCCGTTGTCTCCTCCTGCCCACAACTGGGTGCCTGGGAGTGGCCCCCGCCCCCTCCACACACAAGCAGCCTTGCAGGGAAGGAGAGAGGGGAAGAGGAGCCTAGGATCCTGCAGTCGGTGCTCAGGAGCCATCAGGGCTAGCTAGCCCCGTTGTTGGACAGATGAGGAGACTGAGGCCCAAGGAGGGGGAGGGATGTGAGTCTGGGATCCCAATTGGCCACCATCCCTCTTGGAGGAGTGGGGCTGTCCTTTCCCTTGGGGATGCCCTGGGTCAGGGTGGAGGGGCACCCTGCAGGCAGAGCCACCGGGCTCCATGCAATGCCAGGGGAGATCTGTGGACGCTGAGTGGAGGAAAGGGTGGTCAGGGTCCAGGTGGGGAGGGGAGGAGGCAAGGCAGCAGGAGATAGGAGCTGGGTTGGGCTCTGCCTCCTGGAGATCAGAAGCAGCTAAGCCCAGCCCCACCCTCCTGAGCCAGGCACTGACTCACCTGGACGAGACTCCCCTTGGCACCTGGCCCGGGTGGGACGACTCCAGAGGACGTCACTGCCGCCCGGCACTGGGATTGTGGGGACCATCTCTGCCCGTGCCCACAGCCCGAGATCCTCTGCGCCCCTGCTTCAGCCTCAGCCCCACCGCTGGGGTGCCCACTACCGGGGAGCCCTGGGGGGGGCGGGGGCTGGAAGAAGAGGAACCCGGAGCTCTGGGCACCACACAGCAGCTGGTTAATGGAGGAGAGCTTCCCAGGGGACTTTGTCCTTGTGTGGCCGGGGTGAGTCTGCTTGGAGGGAGGCTTTGTGAAGCTCCCATCCCCCTGGTCCTAAAAGCTCAGTGAAAGATGTTTTGTCACCCCATTTCTTCCCCCAGGATGCCTAGCTCTGGCCTCAGCTCTCGCTCCAGGTAGTTGTTTTTGTTTTTTGTTTTTTAAACTCTCACCTTCTGTCTTGGAGTCAATACTGTATATTGGCTCCAAGGCAGAAGAGTGGTCAGGGCTAGGCCATGGGGGTCAAGGGACTTGCCCAGGGTCACCCAGCTGGGAAGTGTCTGAGGTCAGATTTGAACCCAGGACCTCCCATCTCTAGGCCTGGCTCTCAAGCCACTGAGCCACCCAGCTGCCCCCCAAGGCAGTTTTTAAGGGCTAATGGGCTTCTCAGACCAGGTTGCCCCAAGCCATCTGCCTTCTCCCAGGGGGAATAGAGGGACCTGGGGCTAGGCCTGAGCTTGGTTCATGATTCCAGGATGAAAATTCAGGCTGCAGGTCCCTGAAAGGAGCCCAGGAGTTGGCATCCATCTTTCCCAGACCTCTCCAGCCTCAGGTTCTGTCCCAAGACAGGGATAGGGCCTCTGAAGAAGAGGAGGGAGGCGTGCGTGGCCCAACTGGGGCCGGGGGCTTGTTCATAGGGCCCATCCCCCCCACCCACAGGCCCCCACCCACAGCCCCTGCTGTGCTTCCCAAGGAACCAGTTGCTTTCCCATCTTGTGTTTACTCTTCAGTAGATTTTTCAATATGGCATCGTTGCTGAGGGGCTCCCTCCCTGATGTCAGCCCCAACAGGGTGCCAGGGTGGAAGCTGTGCTGAGAGAGCCCCAGTCTGGGGGGGAGACCCTGCATGAGATTCAGGGGTGCGGGCACCCCCAGACTCCCTGGGCACCAAGAGCACACAGGGATGGGGGCGACGTGCTGGTTGTTCCTCTGAGAAAGCTCCCTGGAGTTGGTGGCTGCAGGGACTGTCTGGCCATCCCATCCTCCAGCTGGGGCGAAGGGGAGAAGGATCTCCTGGGCAAGGGTGGCCTTGACTCACTCTTGGAAGGGCAGGGGAGAGGGCTGGGTGTGGCTGTGCCAGGCCTGTGTGTGTGAGCTCAGCCTTGAGGCATGTGCAGCCTGGGCTGTGGGGGTGGGAGGGCTGGGCAGCTCAGCGGGCAGAGTCAGGGATGGCGGAAGGGGCCCCCTCTGTGTCCCTGAGCGAGGGAGCCAGCCGGGGAGGCAGAGAGCTGGGGAGCCAGGTGGGAGGCCCAATCCAGGGAGACTTCCCTGCAGAGGTGAGTCTGCAGACAGTCTTCCCCTTGGGAAGGAAGATGTCTGCCACCTGCCTCTCTGGTGTTGGAGCAGAAAGCCTTTCTTTCCTCTTTTGTCCCTGCCTTTAGCCCTTAATTAAGGAAGACGAGGGATTGACTGAGTCATTGAGAACTTTACAGAGCCAGGAGGCCTCCCCTAAGTTATGCACTCCAGTCACTTCATTTTACAAACAAAGAAACTGAGTCCCGAAGTGGGGGGAGTGGCATCTCTGCACAATGGGCTTGTACATCCTTCAAGGCTCTCCCTTCTTCCCCTCGGTCTCCTCCACTTCTGCCTCCCAGGGTTGCATCTGGCTCTGCCTGCCCCACCTCCAGGGAGGGTCTCCTTCTCCCCCTCCTCCTCTCTTCTCCCATCTTCCTCTTCTTTCCTCTCCCTTCTCTTGCTGCTCTCCCCCAGGCTCTAGGGAGCCGGGAAGCTCCCAGAGTCTAATTAGGAAGCCAACCTTCAAGGCCTGGCATGTGTAACGAGTCCCCTTCCTCCTCCCCACCATATTCCTGAAGCGGATTGGGGAGCAGGGACCCCGCTGGGAGCCCCCACTGCTCTGGTCTGGGAGGGCTGGGAGCCCCTGGAGCCTGGGCCGGGCCTGGGAGGTGCTCCTGAGCCTGTAACTACCTTTTATTTTGTAAAAACAATAGTGACAATATGCCTTTGTGCCTTCTGCCCATCCTGGGTGGGGCAGGCTGGTCCCTTCCCAGCCCTCAGCTACCTAGCACAATTCCTGGCACAGAGGAGGCTCTTTTTTTCCTTTTTAAACCCTGATCTTCTGTCTTAGAATCAATACAGTGTACTGGTTCCAAAGCAGAAGAGCAGTGAGGGCCAGGGAAGGGGGTTAAGTGACTTGCCCAGGATCACCCAGCTAGGAAGTGTCTGAGGTCAGATTTGAACCCAGGACCTCCTGTTCTAGGCCTGGCTCTATCCCCTGAGCTCCCAACTGCCCCCCTTTTATTTATTCATTTATTTTCATTTCCATCTTGTTCATTTTTGTGAGTGACTAATCTTAAACCCAAATAAACAAGTAAAAAGTCGCCTGCTTTGCTCTGCATTCGGACCCCAACAGCTCCTTCTCTGGAGGCCAGTCACCTTCTTGGTCCCAAGCCCCTCCACCCTGTCCTGGGTCGCTGAGAATAGCCACATCATAGGGGGTTCTTGCTAAATGTTTGCTGAGTTGGATTGATTGAACTGTGGCAGAAGGAATGTCCTGGGTTCCAGCACCAGCCCTGCCACTTGCTGGCTCCCCGACCTTCCTGGTGCTTCTGGACCCCGGAGTTAAGATTGTACAGGCGGGGAAACTGAGGGCAATACAGACCCTTTGCTGAAGAAGCCCGGCTTTTTGGGCTTCCTACCACAGCCTGATCCGAGGATCCCTTCCAGCTCTGGTGACTTTCTCCTGCCACATTTGGACCCCTCATCATCCTCAGGGACAGGGCACTCACTTCCTCACATTGGAGGGAGCCCGTCTCTGCTCCAGGAACTCATCCGAAGGGCTGCCTTCCTGGGAGAGGAGGCCCAGTGTCCTGGGCCCGTTCTGAGGAAGGCTCCCTGCTGGATGCAGCCGGGAGTCCTTTCTGGCAGAGGCGGGTGGCCATCAGTGGCATTTTCTGGGGTTTCCCAAGGGTCTCCTCCCTCCGAAGGGCTTGTCCCTGAGACTTAACCCTCGCAGGTCCTGGGGGACGCTCCGTGTCACTGTTCTAGGCAGCCCTGGCTACTCTGGGGGATGGGGAGAATGTGTTAGTCTGCCTTTGCGCCATAAATGTGCCCTGACTTGGGAGTGCCACCGTGGGCAGTGAGGTGCAGTGGGTAGAGCTCCAGGTCCGGAGTCAGGAAGACCTGAGTGTAAATTTGGCCTCACTAGCTGTGTGACCCTGGACAAGTCACTTAACATCTATTTGCCTCAGGGTCCTCATCTGTAAAATGGGGCTCTGCATGCCTTCCAAGGTGGTGGTGAGATCAAATGAGATAATAATCACAAAGTGCTTAGTCCGGTACCCGGCATGGAGTAGCGCTTTATAAATATTAGCTGCTGTTGTTGTTGTTACCCATTTATTGCTCAGGGGCTGTTGGGGGCGTTGAGATGGCTCATACTTAGGTAGAAAAGGAGAAGCTAGCAGAGACAGAGCAGCTTTGGGCGCTGGGATCGGGGGTCCTGCTTCAGACACCCGAGCTGAGGCTAGAAAGAAGAGGTGAGTGACTGCATGAAGGAACATGCTGGCTAGTTTGGCCGGACCGAGGGGTGAGTCCTGGGAGGGGCGAAATCTCTGATGAGCTTTAGAAGCCCAAGAAGAGGACAGCTCACTGGATAGAGCCAGACCTTGAGACGGGAGGTCCTGGGTTCCAATCTGGCATGTCAGAACCCCCACTGTCTGCCCCTTACTGCTCTTCTGCCTTGGAACCACTCCACACTCCACGGCTCTAAGATGGAAGGGAAGAGTTAAAAAAGAAGTCAAACAAGGCGTCAGTATTTGATCCTAGAGATAAGAGGGAGCCACCGGAATTTCTTGAGCAGGGGAGTTCCAGGGCCAGACCTACATTTGAGGAAGGGACAGGAAGCAGAAGGAAGCAGACATTTGTCTGCTACATGGAGGGAGGGTTGGAGTAGGGAGACCCCAGAAGCTCTAGAAGTCATCCAGGCGAGAGGCGACTGGGGCCAGCTGGAGCTGAAATGAGGACGGATGGGAGAATTGCTGGGGAGTGAAAAGGAGCAAGACTTGGATGCTGGGGGTGAGGATGGCCCTGGGAACCACAGCCTGGGACTCCCCCAGGAGGAGGAGGGAAATCAGAAAGAAGGGAAAGGGTTAGGAGGAACCAGACCAAGGATCTAGATCAGCTAATCCAGCTGGAAAGGACTTCTCAGGCCACATCGGTTAGCTGTGTGGCGTGGCCTTGGCCGAGTCCCCTCTCCCAACCAGGCGTTCAAAGCCCCTCGTTGCCTTTTCCTCTTCGGCAGCTGTCGAGAGCCTGTGCTCGTTCTTCTGACTTCATGTTCTTGGCTTGACCCCTTTTCAGAGAGGTCTTTCCTGGGGTTATTGTATTGCTCATGTCTTCGTTACACCGTGGTATGTCTCATCGCTTCAGCCGTCGTGAGACAGCGAGCTGCTTCTTATGTGCTGTAGTTATGGATGGTGAGGCTGCTGTGAGAATCCCGGAGTAGATGTTCCTCCTTCCTTTGGTTTCCTGAGCGCTTTCAGGGTTTTGTGGGGTGAGGAATTTGGTTATTTATAGAACGGTGGGTGGAGGCTACCCGATTACCCTCCAGAAGAGATCCCCTTCTCAGCTGTGCCCGTTTTGGCCAAGCTCCGCCAGCATTGCCTTTCCATGCTTTTCATTCTTTTTGCCAGGTGCCTAGAGTCCAGAAGATTTCTCTTCCTGAGTTCAAATCTGGCCTCAGACACTTGCTAGCTGTGTGACCCTGGGCAAGTCATTTCACCCTGTTTACCTCAGTTCTTTCATCTGCAAAATGAGCTGGAGAAGGAAATGGCAAACCATTCCGATATCCCTGCCAAGAAAAGCCCATAGGGGTCAGGAAGAGTTGGACATGTCTGAACACCAATTCTTTTGGCCAAATTGATGGGTGTGAGTTGTTTTAATTCGTCTCTTGGATGATCAATAGCGAGACAGACCATTCTTTCCAGGGACCATTAACAATTTATGTTTCTTTTTTGAAAATTGACCATCCCAGGGCAGCCAAATGGCTCAGTGACAGAGTGCCTGACCTGGAGTCAGGAAGATGTGGGTTCAAATCTAACATTCTGAGCTGTGATCCTGGGCGAGTCACTTTAACCCTGTTTGCCAAGCTCTTGCTCTTTCTATCTTAGAGTTGTTACTAAACAAAAAGGGAGGGAGGGAGGAAAGAAGAAAGATAGGAAGGAAGGAAGATAATCTGTGTTATAAAATTCAGAGCTGGGAGGAGCATGGAGAGAAAGGAGACTCTCAGTGTCTGTCATTCATTTGTTCCTTCCCCAAATATAATATTGCCTGTGTTGTGGGCAAAGCCACTTCCTGGGGAAATATAAAGCTCTGATTCAGCTTCTGCCCTCTGGTGATTTAAAATCTACAATGTCTCATCTCCTATCTCTGTGCCTTTGCCCAGGCTGTGTCCATGCCTAGAATACCATTCCTTCTTGCTGTCTCTCTCTCTCTCACTATATTTTATCTTTTTCTCAGTCTCTCTGACTTGTTCAGCCCCAGGAAGGGAGCTCCCCCAGGGCAGGGATGGACTTTCATGTTTCTCTTTGCTTCCCAGAAGCTGACCCTCTGTCTGGTCCTTAGTGGGTGATGGGTGCTGCTTGGCAGATGGGATCCAGGCCGCCCATTCGGTTCTTTACAGAACTGGGCCTCAGTTTCCCCAGGATGTGCTATTCCTGACTTCCAAGGTCTCTTCCAGCTTGTGAGCCCTCAGACTTGGGGGGCTGTGGAGACTGTGGGGTCCCCGGGGCCTGTGTTGGGAAAACATCAGCTCTCCTGCCTCCTGGGAGCCCTGGGAGGCTCCCTCCCTCTGCTTGTTTTGTTTCTGGGCTGATTTGTTTAATGCTCTCAGCTAATTACTGCTTTTGCATATTCATGGACCAGCCTGCCCTCCCTCCCCTGGCAGCTGCGGGGACTCGGGAGGAGGGGGAGCATCTTGGCACCACCGGAGCCCCATCCCCCTCTTTCTGGGAAAAATCTCCCCACCCCGAGGCGAGGGCCTGGATACTCAGTGGCCTTAGGGGAGGCCCAGTGGGTGAGGTGGGGTTTGTCCAGCCGCTGTCGTTTGGAAATGGTGCTGTGACACACACACAGCTGGCACAGCCGCGGGGCCCTGGGCGCTCCCGGGCGGCAGAGGCTTCTGGGCCTCTTTCCTCATTCTTCAGTCGGACGTCCTGCTGCTTCTGTTTTCTTCTCTGGAAACCCGTCCGTGTAGACGGGCCCTCCTTGTGCCTGGGGTGGCATTGGGATAGACGGGTCCGGCACCCCCGACCGGGCCTCCGAGGGCTTCTGGGAAAGACCTCAGCACATTTGCCCTGCATGGAGCATCTTTGGAGGATGGGGTGGGATGGGGGCGCCCTGCTAAAGCCCATAAACATCTATTATGCACTTACTGTATACTGTATACCGAGGGAAGAGGGAAGGGCTCCTTGAGAAGGCAGCCCAGTGAGTTTCCTGCCACCAGACGTCTGCCCTTTAGAGGCTGGGCACTGGGGCCCGCCAGATTGCTGCCTTCCTCAGCTCTGCCAGTCTGGGGGGGCACAATGGAGGCGCCGCGTCCCTGTGGCACAGCCCCTCCCCCTTTTCTGGAGGAGCAGCTGGAATTGGGCCGGGCTGTCACCCCAAACCGTGCCCAAGGCTGACGGAGCCGTGAAGCAGGACAGGCTGCCGCGCGCTCGGGCTGAAGGAAATATTTGGCTTGTTTGCTTCGCGCCCTGATGGGGACCATCTGCCGTGTGAGGTGGGGGGAGTGTGAGGGGGCTCCGGCTCTGCTGGAGGGAGATCCGCCTCGCTTGGGGGAGCTTTAGATTCTTTGGGAGCCTGCCAGGCCCCCCGTTTGGCCTGCTCCAGGACAGGGGCAGAATGGGCATCCCTGGGTCCCAGGGCGTCTTCTGGCAATAGGCAGGACCTGGCGTGCGTCTGTGCTGGGAGGTTAAGGGACACACAGCTAGTAAGCGTGCCGCTGAGGAAGGATTCGAACCCGGAACCTAGAGATCCTGTGGCCACTCTGACCCTCAGTGTCCTCCCCTCCTCTCCAAAGCTGTGGCCTGGGGGACTGCCAGGACGGAGGCGCCTTCCCCAGGGCAGGGCATGGACGAAGACGAGCTGGAGGGCCCACCGAGCCCCAGAGAACAAGGGCCCCCCTGGACAGGGGAGCCAGTGCCAAGGGCAGGGGATCTGGCAGGGCCTCGGGGTAGGGGCAGGGGCACAGAGAGGAGGCCCGGGAGGCTCTAGGCAGAAGGAGGGCCGAGCGGAGGCCGACGGCCCTCAGGAGGTCACCAGAATGTCCTGGGAGGAAGCGGGGCGGGGACAGAAATCTGAGAGGGGGAGCCGGGCCGGCCTGCCTGCCGAGTGGGAGGCCTGAGGAAGCCGAGGCCACTTTTCCACAAGTTCAGCCATGAAGAGGCAGAAAAAAGACCAAAGTCGGGCGCCCGGCAGGGTCGAAGGAACGCGGCTTTTTTTAGAAGCCGCCACCGAGCCAGGCATTCCTGCCTCCCAGCCGCCCCCAGCCCTGTCCTACCCTTCTTTGATCCTCCCCCTTTCCCCAGTCGAGCTAAAAACAGCCAGGCCCGCTTTGTTGTCCTTGGCTGCTGCGACAGCCCGCTCTCCCCCGGCAGCCTGGTGGCTGCCATGGTTCCTCCAGGCCTGCCTCCCTGCCAGCGGCCTCCCCAGGCTCCTCCGTGGACGATCCCCCTCTCCCATCCCAGCTCCCCAGTGGGAGGTGGGGAGGCCGTGGGAGCCGGAGGCCTGGCTTGTCCCTGCTTTCCCTGGAATCTGCTCCCACCCCACCCCCAGCCCAGGGGAAGGGGTGGCTTCTGAGCCCCCTCCCGCTCCTGCCTTGAGGCTCCTCTCCTCTCCCTCTCCCCGTCTTTGTCTCTTCTCCGCTCCTTTCTCTCCCTTTTCTCCCTCTCTCCCTCTCCCTCTCCCTCCCTTTTCCCTCCCTCTCTCCCTCCCCCCTCTTCTCTTCCTCCTCCCTCTTCTCCGCTCCTTTCTCTCCCTTTTCTCCCTCTCTCCCTCTCCCTCTCCCTCCCTTTTCCCTCCCTCTCTCCCTCCCCCCTCTTCTCTTCCTCCTCCCCCTCTCTCCCCCTCCCTCCCTCTCCTTCCCCCCTCTCTCCCTCTCCCCCTCCCCCCTCTTCTGCCCCCCTCCCCCCTCTTCTCTCCCCCTCCCTCCCTCTCTCCCCCCCTCTTCTGCCCCCCTCCCCCCTCTTCTCTCCCCCTCCCCCTCTCTCTCCCTCCCTCTCTCCCCCCCCTCTTTCCCCCCTCCCTCTCTCTCTCCCCCTTCCCCCCTCTCTCCCCCCTCCCTCTCTCCCTCCCTCTCTCCCCCCCCATCTCCCCCCTCCCTCTCTCTCTCTCCCCCCTCCCTCTCTCTCTCCCCCTTCCCCCCTCTCTCCCCCCTCCCCCCTCTTCTCTCCCTCTCCCTCCCCCCTCCCTCCCCCCTCCATCCCCCCCAGAAGAGATCTGTTCCAGCCCCGACCTCCTGGGGTTCTGCATTTTCCCGCATTCTTGACACGGTCCCAGCTGCTGAGGAACGTTACTTTGGCCAACTGCTAGGACTGCCCCTTGGTCTCCCTCGCTGCGCCCCCCAGACTCGCCTCCTGCTCGCAGATGCAGGCGCTCCCCCTGGCTTCCGGGACTGACAGTGTCTCCGTTGGCTCCCGGGGTGGGGGACGTGGAAGTTCTGGGCAGATGGCTAGATGGACAGATGGACAGTCGGTCTGCCTCTGGCCTGGCAGGGGCTGAGAGCCGATTCTCCATCTCTGCCAGGCCACATTGGCTGGGAAATGAGGCAGAATGGGGGCCGTGCTTTGGACGAGTCCTTGGCCTGGAAGAAAGGCCTTGAGGAGCTCGGCATTGGGAGGGGGGGCCGGGCTTGGCCACGAGGACGGGACGCCCAGAACGCTGTCTTCCTGCTCTTCACAGGCCCGTGTGACCGCCTGCCCCTCTCTGGGTTGGTCCCGGGGAGGCCACTTCCCGGGGCTCGGGAGGAGAAGGGGTGTCCAGCTCAGGGGCAAGCTCAGGGGGACGGAGGATCCGAGGCTGCCCCGGGAGCCGCAGGGGAGACGTGAACTGATCTCCATTTGGGGGCTCACCCTGTTAGGGCTGAGTGTCCAGCCTCTCTCCACCCCGGAAAGGTCCCCCAGACAATTTTGGGCGGGGGTTTGCCCAAGAACAGCTGCTGTCCCCACTAGTGCCAGCACCCCGGGAGCAGCTATGGCAAAGATCTGGCACCTTCTTGGGCAAAGGGAAGGAGGGAGCCGAATTCCTGCCTCTTCCCCTCCGGCCTGGGCTTTTGCCTCCTCGCTGCCCCCGGCCTCTCGTGCCTCCAGAAGACTCCCGCATGGAGACTAGGGCTCTCCTTCCATAAACCCCGGAGAGAGCTTCCCACGGCTGTCGGAGGCCTTGAATGTAGCCAGTCTCAAGAAAAGGGGATGATCCTTCTCTGAAGGGAAAAGGGACGAGCCTATGGTTCTCCCCAATCCCAGAGATTAGCAGTCATGAGAGGAGGAGCAGAAGCCTGTCTAGGTATAAGGACCACAAATCCCAAAGTGGAATGGGCTGCCCCAGGAGGTAATGAGCTCCCCATCCAGGGAAGTCTCCACTCACAAGGAGGGATGAGCCTCCAGAAAGGATCTGTTCAGGTGCCGATTGGATGGACTCATTGGGTTCTGAGACCTTGGGATTCTGCTTCGAACACCAGGGGGAGGCCAAGCGGTCCGTGGGCAATGAGCAGCTTGTAAAGTAAGTCAGGACCAGATCCTGGCTCTGGGTGGCCTTGGGCAGGGGCTCTGTGGCCCTCAGTCCTCGCTTGTCCAATGAGGTCCTTCCCAATTGGGCCAGCCTGTGATTCCAGAGCAGTTCCATCATGGCGGCACCAAATGCTGGTGAGATGGGTAACTGCCGCCCAGCTCTATCCGCCATTACACCTTCTCCTGCCTCTCCCTCTCTGTACATGGCTTCTTCTCTTGGACTTGGGGAAACGGACGAGTGAATTGCCTGAACTCCGGGGTCCCTAGTGCCTTCCTTTCGCTTCTAGCCTCCGGGGAACTTCGTCCCGGGAGACCATTTTTCACTTCCTCGGGAAGCCCGCAGGGACGTTGTGCAGCCATCTTTGCTAGAATGCGGTCGTGGTGGCAGATCTAGGGGGCCTTTTCCTGATGGGGCACGGGGGCTGAACTTCAGTATTCCAGGGCGTTGGGTGACGCCCCCACTCGGGGTTAGAAGAGAGTCTGGAATCTGCCATTCATAGGGGTGTCTCTCTCTCCCATCGGTCTTGTAGATAATTGCGGAGCCCAGCGGGAATCAGCCGCCTCCAGACGGGGCCTCAGGACAGTCACGCAGGACAGGGAAAGAGTGGTGCCACTCCTGGGAGGGCAGAGGCTCATTGGGCTAGAGACAAAGACGATGGGGTCCGGTGGGAGGAGCTCCATTTCCTTGTCTATAAACCGAGGGGTGGGGCTGGAGAATTTCACGATTGTGGGTGGAGCTATCAAGCTGCTAGTGGTATGGTAGGCAGATCAGACGGCAATGCCCAGGAGTCTGGAAGGTGCAGCAGCAGAGTGAATGGCAAGGCCCCGTGGTCCACCATCTTCCCAGAATGGCAATGGTGTTTGGCTGTGAGCATTAGCGAGATCTGTTCTAGTTCTGGGGGCTCCACCCTCACCCATTGGACGGGTGTCAGGGTGGGCTCAGAGATGACCGCCCGTCTCAGGAAGGATGCGTTTGTCCCCTCCCCTCCTCCCAGACATGCAGACAGAGCCAGGGGAGCCTTCTGAAGACCTGACATATTGAGGGAGCTGAGTTCAAGTGCTGACTCAATACTTCTCTCTGGACTCAGCTTCCTTGTCCGTAAACTTTGGGAGTGTTGGAGTAGATCATCCTCCAGCTCAAAATCTCTGCTCCTGAGGCAAATTCTGTCCCCCTCCCCTGCACTCACCCCAACCTCAAAGCTACAACCTACCACGGCCATGACCCCTTTGGTCCAGCCAAGCTTTCTAGAGCCAGGTGCCAGTGAGGACGATCAGCAATTGGTCTGGGACAGATGGAGGTTCTGGGATGATGGACAACTATATGCACAAACCAGCCAAAGTAGACCGCCCGATTGGTACAATGAAACAGGCCAGTGTAGATGGTTAGCGCAGTATGGACAACTAGGCACGTGTAGTCATGTCGTAGAGGAGAGAGTGTAGAGTGGGAATCTTGCTGAGTGGAGATCTGGATTCTAATCCTGCTCCTGACACCGGCTGGGTCGCCTCTTTGAACCTCAGTTTTCTCATATGGAAAATGGGGATATGAATACCTGCACTGCTGTGAGTTTAAAGTGTTATGGGGTGAGGGCTCGCCTCCGTTGTTCGGCTTCTTGCGGGGATGCTTGTGGGTGCCTGGGCTGGTGTGGGCTCAGCCCTCCTGAGGTCTGGACGGAGTCACGAGCAAAGGGGGGGCAGACCAGAGCTGAATTGGGCTTAAGAAACGGGGATCTTTGGTAGTAAAGGTTACACTGCCCAGACCGTGTAGACCAAGGGGCCATCGCGTGTTGGAATGGAGGGGTCAGGAGCAGAAAGCTGGATTCTGAGGTGCCGCGGCCGAGTAGATGGGGATTAGGCAGCCAGGTGTAGACAGCAGCCAGGCCAGAGTTCTGGGAAAGAATGGGCAGGTGTAGACAGCAGAGTGGCCAGGTGTAGAGTGGACCAGTAAGCGTTCGGAGTAGTCCGGCCCAGGAAATGAGGATAGAGGTTGTAGAATGGGGCAGAGGGAGCAACGGAGATAAGTGTAGCGGGGAGAGGAAGGCGAGCCTGGCCATAGGGCAGGTGTGGATGGGAGATGGGGGAATCGCTTCGGACTTGGGGGAGTGGTGCTGGGTTCACATCCCGCCTCTAGGCCTTGCCGGCCATGTAATCCTAAGGAAATCCTGGGGGGCGGGGGGAGGGGGGTCATCCTGGCCGCACTGGCTGCCTCCAGGCTTGTTTGCGACATGGAAAATCGAATCAGGCTGTTCCTTTTGGTCTAGAGGGAAAACGAGGGGCCTAGATTCAGAGGTCTTGGGTTTGGGCTCAACGTACTGCTTCCTACCTGTGTGACCTTGGAACAGTCCTTTGAAACCTGACTTTCTTCTCTGTAAAATGGGTTCCTGTCATTCAGGGGAATGTGACAGCTGTCCCCTGGTCTCTAAGGCAGTCCTGGGGACAGGAGGGTGAGGGGGCAGCTTTAGAGAAGCCAATTAAGGCTTGGGATCAAGAAAACGTTCCTGACCACGGAAAGTGACCCAAAGTGGAATGGACTGCCCCAGGAGGTAGTGAGCTGCCTGTCACCAGCGGTCTTCAACAGAGGCTGCGTTTCTGCCTACTTGGGCTCAGGCCCAGACCTTTTTGGTCCTTTCCAGACTTAATGAGGATAAGGATAAGCATAAGGAAGACGGGATAAGACTGGAAAGTCTGGATGGCCTTCCTGGAGGAGGTGGGGGAATCTGTTAGAGAAACTGTTAGGGAAAGGAGGAGTCTCGGAGGCAGTGCTCAGTCGGGAATGAGTTTTCCGGAGTTACAGCGGGAAGGAGTCTGGGCAGATGGTCAGAGCTGCCTTCACGGAAACTTACCTCCTGCCCCTTGCCAGGAAGGACGGGCTTCGAAGGAAGCCCCAAAGCCCAAGCATGGAGGGGCTCTCCAGGGAAGCTTGCAAAACAGGAAGCGCTGGGAGCCCATTCCAGGAAACCCTGACTGGCCCTGGCAGCTAGACGGCCAGTCAGCTGGCGGCCGTGGCGGCAGAGCGCAGGGGGCCCACGGGGTTCCCAGCGGGGGCTGCAGTCACCCTCTCTCACCCAGGGGCCATTCTCTTCCCGTCCCCCCAGGGCTTTGACTCAGTCCTCAAGTAGAACCGAAGGAGGCTTGAGAAGGTGCTGCTGCTGGGAGTGACCCCACGTCCCTGTTGCCACTACTCAGAGCCATCTCTATCGGTGCGAGAAATGAGCCGGATGTACTAGAATCTAGGCAGCTCCCAGCATGCTCCCTGGGCCCTTGGACCCGGAGCAAGAGAATCCTCCTTCCTGGCCTCTAGAGCCGGAGGGACCTCAGGGAGGCGTCACAGACCGGGGTCTCCACAGAGGAGCCGAAGGGAGCTCCCAGGCTCCTGGGGCGCTTTCACCCAGGGGCCCCTTCCCCGGCCTCAAATGAGAGGAAGTCCGTAGCAGCCCCAAGAAAGGACCGTCCCTGAGCCCCTCTCCTACGGGAAGCCCTTTCCTCATCTCAGGGGATGGAGCCCCAGAGAAAAAGCCCCAGGATGCTGGCTGGCGCCCCTCAGCCCACTGAATACTGCTGGCACTGAGGGGGTGCTGCTGGGGTCCTGCCTCAAGGGGCCGCCCCATCTAGCCCTGCCCCTCTGCGGGGCCTCGAAGGCTGCTACCGAGGCCAGGATAGAACACTGTGGGGCCAGCTGCTTTGGGGCATCTGTGCTTTGGGTGCTGCCATCCACCCACCCCAGCCGCCATTTTTCTAATCTTGGGGGGCTGTCTGTGGCATATCGTGTATGTTTGCCTAAGTCCTAGGTGTGTCTGTGGCTCATATTCTCATTTTATGTGTGTCTGTGGCCCAGTGTGTGTGTGTGTGTGTGTGTGTGTGTGTGTGTCTGTCTGTCTGTCTGTCTGTCTGTCTGTCTGTCTGTCTGCCTGCCTCCTGGGTGCCCCGCTGTCTATGGGGGGCTCGTGATGTGGCTGGCCCAGGGTGTCTGTCTGTCTGTCTGCCTGCCTGCCTGCCTCCTGGGTGTCCCGCTGTCGATGGGGGGCTCGTGATGTGGCTGGCCCAGGGTGTCTGTCTGTCTGTCTGCCTGCCTGCCTCCTGGGTGTCCCGCTGTTGATGGGGGGCTGGTGGCGTGGCTGGCCCAGGGTGTCTGTCTGTCTGTCTGCCTGCCTGCCTGCCTCCTGGGTGTCCCGCTGTCGATGGGGGGCTCGTGATGTGGCTGGCCCAGGGTGTCTGTCTGTCTGTCTGCCTGCCTCCTGGGTGTCCCGCTGTCGATGGGGGGCTGGTGGCGTGGCTGGCCCAGGGTGTCTGTCTGCCTGCCTGCCTCCTGGGTGTCCCGCTGTCGATGGGGGGCTCGTGATGTGGCTGGCCCAGGGTGTCTGTCTGCCTGCCTGCCTCCTGGGTGCCCCGCTGTCGATGGGGGGCTGGTGGCGTGGCTGGCCCAGGGTGTCTGTCTGTCTGTCTGCCTGCCTGCCTGCCTCCTGGGTGTCCCGCTGTCGATGGGGGGCTCGTGATGTGGCTGGCCCAGGGTGTCTGTCTGTCTGTCTGCCTGCCTCCTGGGTGTCCCGCTGTCGATGGGGGGCTGGTGGCGTGGCTGGCCCAGGGTGTCTGTCTGCCTGCCTGCCTCCTGGGTGTCCCGCTGTCGATGGGGGGCTCGTGATGTGGCTGGCCCAGGGTGTCTGTTTGCCTGCCTGCCTCCTGGGTGTCCCGCTGTCGATGGGGGGCTGGTGGCGTGGCTGGCCCAGGGTGTCTGTCTGTCTGTCTGTCTGTCTGCCTGCCTCCTGGGTGCCCCGCTGTCGATGGGGGGCTGGTGGCGTGGCTGGCCCAGGGTGTCTGTCTGTCTGTCTGTCTGTCTGCCTGCCTCCTGGGTGTCCCGCTGTCGATGGGGGACTCGTGATGTGGCTGGCCCAGGGTGTCTGTCTGCCTGCCTGCTTCCTGGGTGTCCCGCTGTCGATGGGGGGCTGGAGGCGTGGCTGTTCTTGCCCCCTTTGCACACTGCCTGGCCCCGGCGCTCTATTCTTGTCCCGGCTGGCAGACGAGGACACTCGGCCCTGAGAAGGCAGTGCCTCGCCGTCGTTTCTCCCCAGGGGCCCCCCTCGCCACAGGCAGCCCTGCCGGCTGAGGGCGGACGGTGGGTGAGTGATGGAGCCGGCGGGGTCAGGAGGCTCGAAGTTCACTTCCGCACCCAGCCGGCTTGGCAGGGTCCCCGGGACGAGGCTGCCGAGCGGAGCCCCAGCCCCTGGCTTTCCCCCACCCCCACCCCGGCCGATTAGATCAGCACGGCCGGCCGGCCTCATCCCGGGAACATTCCGATCATTCCCCCATCAGCACCGGAGCGGAGCGAGCCAGGCTGAGGGAGGGCCTGAGGCAGGACCAGGCTGGGGAACTTTCCTCCCTCCCAGCCCCTCCCACCCAGAGCCAGCCCCGGCGCCTGCCAAGGCCTGCCCAGTAGTCGGCTGGCCATCAGCAGGAAGGTGGGCTCTTGGCTGGGCTGCAGTGGGCAGAGCAGGACAGGTAAGAGCGCGGGATGGGCTTCGGGGGCGCCGCCCTCTCTGCCCCAGCCTCGGGATCGGGCTTCGGCCACCCCGGGGCCGAGGGCAGGCCTGCATCTGTGGCCCCCTGGGCAGTCCTGGGCCTGGGAAGGAAGGTGAAGGGGATGGCCAGAGCCTTGGCTTGCTGGACTGGAGACTCAGCCCTCCCTCCCTCTGCCCAGACCCGGGACGGGGCGGGGGGGGTCTCTGTCTCCTGTATTCTGATTGGCTCAGCCAGGAGTTTGAACCAGCCCCTTCCCTTCTGTGTGACTCAGTTTCTTAGAGAGAATTGAACTAGGTGGCCTCTCGGGTTCCCTCCGGCTCTGACTTTGAGCCTCCACAGGCTGTCTGACTCCTGGAGCCGCCCGGTGTCCTCCAGGCTTCCCTTGCCCGCCAGGGCTTCGGGAAATGTCTGGCTGGATGCATGGACGTGGGTTCAGGGGCTGTCGCAGAAAGGGGGCCCAGAGCTAATGATGAGTCTGGCGTGGAGTGGCCGTGAGTGGCAGCCATTGAGGGGACTTCATGTGGGAGCTGGAGAGGGTTCGTGTCAGACCTGGGCACGAGAGCAGGCTGAGGGGCGGGCGCGGGCCCGAGCCAGGCAGTGGACCATGGGATGGGGGGGGGGAATGATCTGATGAGGGCAGGTGGGGAGCCAGGGCTGGGGGCCTCTGGGAGGATCGGACTGTGGGCAGTTTGGAGAAGCAGCAGCTCTGGGGGAAGAATGCTCTTCTGGTTTCTACAGATCAGCTGGGAAGCGACTTGGCAGTTGGATACTAGATGCTGTATTTTTCCAAAGTCTACACCAGCAGTAGTAGAATGAAAACCATACTAGTTGCAGTCAAGAGCCCCAAGTTCAAGTCTTGCCCCTGCCACTTGCCTCTCTCTGTCAATGAAGGCCTTGGACTAAATAATCTGTGAAGATCTAAGATGCTGCAATCCTATCCCTGTACCCCCCTCTGCCTCAGTTTCCCTACCTGGCCTCGGAGGCTGCTTCAAGCTCCCGTTGTGGAGTCCTCGGTGTGATGATCTGTCCCTTTTGTTTTGGGTTTTCTGCGATCTCAGTCTGGGACATGTTTCTGGCCGGTTCTGTTACTGCCTGGAACATCTCCCTCTGGGCTTCTTAGCAGCTTCTCAGCCTCAAAAATCAAAAATATCTGCCCTGTACCCACATAAGACTCACTTCTCCGCCCACCTTTTCCCCACTGAGTCACAGCAGCCCCAGCTTGAAATCTCTCCCTCTCCATCACTTTTCTTTTGCAATTAAAAACAAACCCTTCCCTTCTGTCTTAAAATCAATACTGTGTATTGGCTCCAAGGCAGAAGAGTGGTAAGGGCTATCAGTGGGGGTTAAATGACTTACCCAGGGTCACACAGCTGGGAAGTGTCTGAGGCCAGACTTGAACCCAGGACCTCCCATCTCTCTCTAGTCCCTGAGCCACCTCGCTGCCTCCAAGTGGCAAACCTTGCCGTCTCTCCTCTACTATCTCCCATGTCTGTCTTCTCCTCTTCTCTCACATGGCCTGGCCATCTCTCTTGCCTCCTTGCTACTGAGAGCTTGTACTTCATGGGTTCATGGGATCAGAGCTCTAGAACTGGGGGGGGGGGGGGTCTAGTCCAAGTCACACGTTACAGATGAGGAAAATGAGACGCAGACAGGAAAGTGACCTGTGAGGTACCCAAGGTCTCACATTGCGGCTAAGCCATCAGCACCTGACCCTGGGCTTGGAGCAGTTCGGCTCCCCTGGCACTTCCCAGTGAAGCACCCCTGGGTGCAGAGCCCTGTACAGACTGGGCCGGGTGCTGGGAAAGGGTTACAGCTTTGCTCCCAAGCCAGGAGAGGGAGAAGCTCCCCCGGCAGACTTCAGAGATCACACAGTGAGTGGATTGTGGAGACCCAGACACAGCTGAGGGGAAGAAGGTGGGGCCTGAGAGGGCCAGGACCAGGGAACGGAGGATGGGATCGAGGCACCAGTGGATGGACCCTCTTCAGCCCACACCACTGGCGGCGGCTGCACCTGTGTCTCCACCTGCCTCCTTCCTCTTAGCTTCGGACCTCCTCCTCCTCCTCTACTTTTTCCCAGACTTCTCTCCTGCTTTGGCCCAGAGGGCCTGGGAAGGGGTGGGAGAAAGGGGGCTTCTGCCCTGGATGCCCTGCGTCTGAGACGGAGGGAGGGAGGGAGGGGGTGGGGGCCAGAGAAGATTCCAAGGGAGCCGGGGCTCTCTCTCTGCCTGGCTGGAGGCGGGTTAAGCAGCTCATTAAATTCTCAGCCTCTTTCCTGAGCCCTGGTCATGGGGCTTGGATTTTCCCGTCCCTCATGGTCGGTGCAGACTCCCCAGGGTGGCAGGGAGACCAAGCCAGACCCCAGAGGGAGCTCAGGCAAGGCCGCCTGCTCACGGCTTTCCTGAGACCTTGTGGGACGTGGACCTGGACACACACACACAGCCGTCTCCACTAAAGCGTGCTCTGCACTCTCTTTGTCTCTGCGTCTCAGGATCTCTGTCTCCCCCGTCTAACCGCCACACATGGGCCAGCTTGGGGAGGGGGGCCCCATGTCTCTCACCCCATTTCACACCTCTCCCCTCCCATGTCTTCTCCCCCCACCGGGGGGCACTGGAAGGGCTCAGGAACAAAGAGGGGATGGAGGGGGCGTCTCTGGAGCAGTCCCTCCCCCCACCCCAGGGGGCTGATCACATACAGAATTTTGAATGAACCCTGGGAGGCCGGGCAGGCAGGCAGGCAGGCAGGCAGGGAAGGAGGGAGGAGCAGATTTGTAAGTCAATGAGCCCCAGCCCGCCCTGAGCATGAGAGACTGCCGGGGCTCCGCATGTCCCAGTTCAGCCTCTTTGTGAGTTAGTGCATGGCCACGCGGTGCCCACATGTTCATGTGGGATCGTGTGTCCCCGAGACCGTGGCCCTGGCTGCAGAATGAGGGGCTGCCGTGGGGCTTTGGGCTCTGGGGGCCTCTCCGGGCTCACCGACAGGATTATAAATAGTGCATCCCCAGGGGCGGGAGCTCCCCAGGAGTCTCTACACCTAACTCCTTTGGGCCCTTTCCCCACAAGATGTAACTCTCCAAAGGGCAGCGGAGCCCCCGAGGCTTCTGGGGATCCATGTCTCGGGCGGGAGTGTGGAAATCTGAGCACCCCAATGTTTCCATCTGGGCCTCTGGGTTGGGGATCTGTGTGTTTCCAGGGGGCAGCGTGCTTTGTGTTTACCAGCTCTGATGGAGGTATCTGGCTGTCTGGTCACAGCGAGAGGGGCCTCAGTCACGGACTACCTCTCTCTGATCAAGCCTCGGCTTCCCCCTCAGTGACCTGAGATCGTTTTTCTTCGGCAGATATCGAAAACAAGAGGGAATCAAGAGGGGGAGCCATGTAGCTAAGTGGACTGAGAGTCAAGCCTAGAGACAAGAGATCCTGGCCCCAGCCACTTCCTAGCTGGGTGACCCTGGGCAAGTCACTTAACCCCCCCTGCCCAACTCTTGCCGCTTTTCTGCCTTGGAACAGATACTCAGTGTTGAGTCTAAGACAGAAAGTGGCCATTGTGTGCACATGTGTGTCTGTGGTTCCCTCGTGGAAGAGATGGCCACGTGGTGCCACCATGGATAGAATCCTGAAAATGAATTCAGGAAGTTTGTTGTCATTCAGTCATTTCTGACTCTTCATGACCCCATTGGGTGCTTTCTTGGTTTTCTTTATAGGTGAGGAAATGAAGGCAAATAGGGCGAAGTGACTTGCCCAGGGTCACACAGCTAGGATGTGTCCAAGGCCAGATTTGAACTCAGGAAGAGGAGTCTTCTGACGCCAGCTGGCCATCTATTTAGCTGCCCTGGAGTCAGGAAGGCCCGAGTTAAAATCTGAAATCAGACCCTCGTTCTTTGGCCCTGGGCAAGTCACTTCATCTCTGCCTGCCTCCGGGTCATCCTCTCTACAATGGGCGTAACACTAGTGCCTGCCTCTCAGGGTAGTTGTGACAATGAGATGTGATACCATCTAGCTCTGCCGTGTTTTTGGGGCGTGCTCGTGGATGCCTGTGTGGGTCCGTGTGTGTGCTGGCGCGTCCATGGGGGCGGTGTGGGGCCCAGAGGACACCCGGTCTAACCCAAGCCCACGTCCTGCCTCCACATGAACAAGAGGGGAAGCTGAGCAGGTTTCTAATCGCTCTCTTAGCGGGTACCTCAGGAAGCCCCGGGAGACGAGTGAGGAGGGGGCTTTTGACAGGCACTGAGGTATGAGCTGGTCAGGGCAGATCCTGGGGTAGGGGGCTAGGAAGTCTGACGCGTAGTCTTTCTATGACTATGGACAGTTTGCTTCCCCTTCAGGGTCTCAGTTTCCCTTCTAGAACATGGGAAGCATCCTTCCCGTACCACCTTCCTCACAGAGCTAGGTAGCAATGGATGTTGCTTATGACAGAGCATCAGGGAGACGGAATGGCTTTTAGGATTGTGATTGCCCAAAGGGGCCGAGAGCCTGCGCCAGGGTAAGCGACAGCTCTTGACAGGTAGTGAGAAGGCAGCCGGTGTCTGGGAAGCCAAACTTGGGGTCTCTGCTCTGGGCTCAGCCCGGCTCCCGTCAGGCAGAGATCATGGGCTCCAGCCTCCTTTGTACATGGCCACTTGTGGGAAGTCTGGGAGTCGTGGCCCTGGCGGCCACGGATTAGGAATGAGGAGGAGGGAGGTGGCCTCCGAGGCCTTGACCTGACCGCTTGTCCCCACAGGGTGCCGAGGAGCAGGATGGCGTCGTGGGTGTGGACACTGATCTTGCTGAGCTCCTCGTGGCCCGCAGGCCACGGCTCGAGGCCCTGGAAGCTGGAATTCTTCCGCAGTAAGACAGAGTTAAACCACCTGGTGGTCGATGAAGTGTCGGGGACTGTGTATCTGGGGGCCGTGAATGCCCTTTACCAGCTCACTGCTGACCTGCAGCTGGTCCACGCGGTGGAAACGGGGCCTGCCCTGGACAACAAGAAATGCACCCCGCCCATCGAGCCGAGCCAGTGCCAAGAGGCTGTGGACATGGATAATGTCAACAAGCTGCTCCTGCTGGACCGGCCGGCCGGCCGCCTGGTGGAGTGCGGCAGCCTCTTCAAGGGCATCTGCGCCCTCCGGGAGCTGGGCAACATCTCCCACCGCATCTTCTACGAGGACAGCAGCGGGGAAAAGTCCTTTGTGGCCAGCAACGACGAGCGGGTCTCCACGGTGGGGCTGGTGACCAGTGTGGGCAAGGATGATGGCGACGGAGGGCCTGGTGAGCGTGTGCTTTTCGTGGGTAAGGGCAATGGGCCCCACGACAACGGGATCATCATCAGCACCCGTCTGCTGGACCGCAAGGATGGCAAAGAGGCCTTTGAAGCCTACACAGACCACACGGCCTTCAAGGCGGGCTATCTGTCGGCCAACACCCAGCAGTTTGTGGCTGTGTTTGAGGATGGCGACTACGTCTTCTTCATCTTTAACCAGCAGGACAAGCAGCCCGCCAAGAACCGTACCATCGTGGCCCGGATGTGCAAGCAAGACTCCTTCTACTACTCCTACTTTGAGATGGACCTGGAGTGCCAGGGCGCCTCGGGGGACGTCTACAGCATCTGCCACGCAGCCTTCGTGGCGCCAGGACCCACCCCGGAGGCCAGCCAGGTGCTCTTCGCCGTCTTTAGTAAAGACAGTAAGGGCAGCGGGGGCACCCCTCGCTCGGCACTGTGCCTCTTCCCCTTGGAGAAGATCCACCAGAAGATGGAGGAGAATAGGAACAAATGCTACATGGGAGCCCAGGGGAGCAGCTCCGAGACCTTCTACAAGCCCTTTCACGGGGACATCCAGTGTGTGAGCCACGGAGCGGTGAGTCCTGGCCTGGGCCACTGACAGCTGGGAAGGAAGAGGGGTTGGGAAGAATGGGATGTCTTCCTCCAGATCTGGGGGATGGCGTGAACAGAAGCTTTGAGAGAGTTATAGGGGGGGGCTCCCTTCCCAGGGCCACCGTTAGCCTCCCACAAAAGGGCTCCCATCTCCTGGATCCTCATATGGGCCACCACACAGGTGTTGTGTTTGGTTATTCATTCAGTACAGTAAAGGAGAACACCAACGCTTAGTAAGCACCCTCTGTGTGCAGAGCCCTGTGCTAACCCCTAAGGGAATCGGGAAAACCCTGTCCCCAGCCTTGTGCAGGCTGCTCAGAGTAAGGGGGATAACCTGTAAATTCCAAGGGGACACAGTATTGCCGGAGAGAGGCCAGAAGAGGAGACAGTGCCTGGAGAGAGCTCCTTCTTCTGCTAGGGTAGCAGGGGCAGCTTGAGCCTCATTGCAGGCCCCCCCAGGGAGATGGTGTGGACAGTGGCTAGGGAGATGAGGAGAAGGCAGGCAGCAGCAGCAGCAAAGATGGCTCAGGGTAAGGTCAGAGTTCCAGGACCTGGCCAGGGGCCAGGGAAGAGCCAATTGGGATCTCACTCCTGCCTGGTCCACAGATGGCCAGTCAAAGCTTCCGCTGTGGCTCTGAGCACCTACCATACCCACTGGGGAGCCGGGATGGGCTGGTGGGCACCGCTACCCTGCAGAGAGATGGCATGAATCTGACAGCAGTGACTGTGACAACTGAAAATGGGCACACTGTGGTCTTACTGGGGACATCTGGTGGCCGCATCCACAAGGTGAGAGAAGACCTCTACCTGGTCCCCCCTTGGGTCACTGGGCAGGGCGGGGAGCCAGCAGGTGTGTGCCTTCCCCACTCCCAGTCTCTGCTCTACTGCCCTAGGGAGTGGGCATTAAAGTCTGGGCTTCAGGAAGGGGAAATGGAGTCAGAAGGGATGAGTCCAGGGATGGCCCCCAGAATTCAATGTAGCCTTGAAGTAAAGTACACTAACTCCATGACCTGGGGCTGTGATGGTGAACCTATGGCACATGTGCCAAAGATGGCATCCAGAGATCTCTCTGGACACCAGTGCCATCACCTACCAGAGTTAGTTACTGGAAATGCAGAGGGACTCCCGCAGAGCTGCTCCCTTCCCCTTTCCACCAAACCTCCCCACCCCTCTGCCTGATAGAAGCTTGGGCAGGGGTGTGTGGCACTTTGTCTCTAGTTGGGGTGGGAGGCACAGACAGGGGCTGGGCATGGCACACAGTCTCTAAAGATTTGCCATCACTGACCTGGAGCAAGTCATTCCCTTAGAGGGAGACACACCGCTCCATCTCTTGTGGAGATCGCATGCCATCCCCTCTGAAGGGTGTAATGTAGCTCCAGGGGTTGGTTGTCCAAGAAAGCTTCTTGGAGCAGGAAGCCATGGATGATGATCCTTTCTTCCTCTCCTCAGGTGTTCCTGAGGGCTGATGGGACGTCCATGGAATACGGCTCTATCCTTGTGGAAATGAACAAACGGATTGAAAGAGATCTGGTGTTTTCTACCAATGGGACAAATCTCTACGTTATGACCCAGGACAAGGTACCAGACCCAGCTGGTGGCAGCAGCCACCCCAAGGGAGTCAGGGGGCCCCCATCAGCAGAGCATCAGCACGTTGCCAGACTTGAGAAACAAGAGGATAGGCCTGAGGCAGATTTATCCTTTAGCACCCAAATCTATCAGCTCACCATTATTCCTTGTCCTCTGCTAGGATGGGGGGAGCAGTTGGGGGGCTGAGGAGATGGCAAAGGATGAGCCCCAGGCTCAGGCAACTCCCAGTCTGGAGGAAGATGAGACTTAAACCAAGGACAGAACCTGAGAGCAGAACAGAGCCCAAGGGGGCTGAGCTATGGATGTCAGGCTCTGAGGGATGGGCAGCTGGAGGGGGCCTGGTGGAGGGAACCACAGGGGAGCTCCTGCTCTTTCCTCATTCCTTGTCCTGTGAATTCTTGGCAGCTGTGAGCCCCAAGTTGGCATGGAATTGTCCCTGCATGTCCCTGAGCCTCCCTCAGCCCCTTGCATCCTGCCTGCAGCTCAGTGGCTGGCTCTGTCTCTCCCCACCTCCCCGCCTTTGCTTCTTTCTCCCCTTCTCCTTCTTGTTTTTGTATCTCTGCATTTCTGTGTGAGTGCATCTGTCTCTGTCTGTCTCTCTGTTCTCCCCCGCTAGAGACAGCGGGGCAGCCAGGAATCTGGGTCAGCTCACCTCTTTGATACCCATGATGCCTGGGGGTGGGGGTGGGTGGGGCCAGCAGAAGCAGCCAGATTCATTGGGGGCTCAGGGTTTACCTGGAAAATGGCCAAGAAAGCAGGCACCGAGGGCAGGAGGAGTGCTAATTAGATTCAGATCACAAGCCAATGTGCAGGGCGCCCAGCTTACCCCTTCTGCAAGTGCGAGGGGGATAGCAAGTGCAGCCTGGGGCTCCTGGGAAGCTGGCCTGGACGTGGGGGCGGGGTGGCGGCTTAGATTCCCCCCTCCCCCAGGAATGAATAGGCAGCACCCCACAGGAAAGGGGGTGAAGAGACAGAGGGAGGAGGGGGGATCCTGAAGCAGAACCAGATTTTATGACCCAATTTTGGCTCGTTCTTTGCTCCCTCCTCATGATGGACCCAAACTGGTGGCTGGGCAGGACTGGAGGGAGGAGGAGGAGGAGGAGCAGCTCCCACGGGACCATCAGGGCAGCAGGAAGGCTCACACCCCAGCCCTTCAAAATGTGGCTGGCCCCTGCTAGAGAGCCAGGAGGTGCAGACGTGGCCCCTGCCTTCTCAGGAGATAAGAAAGGGGAGAGAAGAGAGTAGAGAACAGCCAGGAGCCCAAGGGGGCAAGGGGGCCGGAGTCCAGAGACCATGCCCAGGAGGGAGAACTACTAGATACAGTCAAAAAATAGGCTGGGCCCAGGCAGAGAGGGCCTCAAATGCCAGAGGGAGGGGGCTTAAATGGTACCTGATGGCCAGGAGGGTTTTTGAGACGGACAGATGTTTGAATTAGGAAGATGGTCTGGTAGAGTCTGATGGCTGGCCAGGAGAGCAGAGACGCCTTAAGGAAGTCTCTTCCCTTTCCTGATTTCCCTCTCTATAGAGGGGGCTGGTTGTCTGATGGAATGTGTCCTCTGACAGTGGAGGCAGGGAGACCATTTGGGGGCTGCTGCCCAGTCCAGAAAAGAGGCTGGCCTTGTGGCTTTAGAAATGGAGGGAACAAATCAGAAACCACAGCCTGCCCCTGCCCTAGGATGTAGGGAGCATGGCTCTGAGAATCCTGGGTCATTGCAGCCCTAGGGGATCTGGAGAAGGAAATGATGGTGGGGGGACAGACAGGCAACTCTAGAACCCAGACATTGAGGAGCTACAGGAAGAGTCTAGAGCCAGGGTGTTCATGGTGGGGAGGATCTAGAACCAGGGTGCTGGGGAGGGGGGGACAGACACATTTTATGCCCCAAGTAATGGTCATTTGGCTCTCTCCCTCCTCGCCAGGATGGAGGGCTTGGGGCCTCTCATCCACCTGATCCCCCCTCTTGGCCTTTCTCCAGGTTCTCCGGTTTCCTGTTCAGGAGTGTCTAAGCTACACGACTTGTGAGCAGTGCAAGGAGTCTCGGGACCCCTACTGTGGCTGGTGTGTGCTCGAGGGACGGTGAGTGACCCTATGTGGGCCAGGTTGCAGGGAGGCAAAGCTAGGGCTGGGGCCTCCAGTGGGGCCAGGGAAGGGGGTTACAAGCCACTGGCTTAAAGGCCAAGGACTAGATGTGTGCATGAGAGAAAGAAGAAGGGGTCTGAGGGAGATGCCAATCTGTCCTTTGAGAGACTGTGGTCTCTCCCCTTATTTGAGGGGAAGAGCATAGTCTGGGCTTGCCCTCAGGGAGTCCCTATTCTGAGTGAGGAGCACAGATCCTAGAGTAGTGCTAGGTCTGAGGGTCAGGGATTCCCTGGTCTTGCCTGGACTCTATCTAACACCTAATTTCCCTACCAGCTGCACCAGGAAGATCAACTGCTTGAGGGCAGAGGAGAAGAATCACTGGCTCTGGAGTTGGGGTGACTCCTGTGTGACTGTCACCAGTGCCCAGCCCCAGAATATGAGCCGCCGTGCTCAGGGAGAGGTATGAGGGTCCAGGATGAGAGGGACAGAGCCAGGGTCAGGCAAACAGGAGCAATCAGGGTGGGCTTCTTAGAGATGGGGGCACCTAAGCTATATGAGATAGAGGCTTCCTGGGGAGGGCTTTCTTCCTCACTTGCCTCCTGCTCACTTGCCCTTATGTCACCTGGAACGGTTTGGACTGAAATTGACACCAGATGAGATGTATATGGCCATCCCTGTGTGTGCTGGGGAGCTTACCAGACTCATTCCCCCCCCCCCCATCTCCCTCACCTCCCTTACTGCCTTCACCAGTCTCACCTCCCTCCCCACTGTGGGGGTCTTTCATGTATCTCCAGGTGCACTTGACAGTCAGCCCTCTCCCAGCTCTGACAATAAATGATGACCTTCAGTGTAGCTTTGGGGACTCACCAGCACACCCTGCCCGTGTGGAAGGAGAGACCATCATCTGTAACTCCCCCAGCAAGATCCCCCCGACACCTCCAGGCCAAGGTCAGGGGCCCACCTCTTCTCCCAGGAATGAGCTCATTAAGCCAGGAAGTGGCAGGGTGGGGCAGGGTGATCAGGGGTGACCAGAAGAGCCCCAGGGAGAAAGAAGAAAGGCCGGAGGAGGAGCAGAGATGGAGAGTGCCACTTCCATGGGCGGGGGGGGGGGGGGGGGGGGGTGGGGCACCTGGCGGGCCTTCCATCCCTGGGGATGCTGAAAGTAGGCCGGCCACTCCTGTGCCCTGAATTCTTTAGAGCCTTGTGGGGGAGGCTGGGGCTGCCCCAGGGCAGAAGAGTCTCCCCAGGACAGGGAGCTGAGAGGCAGGCCTGCCCATGGCACCACAGAAGGAAGGAACCACTGCCCCACAGGCTGTGTGGCGGGAACGTCAGCGAGGGCCCTTGGGGCCAGAACATGAGGCTGCTGGGCTTTGAGCTGGTCACCTGAGACAGGATCTGATAATGGCCTCTGTGGCAACAGATGGAATCACAGCCAGAAAACTAGAAGAGCCCTGGGTGGGATGGGGGGGAGTGGAGAGCCAAGCCCCACCTTGTGTGAGATAACAGACCTGAAAACCTAGTCTGGAGGCTGTCAAGAGTCTCTGCTAGAGGGGGCAGCTGGGAGCCAGATCCAGAGACGGGAGGTCCTGGGTTCAAATTTGGCCTCAGACACTTCCTGGCTGTGTGACCCTGGGGGAGTCACGTCAGCCCCATTGTCTAGCTCTTACCATCTTCTGCCTTGGAACCAATATATGATATTGATTCTAAGGTGGAAGGTAAGAGTTAATGTAAAAAAATGTTTAAAACTCTGCTAGACTTTCAGAACTGCTAGAACTTGTCAGAAAAGGCCTAGGTCTATATTCTGCTGGCACTTAGCTGTCAGTTCAGATCTCTGAACATTCCCTCATCTGTAAAATGGGCATAAGAAAGCTCACACTGTAGAACTTTCAAGGTTGGCTTTGGGAGAAAATATCCACCAAGTCTTACTATTTAGCCGGCCCTGCTGGGGATCCAGAGACCAAGCAATACGATCCCTGCCCTGAAGGAGCCCCCATTCTACAAGGGGAGAAGTATATGGACCACATCTACGGAATGTGTGGTTATGGGAGAAATGAAATTTCTCCCCCTGCACTCGGGGGAGAGCAGGCTCCAAATTGTGTGACCGCGAACCTTAGTTTCCCCATCTGTGAACTGGCCAGAGGATCTCGTCACTATCTCCCTTCCACCATCACTGGGAGAAGAGACCTTTAGAGACCTGGCAGGTGGGGCAGCAATGTGGTTACTATGGTTACTCCCCCCTCCCCCCCAAGCTGGCTAACTCCCAAGGGGCTTTTAGTGCAGGAGGCTGGAGAAACATACCTCCCAAGAGTGGCTCGTCATTATTTCGGGATGGCTATCGGCTCCCCTCACCCTTCCAAGGGGACTCAGGCGGGACATCTCATTCCCACCTCCATGCCTTTGTCCTAGCCTAGCCTCCCCCGACCCCTTCCTTACCTGGGCTGCCCTCCACCCTTGCCTCTCCCTCTGGGAGTTCCCGGTTTCCTTCAAAGCTCAGCTCCTGGCAGCCCTTTCCTGAAATCATTTCTACTATCCCCTGCTGGGTAGTACCAGGCTGACCTTCCCTGCCGCCACCACCTCCACCACCACATTTCTTCCAGAGATGATTCTGGGATTCTCTCCGGTTCAGTGGCAGTTTCCTGAGGCCAAGGCTCATGGGGGCCTTGGGATTTTTCAGTCTCTGCCAGGGCCCAGTATACACTTGGACACTTGAGCAGAAGGATTAGAATTAAAAGGGAATTTCACAGCCTCCCATTTTACAGATGAGGAAATCAGGAGAAGAGACAGAGACAGAGACAGAGGCTGATGAGGGGGCTGCCCACCCACCAAACCTTCATTCTCTCCTTGTCTACAGACCATGTGGAAGTCCTGATAATACTCACCTTCTTGCGAACCCCTGTGTTCTTGACCTCTCACATGTACCCATTCTATGACTGCAAGGAGGCCATGAGTCTGAAAGAGAATGTTCCGTAAGTGTCTGGCGGCTGGTGGGGGTGGGGGTGGCGTTCATTGAGGCTGCCTGGGGCTCTTTGGGTCAGCTCCCTCACCTGCCTGCCTTTCCCCCAATACAGGTGCATCTCTTGTGCCAGTAATCGCTGGAACTGCCAGTGGGACCTGAAGTACCACGAGTGCCGAGAGTCTTCCCCTAACCCTGAGGAGGGCATCATCAAGGCCCACATGGTGAGAGCAGGACCAGGCTAGATGGGAAGAGTTGGGGGAGGAGAATCTCTGGAACTGACATCTGGGACTCAAGCCCCCATCCTGCCACAGACCATCTGGACTGTTGCTTCCTTGCCCATATGAAGGAGATCAGGCCCCTTGTGGTCCCATAACAGCCATGAGGCATGCAGGAGCCCACACACACACACACACACACACACACACACACACACACATACACAGAAGGGAGTGTCCAAGCATAGGGCATACCTACAGCCAAGGGCAGCCAGGGAGTGATCCTGACGTTATAGGGAGTGAGCACCAGGCCTTGTAGGGGAGATCTTGGAAATCTACTCTCAGCTTGCTGGTCTACCCAACCACTTCCCATGTGGCTCTGAAATCCCTCTGCATCTCAGCAGCTGTGAGGTAGGCCTGTGGACCTCTTAGGAAAGTACGAATCAAGGAGCTCTGAGCCTGGACCTGGAGCATCTGTGGGACCTTAAACAAGTACCCTGGGCTGCAGTTCTCCTCTGGAAACTAAAGAATTGGCCTAGATACACCCCAAGGTGGATCTGTGGCCCTTTCCCCTGGGGGTGAGGCAGCAGCAAGTTCCCCAGAGGCCATGGGGAGCTCACTGGGGCTGCTGGCTCTCTCCTTAGGAGGAAAACTGCCCCCAGTTCCTGAACCCTAACCCGATGGTCATTCCCATGAATTATGAGACAGCTGTGAACTTTGAGGGGAAGAATCTGGATCCAGTGAAGGTAAGCATGATGGCCTCAGAGGCTCTCCTCCAGTGGTCCCAGGGCTAGCTCCCGGCCCTTTCGAGAGCTACCACTCTGCCAGGGGTAAGTACATGCATAGGACCTGCTACCATCAGCTAGGTTCCACTAGGTGGGCCAGTGCTTCCTGCAAGAGTGGCTGGGCAGGTTTGTCTCCCTGCCTTGGCAGCATCTCCTGTGGGTACCCCCACAGGCCTCTCTCCATTCTCATCCATCATCCCCACAACTAACAAGGTCTCCTCTCCAGGCTCCTCCCTACCCCCCATCACTTAACTGCACTTTTTTCTCTTTCTGCCTGGATGTGCCTATTCTCTAGCCTCCAGGCTTTTGCTCCTGGTTTTCCCACCAAAATGCCATCTCCAGGAAGTCTACTATGTTTCCCCTAAGGGTCTTACTAATGCATATGTGTGCATTATCCCAAGTTAAGTGATAGAGTATTTCATTCAGATCCACAGGGATCTGTTAATCACCTACTATGTGCCAAGTATTGTACTTAGCCCAGTGAGAAAACAGTGAGCACATGGGGATACCTCGTGAACACACAGACACTCGGAGTCTCCAAAGCAATTTAGAAAGAGAATAGAGGAGAAATCAAGTCAGAGAGTGCTAATAACCAGGAGGGGACAAGGAAAGACCCTTCGTCGGAGGTAATGCTCTGATGGAGCTAGGGATAAGAAGGGATGGCACTGGAAGCATGGAGGCATGACTGTGCAAAGGCTTGGGAGGGGGAGATGGGAAAACACCTAGGAGAGTCACTGAAACCAGCCCACGTATCCATTAGGCTCCTGCAGGTCTAAGCCTCCTTTCTGGAAGTTTCCCCTGGGAGCTTGAGAGGCATCAGATAGCTCCAGAGTCCAAGCCTGGCCTTGGATCAGGACCCATTGGAGGAAGCTCCTGTAAAGCTCCTTGTTCCCCTCCTTCCCACCCAGAGGTCTGAGCCTCAGCCCTGGTGCCTGACTGGCATACATCTCCCCTGCCTCCCCCAGGTATCATCCCTGCATGTGGGCAGTGAGAAGCTGAAGTTTGAAGAGCCAGTGACCACTGGGGAGTCGGGCACCTTCACCTTTACCACCCCCAAGGTATGGCAGGTTAGGCTGGCCAGGGGTGAGTGGGGGCCCATGGATCTGCAAAGGGATGGACAGATCAGCCACAAAACAGGAAATGGGGGTTCTCTGGGGGACCCCAGTTAATAAGGAGAAGATTGGCTTCGGATTCTGTGGACGAAATGCCTAGGAGGGGAAGGAGGCAGAGGGAGGGGGTGGTTGTCCATAGAGGAAACTGGGAAAAGGCCTGCAGGAAGGAGTTAAGGGTCCAGAGAAGGAGGGGAAGTGGGGTTGGCTCAGCCCTGCCTGCTGCAAGAGAGAGTGCTAGAGTACTGGAGCTGCTCACCCTGCTCCTGTAGCCTTGTCTGCAGATAATGTATCTCTCCGGCCTCTTTTCTCTGTTGGTAGAGGGGGCTGTTGGGAGCAAAGTGCATACACTGTAGCCATTTGCCCCTTCTGGAGCCCTGTTGGGCTACAATGTCTCTCTCCCACCTTTTCTCATTGGTGGAGGGTTTGGTAGGTGTGATGGGTGAAACACTGTAGCCAATCATTTGCCCCTTCTGGAGCCCTGTTGGGCTACAATGTCTCTCTCCCACCTTTTCTCATTGGTGGAGGGTATGTAGGTGTGACACTGTAGCCAATCATTTGCCCCTTCTGGAGCCCTGTTGGGCTACAATGTCTCTCTCCCACCTTTTCTCATTGGTGGAGGGTTTGGTCGGAACAAAGTGTGACACACTGTAGCTCCTGGAGCCCTGTTTGAGGGGACAGAGTAGCCCTGTTGGTGAGAACAGTGTATCTGGGTGCTCTGGAGCACGTAGCCACTGGGCTTCCTGCCTGCTGTCTCTGCCCTTTCTCAGTTATCCTATGATGGAAACGAGACGCTGCCCCTGAACTTGTACATCAAGTCTTATGGGAAGAACATCGATAGCAAACTGGAGGGTGAGGCCTTCTGGGACTGGGACGCTGGGGGCCAGGGAGGAGGGGGGTAGAGCAGCTAGTCTGGGGGCTAAAGCTGGAGACGGGCTGGGGCCCCTGGCCTGTGGATGGGGAGAAGGGCAGGTGGGGTAAAGGTGCTCAGGCCCGGGCCTTCCTTCCATCCCTAACACTTTCCCTTCCACAGTGACCCTGTACAACTGCTCCTTTGGCCGCAGCGACTGCAGCCTCTGCCTGGCTGCCAACCCTGCCTACCGCTGTGTGTGGTGTGGGGGCCAGAATCAGTGTGTGTACGAGGCCCTGTGCAGCAACGTCACTACCGAGTGCCCGGCCCCTGTCATCACCAAGGTGTGACACCTCCGCCTTGGGGGGTGGGGGGTGGGGGCCTCTGGTCTTGAGTTTGCCACGTGCATGGCAGGTCGTCCCCGGTGCCTCCTGTTCTCTGCCTGTGGGCTCCTGGGCTCTCAAGCACATGTCTCCATGTGGCTGTTCTTGCAGTCTCTGGTCCCAAAGCTCCCTCCCTGTGGAGGGGGTACCTGTGCCAGGGAGAGGCTGACTTTGGCCACTTCACCCCTATTACAGGCGGGCGGGGGGGGGTCAGGAAGTGGGCTCCCATTGGCTCCTGGGCCCCAACTGCTTCCCTAGCTCCTAAGCCCCAGCTCCCAAGAGTTGGGTGTTGGTAGAGTAGCCAGAGGTGCACACACAGCCATGGGCACCCCCTTGGGAGTGCTCTCCTCCCTGGCCCGCTCCCCTGAGGCGTCCTCTCTGGTTCCCCCCAAGGGCCCTTCCATGACTCGGGTTTCTGCATGTTTGTCTCTAGATCCAACCCGAGACGGGTCCCCTGGGCGGGAGTATTCGAGTCACCATCCTGGGCTCCAACCTGGGCATCCGAGCCGACGATGTCCAAAGGATCACAGTAGCCGGCAAGAACTGTGATTTCCAGAGGGCCCAGTATTCCGTGTCCACCAGGTAACAGGGCGGCACACACTGAGCCCACAGGAGGGGAGGGGGAAGGCTCCTAAAGGTGCTCCCAAGTGGACAACAGGCCAGCGCCCATGTATTAAGCACCTGCTGTGTGCAGAGCACAAAGGCCAGTACTAATGAAGTCCTAGGAGAGAATGGCTAGGTAGGAAAGGAGCCCAGGCCAGGTGAACGTGTGTGCATGTCATCACCTTTCTTCTGTACAGCTTCCTCAAGAGCTCAGCCTCAGTGGGACCAAAGTACCCCTCATTCTCCTCCCTCCGTCCTCCCACTCTAACGTCCTTCTTACTGTCGGTGACAGCACGGTAGAGCTGGAAGGAGCCTTAGGATGAGTGACCACTCCTTTTACAGATGAGGAAACAGGCCCAGAACAGGGAAGGGACCTGCTGAGGTCACCCAGGTAGAGAGAGTAGCAGAGTCAGAATCTGAACTCAAATCCTCTGGATTTGATCTTCCCAGGCATCCAAGTTTATAGCAGCATCCTCGGTTCTTTCTCCCTCACTCCCCTGGCCCGTCCCCTTTGGCCAAGTCCTATCAGTCACCCTTCCATGACATCTTCTCCATCCCTCTGTCCTCCCAATAGCTACTGCCCCAGGCCAGCAGGATTTGCTGTGGTTGGGCCTCAGTCCAGAGGCCGTCATCTCCTCAGGGAAGCCTTCCCTCTGTTCTCTGTCCCTCTTCATTTAGCTCTCTTTGTATTTAACCACCTGAGCTCCTTCTAGGCAGGCACTGCTTGTTTTGTTTCTACCTCAGTTCCTAGCCCAGATTGCCCTGGCACAGGGAGTTCCAGTGTGGAAACTCCACCCCTCTGCCTGTGATTTGTAATCTTAGCATGTTGCTTGGGGGGTGCTGAGAGTTAGGTCATTCACCTGAGGCGTCTAACCCCAGTCTCCTGACACCCCAGACACTGCCAGCCTACCTGGTGGGGGCCTGTGTGGACCCCCCCATGAGGGAAAGGTCATGTGCAAACAGAACCCTAAGGGACAGGGGTTCCCCTTGGGGAACCTTTAGGCTAGAGGCAGGGACTGTAGGATCTGTGACCTGCCCCTCCACCCCCCAGGATCGTGTGTAAGGTGGACCCTTCGGAGGAAGCCATCACGGGGGGCATCGAGGTGGACATCAATGGGAAGCTGGGCCAGTCACCGCCCCATGTCCAGTTCACCTATCAGGTAAGTGAGGGCCAGGGCCCCCCGGGGGCAGAGGCCAGGGAAGGGCAACTGGAATCGAAAGTGGCTTCTGATCCATTCCAAACCCTGGGAGGCTTCTTGCAATGGAGAACAAAGGCGTGGTGCAACGTCCTGATGGCAGGGAGTGGTCAGGGAGCCTCCTCCAGCCTGTGTCTGAGTCACTGCAACAGGGATGGAGGAAGGAGGGCAGAAGAGCTGGGCTGGCTGTCTTCTGGGCTCTGTGGCATTCGAGGCCTTCCTCAGCTTGGTGGCCCCACTGCCTTTCTAGCCCACCATGCCCCCTCTGCTCCAGCAAAACTGGGCGCCTCTCCTCCCTGGAGAGCCTCTTTCTTCTGGTTTGGCCTACACGGTACCCCATCCCTGGAGCACCCCCGTCCTCTCCTCCTCTGAAGAACTGCTCCCCGCTCTAAAGGCCAGTCCCAAGGCCTGCCCTGAGCCCTGAGCTGGGCCCTCCCACACACATCTGCCATGTGCTGTTGCTTCCTGCTGTCTCCGCTTCCCATAGACTGTGAGCTCCCTGAGGGCAGGCACTGGGCCTTTTTTAAACTCTGTATCTCCTGCTGTGCTGCTCTCCGCCCCCAGCTAGCCCTTAATAAATGTGGCTTCGATTGTCTGTGTCTCGTCTCTGTGGCTCCGTGTAGGTGTGTGTGTGTGTGTGTGCGCGTGTGTGTGTGTGTGTGCGTGTTTGCACATGTGCATGCGCGCGCAGCGGCGCGTGTGTGCCAATCTGTCCATGTGAGCATCCATTTCCAGGAGCAGAAGGGGGTGGCACACTTCACACTCAAACACTCCTGAGGGACCCCCTGAGCAATGACCGTCCCCCACCCCCTGGCCCATCAGGGCCGGGGGGTGGGGGACGACTGACTTGGCCTTGGGCCTTTCTCCTCCCTAGCAACCAGTACCCAAGAAGGTGAGCCCCACTCAGGGGCCCCAGGCTGGCGGGACCACCCTGGTCATCAGCGGCTCCTACCTAGACACTGGATCCCCTGAGGATGTCCGGGTGATCCTGGGCACCTCCAAGAAGGGAGTGCCCTGTGAGGTGTACGTATCACCACCCAGGGAGACCTCAGGGTGGGGGAGCTCCCAGGAGGACGAGGAGGCTGTTTGGTGGCAGAGGCCCAGTGACCCCTGTCTCCTCTCCCTGCAGCATTGAATTTGGGCCGCAGCTCCACTGTATCACAGGGCCCTATGAGGCCCTCGGGGAGGTCCCCATTGAGGTCTACTATGGCAGCTCCCTGGCAGCAGGGGACCGAGTCACCTTCACGTACTGGGAGAACCCGGTGCTAAAGGCCTTTGAGCCCCTCCGGAGCTTCGTCAGGTAATAAGCCCCCCTCCCGCTGTGACACATTTGGAGGCACCTCCTTGTGGGTACGCTGCAGCCCCCCCGGCTGCCCTCTCAGTAAGGCTGTCCCTCCAGACTTGTCCCTATCCCCCACCCCAGATCTCAGTGCTCCTGAGGCAGGAGGGAAGGGTCCCCAGGAAACCAGTCCTTTCCCTGCTGATGCTGATGGAAGGCAGAAGGAATGCAGTGGGGCAGGTTTGGGCACCTGCTGGGAAAACCCCAGGCCTGACTCAGGCCTCTCCCTGGCCCTCGTCTCCCACTGTGGCTCAGCTGGGTGGCTCCTCGAACACGGCCAGCCCTTCAAGCTGCGGGTGCCCTATCCATGCCATGTTGCTTCCTGCTTGGAGGGCCTCTGGGCTCACTCTCTGCCCCCTGGTGTTTGTTGGGAGGATGGAGATCTTCAAGATCTCTAAGCCACTTTGCCTGTGGCCTGACAGGGAGTGAGGGCCGTGCCAGGGTGAGCCTCCCTCTGGAGAGGCCATTCCTGCCTTGGATGCCAGGGGAGGAGCTTCCAAAGAGCCTATGAATGGCGTCACGCCATGGGGGCTAACGTGTGTGGGGACCCGTGGCCGTTTGTGTGGTCAGCGGCTCCTCCTCTCCCAAATGGCTCGAGGGTCACAGCTTCGTACATATCCCTGGCCCTGGCTGATCTGACTCCTAGGTGGCCCCATGTTCCCCAAAACCCTAAAGGGGGGAGGGGGTGCTGCCACCACTCTCAGCTGTGGTTAACCCTTCCTCTGCCCTTCGTTTCCCCAGCGGAGGCCGGAACATCAACATCACGGGCCAGGGATTTGACCTCATCCAGAACTTCTCCATGGTGGTAATTGCAGAGCCCCTTCGATCCTGGAGCAAGAGGAGGAAGAGGCAGGCTCAGAGCCCTCTCCAGGCCATGACGGTCAGTCCCTCTGGGGCGTCCCCTGCTGCCAACCCTCCCAAGTGGGCAGCCAAACTGAGCGAGAGAGGGGTCAGCACCAAAGGACTTGGGCTCTGAGGAGCAGCTGGTGCCTCTGGGGGTGCCCCCAGGCTGGAGAGAAGGGGTGCAGGGCTGAGGTTTTCATATTTGCGACTGAACGGAAGCCATGTCCTCCGAGAGAGCCTGGAGCTTGGAACAGGGAGGGGGTCCCTTCCTGCCCACGGGGCCCCAAGTCATCCTTCCCAGCCTTGCCCACAGCCAGTGGGGGGAGAATTCTGCTCCCTGTAGCCCATTCACCGTTGATGGGAATGTTGTCGGGGGCAGAAACAAAGCAGAGACCAGTGCATGAGAGCGGGGGCCAGGGAGGGAGCAGCAGAGCTGTGTCTGGGAGAAGGGGGTTCCGTTGGCAGCCATTCGGTTCATCCCCAACGCTAGAGACACGCAGCCACGGCCACCTCGCTCCAGGGCCGGAGATGTGGCCGTAGCTGCGGGCACTGGGGCTGCGTCCAAAGCTGGGTGTGGGGCCCTGGGCTGCCACCTCTCGTAAAGCCTTCCATCTTGGTCCGCAGGTGGTAGGGACTACGTATACCCGGTACAGTGACACCAAAATCGTCTTCTCGTCCCCCCAAGTCCCTGACGACCCCGAGGCCTACAACATCACCACGCTGCTCCAGATGGACGGCCACCGCGTCCTGCTGAAGACCGAGGCTGGGACCTTCGAGTACGTCCCAGACCCCACCTTTGAGAACTTCACTGACGGCGTCAAGAAACAAGTGAACAAGCTCATCCATGCCAGGGTGAGGACAACACGCGGGCCCGGCCTTCGGAAGCTGGGCACCCCGGGGACCCGAGGCTTCACACAGCACTGGGCCAGCGAGGGCTGCTGCTCAGGGCCCTGGGCAGGGAGAGCCAGGCTGGCCTGCAGCAGTCAAGGAAGGCTTCAGGCCTCGGTTTTCTCATCCATGAATGTCTCCAAGGTCCTTGCAGCACCCATTTTTATCTGCTCCCCGTACCCCTTGGCACTGAGTGCCGTGATCAGCGCCTCCTACAGAGCTTCAGGGATCGTAGCACAATGGGCTGAGCCACCCCCGGCCACCTGGTTCTGCCTGTCTCACCTTCCCCTCTCCTCCCGTCCCTCCCAGGGTACCAACTTAAATAAGGCCATGACCATCCACGAGGCAGAGGCATTTGTGGGTGCCGAACGATGTTTCATGAAGACATTGACTGAGACCGACCTGTACTGTGAACCCCCCGAGATACAGCCGCCCCCCAAGCGGCGGCAAAAGAGAGACACCACCCACAACCTGCCCGAGTTCATTGTAAGTTCCGGGGGGCAGAGGCTCACAGCTGGCTCCTGAGGGGGAGGAGGAGCCAGGGATCCATGACCGGGGCATGGCCACCTTAGCTCCCTCTCCTGCACAGGAGAGAAGAGGAAGGTGCACAGCTCGGGTGCCATGGGCTCCGTTAGTCCCTTTGTGTGAGCCATTGGGGGGTGGGTTCCAAGTCATTCGTATCTGTCTAGGGCTGGGGTGTTTGGGCTGCTTGTCTACACAGGGACAGTCCTGGGGCCCCCCGTGTATACACGGGGCCTGGGGGGGGGGGCTCAGGGCACTTGGTATCCTCCAGGCTGGCATCACATGTGTGTGAGTTTTCTGCATGGGACCTTGTGAGTGCCTTGGCATCTGCCCTCAGGGAGCTGGGGTCCTCTGCGGCCTGCTCATGGCATGGTGGTGTCCTGAACCCCTAGGCTCTAGTGAGGGGCACACACCACTGCTAGAAGGGATTTGGGTCCAACCCAGTAAGGCTTGTGTCTGTGCTCTGAGAGCCAAGAAGCCCCCATAAGGAGGAGCCTCACTTCCCCTGGGGCACCAGACACTAGGGAATGGATTGGTTGGTGATGTCTGCATCAGGACCCACAAGGACCTACCCGGGGCTACTGGGAGGGTTGGAAGCATATGTAATCCCATCCTGGCATGTAGCATCACACATGTATGTAGATGGCCTCCCCTTTGCGAACATGTGGCGCACGTGTGTTAGGGAATCGCCGCAGGTGCACAGCATGCCTACTAAGCAGGGCTGTCCTTTGCGGTCCAGGTGAAGTTTGGCGCCCGGGAGTGGGTCCTCGGCCGGGTAGAGTATGACACGCGGATGAGTGACATGCCCCTCAACATCATCTTGCCCCTGGTCATCATCCCCATGGTGGCTGTCATTGTCTTCTCCGTCTACTGCTACTGGTGAAGCTTGCCCCCTCACCCATGCCACCTCCGAGTCCCCGCCCATTCCCGCCCTCCCCCATTCCCAGGCTGCCTTGTCTGGCCTGGATTCCTCCCACTCCCCCTGACACCTGTTTCCTGGGAATAGCTGGGCTTGGGTCTAGATCCCAGCCTTCTCCCTCTCTCCTTGAGCACCCTTCCTGCGCTAGGTCTCCAGGGAAGTTTGGAAATGACTCATGCCCACAGCTGCCTGTTGTCCACCCCTCCAGAGAGGATGTGGGAGACAGCTGATCCCAAACTGCACAAACCCCCAGGGGCCTTGGTGTTTGCCTTTCATGGCCCCTGGAGGTGCTGTTTGGGCTAGGAGGGGTTGTGGGATGACAACACTGGCCACCAATGTGGCAGGACCTCAGCAGCTCCCATTGCCAATCCCATCCACTTCTAGTTCTGAGACTTGGGCCTTCTCTTGCTAGGTTGGGTCCCCTCCAAAATGGCCCAGGGCCACTCACATCTGGGTCTCGGGCTTCTCCCCACAGGCGGAAGAGCCAACAAGCTGAACGTGAGTACGAGAAGATCAAGTCTCAGCTGGAGGGCCTGGAGGAAAGCGTCCGTGACCGCTGCAAGAAGGAGTTCACAGGTACGTGGTGGACCCAGCAAGGTTTCTGGGCTGCCTATTCTTGGGGAGAGGAGGCCTGTGGAAGGGCACCTTTTAGGGCCCAGGAATACTGGGGAGAAAACTGGGTCAGGCTCTTGCCCAGCCCTAGGGATGCCCCTCCTGCCCCATCCTTTTATGCCCCCTGAGGTTGTTGGGCATAAAGTAACAAAGTAGGCCTTTCTGATCCTTTCCCTAAAGCTGCCTGGCCCCCTGCTGGAGTCCCTGGCAGAGTTGATGCCAGATGTAACTGCTTACTCCTTGGGAGAAAAGGGCATTTCCAGGGCAGGACAGGGCAAGGGGACTTCAAAGTCCACCCCTGACTGGGTGACCTTCAGCTGATATTTACCAGTGGTGCCCTGAGGGACCAGAACCCAGCTGGTGCCTCTGTGTCCAGGATAGGCTCTCCCCTTGGGCAGGGGGAAAAGAAAGAGGAGACTTCATTTACAGGGGAGGGGGCACTGAGGCACCGGCCAGCCACGGTCAAGGAGACAAGATCAGGGCGAGCTGGCTTGAGGGGGTGGGACTTGAGCAGGCAGGGACCGTCCAGGGAGCCCCCAGCTGGCCGCCCAGCCCAGACCTGACTCACTCCCTGCAGACCTGATGATTGAGATGGAAGACCAGACCAATGACGTGCATGAAGCCGGGATCCCCGTGCTGGACTACAAGACCTACACAGACCGAGTCTTCTTCCTGCCCTCCAAAGATGGGGACAAGGACGTCATGATCACCGGGAAGCTGGATATCCCCGAGTCTCGCAGGCAGACAGTGGAGCAGGCTCTCAACCAGTTCTCCAACCTGCTGAACAGCAAATCCTTCCTCATCAATGTAAGTGGATGGCCCGGGTCCTGCCCTCGGGGAGCTCCCAGTCTGGAGGGGTTGGGGGCAGAGGGGGTGTCACCTTGGGTCTAGCCCTTAGTCTGCACTGAGTGCAGGACTCCAGCCAAACCCTCTAAACCTGGCCCTTCCTAAGACTCCAAGGATCTCCGGGAAGTAGTGGTTTTCATAGCTTTGGCCTCAGGGGTGCCCGGCAGGCAGGTTTATGTCCCTGAAGGGGAAGGGAATGGGCATCTCTGATGCTGCTGTGCCCACCCCCAGTTCATCCACACGCTGGAGAACCAGCGGGAATTCTCCGCCCGGGCCAAGGTGTACTTTGCATCCCTGCTGACGGTGGCCCTTCACGGGAAGCTCGAGTACTACACAGACATCATGCGGACACTCTTCTTGGAGCTCATGGACCAGTATGTGGGTGCCAGGAACCCGAAGCTGATGCTGAGGAGGTACTGAGGGCCACTGGGTGTGGGACGGAGGCTGTCCCTGAGTGTGTCACATGTGGTGAGGCTGTCGGCACAGAAGGTTCTGTGTGCATGTGCAGGAGACGTGTGTGATGCACCTGCTGTGGGAGGCTGTCACTGTGTGGGTCATGTGTGGTGATACTGGCCACAGGAACCCCAGACTCGGGTGCCTGCCACTGCAGCCACTCACCTACTCATGGGAATAAATTTTAATAATGCTAACATGAACGACAATGAGGGTGTGTCTCCAGGGGCTTGGGTCCCTGTCCCAGCGTTTGGCTGGCTGATTCCTCAAGGAGCTGGCAGTCAGTCAGTCATTTATGAAGCCTGCTAAGGGCTGTCAGAAGGACTAAGAAAAGCTTCATTCCCCACCTCCAGGCTTGAAACTCAAGAATAACCTTGATTCTTCCCTCCTTCACCTCTTCCAACCCAGTTAGCTCCATGTCCTTGGACCAGGGGACTCGAGGGGGCCTGTTTCCTCGTCTGTAAAATGAAGGGGCTTGGCCTCGATGGTCTTGAAGGTCCCTCCCAGCTTAAAACCTAGGATCCCATGACCATGTAAAGTCCCAGGTTCTTCTTGTCCTCCCATAGCCCTTGCTCCTGGGCCTTCTCCCCTCACACCATCTCTTCCCGCCTTAGCATCCCCAGGCACAGGATGTGCGTCCTGTAAACAGCAGGTGATTCATTAGTCTTCAATGGATGGAAACAATTCTGTGTGTGTGTGTCTGTCTGTCTGTCTGTCTGTCTCAGAGATTTATCTTCTGTAGCCCTCAGGAGGGGAGGATCAAGGGAGTTAGGTCACTGTCCCAGCTTTGAGGCTTATTGAGTCACTTCACTTGGCCCTCAGTTTTCCTCTCTGTAAAATCCAAGGGTTGAACTAGATTGATTCCCTTTAAGGCCTTTCTAGCTTCTTCCTTGAGATAGGGCACAGGGAGGAGACTGAGTCGATCTGGGCCGGCACATCATGCCAGGAGATATCCCAGGGGATGATGGAGAGCGAGTGACCATTGAGGTCTGAGCAGCATCGGTGCCTCAGCTCAGGGCTGGCTCCTGAGCCCTTTGGCTCCCTTCTCTTTCTAGGTCAGAGACCGTAGTGGAGAGAATGCTTTCCAACTGGATGTCCATCTGTCTCTATCAGTATCTCAAGGTGAGAGTGACTGGGGCCCCTCACTTTAGGGGAGGAACAGCCCAGCAGAGACTGAGGGAGCCAGAAACTCTATGGGTGCTCTCCTCCAGGGCAGGGTTCTTAAGTCCCTTCTAGGCTCGTGGTCCCCACCACAACGGGGTCTCCCATTCATTGCTGATCTCATCACCCAGAGCTTCTGCCCAGGGTCACGAGCCATCAGGAACAGTGGACAAGGAGTTGCCTTTGCTAACTGTCATTGAGGACCCAGCCTGGGCCCTCTTGCCTCCCTCCCTCCCTCCCTCCCTCCCTCGAGGGCCCAGGCTAACCCAGGGTTCTCCTCCAGGACACCGCTGGCGAATCACTTTACAAGCTCTTCAAGGCCATCAAGCACCAGGTGGAGAAGGGGCCTGTGGACGCAGTGCAGAGGAAGGCCAAGTACACCCTGAATGACACCGGGCTCCTGGGGGACGATGTGGAGTACATTCCATTGGTGAGCCCCGGCCCAAGGCCTGACCTCCTGGGCCCCTCCCCCTCCTCCTAGCTGCTCTCTGGCCCCTCCCCCAATCATTTACTTCCAGAGGGCCTTGACCTGCAGAAAGCACTTCCCTTGTCTCTGGGCCTCAAGCCCTAAAAAGAGAGCGTTGAAGTAGATGCCCTCCGAGGTACCCTCTGGTTGGTGACTCCCTTGTGACACAGTCTCTTTGACACCCCCTCGAGTCCCTCATGGCCCCTCTCCCCTTCCTCCTGTTCCTCTCTCAACTCCGCTTCCCCCATGGCCTCTCCACCCCAACCCAGTTTCCCCTGCGTAGAGCCCAGCCTCAGCCAGGAGGACTAATAGTGAGGGCAATGGGACAGGTGGAAGAAGGAAGGTGCTGGGGGCCGATGACTAAAGACCTCAAAGGGCGGACTAACGTTTGTTCCCCAGGCAGTGAGGGCCCTGGGAGTGACACAGTTAAGCCTGAAGCTTAGAAATACTGTGCTATCATCTCTGTGGAGTGGGGTGTGTGTGTGTGTGTGCGTGTGTGCACGTGTGTGTGTGTGCGTGTGCGTGTGCGCGCATGCGCACGTGCGCGTGCGGTGTGTCTGCTCATGTGATCCAGGTAGGCTGTCGTGCCTGCTTAGCCGTAACTGATGTTGTCTGAGTCTGCCGGATTTGCTGTTTTTGCTTCATCCATCATCCTGGGCTAACCACAGCTGCTTCCTCCACCCCCTCCCCAGTCGGCCTTCTCTGGCCCTGAAGGACGATCTTTCTAGTTCACAGAGTTGGGGGGGCCTCCAGGCACCCAAGGGGCCTACGTCATTGTTCTGGCCAAGCTTCTAGTGTCTCTCTGAATTGCTCCTTTGCTTATATGGCTATTTCCAAGGCCAGTTGTGTCACAGAGGCCTTGGGCCTCATGAAAGCTGGAGCCTGTGAAGTATGCACCCTTCCAGTTAGCCTTAATTAAAGCCCAGTCTGGAGCATAGCCTTAATGGGCCCTGTTTATGGACTTGTCAGGAGAGACAAGATGTGGGCCTTTGTGGGATTATCCTGGCTAAGAAGGAGACCAGATAATTCAGTCCTCATCTCTGCCAGAGGGATTCAGTGAGAGGGAGAGGGATAACTCCCCTGAAGGGTGGGCAAGACCCATGGGGAGAAGCCACCCTTCTCTCAGGGACACCCTACCACCTCCTGAGGAAAGAAATGGCCCCAAGAGAGGCTCCTAAACCCCAAGGAAACCCTCCCCTCCCCTCAGGGAGCTTCCAGCCAGAGGACAAGGGAAGAGAAAGGTTGGGGGAGCAGGACAGGTCTTAGAAGCTGACTGTGTGAGAGGCATGCTGGGAGGGATGGCAGACCCCAAGGGCTCCCATATCCCTCCACCTGCCAACCAACACAGCCCCTCTTTCTCCGCAGACTGTGAATGTCATTGTTCAGGAGGAAGGTGTAGAAGCCATTCCCGTCAAAGTCCTCAACTGTGACACCATCACCCAAGTCAAGGAGAAGATTATTGATCAGGTGTACCGCACACTGCCCTGCTCAAGGTGGCCCAAGGCTGAGAGCGTCGTCCTGGGTACGCCCTGACAGACAAACACACACACACACACACACACACGTCCGTGAGCACATACACGCAGTCTAGGCACTGGCTGGCTGGCCAGGGGTGGGGTGGGGGGCGGGATGGGGCTCAGAATCAAAGCCTCCCAAGCAGAGACTCAGGGCTGTGTGAGGGGAATGAATCTGTGCGTGGTCAGTCTAAGAAGGCACTTTGGACCCAGACGGAGAGGGAAAAGCAGAGAGAGCTGGAGGAGAGAGTGTCCTGGAGGCTGGGAGAAAGGGTGGGCAGGGACAGCAGTGTCAGATGCTGCCCACCAGCCAAGGAGGTTCAGAAGCCTTGGACACGGCAGGTAGAAGATCACTAGTACCTGGGAGAGAAGTCTCAGCTGAGGGATGAGCTTGGGAGCCACAAGTTCAGGGAGTAACGAGAGAGACCTGAAAGCAGTGAGGGTAGAAACTGTCTAAGCTGTGTATAACAGGAACTGTGGAGGTGCAGAGTCAAGGGTAGGTTTCTTAAGGACAGACGTGTTTGGAGGTATAGAAAGAGGCTACAGGGAGCTTGATAATGAGAGGTGACTGAGGGGAGAGAGACAGAGTGAGAGAAGGAAAAAGAGAGCCAGAGAGAGAGAGACAGAGAGACAGAGAGAGAGAGAGAGACAGAGACAGAGACAGAGACAGAGAGACAGAGAGACAGAGAGAGAGACAGAGACAGAGAGGGAGAGAGAGAGAGAGAGAGAGAGAGAGAGAGAGAGAGAGAGAGAGAGAGAGAGAGAGAGAGCGAGCATTCAGGGGACAAGCTGCTGGCCTATGGCCTCAGAAGAGCTGGAAGTCCTGTAGGCAGGAGGCTTGAGGAGAGAAAGTTTGGAACATCTGTTACAGGGAGTGGAATAAAGAATCACAGTCAGGAAGGAATGAAAGGATTGCCTTGCTGTGTTGAGAGCCCAGTTGAGATGAGTTAAATAAGACTTTTGTAGTCGGTCTGGTCCTGTGATTTTTCGCTAGCTCATAGCTCATGAGAAGGAAGATGGTAGCATTCCAGGCTTGGAGTTTGGCAAGGAATGAGCTGTGCTAGAATTGGGGGGGGGGGGGGAGGGGGGAAACGCAATCAAAGGCATCGTAAAGTTGCCTGAGATCACTATTGGGCTAAGATTGGGAAGGGAGATTGTGGGAAGAGAGCAGAGCTGATGGCCAGAATGACAGAGAGCCCAGAGGGGTGCAGGGCCTGGAGGACCCAGTGAAAGGAAATAGTGGGCTGGGGGAGAGTGAGGTTAAGGGTGAGACAGCAGAATGGGAAGCTGTGATTCAAGAACAAACTCCAAGTTCTTGGCTATGGAGAGAGCAGCCTTATAGTGATGGTTAAGATATGCCCCCCCCCCCACTTTGGATAGCTGACATGAGGGCAAGATTTGGGTTGTGGGAGGAGGTGTGGATGGGGTGCTTGAGAGGTCAGGTACCTGGTGTAGCCTCCCCTCTGTCCAGGTATAAGACCTGTCCTCAGGTGCCCTCTAGACTTGGGGGCAAGGGTGAAGTACCCCAGGACTTTGTAACTTGTGCCTCACCCTCCAGGAGCCCCCAGTGTAGGGGGGACACTGTTTCAGGCCCTTCCCTTGGGCAGCTGAGGCCGACACACAAGTATAGGACAGACCTCATCAGAGACATGTAGACCTAGTGCTTGGTGGGGGATGAAGGGGCACTTTCAACTGTTTATATTAGAAAAGCCCTGTGGTGTCTGGTGCCCACATGCCCTGGATGTGCCCAGGGAGCAGGATGAACCTTGTTCTAAGAGGAGAACCCTGACCAAGGCCCATCAGTGGAAGGGTTTGGTGTCCCGAAGAACAATAGGCTGCCTCAATAGGTAGTGAGCTCCCTGTCACTGAGGGGCGAGATTCCTACTGAGGCACAGGTTAGACAGATGCCTCTGAGCCCCTGAAGCCCCATAAATTGAGAGATTCCTTTGTCAGCTTTGGCATTTGGAAAATGGGTCACCTGAGCCCTGTTGTAGCATGCTGTAGCCCCCGTGGAATGTGATAGCATATGTGTACACTGTTCTGTGGCACATGTGTGAGCTGAGCTGTGTCCCCACAGAGTGGCGTCCTGGTTCCACAGCCCAAATCCTGTCTGACTTGGACCTTACGTCACAGCGTGATGGCCGCTGGAAACGGATCAATACACTCATGCATTACAATGTAAGTGTGGCCGCAGCCTTGTCTCCCCCGGCCCCTGGGCCCCTCACTAGCTCAGCCGTGCCCAGTGGCCTAGCTCTTTGGCTAGCCAAGAGAACCATCAGTTCCAGGAAGGCCTCAAGGGTGGCCACAGAAGGGGGCTATGGTCATACCAGCCCTGGAGCTATAGGATAATCATGTCCTCCCAGGTCCGGGATGGGGCCACCCTTATCCTTTCCAAGATGGGGATCTCCCAGCAGCCTGAGGACAGCCAGCAGGACCTGCCTGGAGAGCGTGAGTCTTCCCTCTTCCCTTCCCCTCCCCTTTCTTCTTTTGGACTCTGTCTGTGACACTGGTCATTCCCTCTACCTCAGTTCCTTCCACAGCGCTTGAGGTTAGAAGAGGTAGAAGCCACATGGGCCACAAGCCATGGGGGTTTCCTGGAGAAACCTTGGCTTCTGGTTCTGCCTTCCCTCCCAGTCCCCTCCTACACACCCCAAGGGATGCCCCCATGGGACAGGGAACAGCTGGGGGTCACTCTGGCTCCATTGAGGGCTCCAGTCAGGACTGCTTTCCCCCCTCTTCCCCACTCCAGGCCATGCCCTCCTGGAGGAGGAAAACAGAGTGTGGCACCTGGTGAGGCCCACAGATGAGGTCGAAGAAGGAAAGTCCAAACGGGGCAGCATGAAGGAAAAGGAGAGGACCAAGGCCATCACGGAAATCTACCTGACCCGCCTGCTCTCTGTGAAGGTGCGGGGTCCCCCGTGCCCATGGACCCCAGGCACACAAAGAGTGGGGCTGACTAGGGGCCATGGCCGGTGCCACTGAGCCCTGACCCGGCCCTTTCCTCCGTCCCCACAGGGCACGCTGCAGCAGTTTGTGGATAACTTCTTCCACAGCGTCCTGACGCCTAGCCCGACCGTACCCCCAGCTGTCAAATACTTCTTTGACTTCTTAGACGAGCAAGCAGAGAGACATGAGATCAAGGACGAGGACACAATTCACATCTGGAAAACCAACAGGTGAAGACAAGAGAGAGAAACGGGCCCGTCCACACAGGGGAAGCCCGGACGGAGCTGGTCACTGAGGCTGTGGATGAATTCTGCTCTCTGCCCTCCTTTCTCTCCTGCCCCCTCATGTGATAAATGGCCTCCTCCTTTTCCCTCTCTGTGCCTCCCTGCCTCGGTTTACCTCTCTGTGACCTCTCTCTGGCCCCTTCCCTCAGTTTACCACTCCGATTCTGGGTAAACATCCTGAAGAACCCTCACTTCATCTTTGACGTCCACGTCCCGGAGGTGGTAGACTCATCCCTGTCCGTCATTGCCCAGACTTTCATGGATGCCTGCACTCGGACAGAGCACAAGCTGAGCAGGGTGAGTGGGTGCTGGGGGTCTGGCAGCCTCCCCTCCTAGGCGGGTGCTTTGCCTCCGTCCCACTCGCTGTCCGCTCTGAGGGAGGCCGGCGGGCAGGGAGGAGCCTCTCCCCATTCTCTGCTCCTCCTGAGCCAGCTCTGGTAGTTGGTTAGACGAGTTGTCAGTCTCTCAGACCGCCAGTGAGGGGACGGGCGGGCACAGCCCAGAGCCCCAGATACCAGCCGGGGGGATCCTGAGTCCGAGAGCTAGAAGGGACCTGACGAGCCGTCGAGGCGCCTCCTCGCTTTTCAGGAGGCCCAGAGTCACAGCTAGGAAATGGCTGAGGAATGATTTGAACTCGAAGCTTCAGGCTCTGTTCCCAGCACCTAGTTGTCAGACTTAGCCGCACCACCGCAGACACTGGGGAGGCGCCCAACTGCAGCACAGCCTGGCAGCCCCTCTTGGGTCTTCCTTTGGTGGCTGTCTTGTTTTTGGCCACCTTCAGTTCCCATAAATGCCTTCCTTCCTTCTAAACAAAGATTAAGAAAGAAATGGGGGGCGGGGGGGGGTTCTCGTCGGGTGGCCTGGGCCACGGGCATCTTCTCAGGGGCCTTCTTGCCTCAGTTTACCTCTATGGCCATCCTTCCTCAGTGTCCAGATGGGGAGGCTACAAATCAGAGAGGGCAAATGGTCGCTGGATTCTAGGATTAGAACTCAGAGTCTGGCGGCTGTTCTAGGTATAGCCAGCCTCTGTCTGGGGTTCTGGAGAGTCTCCCTGGGGCAGCGCCACCCCCACCCCCGCTTCCATGAGCCTGGGGGCCAGGAACTTGGGGGACATCGCGGCCTCTCTTCTTCTCCGCAGGATTCTCCCAGCAACAAGCTGCTCTACGCCAAAGAGATTTCCACCTATAAGAAGATGGTGGAGGAGTAAGTGTGCTCCTGGCCTGGCCCCCAGGCCCCACGTGGCACGGGGGGGGGGGGGGGGGGTCCTCAGTCCCTCTGCAGCTGGTGGCCTCCTCCCTCCTCATCCATCCATTTGTCTGTCTGTCCCTCCAGTTACTATAGAGGGATTCGACAGATGGTACAAGTGAGCGACCAAGACATGAACACCCACTTAGCCGAGATTTCCCGGGTAAGGGGAGGGGGCGCCTTTTCTCTGTCTGTCTCTCCTCCCCCATCTCAATGAACGGGCCTCTCCCCAGCCAGACTCCCAGGAGTCACCTGCCAGAGTGGGGGGAGAAGGGGGGCAGCTTCATTGTGGGCCTGGGGCTGGGCCAAGGCTCCAAGGGCTGGGAATGCAAAGTTATGCTAATGAAGCGTGGGGGATGCAAATGAGGAGAGGGGAGGGAAAGCCAAGATGGCAGCGGGGCGGGCTTGTGGGAGCACACACGGGGTGCCCGTCTCCCCGCCCTTAGCCCGCTCCTCAGCTCTGCTTCCCCTGCCCAGAGCTAACAGGCCCAGAAATCCCTGCCACAGATCCGCTGCTTAAGCCCAGGACTTTGATTCGGGTCTCCATCGGGGTGGGGCCCAGAAGCCGGGAGAACCTGGACTCTCCTTGTGTCCAGGCGCTCCCTGGCATTCCCAGCCCTGGCGGTCACCGAGCCGTCCATCGCTGTCTCCCCCGTAGGCACACACGGACTCTCTAAACACCCTCGTGGCCCTGCATCAACTGTACCAGTACACCCAGAAGTACTATGACGAGGTAGGGCACACGGAATGGGGCGCTGGGGCGGAAGGGGGCCGTGGCTGCCCTCGCTGGGCCTCCTCAGACTCCCCGACAAGCCCCCGGCCCGGGGTTGGTTCATGGGTCTTCCTGCCTTCCCTCCTCAGATCATCAATGCCCTGGAGGAGGACCCTGCAGCCCAGAAGATGCAGCTGGCCTTCCGCCTGCAGCAGATCGCAGCTGCCCTGGAGAACAAGGTCACGGACCTCTGACGCGGCTTCCCGTCAGACCCGCCGCCGCCACGTCCTCTTTCCTCCCATTTGATACTGTACGAGAATTCTGCGCGAAAGGAATCATGGTTTTGTGGATCAGCCAGCCGAGATGTTAAAGGATTCGGACTCCAAATGCCCGGGCGGAGGGGCTCGCTCTCAGGAACAGACGGCACCTTCGAGAGCTCCCTGTCCCCCCGAGGGGAGGCCAGCCTTAGCCACTGAGCCCAAGTCCTCCGGCCCACGCTGGCCCAGGGGATCCCACTCCTGCTGCCTGCTTTCCGCGACAGGATGAGTTCTGGGTTAACATCTCAATGTGCGATCAGGGGCCGGCTGGACTCCAGGCTGCCCGGAGTCCAGCTCCGCCTGCCCCCCCCTGCCACGCAGGGGCCCTGGCATGTGGGGTGTTTCCTGATTGATTGTAAATGTGCCTTATTGATCCCCTGCTGCCTGCGACTTGGGGTAGAAGAGAGCGGCGCGCCCTATTCTTCCTGTGCGCCCCCAGCGAGCAGGACTGCTCATTTTGACCTTCTGTGGTGTCTTGGGGCGCCACGCCAGCTGTGAGCTGCCGGAGGTCTGAGTGCCTGCCTACTTGCCCATCCCTGGCACTCGGCTGCCATCCAATGGCATCTCCAGCCCTTTTCTGTCTTTCCCAGGAGGTGAGAGACAAAATTCGGTACGATTTCCCCCAGCACAAGGGATGGAGCGACGTAGCCCCGCGCTCCCACCCCGCCCCCAGCCCCTTTGGGCTCCTGCACGTGGCAGGGACCCCTGGGATGGGGCAGCTGCGGCAGAGGGTCACCCCCTGCCCAGCTCGGCCCCCCAGCCAGCCCCGGGAGCGAGTAACGGCCGGCGAATCGCCCTTCCCGGGCAGCTGCGTGGACCATACCCGACCGACCGTGAGGGGCGTCAAACGTCCCATCATGTGTTGGCCACACAAGGCCACGTGGGACATTGGACACGTGAGACTTTAGTCATGTCTAGTGTTGAACACATGAGGTCGTGTCAAATGTGGAGTGTTGGTGTCTCGTTGAGTGTTGGCCATGTTATGAGTCAGGCATTGAATGTCGGGACTCCCAGAGGAAGACCACGGGAGGGCGAGCGCCCCGGCGTGGGAGGTCCCACTCCTGCCGTGGTCCCCATCGTGTGTGGCACGGGGACCTGGGGGTCTGGGCGGCTTGGGGGAAGCCCCCGCCACCCCCTTCCCCACTGTGTAAATCTTGTTCATCGTAAGCCAAATACAACGTGTCCTTTTTCATACCTGCCTGGGGACGTGTCCTTTGTTCCCAGCCCACCTCTGCCCCCGCCCCAGGAAGCCCTTGGTGATTGCATCATTTACTCCTGAGTGGCAGGAGGGGCGAGGCCTCTCCTGGGCCCCCTGGGCTTTCCAGCTCTCACATCACGCGGCCAGGCACACAACAGCACGAGCCTGGATGAGCGCCCCCGTGCCCACCGGAGCCAGCTAGTCCTGCCCTCCCCTCCCCACTCCTCAGGGCCCTCGTGCCAAGGCCCAGGGGCACCCCGTCTGTCTCCCTGGCAGCCTGTGCGGCCGAGTGTGCTAAGCCTGCTGTGCATGGGGGTGGGGCGCGGGAGCTTTGTCAGAGCTCGGAGGGCTTCTCGGCCTGCCAGGCTGGCACCTTCACGGCTCTGCGGGGCTAGAGGAGGAGGGAGGAATCTCCCGGGGGTCCCGCTGGGCAGAGCTCGGGAGCAATGTCTGTCCCCTTCCTTCAGGTCCATTGTGTTCCTCCTCCGGTTCAGGGCTCCCCACATTCCTTTCAGAGTAGGTTGGAAGGGAGACACCCGCTCCCCTCCTTCAGCTGAGATTGGGGTGGGGGTGGGGGGCCCGAGCCTGGGAAGGAGAATGGCAAGAGAATCCCTGCCTCAGTTTCCTCACCCGTGCCATGACGGGCTCCACAATGGCTTCCCTGTTCTAATGTTCTGGGCTTTGAACCCTTGACTTCACAGAATGCACAATCCCAGAGCTGGAGAACCAGGGCTCAGCCGATATCCCTTCCTATGGGTTCCTCCTGGGTGCCTGGTCCTCTCTCACTACCTCCCAAGCAGCCCAGACCTGAGCTCGAGGACCGGTCCATCCACTCGAGGCTACCTCGGAAACCCCTACCTGGATCCCAGTCTGGCAGCCTCCCCTCAAGCTTCTAATTCAATTCAAGCATTTCTTTAGCACCTGCTGCATGCAGTGGGAGGCTTAGTGGGAGTGCAGGGGAAAGGGGGGCAGGAACGAGTCGGAGGCCCTTCTTCCTACCAGCCGAGTGACTCCCAAGCAGGCCCCTGGCCTTCTCTGGGCCTGTTTCCTCCTCTGTGAAATGAGAAGGCTGAACACCCACCCAGCTTTGATAAAGGGCAGGGGGTGGGGTCAGTGCCAGGTGAGAACATTGGGCCCAGGTGAGGAGGGAGAGGAGAGATAAGGGGAGAGAGGAGAAAAGAGGGGGAGAGAGGAGAGGAGAAAGAGGGAGAGAGAGGAGAAAGAGGGGGAGAGAGGAGAGGAGAAAGAGGGGGAGAGAGGAGAGGAGAGGAGAAAGAGGGGGAGAGAGGAGAGGAGAAAGAGGGAGAGAGAGAGAGGAGAGGAGAAAGAGGGGGAGAGAGGAGAGGAGAAAGAGGGAGAGAGAGGAGAAAGAGGGGGAGAGGAGAAAGAGGGGGAGAGAGGAGAGGAGAAAGAGGGGGAGAGAGGAGAGGAGAGGAGAAAGAGGGGGAGAGAGGAGAGGAGAAAGAGGGAGAGAGAGAGAGGAGAGGAGAAAGAGGGGGAGAGAGGAGAGGAGAAAGAGGGAGAGAGGAGAAAGAGGGAGAGAGGAGAGGAGAAAGAGGGAGAGAGAGGAGAAAGAGGGAGAGAGGAGAGGAGAAAGGGGGGGGGGAGACAGAGAGAGCATTTGGCCTGGGACTGCCTCAGGGGAGACCTTGTGGAGGAGGAAGAGGGGCGAGAGGAGGGCCCCAAGCTGGGCTTTGCAGAACAGGCGGAGACGGGCAAGGAGGCCTTCCCAGAGACACAGAACTAGAGAGCAGGGGGGAGACGGCAGCTAGCGCAGGAGGCTGGGGCCCACAGTGCGAGGTTTTGGATGGAAGTGAGGAGCCTTAGGCAGAGGCCGTGGGGAACCAGGGAAGCTTTTCCTGCAGGGCAGTGCCAGGGCCAGAAAGGCAAATCTAGTGATTGCAGCAGGCCACAGGAAGGAGGGGGGCCCGTGGGCACATGGGGGTGAGCTGCCAGTTTGTTGGGGATGTGAGGTCGACGTCAGACCCCTGACTCCAAGCCCTGGCCCTCAGCAAGGACTCGCCCATCTTCCTGAAGCACCCGTCCCAAGAGCAGGACATGAGCCATTGCCTCCGGCTGTATTTGTTTCAATCCTACAAACACTTATTAGACGCCCACTGTGTGCCAAGCAGGCTCCGGGGGCACAAAGGCCCCTGGAAGTGACAGTCTCCTGAGGATACGACATGTGCCCAGGGAGGGAGACCCAAGGCAGTTTCTGGAGGGAGAGCACTTGAGAAGGATGAGAAGACTTCCCTGCTCTGAGCCTTTAGGGTGACAAAGAGGAGAAAGTATGTTCCCAGAGTAGGCAAAGGCAGAGTGAAAGATGGAGTTGGAGGTTCAGGGAAGAGCTAGTAAGTCATTTCAGCTGAAACAGTGGGAAAAAGAGGAGACATGAAATGACTATCCGGAGCCACTGAGGAAGGCCTCGAATGCCAGACCAGGCAAGGTTTTCTAATGGCCTCCCAGGGCTGCTTCTTCCTATCTTTCTCTTCAGGCAGGCCAGGTCAGCCATGGGGAGCCCTAATCCCTCCATCACCTTGAACCAGAACTCTCCCCACCCCAAGTTTTAGCCTGGCACAATGGGAAAAGCCCCAGCTGGAGCCAGAGGCCTTGGGTTCAAATCCCAACTTCCATGTAGAACTCTACCCAAGTGTCTTCCCCTCCACAGGCCTCAGTTTCCCTCTCTTTGATGGGTAGTGGCCTGGCTTGGCTGCCTCTCCAGATTTGGGGCCCTCTCCTTAGAGGACACAACCAAATGGGAAGGGAGAAGCACCCCAGGGGAGAGGTTTGAGAGAGAAGAAAATAAGACCCTGGCCTGGGCCTGTGGAGGGGTGGGGGATGGAGAGGAGCCACATCTCGGGAGAGCAGAACTGTGAGGACTTGACTTTCCTTCTTCCCACACAAGAACATGATTCGAATCCTTCTTGCCCTGTCCATGCCCAGCAGACATGGCTCCCTCCCCAATACCACCCCCTCCTCAAATCCCTCCAAGACCCCCCCAAGAGCTCCAGCTCCGAATGTTCTAGCAGGCGTACAAAGAGGCCAGTGTTACACTCCCATGTTATGGAGGGGAAGGATGAGGCCAGGCAGGTGAAGGAATTTGCCCAAGGTCTCTGGACCAATAAAGTGTTGCAGCCCAGAATGAGCCCAGTTCTACTTCCCAAATGTGGCCCTTTTCACTGTGGCTACCCGGGAAAGACGGCATTCTGGGAACAGTGAAAGGAGACGGGACCCTGCAAGGATGGCTGGGATGGGGTCCCGCCCTTCGAAAACCAGCTCCCTGGAGTCTCACCCTCTCTGCCTCCTGTCCCCAAGTCATTGACCCCAACTGGACAATTAAGAAATGTTGATGGATCTGGCCAGAGGTCTGGTCACTCGGGACTCCCACAACTCACCCCCCGGAGGGCCTCCGGCTAAAGGGGAGCTGCTGACAGTGAGGCTGGGATCTTGGGGCCACAGTTTAAGTGACAAATGACAGAGCCCTGAAAAAGATGGAGGAGGGGCCAGACTTAGCTGGGAGGGACCTCAGAGGCCATCAACTACCCACTCACTTTAGGCACAAAGAAACAGGCACAGAAAGAGTAAGGGTCTTGCCCAGGTTCCCACAGGGCAGCAAAGTGGTGAAGCAGGTAGAGCCCTGGGCCCAGGGTCAGGAAGGCCTGAGTTCAACCCCAGACACTAACTAACTATGTGACTCTACGAAAGGCATTTAGTGTGTTTGCCTCGGTTTCCTTATCTGTAAAATGGTCTGGAGAGGGAAAGGACAAACTATTCCAGTCTCTTTGCCAAAAAGAGGTCCACTAAGCTAAAAGGCGTCTAAGGCAGGATTTGAACTCAAAGTCCTCCTGACTCCAGCTCCCCATCCGCCATGCCAGGATGTCCATATCGCCTGGAGTTAGATGCTCTAGAGAGCAGCTCCACTGAAGGAAGACTAGCAGTAGAGACACCCCAAAGTTCCCAGGGGACAAAATCCAAGGGAGATGGGCTTCAGATATAAATGGCCAACGTGTGGGCAACAGACAAGAGGAGCCAGAGGTCTGGTCCTTCCGTAAGAGGGCAAATATGGTTCCAGGGGAATCGGAGTCCTGGTGGGATGAAACACATGGCCGGGCCACAGCCCTGGGTGGAGGGACCAGATGCCGAAACAGGGTGGGTAAAGAGCCCATCCTACGCATGTGACAAAGGGCAGAGAAGGGCATCGTTAGCAGAAATGAATGCATTTGGGGAAGGTCAGTGGAGAGAGAAGCAAAAGTGATTTTGTCATCTGAGTAGACCACAGCCAGGCATTTCTCAAACATGACTCTCCCTCCCTTCCTCTTCCCTTTCCCGCCCCCCCGCCCCCCCCTCTTTAATTCTGTCTCTCCTAAATCCTGAACAGCTCCGCACTTCTTCATCCTTCCAGAAGTCGAGGAACCACCGAGGGGAAATTCCGTCCTGGGTGATTCTTACTAACAGGAAGTTGAGGTCTCTGAAGCGGACATGGAGGGAATGCAGAATCTGGGAGCTCTGAAGGGAAATAATCCCATTGCGGAGAGGAAATGAGGTTTGTCTGGGAGCTCATCTACCAACATGGATTACAAAAACTCTACAGAAGCCTGAAGTATAGTACGGTGCCATGTTGGGGCACGTGGGATGGAGGGCCCCTTCCCTCCCCCTTGGAACAAGCACAGATATCCTCTGACTCCTTCTTGCTGGCCTACTCTATGGTCACGAAAAGCGTTTCATCAGCTGCTGAGTGAGAACTGAGAAAGGGGAAGAGTCAGACTCGCTCTTCCCTGGCAATGCTTCAGGCAAGAACGACTCCAGGCCTCTCTTGGCCTTCCCTGGCGTGCCCAAGGAGGCACGGCACTCCTATCTTCTCCCATTTGGGTCTCTTCTTTCCAGATCGGAGGCGAATAGGTGCCAGAGAAGGGGCGTCAGGACCAATTGACCAGGACCTCATGCTCTGGAGGCCTTGGCAACCATCAAAGGGGCCCCTGGCATCCAAAGCCAATAGCAGCTCAGAGCTAGTCCTGCAGGGAGTGCCTAGTCCCAGCCCCAGCCGCTGAGCTCCCAAATCCTGCATGCAGGGGGTCAGCTGGGCTCGCCCACAAGGGAACTTGGTGGGGCACAATGTTTTCCAGTAATCGCTTCAAGCTGAGTCCACTCTCCTGAGAGGGTAGGTATATGGATGCATTCCCACTGGGGAGGTTGCACTTTAGGCTTTGTCATATCTTCTTGGTGAAATCTCTTGAAAAAACTGATATGAATTGGTTAACTGATAGTTGTAAGATGTTAACAGGTTGATTAGCAGGGAGGAGAAATGGGGGGAAATAGGTAGCATGGTGGATATAGCATCAGGCCTGGAGTCAGGAGGACCTGGGTTCAAATCTTGCCTCAGATACTTTCTGTGTGACCCTGGGCAGGTCATTCAACTCCATTTGCCTGGCCCTTGTCCTGTCTTAGAGTTGTCATTAGGACATAAGGGAGAGGTTAATTTTTTTTAATATGGAGAAACACACTAGATGGAGCCTTATGTGTAATAGCATTACCTAGCCCCCCCCCCCCAAAATGTCATGATTACCCATAGAGTCTTGAGGGGAGTATCTATAACATAGGGAACTGACCCACCAGTCCATGTGGAAGCCAGAAGAAGGAGCCCCCATCTATGGACTACAGAAGCAAAGCCAGATAACAGAGGAGAAGAGAGCAGTATCACCAAGTCTGGTACAAAAGAGTATCAGAAAGCTGCCTATCTGTCCTCCCTCCCCCCAATCTGGAATGCTCTCCCTCCTCCTCTCTGCTTCCATAGGAAGCTATTGCCAATCTCCTTTCATTCTAATTCCGGCCCTCTGTTGATTATTCCCATTTATGCTACATCTAGCTCCCCTGCCCATTGTCCTTTGCTTGTCATTTCCCCCATCAGGAGCAGGGACCGGCTTTTGCTTCTTTTTGTATCTCCTGAGCTTGGCACAAGGACTGACACCTATGAGATGCTTAATAAATACAGAGTGACTGATTCACTGACTAACAAGGGGAGGAGGGAGGAAGGAAAAACAAATGTCTATTCATTAAAAAATAAGTTTTATTTCTTTTTAATGATAAAGATATTTTGTTTGACCAATTACATATAATAACAAATTTCTACCCGTTTTCCAAAGTTCTCTGATCCAAATTGTTTCCCTCCCTTCCCTGTCCCCTCCCACAGCCCGGTAAGCAATTTGATCTAGATTATATGAGGATCATCATGCAAAACACATTTCCATATTGTTCATTCCAGCAAGAGAATAACTACCCCACAACATAAGCCCAAGTAGACAAGTGACCAGGTGTCTGCTTTCATCTACATTCCGACTCTACCAACTCTTTCCCTAGAGGCTGATGGCATTCTTGGTCCTAAGTCCCTTAGGATTGTCCTGACTCATTGCACTGCTGCTAGTAGCAAAGTCATTTACGCTCAATTGCGCCACAGTGTATCATGTTCTCCTGGTTCTGCTCCTTTCACTCTGCATCAATTCCTGGAGGTCTTGGCAAGTCATTTTTTAAAGTAACCCTAAAGTTCAGAAAGAACTGAGACACTTAAAAAAAAAAAGGCTGAGGAGGGCCACTAAGGACAACAAAAAGAGCAGGTGGGGAGGGGGAAATAGGACTCCAGGTGGGATAGGACAAAATAATAACAGCTAATATTCAGATCCTGCTTTACAAAATGCTTTGCATTTACTATCTTGTTTTTATCTATCCCCACAACAACACTGTAGAGTTTTGCAGGTGAGGAAACCCACGCTTGGGTGAGCGATTTGCCTAGGATCATACAGCCGGAAGAGACAGAATCCACACTGATCTTGGGGCTCTATGTCCACCGCTCTGCCCAGTGCGCCACCTAGCGGAGCACAGGAAGAAGGCAGGACTGTTTGATTCTTGGGCTTGTTTATCTGCCAGAGATGCCCTTTGTACAGGACAAGAAGGAACAAGAAGTTATTAACAGGGAGCTGATACACCGGATTAGTCAGGAGACAGGTGCCTGCCCTTGGAGACTTTACCCCAGAGAAAGGACGGGCGGATGGGCAGGCAGAGCTGATGCTCAGGGAATCGGAAGGATCAGGGGAAAAGGAAGCAGTGCCCTGAGGGTGGAGAAGGGCAAAGAGCATCCTGATGATCCAAAAAGGGGAAGAAAGCAGAGCCTGCAGACCAACCTCATTCCTTTCCCACAGCCTCACTAAGCTATTGGATACAGTTTCCCAGCCTCTGAGAAAGCTTTTGACAATGTATCTCCTGCCCTCTTTGTAGAAATGATGGCGAGATGAACATTAAATGACAACAAAGGGGGCTGCTATCTCAATGGATTGAGAGCCAGGCCTAGAGATGGGAGGTCCTGGGTTCAAATCTAGTCTCAGACACTTCCCAGCTGTGTGACCCTGAGCAAGTCACAGCCCCAGTTGCCTAGTCCTGACCACTCTTCTGCTTTGCAACCAATACTTAGTATTGATTCCAAGATGGAAGGTAAGGGCTTAAATACAAAGAACACTGAGAAGCTGGAGGGAATCTAGAGGAGGGCAACCAGGATGGGGAAGGGTCTTGAGGCCATGCCATTGGAGGATTACTTGAAGGACCTGGAGATGCTGGGTCTGAAAAGAGAAGACTCTGCTTTCAAGGATCTCTCTGAAGGTTTAGCCTTGTTCTGCTTGGGCCCAGCAGGCAGAACCAGGAGCCACGGAGGAAAGTGGCCAAGAAGCATGTGTAGGCTGGTGGTCAGGAAGAATGTCCTAGCAGTTGGCACTGTGCCACCTAGAGTGGAAGGGGCTGCCTCCAGAAATGGCAGGTCCTGCTCCAGGGAGGCCCCCATGCAGAGGGTGGACTTGTTGGACACGCTCTCGTGGATGTTCCTTCTATGTACTGCTGGGATTCAGCTCCTGCTGTAGGTCCACACATTCTGGGATTGGAAGGGGCTGGGCCCTCTCCTCGGTGCCAACTCTTCTGGGGTCTAAATTCTCCTTCAACCACAGACTATCTGTGTGAAACTTGGGCAAGTCACTTCAATGCTCTGGGCCTCAGTTTCCTAATCTGTAAAAGAGAGGGTCTCCCCTTTTCCTGTGCTGGGGATTCTGACCTGTCCCTGCATCCTGGGCTGCTCTCAAGGATCTCTAGAAGCAAGAGAGTGGAGACTCCCTGGCACTCCTCATCCCTCTCCATCAAACCAGAGATAGGAGAAGCCATGGAGCATCAGAGGGGACTAAAGGGCCTGCGCATTAGCATTGGCTATTCAGGAGATCTCAGATAAGTTCCTTTCTCTCTCTCAGGCTCAGTTTTCACCTTTTTTTCAATAAATGGGTTGGACCACATGGTTCCAACGTTTCTTCCAGCTCAAGGTTTGAGGACCACTTCGATTTAGGTTAGGGTGACATCTAGTGGTGAAAATGTTTTTCTGCAATTTGAGGCAAAGATGGCAGCAAAGGTCAGGTCGTCTCCATCTTGGACAGATGGACAGACAGAGCTTGTATTCCTGGCCTTCATTTCCCTAAGAGGGGTTTCCAGATAATGCCTACAAGAGGCAGGAAAGGGCATACACTTGGGGCTTGTGTTGGTCCATCAAGATGTATTAAGCACCTACTGTGCGCCAGGAGCTTATCCTAATGCTGGGGATACAAAGAAAAACAAAATACAGTCCCTGCTCAGCCTAGTCGGAGAGATACCATGCAACCTGCTATGTACACAAAGGTATCTCCAGGATAAGGGTGGACTTGGAGAAGGTGGGCTTCGCATTACAACTTAAAGGAAGCCAGGCAGTTGAGGTGAGAAGGGAGGGTATTCCAGATGTGTGGGAGGGCCTGAGGTAATGCCTGAAGTTACAAGATGGAGGGTGCTTTGTCTGAGGGACACTGACTCTAGACTTTGAAGGACAAAGTTCCTCCTACTGAAAAAAAGCCTGCAAAGGTCAGAGGAGCCAGGTGTCTGAGATGAAGGGATTTTAATGCCAAACCAAGGATTTTAGATTTGATTTTGAAGGGGATAGGGAGCCATGGGAGTTTATAGAGTAAGGGTTGACCTGTTTAGAAAGATTACTTTGAGATTTTAAAAAATGGGAAAGGTTCTATTTGTACAAAAATATTTATAGCTGCGCTTTTTGTGGTAGCAAAAAATTGGAAAATGAGGGGGGTGTTCCTCGATTGGAGAATGCCTGAACAAATTGTGGTATAAGACGGTGATGGAATACTATTGTGCTATAAGGAATGATGAATGGGATGATTTCAGAAAGAGGAAAACGATTTGTCAAGATCTTCATGAACTGATGCAGAGTGAGAGGAGCAGAACCAGGAGAACATTGTACACAGAGACTGATACATTGTAGCACGATCAAAAGTAACTGACTTTGCTACTAATAGCAATGCATTGATCCAGGACAACTCTGAGGGACTTCTGAGAAAGAACACTATCCACATCCAGAGGAAGAACTGTAGGAGCAGAAACACAGAAGAAAACCAGATGCTTTATCACTTATTTTGTGGGTATGTGATTTGGGATTTTGGTTTTAAAAGATTATTACAAAAATGAATAATATGGTAATAGATATGGAGCAACAACACACGTCTAACCCAGGGGAATTGCTAGTCAGCTCTGGGAGAGGGGAGGGAAGACGGGAGGAGACAACAAGAATCATGGAACCATGGAAAAATACTTTAAAATTAAATTAAAAAGAAAGATCACTTTGACAGCTGGATGAAGGCTGGCTGTAGTGGGGAGGGGCTTATGGGATGTGGACTAACAAGCAGGCATTTACAAAAGTCTGGGCTTGAAGAGTTAGAGGAAACAAGATGGGAGGGATCCATTCAAGAGACGTCACAAAGCTAAAAGAGACAGACCTTGGCAACAGATTGGCGATGATGGGAGTGTGAGAGAGAGTGAGGAATCACTCACGCATGACGCCTACACTTGGAGCCTCCGTGACTAGCAGGACAGTAAGAGAGAGGCTAAGAAGAGAGGAGGGTTTGGGGGGAAGGTAAGGATTCAGCCTTGGACATGTTGAGTTTAAGTAAGATGTTGATGGATGGGACAGCCAGTGTGAGATGTCCAGGAGGCAGATAAAGATGTGAGACTGGAGAAGTTAAGGCTCAATAAGGAGATGGGAGAATCCTCAAAGTAGAGATCATAATTTAATCTGTGGAAGCTGATGACATCACCAAGTATAATAGTCTGGGGGGAAAGAGATAACTGCCGAGAAAAACAAATTATCTGGTTGTCACCCCCTTCCTTTCCCATTTAGAGAGTTTGGGGGGGGTCACAATATTCTTGGCTCCCTTTAAGAGTTTTCTTAAAGTCCCAGAAACCTTACCCAATCCCCTGGCTTCCAGGAGAGCTAGCCCCTCTCACTCTAATTCAGCCCCACCTCCACCCCTGCCAGCAGCCCCTTGGCCAGATCCTGCCCCCCCAAGCCCCTCCTCACTTCAGTATAAGCTCCCTTGGAACAGCAGCTCAGGAAAATGATGAGACTCCAGCATTCTGTTCCCAAGAGCCCCAAGGGAAAGGGAAGTAGCCCCACTTTACAGGCAAGGCTCAGAGCCAGAAAGTGATCTGCCTAAAGCCACTCAGCACAGTAGCCCCTCTGGAACCGAGGCTCTCCTGCCCCAAACAGGGACTCTTCTGCAGCAGCTCCTGTTGCCCTTCCCAGGTGGATACTATGGGTTCCGGGTCCACATTTCATTTGTGAATTATGGGGGCTGTGGATGCTCTACAGAAAGACATTAAGAAACCACCCTGACACGCTGGAGCTCCTTCTCTTTGGGGCACTGGGATCACGGAGAGCCTCCTGATTTCTCTGATCACTCAGGGCAGAGACACCATGCCCACCTTCTCTGCTTCTCCCTTCTCCTCACAAATCTGGGATTGAGCTAGGTTCCCGGGGCTCAGGATGGGTCCAGGGCTCATAAGCAGTCCTGGCATCACTATCTCTCCATTCAAATGGCTCCCTGCTCTTCTCTGCCATTCCTCAGACCCCCTGGGAACGGCATGGCCAAGCTGGGCACAGAAAGCAGACCAAATGACTGCTTGTGAAGGCCTCCCACAATCCCTGAATGAAACCAACTAAGCTTGAGGTTCTCTCTGGCTGACCTCCTGTTTTCCATGCTGTGTCTCTCTAGGACATCATAAGGAAGTGATGTAAGAGAGTGGAACAGTTGCTTTTCTGTCCTAGCACAGTGCTTAGTAAACAGGAGGTGATTAATAAATGTGTGTCAGACACATGTAAAACCCAGTGGAATTGCTTGTTGGCTATGGTGGCGGGGGGGGGGGGGGGGAGAAGAGGGAAAGAACATGATTCATGTAACCATGGAAAATAGTCTAAATTAATTAAATAAAAAGTTTCCATTAAAAAATAAAAGAAAATAAATGCATGTCAGATTGGATTGAACTGGAGGACAGGAGGAGCACCTGGAGGTATTTAATTGGGAGAAGGGAAGCCTTTAGGAAGATATGAGTGTTTTCAAGCAACGGAGATGATAGACAAAACTTTATTTACCCTGGTTTAGTTTGTCCCTGAGAGGGCAGAACCAGATGCAGTGGGAGAACATAGTAAGAAGATCATTGGAGGCTTGGAGATCAGAAAAAGACCTCCTTAGAATAACAAGCTGCCCCACAGTGCAATGGGCTGCCTCTGTAAGTAGGGAGCTCCCCATCACCGGAAGTATTCAAACAAAGGCTGAAAGCCCATTGACCCAGAATGTCTTCCAGAGGATTCTTATTCAGGTAGGTAGGAGTAAACCTACAAGAATTCCAATTCTTCCAGCTCTGAATTATGGGGGATGTGGATGCTCTACAGAAAGACATTAAGAAGTAGGAGTGAACCTACAAGAATTCCAATTCTTCCAGCTCTGAGATTCTGAAAACTGGGCCTAGGAACGAGGTTTCTTAACTCATAGAAGGGACTTCTTTTGGTACCCTACTGTGCCAGGCTGTCTTGCCAATCTCTCAGTCTTTCCTCACATCTTTCCCAGTGGGGAAAGACCAATGGGTCTGTGGTGGGGCAGAGGCTCCCCAAAGACCTGGGTCTCATCTCTCCCCCACTTAGGGGCTCCTTCTATATTCACAGTATGATCTTACCTGCTCTGGGCCTCAGTTTCCCCTTCTGTATGGGGAGGTCAGGAGCCTCTTGGTTCCAGGAACCCACCCTAACTCCAAAATCCTCAGGAGGATGGGAGGGAGAAACAGGGGAAGGGGGCTTGGGCTTCTACTGAGAAAGGGAGCTGGGAAATTCCCCAGATCTTTGGGCTTGGGCACACTAGGCGCCAGTTCGTGGTACTCGGAAAACTCTCACAATGCCTGGAGCCCTAGATGGCTTGCCCATGAAGGAAGTCAGTGTCCTCAAATTCCTTGCTGCAGGAACCCATTTGAGTGGCACCAATGGGGGCTTCAAGGGAGCAGTACAAAAGAAAAGAGTGATGGCATCTGCATAACTCGTGTGACGAGAATTCCTGCTGGCGAGTTCAGGTGGGCCACGGTAAGCCCCTTTGGAGGAGCAGCTCAGGGAAGCACTCGGTTCACTTTGTCCCATTGTTGCCATTGAAAATCCAGCCTAGGTGAGTGTCATTCCCTCCAAGCACACTGGCCAGTAAACTGTGGAAAAACTTGCTGCCGCCATTGGCGCCCCGCCGTGGCTGGACACATCACACGGAGCACCTTCACCAAGCACATCCAGGCGGCTCCCCTCTTGGTGGTCACTGATCTCCTATGAACCTGTGCGACAGACTCTCCACTCTGCCATGTGGACATTGCCATTCTGTGGAACAGCAAGGGAGTGGCTCTGGCGTGGTGGATGCTGGCCTGCAAAGTCCTGTGGCACCATCTCCCGTGAACACTGCAGGAGGCAGAAGCCTGATCTCTACTTCTGCCGGGACCCAGAGGAGCAGGCCACTGCTGAGAAGGCAGTGAGGAAAGCGCAGTTTCAGGGTGAATGGAGCACACCTGATCCAGAATTCCCGGCTACTCAGCTGGCGGCGGCTGATTGGTCTAGGGAGTACAGGTGCCACCTGTGCCCATTCTACAGTTCCCTACGCAAGGCCTGGTCTGCAGCTCCGACTGTGCACTCTCCGGAGTGCTCCTCAGTTTCCCCTCAAGATGCTCGTGGACAAATAGCAGCAGTTTCCTGCCCCGAAGCTATGATCATCGTCCATGGGAATCCTGCCTGTTACCCAGCCCCAGCAGGCCAGGCCTCCAGAGGCTGGGAGCGGAGCTGCCCCTCCCCTCCCCATGTCTGGGGGGCCTTCCTGGACCCCTTCCCCTTCCCAGATGGCAGCTGCTCTGCTTCTCTGGACAGATGTTCCCCAGACTGAGGGATTGTAAAGGACTCTTCTCCCTCTCCTTTACAGAAGCTTCATTAACTTCAAACAAAACCCCCTCCCTCCTTCCCACAGGCTGCAATGAAAGGAAGTGGGAACAGAAGGGGGGCCACAGCATCTCCCTCCCCCCAGAGCAGGCAGGATGCAGCAAGGAAGACCCCGAACTAACCCTTCACCCCACCCCCAGGCAGGCAGAAGGGGAGGGGCTGACCCCAATGCTCCCCTGCCCTGGCGCCTTCTCCATAGCTCAGGAATTTCTCCTCAGAGGAGCCCTCCCTTGGGTGGGGGGGCTAGTCCCTCCCCCGCCACCAAAGCTGGTGTTTCTCTGGCCCTTTAACATCATTTGTGTCACCTTGTGTGCTAAGCGGATGAATGGGCCTTGAGGGGTGAGCCCAGTCTTGGAGGCCCCCTTGGGAGTTGGATGGTCCAGCCAGCTGAGTCCCATGGGTGGGCTTGGCTGGCAGCAAAGAAGAGTTGGGGGTGTTCCGGACCTCTGAGGCAGGCAAGTCCTCTCCAAGGTTGGGCCTTGGGCCTCCTTCCAGAACGATGTTCCTCTGCCTGCCCAGGAAGGAGCCACAAAGGGGGAAAGGCAGCCGGCATCCTGGCTCAAGCTTGCCGGGCCTTTGTGGGCTCAGGATCAGGATGGGCAAAGGCCAGCCTTCTCCCTCTCCTGCCTGGGAAACCCCAGAGCTCTATGATGGCCCTGGAGGGGCAAAGGCAGTGGCCCCTTTGAGCTGATGCAGCCTCTCCCCTCTTCTGCTGTCCAGTGGGGACCCCTCAGGCTGCTCTGCTTTGGGCCCACTACAGGGCCAAGCCCTGTCCGTGCTGAGCTGGTGGAGCTGGAAGCAACAAGGAAGTTGGGTGCTCTCCAAAGGCCCCATGTCCCCAGAGGCTCCTGAACTTTCCAGGGCCCGTCTACTCCCTGTACAGCAAGTCAGCCTTTTCTTCAGCCATCCCCATATCCAATCTGAGGCTCAGAGAGGTCACAGAGCTAGGAAGTATCACAGGAGGATTTGAACCCAAGTCTTTGTTATTGCAAGTCTTCTGCTCTAGCCACATCCCAAGCCCACTGTTCCCTGCTCAGGTTTTTCAGCCAAGACCTTCCCAGTGGGGTCAGCCATGGCCTGCCCTGCCCAATAAAACTTGTCTGTTCTTTGGTGCTCTTGAGTGATCAAGCTGGGGTGATTATAGATGAAGAAAAGAGGAACAGCATCTTACAATGCCCTTTCCAGGGAGGAAGGGAAAATTCTGCATTCCTATTTTATAGAAGAAGAAAGTGAGGCTTTCAGAGATTGAGAGGTCAGCTTCTGTGTTGTATCTGGGTTGATCATTTGTTTTTTCTACTTCTGCTTCTGCTTCTGCATCCCAGATCTAACCAGAACCATTGATGTCAGCTCCTCTGCTTGCTGAGAAAGCAGGAGCCCTTCTGGACAAGTCTTTTGGCTGAGGCACAACTAGGGTGGGGCAACAAGAGCTCTGTCCCTAGGGTGGTGAAATTTAGAGGCTGCTGACAACATTTGTTGGCTTTCAGGGTGGAAACAACTGAGCAATGCCCCTGGGCCCTTTCTTCCTAGTCCCCCCCTCCCATAAAACTCTGTCCTAAAGTCTCCTACCCCACTCAACTGAATGGCTACTTTGGCCAACCCTGGTCTTGCAGAGTCATTAATGCTTGGAGCAAAAGAGATTTTGGCGAGGTGTTCATTGAAGCTTCTTCCTCATGCAAGAACAAGGAGAGTTTGCAATAACTTTCACCACCTGTGCCAGGAAGGGCAGGGTGTTTATGCTTACGTTTCCATTTTCTTTTTAATTCTCTGCATATTAAAAGTGCCGGGAATGTATGTTGAACCTCTAAATTAGTGCAGGTGGAGGGAGACAAGAGCCGAGGGAGTAAATGATCCAAGGAATGGGAGCAAAGCAAGATGCTTGGGGCAATGTCCATATTTTGAAAATATTTCATCTCCTACACACTGAAGCAAATAGCTTGGAGAAACAGTTTAGAGGTATGTGAGGGTGCTGTGGGGGTGCGGATTGATTGTCCTCTAGTGGCCATCAGGGATAGACTAGAAAAAGCCCAAAGCAGCTCCAGTGGATCATCAACTAATGGGTAAATCAGATATGGCACACCCATAGATAGCATTCAAATCTCTTGACTGGTTTTTTTTTTTTTTACCAAGAAGTGATAGTGTTAAGATGTCAAAACCATCCCCAAATCCCATGTGAATGTCACCCGTATGCTCTGTGAGCATTGGAAAAGAAGGTACATACTTGTATGTAAGTTAGGTTCAGTTGTCTAAATACTCCATCTTGAGGCAGGTAAGTGGTTCTAGGTCTAGAGATAGGAGGTCCTGGGTTCAAATCTGACCTCAGACACTTCCCAGCTGTGTGACCCTGGGCAAGTCACTTAACCCCTATTGCTTAGCCCTTACCACTCTTCCTCCTTGGAACTAACGCACAGTTTTGATTCTAAGGCAGAAGGTGAGGGTTTAAAAAAACCTGCAAGCTTCTTCTTTGACAGTTTCATAGCAGAAGTATTCAATAGCATACAGATTGAATATAGACATGTCTTTGTTTTTCATGAAACCTTTTAATGTATTAAATGTCCTTCTTTTTATTATTATTATTATATTTCATATGTTATTTATTATTATAAGTTTTCTGAAGTTATATATCCCAAACTGTCTCCCTCCTCCCTTTCTCTCTCCCCTCCCAGAACTGGCAAGCAATTCAATCTGGATTAAACATGTATTATCACACAAACCATCCCCATGTTGTTCACTTTTGTGCGTGACTATAATCTTTATAAAACTGAAACCCCCAAACACATGCCCAAATAAAGAACAGAAAAATTGTCTGCTTTCCTCTGTATCCCTCCTTTCTCTAGAGGTGGCCAGCATTCTTTGTCAGAAGTCCCTCAGATTGTCCTGGGTCCTTGCAGTGCTGAGAGTAGCTGAGTCTATCACAGTTGATCATTCCACATATTGCTATTACTGTGGACAGTGTCCTCCGGGTTCTGCTCATTTCACTCCGCATCAGTTCAGGGAGGTCCTTCCAGCTCTTTCTGAGATCATCCAGCTCATCATTCCTATAGTATTCCATCACCATGCTATACCCCAGTTTGTTCAGTCATTCCCCAACTGATAGTCATCCCCTCAATTTCCGATTCTTTGTCCCCACAAAAAAGAGCAGCTAGAAATATTTGTGTACAAACAGGTCCTTTCCTATTTTTAAAGTCTCTTTGGGAGATAGAGCTAGTTTAAATATCCTCCGTCTCTTTTGATAGCACCAGGAACTGATTGGCAAAAAACATGGAGGCAGGAGAGTTTTGTTTGGGAAAAAGGGAGTCATCCATTTTGGCTGATATGGAGTGTCTGGGGAAGAATATGGAACAGTTTGCATGGTAGTGGAGAGAGAGCTGGCTTTAGAGTCGGGAAGCCCTGAATTTGAGTCCTGACTAACACATAGTCAATCAATAGCCAAGAGATTTTTATTAAAGGCCTACTAGGTGCCAGGCACTGTGCTAAGCATTGAAGATACCAAAATAAATAATAATAATAATAATAACAACAGTAGACCTCTCTGGTTCTCTAGAAACTCCCAGGTGAATAGGACCCTCCAGGTCACGGAGAAGGTGCCCACCCACACTAGAACAGAGAGTTTCCTTGCCAAGGAGGTGAGCATCACAGGGGGAGCCGAGGATGCAAAGGTAAGCAGGTTCCGTGTCGTGGAGGACCTCGAATACCAGACCAAGGAGTTCAGAGCTTACTCCATAGCCACAGAAAGATTTGGAGCAGAGAAGGGGCAGAAGAAAACGGTTCCCAAAATGGAGACCTTGAGAGGGGAGAGCATCCATGTACCAAGATGAGATCAACTGGGAGCAAAGCAGCCAATCAGAGATGGGGGAGGCAAGGACCAGGAGAGCTGAAGCAAGCCTGTCACTTACCCTCAAGCTGCTTCAGCCCAATGGCTGAGATGGTCGGTGTGTGCTACAGCTTCTTGAAGCCACAAGAGAGAGGTGGGCAAGAAGTGGACCCTGAAGGAAGAAAGCAGCCCTCACCCCAGAGGCACTAGTTTTCTCTGAGCACTCCAAACTCCCCAAGGAAAAAGAAACGGACAGGGGTTAAGTGACTTGGCCAGGGTCACTCAGCCAGTGAGTGTTTGAGGTTGAATTGGAATTCAGGTCTTCCTGATTCCAGGTTAAGCACTTTAAGCCATTGGCCCACAGGGCTGCTCCACAGTCATCTGTTTTTTAAACTCTATTTTATTACCAGGGTTTGTTTTTCAATTGGGGGGGGGGGGGGAGAAGAGAAACTGAGGTTTTTATTCCTTGATAAAAGGAGACAAGACAACAAGACAAGGAGCAGTGTGGCAAGAAGCCCTGAGGAATGGAGATGGGGAGCTCCGAGCCCTTCCTGCTTCTCCTGGGTTCTCATTGGGGGAGTGGTTGGGCCAGGCTGGCCTGGGCTAAGGGGAGAGTGTGGAGGGGGCTGGAGGCTGAGAGCTGAGAGGCTGTTAGCTCCCAGTGCATGCCTGGAGCCCCTGCAGGATTCTAGGTCAGAGCCCAACATAGCCAGCATACTCCCTCTTCACTCTCTACTGAACCTAGGAGGAGCTGGGTCTGGAGTCAGGAAGACCTGAGTTCAAATCTAGCCTCAGACAATTACTCTACAACCCTGGGCAAGTCACTTAAGTCTGTTTGCCTCAGTTTCCTCATTTGTCAAATGAACTGGAGAAGGAAATGGCCAACTACTGCAGTTTCCCCCCCCCCAAACCTTCAAATGGGGTCACAGAGTTAGACACGACTGAGCATAGTCCCTATAGGGAGTTTTCTCTTGCTGCTGCTGCTGCTGCTGCCGCACCCCACCCCCAGCATCTCTCCTCCCTCTTCCCCAAAGGCTTTTTACAGAAATGCTACCAACCAGCTTGCTGCCCTAGCTAAGTCTTTTTGATCGCTGCTGGATTCCCGTCCAGAATTATCTCTTCCAGCCAAGGCTGCTATCTGGGAGATTAGGGCCGCCTCCTTCCTCCTTCCCCCAGCTTTGGAATTCACTTAACTACCTAGACTCAGAAATGCATGGCTGGGGTTGTCAGTAAGGTAAACTGAGGCCAGGGCCTGCAGCTGCTCCTCCTTTCAGGCCTGGGGGGGGGAAGGGGGAGGAGAGAGAGAGAGAGAAAGACCCCCCCCCTGGCCTGAGCAGTAGTGGGGTAGGGGGTCTTGTGTCTAAAACAAGACTGGAGAATAAACCCTCTGGAAACTTCCAGTCTGAAGGGAGGTGGAGCAGCCCAGTTTCTGTACTCAGGGAGTCCTCGGTGGTACCACGTGGCCAGTGGAAGAGAGGGCCGGGCATATTCTGGGTTTATCTAGGGCTTTGAGGTGCAAAGAGCTCTACAAGACTCTGCTCATCCAGACAGAGGCTCTTGCTCCCATTTTACAGATTAGGAAACTGAGGCAAAAAGAGATGAAAGTGACTTGTCCATGGCCACACAGCTACTAAGAGGCAGGAATTAAGCCTAGGTCTTTCCTTAGCTCTTTGGTACATGTAAGGAAAAGTCACAAGGTAACAGACTTCAGCTCAATCCTGGATGGCTGCCTGAGCTTTTGGAACTGTCCCTTGGTGGAACAGCCTGCCATGTAGTGAGCTCCCTGTCCTCAGAGAAAAGAAAAGGAAAAAGTGAGAGGAATACCAGTCTGAACAGCTTCTGGGGACTGCCCTGGGAGATCCCTTTTTTAATAGGCGGTTAGATCCATCAGCCCATGGACTGGGGCTTCCAGCCAGTGGGGTAGCCTGAGGCCTGGGAGTTCCTTCCATGGGTCCGCCCTCCCCCTACAACCTGCTGGGGCCTTCTGGCCGCATCTCTGAATACCATGAGGGCCTGGGAAGTCCGAGGAGGAGGGGGGAGGGTTGTGTACCGGAATAGACCCTGTCCCTCTCCCAGCACCCACACAAAGGTCCAGTGGGGGTAGGCAGGGTGGAGAAAAGCCGATTTCTCTGGTGCCCCAAGACTGAGACGCAGGTGGGGGAGGGGAGGGAGAGCTTCTTTGTCTCCAGAAAAAGAGGCCCCTGGGAGGTTCTGACCTCACCTTTGAGATTCAAATGTGGCCCATGAAAAGGCTGGAGGAGGGACAGCTGAAGAGAAAGAGGGAAGGGGGACGGCGATGGGGCGGGAAGCCCACCACTTCTCCAGCCCCTGGGTCCAAAATAGGGCTCCTGGCCTGAGGGGGTGGACCCCCAGCCCATGACTTAAGCCGGGCTGGGGGTATTGGGGAGAGTGTAGAGACTGCTCTAAGGTGCAGCAGAATTGGAACTTGGCCCTAGAGTTAGTCTTCCTTTTATCCCCCCCCTCCCCCCTCCCATCCGGTCCGGTCCTGCCATTATGTGCTTCTCTCTTAGTTGTAGCGGCTCCCCCAGAGGGCCCTTAGCTCCCTGGGCTCCAGGGGGCCACCCTTAGCTCCACACTCCTTTTTTTTTTCTTTCTCAATAAAGTTTGTTTGAATGGGTTTTAAGGAACAAAAATGGTTTGGTCTTTCCTCCCCTTTCCACTGGAAAAGATGAAAACAAAGCATTATAGGGACTCTGCAATTCGCCGAATTAAGGAAAACGAATCCCCCCCAAGGATTGGCCCTACCAAGAGAGAAGCCCCAATCTTCGGCCCAAGTCCATGGCTCCCTGCCAGGGGGTGGGCTGGGCGGCCCGGACCATCAGGGGTCTTCTGGCATCCTGCTGGGCCATTGGATTCTTTGGGTTCCTTCACCTTTCTCTGCGGCAGTTCATACTAGGCTTCCCAGGTTGCTCTGAACTCATCCTCATCACTTCTGAGGGCCCCAAAGTCTTCTATTACATTCACATGCCATCATTTGTTCAGCATTGCCCAATGTCCTAACTACGGACACATGCCCTCGTGTCTAGTTTGTATCCATGTCCTTTGCCTGGAGTCTGGCATTGTCTGGTGCACTTCTCAGCAATGGTCAGCCAGGAGAAACAATCGACTTTTAGCAAAGATATTTACGAAGATGGCATACACAGTAAGGAGAGTCAGTCTGTCAACAAGAATTTAGTAATGCCTACTATGTGCCAGGAATCGTGCTAAGACTAATAGCTACTGAACTCCATAGTATACAGTTGGAATGTACTCCCTCATAAATGCATGCAGCACCTATGGGAAGAGCAGGCACAAAATCAGGGTCCAATGGTTGTGGGCAGGCAGAGAGCAAATGTGTATAGTCAAGGAAATTACAACTGCTGCTGCTGTAGGGCTTTGGAAGTCCTTTTTCTCTTCCTAGGAATCACACAGCTTCCCTTTGAGGGGAGCATTTCTCTTGGGTGGATTGCTTCACTTGGTTCTCAGATTTTGTACCTCTCCACATTCTCCCTCAATTGCCAGGCTGGCTCTCTTTACTCCATAGCTGACTCTTTTCTCTGCTGCCAGGGTCATTTCCTTAAGTCAGCTTTCTATTATAGTATCAGTGGTGACTCTCCTCCCACAACTGTGACTCAATTGTTAGAAAGGATATTTCTGCCTAGACAACTCAGAGGTAGGAGGGGTTGACAGTAGAGTACTGGCCCTGCAGTCAGGAAGATGTGAATTCAAATCTTTCCTCAGACACATACTATTTGAGTCACCTTGAATAAATCCCTTAACCATTGCTTGTTTCAGTTTCCTCAACTGTAAAATTGGGATAATCACATTTAGGTCTCAGGATCATTTGAGGATCCACTGAGATAATATTTATAAAGTGGCTGGTACATAGTAGATACCATATAAATACTAGCTACTATTATTAAATCTGCTAGAAATGCAGCCAGTGGTGCAGGGGCTTGGCATTAATTAGGAGGGAGAAATCCCCACGTACCCCCCACCTCCTCCACCGTTCTCAGGAACCTGAACTCCCTCAGACTCATAAACTTGTCTTTCAAAGGTCAACAGAGGATGCCAACAACCCCTTTGTCATGATGCCAGTGGTAATGCTGTTGTTCAGTTGTTTCTTAGTCATATCCTCCTCTTCATGACTCCATTTGGGGGCAAAGATACTAGAGTGGCTTTCCTTTTCTTCTTTAGCTCATTTTACAGATGAGGAACAGAGACAAAGGGGGCTCACAAATCCAGTGTCTAAGGCCAGATTTGAACTCAGGAAGATGACTCTAGGATGGGCACTGTTCACCTGACTACTAGCTGCCCTTTCTTATTCACTCAGAGAAAGGCTTCCCACCTCCTACTAAGGAATCCAGAGGCATTTTTACTTAACCCCTTGTGGGTAGGGCGGCATGTCAGATTTCTTACAACCTGTGTATCATCACATTTCTCTGTGTTTATATCCTAGATTGAGAACTCTCTGAGGACAAAAGCCCACTTTTTAGATGAGCCAAGCTGAGGGCACTGCATACAGTAGACATTTAATAAATGCTTATTAAAGAAATGAATTGACCAATGACTCTCTAAGCACACACAGAAGCAGTTTTAGAGCCGAAAGGAACCTTCGTGGTGAAAGGGTCCAACCCCTTCATTTTGCCAAGAAGGAAATAGTTCCAGGAAGGCGCAGGGACCTACTCAAGGTCTCACGATTATTCAGTGGAGGACCCCAGGCTGGAAACCAGGCATTTTGACTCCCAGTCTGGCATGTAAGCGTCTCTGAAGAGCCTTTTCATTTGCCCGATAGACATCTTGCCTGGAAAGGCTTTGGCACCTGTTCTCCCCCCATACAATTTGAGGTGCCCGAGGACAAGGACTGGTCTTCCCTTCCTTTGTATGCACAGTACTTTGCAGCACAGTATGCCTGTAGTATGCACATAGTAGGTGCCTGTAAACTGAATTTGCAGGACCCTGAGAATAGGTTCTGCCCACAAGGAGGCTCTGTCCGGGTTGAGGTCGAGATGTAATCAGGGGAGCATATTCCCAAGGGGAAAGCAATCCCCACTCAGAGCAGAGGGACCCAGAGGGTCAAAGGAAGAACAGGGGACAGAATACCATGACGCCTAGGAAACGACCTAGATAGGTTGGGACCTAAACGTCAGGCTGGGGCGTTAGGACTTTCTTCTTCAGGCACTAGGGAGCCCCTGGAGGTTCCTGAGTGACCCGATCAGACCGGAGCGGTAAGAGGGACGCGACTTTTTTGCGGGGGAGGGAGGGAAGGCAGGTTGGGAATCTGGGCGGGAGCTCGTGGCCACGGTCCATGACGGGATGAAGGCTGAGGATGAGGAATGACGGAGGGTGGAGGCAGCGGGGAGGGAGGATAGGAGGAGCCGGAAGAGGGGACGGTAAGGGGGGGCTGTGGGCGTGACCGGAGCTGCGGGGGGCGGGGTTACGTTTCTGGGGATTCTCTCCAGCTGCGGCAGTGGCTCCACCCCCCAGCATTGAGGGCGGGGTCGTGGCGGACCCCGCCCCGCCCCTGGCCCCCCGGGGGCAGCCTCGGAGCTCTGCCTGCGGGGCCGGGCCGGGCGGGAGGAGCCGGGCATCCAGGTTGCTGGAGGGATCACAGTCCGAGCCGGGGCCGGGGCCGGGGCCGGAGCGGGGCCCAGCAGAGGCCAGCTCGGCCCCCCAGGCCCGAGCCATGTCGGCCCCTCGCAGCGGCTTCTACCGGCAGGAGCTTAACAAGACGCTGTGGGAGGTCCCCGAGCGCTTCCAGAGCCTGAGCCCCGTGGGCTCGGGGGCCTACGGCTCCGTCTGGTACCGGGCGGGCAACGGGGGCTGGGGGCTGGAGGCTGGGGGGAGGGCACGTGGGGAGAGGGAGCCGGGGAGGAGCCGGGATGGTGGCTGGAGAAATCTCCCCCCAGCCCCGCCCTGCTCTTCCCGGATTGAATGAATGAAGGAACGAACGAATGAATGAGGGGATGAATGGAAGTTCCCTTCCCCCGCCCTGCCAGCGCAGTCGGAGGAGTCCCGGATTTCCCCCCACCCCCAGGCTGGCAGGAGCACCCCTTCATCTTGGGGAGGAAGGGGCTGCTGGGCTTGGAGCCCCCACTCCAGACTGGCCCTAGCCCTGCCAGGAGCCAGAGTTGGGGGCTGGCTAGTTCTGGGGACGATCCAAAAGTCCCTTCTCTAGAAGGGGTCGGGGAAAGCCATCCCCGTACTTATTGTGTGACTGTGTCCCACTCACACAGACTTCCTGGGGTTTGGTGGGAGACAGGGAAGCCCCAGATAATCCACAGAGTTGGGGGGGGGGCTTGAAGACTTCCTAGTGTTTGCTGTTCTGACCAGGCACTCACTGAGTGGCAACTCTTGGGTCTGTCTCCACCTCTACTTAACCCACACTCATGCTCACCCTTTGGGGTTCTGTGGAAAGCCATGGAGACTGAGGGGCAAGGCCTTGCTCTCCGGAGTCCTGGGTCCAAAGTGGGAGAACTCAGGGCCCTGGGGGGGGGGGATCCCTCTTCTGAAAGGCAGACAAAGCCCTGGAGGATTCCCCTTGTGGAGGGGCAGATACAGCCCTAGGGGCTCCTCCTTCAGGGCATAGATACAGTTTTGTGGGAGTCCCCCTTTGGGGTGGCAATACAGTGCTGTGGGAGTGGAAGAAAGATAACCCTTACTCAGAATGGGGAGCCAGGGACAGGGAGAGCCAAACTGCCAACAGCCCTGTTTAGGGAGCAGAGAGCACAGGCTGGAGATGGGTTGGATATGGCAGACCCGAGGGCTAGAGTAAGAGAAGGAAGAGCTCCTGGTGAGGGATGGGCAGCTCAGGCTCCAGGAGCACCGGTCTGCAGGGGGCACACAGGGCCCCACCTTGCCTCTGGCCAAGCTTAGGCTTTGCAGACTCACTGTGGTAACAGCTGTAGCCAAGCAGAACGGAACAGAAGGAAGGGACTGCTGGGAAGAGAGAGAGAGAGAGAGGTCTCTGGGCACTATCTCCAGCGGGCCCTAGTGGGCCCTGGGGCAGGGGTGGTCTCTTGTCTGACTCCGTTCTGTGGATGGTTGCTGAGTAACTACTGTGCTCAGGCCATCTCTGGGGAGACAGCTGAAAGAAGCTTTGGCCCTGCCCCCAGAGAGCTTCCCTTCCTTCCAACAGCAGGAAGGGGCCTCCCAGACCTTTGGGGCCAGGGCTCTCATTGAACAGAGGAAAGGAGATGGTGGTTCATCCTTCATTTCAAAGAGGACCAATGACATCACTGGATGGTGTCCTCACAAAAACTGAAGGCAAGAGAGGGCACCTAAGATGTCCAAGGCCTCTCTCACACCCCAAAATGGGTCAGTGGCAAAGTTGTGGCTACAGCCCAGAACTCTGGCTCTGGGCACACTGTGCCATGATATTCCTGAAGTCAGGGATCCAAATGACTCCCCAACCAGGCAGGGAATGGAGGGCCTGGAGAAGGACAAGTTTGGCAAAGATAATCAAGGCTATGGTTAGGGTCAAAGGAAGCTCTCCAGAGAAGAGACTCTTCTGTGGGTCTCAAAGTATGGATGGGATGCCAGGAGGATAATCAGTTAGGAAGGGAACAGTGTTTACGAAAAGATGTAGAGAAGGAAAATGCTCTGCAAGTTGGAGAGGCAGAGGTCAGCTGGGGCCTAGAAAGTCTTGAATGTCAGGCTGAAACATTTGGACTTTTTTATCCCTGGGTACTGGGGAGCCATTGGAGTTTCTGGAGCAAGGAAATCACAGTTCAGACAACACTGTAGACAGATGAACCTGGCAGCTGCTTCTGGTCAGCTCTGTGGGAACTTTGAAAGGGAAGAGGTGATTCCTGAAAACAAGTCAGGCCAGACAAACCTCATTTCTGGCCCTGCCTGGGTCCTTCTCTTTGCCAGATCAGGCGAGTGTCATAGAAAGTGAATTCCTGTATTTCAGCACGGGACTTGATAAGTTCTCCCAGGCTGGAGAGATTCCCAAATTGGTTGAAGAAGCAGTCCCAAGGGGCAGTGATTAATGGATCCATGCTGCCCAAGGAGGTGTTTACTGGGGGGGCTACCATACTCCAAGATGTTGAATAGCCCTATGCCACTTATCATTTTCACCAGTGACGTGGTGAAGACAAAAAAGATAATGGTCTTGACAGGCTAACATTGTGCTGAGACTAACAAGGGAAAATCCAATGGGGAAGAACGTGAAGTCTTGTGCTATGATTCCAAAATGCAGCTTGAGGCTAGACAGCGATTTCTGTTTCAAAAAAAGATGTAAGCATATTAGTGGGCTGCAAGTTCTAGGATTTATGCCAGCAAAGGACCTTACAGCCACCATCTGTTCCAATTCCCCTTTTTACAGATGAGGAAACTGAGGCCCCAGAGGAGAAATTACTTGCTTGAGGTTATATATGTCTCAAGGAGCAGAACCAGGATTTGAACTTGGGTCATCCTCTGGCCACATTCAGTGCTTTTTCCTTGACCACACATAGCCTTAATATGTGTCAACACCATGACATGGAAGCCAAAAATTGAACTCCCCACTGTGCTGTGTTAAAGAGGCAGGATGCCCAGGAGCAGGAAGATGCTGCTTTCACTGTGCATGTCTGGAGTGTCCTGTGGTCAGTTCTGGGGCCCACATATTAGAAAGGTTGTTGCCAAGCTGGCCACAGTGGGGTGGGAGCCTCCCTAGAAATGGGACAGGTTTGGGGAGAACATGCCCAGCCCCATTTGGGTATGGTGAGTTTGTGGGGGTCTCCGTGGGATTCCCAGATGTTGAGGTCTCCCAGGATGGGGGGTTGGGAGCAGGCCAGCCTGGAGCTTGGGATCCGGGCCTCTCTAGCAGCTGACTTAAATAGCCTTGGCTTGGGGGTGATGAAGAGAGCTACCTGGTGAGGACTGTCTCTGCCCACCCAATGGAGGCCTCTTTGGAGGCTGAATGGCAGGCGGCTGCTCCAGTCGTGTAGCTTTGAACTGTTTTTGAAACAAGAAACTCCCTTCCTCCCTCGCTGTCCTTGCCCATAGCCAGGAAGTGACTTCCCCAGCTCTGCTTCCTTTATTTCCCCTCATTGTCCTGGCTCAGGTCTCTCATCTCTCATGCTTCCCCCTTCCCCTACTGGTCTGGCCCACCAAAGGGGCCTGTTGGGGCTCTGCCCTTGCTGTGCCTGAGCCTGGCTTGAGCCCCCTGGTAACCCAAGGAGGGTGAGATTAGTGAGTCAATGTGGGGCTGCCACTCTGAACTGCTGCTGAGCTCCTTAAGTATCCCCCATCTGTCTTCCCTCCCCTTCCAGATTGTGCCTCTGCCCAATTCAGCTTGGCTGGGCTTCTGCTAAAGTTTAGAGGAGCCCTCAGTTTGGGGGGGGGGCGGAGGAGGAGCAGACCAGAGCCCTGCCCTCAGGGAGCTCTCAGTTTGGAGAGATACAAGAGGCAGCCCAGGCCCTGTTCTCAGATTCTCATCCTGGGAGCCCCTGGCTCTGTGAGTTCTAGGCCCCCAGGGCAGGCCATGGCACAAGACTGTCCACACTCTGTGGTAGGGGGAAGCCGCCAGTGGTACCCAGAGCCTGGGTCATTCTTGGAGTGGCTGAGCCAGTTGGGGGTGACCCTGGGGTCCTGGATGGCAGGCAGAGTTCAGGTGTGTGTGTGTATGTCTGTCCTTAGTACCTGCCAGACTGTCTGGCTCCAATAATTACTGCTGGTCCCTAGGGATAGAAATTAAACTGCCTCTTCCCTCGGGCTTGAGTTTAATAAGACACAAATGAAAAGTAGAATCGATGACAAAGCCCAGAGAAAGTCTACGGCAGACATCTACGTCTCAGGTGCTTACTGATCCCCCATCCCCACCCCAACACGTCAGCCAGGTGCCCTGCCCCAGGGGACCTCCCAGGTGATAGATGCTGGTGGTACCCTCGTGTGCCTTCCTCTCTCAGTACCATGAGATCTGAGTCTCAGAGATCAGTTGAGCTCATAAGAAAGGGAAACTGAGGGCAACTCTTGTTTCCAGAGTCACCAAGTAGATGTCCTAAGCACTGGCTTTGGTGCTAAGATGGGGATAATGATGTTTTCCATCCTATCTTCTCAGGGTTGTTGGGACATAGAGATCCAGCTGAAAGTCAGATGGTTCATTAAACACCTACGTGTGCCAGACAGGAAGGGGAGTGGCAATAAACAAGCCAAAATCTCATCTGTGCCCTCAAGGAGCTTGAGTTCTGCTGTAGGTGTAAGACGTTTGTACAAGCACCAAGTCCTGAGTTCACGTGAAGTCATCTCAGAAGGAGGGGAGAGTTGAGGCTCATGCAGAGGAGTTTAGAGGAGTGATGGAGGGAGGGAGGAGAGTGTGGCAAAGGAGGAAGTGAGATCTGGAAGGAGGCTGCAGGGGTGGCATAAGAGATCTGAGGGGAGGAGAGAAGGCTTGCAATAACCGCTGTAGAGGGTGGCATAAAGTCAACTCGGGAAGATCAAGGCTGCCATGCCTCTTCAGACCACAATCAGCTACTCCCATCTGCTCTTGAAGGGCATTCAGGAGGAAGTGAGAAGCTTGATTCCAATGTGGAAGGCAGAAAACGTGAAAGAGTAGAAATGGAAGAGGAAGGTGGTGGGCGTAGCCAAGGACGGTGGTTTGGCAAGGCGTGACTGGTGTTAAGAGGGCAAGGGTAGCTGATTGGGCAGGGTGTGATTAATCAGAGGGTCAAGACTGTGAAAGGAGGGAAAAGAGATCTGAGGAAGGATAAAGAGCTGGTTTAGGAAAGGTAAGGCAGAAGGAGAAATGGAAAGAGAAGAGCTTGTGGTCAGAGAGGGATTTTGGAGTGTTACTGGACCATGGAGGTAGAACATTTGAGAAATGGCCACAGCCAAGTCTGTGTATGACTGAGGTAGAGTGAAGTGGGTGGAGGGCAAGGGAGCTTGGTGAACGGAGAGGCCAGAGGATATGAAGGCACATCGCTAATCAGATAGAGTCAGGCCTGAAGCCAGAAGACTTCCCAAACTCAAATCTCGCCTCAGACACTTGTTGTTGTCTGATCTTGGACAAGTCACTTCACCCTGTTTGCCTCCGTTTCCTCATCTGTTGGAGAAGCAAATGGCAAACCACTCCAATATCTCTGCCAAGAAAACCCCCAATGGGTTCATGGAGAGTCAGGCCCAATTGAACCAAACAACTGTAGCCATGAGTATGAGGGCAAGGATTGGGGCAAGAGGCTGAGCTTCCCTGAACTCTGAGAAAAGGGGAGAATGACCAGGAGGCTGGTAAGAACAGTGACAAGGCAATGAGGTTAGGCTTGGGGATGGAGACTAAGGGATCGCCCCAGTGCAACATCAACAGCATGGAAATAGGTTCTGAACAAGGACACATGTAAAACCCAGTGGAATGGCGCCTCCGCTACGGGAAGGTCGAGGGGAGGGAGGGAAAGAATAGAATTCTTGTAGCCAAGGAATAATGTTCTAAATTCACTAAATAAATAAAAGTAAAAAGAAAAGAGCAGTGACAAGGAGTTGGACTAAGGTAAAGGTGGAAGGAGTGAACCCTGATGGAAAAGAGGCGGCTGACCAAGGGAGCAAAGGGACTTGTTGGCTAGGTGGCACAAGCAGGCCAAGTGGGTAGAGTGGTGGGCATGGAATCAGGAAGGCTTGCTTGCCAATTCTGCCTCTGGCATCTTTCTGTTTTACCGTCCCGGGTCCCAGTTTCTTTTACAAATGAGAGGCCTGGGTTCCATACCCTCCGAGACCCCTTCCAGCCTTAGAACTAGGATACTGTGTTAGTGGCAAGGAGGACGGTGCGTGCTACCCTTCCTGCCAAGGGTCTCTGGGAGAGAATAGGAGACATGGGCCTGGAGAGAATGGCTCTTACTAGGTGTGGCTTGCTGCCTCTATGGACCGGGTCTCCAGGGCCAGGGCTCAGGCTCCTTCTCTTCCTCTCATCCATGAGTGGGCCTGCTTCCCCCACAGTTCCGTGTGGTCTTGTGTATCATTTCCGATGTGGATGGGGGTCTTCCTCTTGGGTCCTAAGAGCTTCTCTTCTTTTTGCCTATCTTCTCTTGTGTGTGAGGGGCCAGTCTAGAACTGGGTCCATTTACCTGTCCTGGCTGGTCTTCATGGGCCTTTCCTGTGCCCTCTTGCCTACCAGGGAGGGGGGGGGGAGAGGGGGGAAGAACCCACCTCCCTTCTGACCTCAGAGAGGGACAGGGTACAGGACTTCCACATTCTCCTAATCTAGCCCCATCACTGACTGGGGCTTTTTTACAGCTCTGCGTATGACACCCACACTCGGCAAAAGGTGGCTGTGAAGAAGCTTTCCCGTCCCTTCCAGTCATTGGTCCATGCCAGGCGGACATACCGGGAGCTACGGCTGCTCAAACACATGAAACATGAAAACGTGAGGAGCTGCAGGGGGCTGGCATCCAGGGGGGAGGGTCCACTGGGCTCTGGAGACCACTGACAGGAAGCCCCCCATCTCTGCCCAGGTCATCGGCCTGCTAGATGTCTTCACGCCAGCCACATCCATAGAAAATTTCAATGAAGTGTGAGTGGGGTGTAGGGATGTTCCTGCCCACAGCCCGGGGCTGACATGGGAGTCAGTACAGTAGCCTGAGGCTGTGGCTCTGCCTCTGTTGTTGGTGATGGACCTGCCTCATCCCTGATCCCTCCTGGGGCCCTCCCTGACCCTGGGCCCTTTCATCCCTGATCCCTGAGCCTCCTTATTATCATTAGTACACCCTCTATGGCCCCTGGTTCCTGGTGTCCCCTCATCCCTGACCCCTGGGCCTCCTGATCACCATTGGACTCTTCTCCTCTGGTCCCTGATTCTTGGGTCCCTCCATCCCTCATCCCTGCTTCCTGGACTTCCTGATCATCACTGGATCCCCTTCCTCTGATTCCTGATCCCTGGCCCCCCATTCTTGGGCCTCTCTCCAGGTATTTGGTGACCACTCTGATGGGAGCTGACCTGAACAACATTGTCAGGTGCCAGAAGCTAACAGATGAACACATCCAGTTCCTGGCATACCAGTTGCTGCGGGGGCTGAAGGTGAGAGTCGACATGGGCCCTGGGACCCCCCCCCCATTCCTGATGTCTCCCTGGCTCTGCCCTCCCTGACTCTCTCTCTCCTGGGACTGGACAAGTCCCAAGAGGGACCCTAGGCTGGACCTGCTCATGGTTCACCTTCCTATCTATCTTCTATCCCTCAGTACATCCATTCGGCTGGAATCATTCACAGAGTGAGTATGGCTGGGACCTGGGCCAGAAGAACAGTAGGGGGCTTTGGGATCCAGGCTTAGAGTAGGGGCAAGTATGGAGGAAGATAGAAGGGGGTTTGGGGAGACAGTCTAGGGTGAATAGTGCTTTGGGATTCAGGTGGGCCATGAGCCTGGGAAAAAAAATTCACTTGGGTTTGCTGTGATACCTACAGGACCTGAAACCCAGTAACCTGGCTGTGAATGAGGACTGTGAGCTGAGGGTGAGGCTGGCACTGCCTGGGCAAGGGGGAGGGCTGAGTCAACTTCATTCCTTATCAACTTCCCCTGCCCCTGGGCCCTGCTCTAAACCCCTGGAATCTGGCTGTGTGAACTTAGCCTCTGGGGAGAGGAATAAAGTCAGAGAGAGCAGACCACCTAAATATAAATAGAATCTAGCCCCAGATCACCCTGGTGCCCCTACAACCTTGCTGCATGAATGTATTTCTGTTAGTGTCTCTTACTATAGTCAATGGTTTATTTCCTAAAGGTCCTTGGCTTGGTTAAATGACTGAAACTTCTCATAATGGTCTTCACCTAAAGCAAGAAAGTAGATTTGCTTTTTGCCTATAGGGGCACATTTGTGTGCTGACACTGCTTATCCAGGCAGTCAGACCTAAGAACAGACACAGAAACCAACTCATGGATCTGACAGCTCAGTGTTGGTTACATTAATATCACATTTACAAGGAGGGAAGGACCAAGGTCTATAGAGTGGTGGAAAGAGTGAAGGACTTGGGTTCAGCTGGGTCACGTGATGGCCTTGAGAACTTTGGTTGTCACTTTTTTTAGATTATCCATGCTCATTGAAATAAGAAGTAGCTTTGTGGAATCAGAGAATAATCTCTGCTAACCAACCAATAGAGAGAGGGGAGGTTAGCTCATTGCTCTTGCTCTATCCCTTTGATTGCTACTACCCCCATTGGATTTTCAATTATCCTGAGTTGTCCCAAAAGAAGAAAATATCAGTTCCCATCTTGCCTCTTCCAGGGAGCCCTCTCTACCTGACCTCAATCTGCCCTGTATTCCTTTGTACTGTTTTTAATATTGCCCTGGATGTGTCCTTGTGTCCTGTGGGCCCTTTCAGACAGGAGGCTCTGCAAGGGTGGGACCATGTCTTTCTCCTCTTGGCCTGAAGGACATAGCTCTGTCTCTGGCTCCTTAGATCCTGGACTTTGGGCTGGCCCGCCAGACAGATGATGAAATGACGGGTTATGTTGCCACACGCTGGTACCGTGCCCCTGAGATCATGCTCAACTGGATGCATTATAATCAGACAGGTAAGGCCAAATGAGGCTGGGGAGAGAGTGAGGGGGAGGAGGTGAGCAGACAGATGAGGCCAAGTGAAGGGGCTCGTCATGGGGCAGTAGGGATAGGAAATAGACCTCTGCCTCACCTTAGTGCTCAGTGAACTCCCAGGGGATGAAAGTCCTCTCAGTGCAGGTTGGCACCTTCTTTGTAACTAATAATCGTAGAGAGCTGCCTAGAGCACTGAGGGTTTGTGGGTCACAGAGTCAGGATCCGAACTTGAGCTCAGCTTCTTCTAGCTCTATCCACGATGCTATGGCAGCATAATGGGGCCATCTTTCGTTCAGGTTTGTTTAGCTGGGCTTAGCTGATGTGGGCATAGTGCCACAGATAATATGTTTGACTTTCAGATGAACTTGTATGTTCTCATGGGAATGTGGGCCTGGGGGATGCTCTGGGAAGTTTTGCTTCCCTTGGAGGTATTTACTCAAGTGAGGTGAGACCAGGGGAGATGGCAGGCTGAGCAGTTTCTCTATAGCCAACCCTGAATTCCGTTCTGGGAACTGACAGCCTCCCTTCTGTCTCTTCCAAAGCTTGGCCAAAAGAGAGCTGCCCTCTGGCTTAGGTTGCTGTGAGTTTGGCTCACACCTTCCCTGGGGTTCAAGAAGGTCATGAAGTTATTGAAAAGACCTCCTGCTGGTTTGTGGGTTGCATATATGGGGTGTTAAGGAGACAGAGAGAGATGGGGGAGAAGGGAGGGAACAGCAGCAACAGCACTGAAGATTTCAGAAGGAGCCTTAAGTGTCAGAAAGAAAAACTGGCCAGAAAAGTGAGTGGGCAGCCATGGTCTGGCAAGGGAGGCAGAGAAGGAAAGGCCCCAGGCTCGGCCTTCTGGGAGCTCACAGGTTAGGAGTAAGGGGAAGCCCCTAAGACAGGACAGGATTAGCTTAGGTCAGCAGAACAGAGAATGGACAGGGTGTGGCCCAGCCCTGGGCCTGGACTGGGATGGGGTGCTTAGACTCAGGACTGCAGAAATCAGAGAAGGTCCCGATAAACTGGAGCAGGTAGGATTGGGGTGGGGAGCCTCCTAGTGGGGATAAGGGCTCAAACTGAGTGCCCCACCAATCTCTCTCTCTCCCCCTCCTTCCCTCTCTCTGTCCCTCTCCCCACCTTCCCCTCCTTCCCGCAGTGGACATATGGTCTGTGGGCTGCATCATGGCGGAACTCCTGAAGGGAAAAGCATTGTTCCCTGGGAATGACTGTATCCTTGGACGTATGAGAGGACATTGTGGTTCAAGGAGTGGGGACAATGCCCTTTGGGTTAGGTTGGACTTGAAGTCAGTAAGCCTGGATTAGAACTGACTCAGGTTCCTCATCTGTGAAATGGGGATAATCACTCTAACACCCCCATCTCCTTCCCAGCCTGTTTCAAGGGAAGCATCTTCAAAGAGCTCTTTTTCATTGTGGGTGTGGGTGTCCACGTCCAAACCTGTGATTTCATTGGCTCAGGGCATTCCCTGTATGGAAATCCCCCATGGAAGTGTCTTGCCTACAGCGCTGAGGGGCAAAGCTACTTGTAGAGTCACCCAGCCAGTGTGTGGCAGGCCAGAGAATCTCTCCATTCGGCCGGGCTTCCTCTTGTTTTCTCAGTTAGTATTAATGGTGTGGCATCCCTCTGAGGCTGGGTCCTGGGCCTTGGGTGGGCAGTCTGAGCCCAGCTCCGGTTTTCCTGAACCCAGCAGACATTGACCAGCTAAAGCGGATCATGGAGGTAGTTGGGACCCCCAGTTCTGAGCTGCTGAAGAAGATCTCATCAGAACACGTGAGTGGCCCAGCTGGCTTCTCTACTCATCCCCTTTCCTTGCTGCTGTTCCTCGACCATTTCTAGTTCTGCCCTCTGGACCTCACGCCTCTCTCCCCTCCTCCGTTCCCTCCCCAAGTTATTCAGTGCCTTGTTTACAAGGAAAGGACTTGACTTCCTCCTGCCTCCACCCTCCCCAGGCCCGAAAATACATTGAGTCGCTGCCCCACATGCCCCAGAAGGACCTGAGAAGCATCTTCCGAGGAGCCAACCCCCTGGGTGAGGAGGAAGAGATGGGCTGGGAAGCTGAAGAAGAGAGAGAACAAGGGTTCAAGGAAGAAATAGGAGTCAGGGAGGACCTGATGAGGAGAGGCAAAGGGGGCTGAAGGAATGACAGGGAGGAGTCATGAGGAACGTGGGGACAGGTCAACAGGGTGGGGAGGGGAAGGGTTGGTGTGAAGGATACTAGAGACAGAGCTAGGGTCAATGCTCAATTTTCCTCCTCTTAGAGGGGAGTGGATATATTGATTCCATTAAACAAACATGTACTAAGCACCTGTTGTATTGTTTAATGGGGCCCCCACTTGGTGCTGGTGATACAGAGCGACACACACACACACACACACACAGATAGAGACAGAGAAAGACAGAGGGGGGCAGAGAGGGGGGAGACAGAGAGAGAGAGATTGAACACAAACCCTGTCCTGGAGAAGTTTATATTCCAGTTGGAGTCAGGAGGGAAGGGGACAATGAGGGATAGAAATATAGGAAGACTCTTAAAACTGTCTAGCTCTGGGACCTTAGAAAGTTACTTCTGCTCCCTAAGGGAGAATGAGATAAGTTCAAAGGAAGTCCACCAAAGTATGGTAAGAAATGTGAGAGTTTATTTTTACCTGAGGGTTAAATAGTTAGGCCAAGATCCAGGAAGAGATGGGACCTGAACGTGCCCCCAAAGAAAGGTGGGGATCTAGGCTCAGGGATTTAGAACTAGAAAGTATCTCAGAGGTCCTCTAGTACAGTCCCCTAATTTTTCAAGCCCAGAGAGGTTAAGGGACTTGCTCAAAGTCACGCAGATGATAAATGGCATAGTCAAGATTTAAAGCCAGTTCCCCTTTTTCAAATCCATTGCTCTTTCTATGGGCTCCTAATGTTAGGAGTTTTCCCAACTGGGGGCTCAGAGCTATTTTGATTGTATTAATAACTTTGCATCATATATAATCTCCATATAATAGAGAAAGAGACCACTGGGAAATGAGGGTCATTATATTGCTTGGGCAGCTAGGTGGCATAGAGGATAGAGTGTCAGGCCTGGAGTCAGGAAGATTCATCTTCCTGAGTTCAAATCCAACCTCAGATACTTATTAGCTATATGACCCTGGAAAAGTCACTTCACCCTGTTTGCCTCAGTTACCTCATTTATAAAATGAATTGAAGAAGGAAATGGCAAACCACTAGAGTATCTCTGCCTAGAAAACCCCAGTCAAATGTAACTGAACCACAACAACATATTGCTCCTAGGCTAAAAATAAGCTAATTAGGATAGAGTTGATAAAATCTTTAGAGAGAAGGGGTTAGTGATGAGAAGGCTGAGAGAAGATCACACCATAAACCGCTCCCTGCAGGAAGGAGATAGGAAATGCCTGGAAAGGATTCAGCACTGCTCCTATCCTGCAGGGAAGAGGGAGCAGAAACAATCAACAGGTAGAGAAGGGTTGGGGAATCCATTCGTTCATCCATGTATATTTATTAAGTTGATTCTGCATGCAGGGCCCTGATCTGTGCTGGGGGAAAATGCAGAGATACAGTAACAGCAACAATAATGATAGCAATAATAGAACTATTGATACAGTGATTTGGGGTTTGCAAAGCACTGTTTACCATAGAAGACTTAATCCATGCCCTTAGAGAGTTGGTAAGCAGTAAGTTGGTCACTAAACATTTATTAAGCATCTATCGTGCCTCAGGCACTATGCTAAGCACTGAAGATACAGTCTAATGGTGGAGACCAAACAACTCAGTCCAAACAAGCTATGGTCAGGATAAATTGGAGATTTTAACAGAGGGACGCCCGTATAGGTTGTTGCTGTAATACATAGCAATATATGATTTGTACATTAGAGGTGGGCAAACATCACTGGGTGGTGTCTGAGGGAGAAATTGATCCCCATTTCCTAGATGGGAAAACAGAGGCTGAGTTGGGCCAGAGAGGCAGGGCCAGACCCCAGGCTGCTTGACCCATGTTTCTGTGCCTCTCCTTGCCCCCAGCTGTCGACCTCCTGGAGAAGATGCTGGTACTGGACAGTGACCGACGGGTCAGTGCTACGGAGGCCCTGGCACACCCCTACTTTGCCCAGTACCATGATCCTGAGGATGAGCCCGAGGCTGAGCCTTATGACGAGAGCATTGAGAACAAAGAAAGGACCATTGAGGAGTGGAAGGGTGAGGGGAGAGGCTGTGGCCCCCAGACTGCAGGAGACCTTTCTCAGGTCTCGTGATTTCATGGAGGCCAGTTTCTTGGTCTCCCTGATTCTTGCTGCCTGACTTCCTGCTTGCCCCTGGATTTCCTGAACCCTAAATTCTTCAAGATCAGAGGGAGCTTATTCAGTGCAGTCCCCTGTGGTTGAGCGGTGGACTTCCCTCTGGACCGCCACCAGCTTCCCCTTCTTTCCACGTGAGGCAGGGCTTGACTGAGTGGCTGTTGCCCAATGGGATGGCCAGCAGTCAGTTTCTTCAGAGCTGGGGGAGAATATTGCTCCACTTCCTACAGGAAAGACGTCCCCAACTCTTCTCCAACATCAACCTGGTGGGGGAGGGCTGGATTCCTTTGGGCTAGAGTTCCTAAGCTGGGGGTCACAGAGGGTCTGCAGATAGGTTTGGAGGGGGGTGGGTCAAATGGACAAAGATGGGAAAAGGACATCTTTACTTCCTTAATCTCCAAGTAGAGGAAATTCAGCCTTTCCTTCCATTGTATGAATGTGATCTTGCCATAGGCTCTGTCCCCTAAGCACTGCCCTTCCCATCCCACCTCCTTCCTCAGCCTGGAAGTTGGGGTAGGGGGCCCCAGGAATGAGGTGGGGTCTCGGGTGGTGGGAGAAGGTCAGCGCTCTGGGCCTTCACACTCACTCCTTTGTTCCCCTGTGTCCTTGTCGCTGTCTACCTGTCTCTTTGTCCCTCTGTCCACTGGCCTTTGTCTCCCCCCTCAGAGCTCACCTATGAAGAGGTCATCAGCTTCAAGCCCCCTGAGCTGCCAATGGACGGCCTGGAGATTGAGCCATGAGGAGGCTGGGGGCCCAGGCACCACCCAGGCGGGGCTCAACCCCGATGCCCAGCTTTTCCCATCAGTATCGCCCTCCCCATCCTAGGGGGCACAGAGCAACCTCTCCGACCCTACAGCCTGAGGTGACCTCATTCACTGGGGTCAGGTGTGGGGGCTCATTTCATGGACCAGAGGACAGTGTATGGATAAACAAGGATGAGGAGGGATACAAGAGGCACCCGAAGGACCCTACCCCACTCAGGAATAGAAGTCATGTGGGTAGGATGGGGAATCTAAAGGCAGGCAGGATATGTGGCCCCCAGGGCCCCAGGCCCAGCCTCCCTGTCCTCCGCCCACCTCTGGCAGACTTTTGGAACCCAGGGTTGGAGAGAGGCCAGAGCATGAGTCCTCTGTGCCGGAGCCAGGGCCTCACAAAGAAGACCCCCATCTTCTCTGGCCTGAAGCGGGTGGGGGGGGGGGGGAAGCTGTGTCCGGGCGTCTGGGTGTGGAGTTGAACATGTATGTCTGAACAACATATTTATGTGGATGAAAATAGGCAAGCTGTGAGTGGAGACGAGCATGTGGTTCCAGAGTACTCGCGCCCAGAGCGAGGGAGGTCTGCTAGCTCTCCCCTGTCCTTCTCAGACCTCTCTGGGTATCGTGTTTAGGCCTGGGTGTCACATTTTAGGAGGGACACTGATAAGTTGGACAAAGGCCAGAGCAGGACACCCAGGATGGTTACGAGGGCTGGGCATGAGGCCAAATGAGACTCGTAGAGGGACTGGGGGTAAACACCCCCAGTCTGGGGAAGAGAAGGCTTAGGAAGAACTGGATACCCTCTCCACATATGTGGGAAGGGCTGTCATGGTGATAATCTTAGCCCCATGGGGCAGGACCAAGAGGCACAGGGGAGCAGATTTCAGCTCCTTGTAAGGATGATCGGAGCTGACCCAGAATGGGGCAAACTCCCAGAGATCCTCAGGCTGGCGACCCCCCCACCCCACAAACACATAAACACACACACATTCCAGGAACTTGGAGAGCTAGCAGTTGGCTGACAGTCAGAAGCCAAGAAAAGATCATGAGAGACTCTAGAGCATTGGGCCAAATGAGTAAGATGGAATGTCACCAAAGAACAAACATAAAGTTCTATTCTTGGGCTCAAAAAATCAATTTCACAACTATGAGAGCAGGAGATAGCAATTTGTCTGAAGAAGATCTGGGGGGTTTAGTGGGTCACAAGCTCAATGTGAATCAGCTGATGTGATAGCCAAAACATCTCATGGGATGTTGGCCTGAGATCAGAGGAGCACAGTGTCCTGGCCCAGGAAGGTGAAGCTCTCCCTGTTCTCTGGTCAGGCCATACCTGGACTCAGTTCTGGGCACCCATTCTCAGGAAGGACATCAGGATGGCAAGGAGTCTACAAACCATGGAGTCCAAAGATTGTTTGGAATAAGTCAGGAATGGTTTTGTCCAAGAGGAGACATCCTGGGGACAACTTCATTCTGCTGGATCCCAGAAGAGTATTTTGGTTCAGTTAGGGGTTGGACTAGAGCTGCCTTCTAGTTCTGAGAGTGATTCAAGTGCCTGCATGGGGGCCTGTGTGGGTGCTGATGGCCACCTGGGCCGGCCCTCAGGCTTCAGTCAGGGTGGGGGACAGGACACCCCACTCTACATTAGGGGTATGCTTTTTGGTGGCATAGGGAAGGAACTGTGCTCCTGAGACCACCCCTAGGGGCTCCACCATCTCAGAACTGTCTCCCCCAAGAAACTCTGAATTGGAGTCACTTTTCTGTATCTGTGCCCAGGAAAATGGCTTCCTGGCTTTAGGGGCTTGGGGTCCCCGCCTCTTCCTGTGACAAGGGCATCATGGTCATCCCCCCTGCATCCAGGGGCTGGGAGGGCAGGTCTAAGAAAGAGGAGGACAGCCTCTGTTTCTCTGGCTCTCCTAACCACTGAATTAGAAAACACCCAGAGGCCATTTCTTCTGGGGTAGAAACAGGCTCCGAGTTGGCATGTGTCCTGATAGCTCGGAAAGCTAGATGGGGTCGGAACCCAGGGGGTCCTTAGTGGCTGGCCAGCTGTCAGGGCACAGAGGAGGAGCAGCCCCAGGCCCTGCTCTCAGAGACTTTCAGGGTCCTTCAGGCTTATTCCCTGACTTAGGGTTAGCCTGAAAACAAGGGAACCCAGCTGGGACTGGAGCAAGAGAAGCAGGAGTTTCCTGGAGGTTAGGAGCTGAGCCTTGGAGGTTTCTCGAGGCCAGGGCTGAGGCTGTTGTGTGGGTGATAAAGGGGGTGTGAGATGCCTTAGTTCACTGGAGGGCTGGAAGGGTCCCCAGTGCCCGGGGCCTGGGCTGGCCCATCTCTGCTCCCTAATAGAGAGGAGATGCTCAGCTCCCGGATGCTTGTCCAGTGGAGGGGAGGAGCCAGGTTGGCTCTGCCAATGGCCTCCCCACTCCCCAGCCCTTTGGCTCCGACACACGCTCGCTCACTCAGGAGCAAAAGCCCTGGTGAGGACCTGGCATGGGGAGGGGTGCGTGGAAGGCAGGAAAGCAACTGAGGAAGGAAACACCACCCTGGGGACGAGGGTGGCCTCTCCTCTCCCCTCATGTTGCCCTTTGACCAGCAGGAAAGAAGACCTGAGCCACCCCCTCTGGGCAGCCAGGAATGTGCAAGCCTCCTGGTATGTGCACATGTGAAGGGGTCTGGGAAAATGTGTGTCCTATGGGAGGTTTGGCCCCCTGTGCTGGCTGCAAGGTGGCTCCACCCGAGTCTGGGGGCCACTGTCAGACACGTGGCCTGGATGTCACGGATGAGATTGAAGCATGTACCCTGTTGCCTTGTGTGCCAGGCTTGGTGCCCACAATCCCCGGAGTCATCTTACAACAACAAGCCCAAGAGACAAAGTGAACTCCAGGACGGGTGGCAGGGCCTGGCTGGGGTTGGGGCCAATGGCCGGAGGTGGGGGCTGGGGCCTGGTGGGCATGAGGCCCAGGCCTGCCCCAGAGGATCTGGTGACTGTAAGAGGATCCTAGAGCTTGAGTGGGGCCTGCTACACCTCCCCTCCCCCCCCCCAGCCCCATGCCCATCAATCAGTCAATCCACAAGCATTTAATCAATCAACAGGCATGACCCAGCCAGCTGCACTGGGAGAGGTCATCTAGGCCAACAGTCCCTCTCTCCTCTGCCCTGGTAGGGCCACACTGACAGGTCAGTAAGTCCAGTTCTGAGCATTTCAGGAAGGAGGAAGATAATGTGGAGCAAGGAGCCAGGGCTGGAAATGCAGGATGGGATGGAGGAACTAGGGATAGGCAGCCCGGAAAAGAGAAGAAGCCTCCGAGGAGGTGGTTTCCAGGATTAGAGGAGTGTCCGGTGGAGGAAAGATTAGCCTGGTTCTGCTTGACCCTGGAGGGCAGGACAAGGAGGAGTCCCCCATTGGGAACCAGGGCTTGTGAAAGTTGTGTGGACAATGCAATCCGACAAATGGATGGAGTATATGTGGACCTGATGGTTCCCCCAGTAGAATGGAAGCTCCATGAGGGCAAGGGCCTTTCTGGTTTTGTCTGTGTATCCTCAGTGCCTGGCACCTAGAAGGGGTTCAATAAATGCTTGTGGATTGATGGAAAACTCCAGGGAAAATTTCCTTAAAATGGGAGCTCTCCAGGGGTGCAGGGAACTGCTTGCAGAGGTACCAGGGCTCCCCTTCCGCTAACTAGTGAGGTTCCCGGACCTGGAAGGATGACGAGTTTAGACTCAGACAGAAGCCAGCCTTCAGAAGGGGAAGGAAATCTGGCTCCTGCTCACTGTGTCCTTGAGAAAGTTCCCTTCCCTCCCTGGTTCTCCATCCGGAGAAGGGATTTGGACTGGAGATCTCTAGGCAGGAAATCCCACCACGAGGGAAAGGAGGAGACGGAAGTTTGGCAGCCTGGGAGCCAGTTTGAGTTTTGAAGACTCAGACTCAGCCGGGAAATAAGAGGAATGGGGTGGGGGTAGGAATGCCCTGGACACAAACCGAACCAATTCCGTCACATGGCCAAGGGCCAGACCCAAACTACAAGGGGAGCTTCAAGGGAATCAGATTGTTCGTGGAGAGCCTTGAATGTCAGGCTGACGCAGCAATCTTCACAAACCAAAAGAGCATCATCTTTCTGGCCCTGTTTAGGCATAGTCATGCTGGCTTCTCCAGCCAGCGCAGTCTCCCAAATTCGTATGAAGCCCCTCCTCACTCCTCTGGCTGCCCAAATTCATAGGTCCCAAACACTACTGGGGCCAGAATCGGAGGGATTGCTCTGCCCTGGGCTTTCCTAGATAATCTGTAAATCAGATGACAGAAAGGGGAAGGATTTGGGCAGGGAACTCTCCCTGGAAGCCTGGGGGGCTTTGGGAGTTGGGCCACGCCCTATGCTGCTCCTAATTGGGGGTGGGGGCATTGACTTGCTGAAAGGTTTTGAGGAGAAGGGTAACATGGTCAGAATTGTGCCTCAGGTAGATGGTTTTAACAGATTTGTGGAAGATGGGTTGCAGAAGGCAAAAACGAAGCAAGGGAAGAAATGTATGATGGGTAAGGTGAGAGATAAGGGGGGGGGGCGTGGATATGGGAGTGAGGCCTGTGTAAGAGATTTGGGAACTCTCTGGCTTGGACTGGGGGCTGAGGGACAGGAAAGAGCCACAAACTGCTGGAGCAGAAAGAGGCTAACCTCATCCTCAGCAAGGAGACAACAAGCAAACTCCCTGCCCACATCACCTTTAGGCAGCCTCCTGGTTGGAAGCGTTTCCCTGCCATCAAAACAAAACTGGCCTGGGAGATTCCCAATACTCTTCCGCATCCTTCCCTTTGGGCCAAACTAAGCATGCCTTCCTCTTTCATATAATACTTGGAACTTGCCCCAGATACGTGGAGAAAGCTTACCTGTCCCTCCAGTCTCCTTTTCACCGGGCTGCAGGATGACTCTCATTCTAAACCCTTGGGGACTGAGAGATGGATGGTATCTCCCCCAGGGAAGAGAGGGCTGAAGGGTTAAGGCTAGCTTTAGATGTTCATCAAAGTGAAGTGATTAGTGCATCATTTCAGGACAAAACACAACCCTATCCGATGCTTCCTTCTCTGATCGTTTGCCTGCCTACAAACTCTAAAATGGGAGCATCCCCCAAGGCTCTGAGCTGGGTCCTCTTCTCTTCTTTGCATTCTCCCTGGGTAATTCCGGTTCCCAGATTTATTTTTTTATCTCTGTGCAGATGATCCCAGATCTGTGCATGGAATCATGGAACCCCACTCTCTCTGCCTCTCCCTCTCTCTCTATCTCGACTTCAGTCTCCCACCGCCAACTGCTGCCTGCTGGACAGCTCCACCTGGGATGTCCACCCCAAGGTTCAGCCCGGGGCTCTGGTGGCTGCTTCTAAGCATTTCAAGAGCTGCTGGTTAGGGGCAAGAGGGATTAGCTCTGTCCTCCTCGGTCCCCAAGGGCGAGATCCAGGCAGTGAGTGGGGAGAAGTTGCCCTTAGGAAGATCTGACTTCTCAGTAAAGCGAACCTTTCTAACCATGGCAGAGGAGTACCTCTCCAAAGTGGAGTGTGCTGCATAAGTGGGGGAGGGAGCTGCCCAGCCCCAGAGCTTTTCTCCCAGAACTTGGTGCCCATAAGAGAGGGCATTCTTTTGGAGGCACTTATGTCATCTGACATCCCTCCCAACTTGGCATAGGGGTCAGCTCCAGGGGAGTCCCTCCTACGTGCTGATAAATGGTTAAAACAATCAGCTGGAAGGGGGGAAAGGCACACCTGATACTCAATCTGCATTGATAACATTTTCTTTAGCACTTTCTTAAGCCTAACAATCAACAAAATGATAGATCAAATTATAAATGTTCACAATGCAAATTTAACAATCAGCTCTTCCTAGCTGGTCCAAGCTGATTGGAGAGAGATGGAGAGTGGATTGAACCACACTCTCTTCCCCATTCTATTATGCTATATGTATTTTAGAAAGGTGTAAGGGGGCAGCTAGGTGGCTCAGTGAATTGAGAGCCAGCCCTAGAAACAAGAGGTCCTGGGTTCAAATTTGATTTTTAGACACTTCCCACTAAACTTCCACTGCCTAGCTCTTACCACTTTCCTGCCTTAGAACTAATATACTGTATTGATTCTAAGATGGAAGGTAAGGGTTTAAAAAAAAACAAAAACACTTCCCAGCTGAGTGACCCTGACTAAGTCACTTAACCCCCACTGCTTAGCCCTTGCCCTTCTGTTTTAGAGAAAGTAAGGGTTCTAAAGGGGGTGAGGGTGGGGGTGGATAGGGTGCTGAATTCCAAAGATGACTGATGAGATTTGGGGACCTTTGGAGAGTGACCATCATCGGAAATGGTAGAGGGCAGAGCAGGTAGTTGATGAGACAAGGCTGAAGCTCAGGAAATATTGGGGCCAGAGGACCTGTGCAGAAGTGAAACCTGACCCCAAGGCAGCAATAGGATGAAGGGAGCAGAGAAAGCCTTGGGGAGCCAGCACCACGGACACCAAGGAGGAAAAGGAACCAAGCAGGAGCAGTCTGCTAGGGAGCAGCCAGACCACAGATAGCCAAGAAAAAGCCAGAGTGGGGGCAGCAGCCGCAAAGAAGCTTTAACTGAAGCAGGTGCTGTTGACAGACTCAGGGCTGTAAGGCAGCCTTGGATTTCGCAGCCAAATCGAATCCCTGGGCTAGCCCTTGGCTCAGCACAGGACCCCAACTTTCCTGGGCTGTTTGGGCCAGAGACGAAAGTAGAATGGGGGAGCCCTGGGAAAGGGCTGGACCTGGAGGCAGGAGACCAGTTCTGGATGGGTGCGTTCTGCTAAGGCCCTCCCCCACTCGGCCAGCCTCGATTTCCCCCCATTAATAGCCCCTTTGTGAGTCCCGGTGAGGGAAGCCCTTTGTAACACTTAAATTGTAAGCGGATCTTGTCAAATAAAGCTCCAGGGACTTGGGCCCTGCTTCCTCCCCACCCCCACCCTAGTACCCTGGGGAATTGATGCCAGAGGAAGAGGAGGGAAGGGCAGGGCAGGAAAGGGAAGGAAAGGAGAGAAGAGACGGGAAAGGGAGGGGAAGGGGGAGGAAATCGAGGAGGGGATAGAGGGTGGCGCCTCCCCGCTGCTCCCCTTCACTCCACACACACATACCCCCCACCCCTGCCTGCCCGCAGGTAGTTGGGGCTGCTTCCCAAGGGAAGAGGAGGAAGGACTGGGGTCACGTGGGGCTCCACTGCCGGAGGATCTAGAGAGGCTTAGAGAGCCCCGGGTCAGTGGGGGAGAGACACAAAGAGAGTCGAAAAGAGAAAGCGACTGGGAGACAGAGACAGAGACAGACAGAAAACCAGACAGACAGACAGAGAAAAGCAGAGACAGAGGCAGAGGGAGAAAGCTCCAGACACCAGAGAGGAAAGAAGGAGGTGACGCACTGCAAAGGAGAAACCGAGACCAGAGACAGAGAAAGAGGGAGAGAAAGCAGCAGAGGTTTGGAGGGAGAGAGAGAAAGAGAAAGTACCAGAGAGTGCGTTCAAGAGGGAAAAGCAGAGAAAGAAAAAGGAGGGAGAGAGGGGGTGAGAGAGAGAGAGAGAGAGAGAGAGAGAGAGAGAGAGAGAGAGAGAGAGAGAGAGAGAGGGAGAGAGAGAGAGAGAGAGAGAGAGAGAGAACAACCAGAAGAAGAAAGAGAAGGAGGAGGAAGAAGAAAGGGGGCTCAGAGGAGAGAGCGCGCGGGATCGAGCGGGGAGTGGCCCCTTCACTCCCGGGGGCCCAGGGCGGGGCGAAGAGTCGGGGGAGGGCAGCCCCAGCCTCTCGCCTCCGGGAGCTTGGGGGGAAATATCCCGGGTGCGTGTGTGCGTGCTTCCACACGCGCCTGTCCAAAGTGAGTGTGAGTGCGTGTGAGCAAAGGGGGTCGGCGAGCTGGGCGGCCCCCTTCTGGCAGCCATGAGTTCCCCTCCGCCCCCCCGGAAGGGCTTTTACCGGCAGGAGGTCACTAAGACAGCTTGGGAGGTGCGGGAACTCTACCGCGACCTGCAGCCCGTGGGCTCTGGGGCTTACGGGGCCGTGTGGTGAGTGGGGGGCACGTACAGGACCGCGTCGAGAGGTGGTGGGAGGGTGAAGGGGACACTAGAAGGGTGAGAGATTAGCGGACCTGCGTGTGATGGGAACTCGGATAGGGGCTCCCCTTCGTGGGACCCAGCCCTGGCTCCTGCTGCTGCTGGGTGAACTCAATCCTGCCTGGCCCCCCAGGGTCTGAATGTCTCAAAGTCCCCAGGAGGCGGCAGCGAGAGAGCCCCCCCCCCCCAGGGCGTATCGAAGGGAAGGAGGGGACCCCTTTTCTCCAGCTCGGGCTTCCTGTGGGGAGGGAGGGAAGAAGGATCCGGGACCCTGGTCCTGGCTGGTTCTGGCGGGGCTCTCACTCCACCTCACCAGCAGGGGTGGTTGAGTGCTCCGGTGTCGGTGTCGGCCCGCAGCTCGGCCATTGACAGCAGGACCGGCACCAAGGTGGCCATCAAGAAACTGTACCGTCCCTTCCAGTCGGAGCTGTTCGCCAAGCGCGCCTACCGGGAGCTGCGGCTACTCAAACACATGCGCCATGAGAATGTGAGTGAGCCCTGTAACTACCTGCTCGCCTGCTCATCAGGCTGCCCGCCTACTCGCTGGGAGGCCCCCTCTACTGCTGGCTTGTCCTCACCCCCAACATACAGGACCAGAGAAAGATCGAGTGGGCACTGCCTGCCAGCATAGGGCCAGGGGCCCAAGTCTCCCCAAATTCCTCCTTCACCCCCCCCCTCCCTCTTACCTTCTGTCTTAAATTCAGTTTCAAAGCAGAATAGCAGTAAGGCTAGGCAATGGGACTTAAGTGACTTGCCCAGGGACACCCAGCTAGGATGTGTCTGAGGTCAGTTTTGAACCCAGGACCTCCCATCTCCAGGCCTGGCTCTCTATCCACTGAGCCATCTAGCTACACCCCCCCCCCACCTTCCCCTCTCTTTTATCTGATATAGCAGATTATCTAGGAAGACTGAGAAAGCATCTTTCCCTGCCATTTGGCCTGCCCAGGTCTTTGAGGACCTGAGCAGGGCCAGCAGGATGGCAGCCCCAGGCAGGTGGTCTTTAGGGTACAAGTAATGATGAAGGTAGAGGAGAAACAAAAGCGTGGAGTCTGTGCTTGAGTGCCTCCCTCAACCCCACCCACCCCACCTTTAAATCCAGCACCTGCTGTGTTTCCGGAAAATGCCCCGCTTTGACCCCCCTGCTAACGATGGCCCGAATACTAAGGGGCCAGCCTGGCAGAGAGAGGCCTGGGGAGTCTGAATGCCTTAGCCCTCATGAGGTGTCCTGGGACTAATGGGTCTGGAGAGTCTGAGCTCATGCTGATCTGCCAAGGACTAGAGTACTGGGTTAGCCCAGCACCTTCTTCCCCTCCTAGACGGGGAGTCCCCAAGGAGGGATCCCCAGCACCCAGGATGTTCCTCCTGGGCAGACGCCCAGGTTTGCCTCTCCAGAAGTGAAAATTGCTCCTTAGGGAACTCATTGTCTAATAGACAGTACATAACACTGTTCTGTGGTCTGTGAGGCCTGAAGGGACAGCTCAGGGCTGGCCTGTGGACATCAAAGAAGGCTTCTCAGAGGAAGGTGCCTCTGACTTTAGCTTTGTTCTAGGTTCAAATGTGGCCTCAGACACTTCTAGCTGGGTGACCCTGGGCAAGTCACTTAACCCCCATTGCCTAGCCCTTATTACGGTTCTGCCTTGGAACTGACAAGTATTTATTCTAAGACAGGAGGTAAGAGTCACCAAAATAAATAAATAAGTAAAATAAAGATGGGTCCAGGCAAGAAGAAAGAAGGACATTTTAAGGCAGGGGGATTTTCATGACCAGAGGCTGGAGAACACTGAGGGGATCTGGGAGACCCAAAATGCTCCATGGTGGCTGGAGTAAAGATCACTGGGCTTCTAGAAGGCTTTAACATTTACAAATTATTCTTTAAATTATTATTATTATTTAAAGCCTTACCGTCTGTCTTAGAATTAATAACAAGGCAGAAGAATGCTAAGGGCCAGGCAATTGGAGTTAAGAGACTTTCCCAGGGTCATACAGCTAGGAAGTATCTGAGGTCAGATTCGAACCCAGGCCTGGCTCTCTATCCCCCGAGGCACCTCGTTGCCCCCTACAATGTACTTTACACATACTTTGGGCAAGTCATTTAGCATCTCTCAGAATGTAGGGGAAGGTAACACGTATCTATTAATCAGCACTTTACACAGATGATCTCATTTGAGCCTCATAATCTCTGGGAAGTAAATGCTGTTATTATCCCTACTTTGCAACTGAGGAAACTAAGGCAGTCTGGTTAAATGACCTGCTCAGATTTGAACTGGGGTCCTCCTGATTCCAGGTCCAGAGCTCTTTCCATTGCACCATCCAGCTGTAGACAATGCTCGAACCTCCCTCCCAAAGCTGGGATAGCCAAATAAGATAACATGCTCTGCAAGCCTTAAAGCCCTACAGGAATGCTAATTGTCATTATTGTCCTCATCACTTGAGCCTCACAGCCATTCTCACAGGGAGGAAGCAGAGTATCATCCCCATTGTTCAAGTGAGGAAACTGAGGCTCAGAAGTCACATCACTATTGAGTGTCTGAGGTGACATTTGAACTGTGGTCTTCCTGGTTTCAAGCCCAGGAGCCTACCCACTGTCTTTCAGTATGGAGTATATCAAGGAAATAATGCCCTTTGGGACTAGGGAATGGAGCATTCATTACCCAGAAGGCAGCGGGTGAGCAGGGCCCCAGGCAGATTATTTTGGCAGCAATGTGAGGGATGGACTGAAGGGAGAAGAAGGTGGGAGGAGAGGTCCGAGCAAGAATGCTCTTACATTGATCCAGGGAAGCCATAAATGATGAGGGGGAGGAAGGGATGGAGCGGAAAAGCCCCCAAGAAGGAAAGCTCCCTTCTCTGCCCCCTATTCCAAGGTCTGCCCTTGGGGGCACCTGTGCCAGCGGGAAGGACACAGTGCAAGTCTGATTTTCCTTCTGGGGTCCCCCTTCTTCTCAGTGGGTCCTGAGATCCTGAGAGGTGGGAGTCCCCACACCCTGGTCCTCCTCTGCAAGGGAGATCTCTCTAGTCAGGTGACACTCTTGGGACCTATTTCTTCATCTGGAGTATTGGGTCTCCTCTTGGTCCATTCACAAGCAAGGGAGTGGAGGATCATCCTTTGCTGAAGAAATGAGAAATATGTAGCCTAGAGAAGGGGTGGAAGGGGAATAAAAATTTATGGAGCACCTACTGTGTGCCTAAGTGCTTTATAGACATGTTCTCATTTGATCCTTACAACTACCTTTCAAGGTAGATGTTATTACACCCATTTTATAGTTGGAAATTGAGGCAAACAGAGGTTGAGTGACTTGTTCAGGGTCACATTTAACTAGGGGCTGAGGCTAGATTTGAACTCAGTTCTTCCTGACTCCAGGCCCAACATTTTATCGAGAGGCACCAGTTGCCCCCAAGAAGTGGAGGCTTGGGAGTGGGATGGCATGTGACAGCAGTCTTCAGGTATTTCTAGGTCAGGTTGTAATGCAGAAAAGGGATTTGCACAGCTCTGCTTGAGCCCCCCATTCTCCAACAGAACCAGAACTGTCAGAGGAAGTAAGGGGGGGGGCAATACGAGCTTGCTAACATTTACAGTGGTCTGAAATGAGCAGAATGGGCTGCCTCACAAGGTAGTGAGTTCCCCATCTCTAGAAGTGTTCAAGCAGAGGCTAGATGACTCTTCAAGGGGATTGTAGAAGGATTCTTGCACAGAGGGAAATTGAACCAGACCCTTTCTGAGGTACCCACCACTTGCAGCACTTGAATGCTGACATTTTATGGACCAGAACTGATCACAATGTAATAGACCTTCCCACTGGATAGCTATTGAAGGTTACAAATCAGCCTTTAAGCCAGTGATGGCAAACCTTTTAAAGTCAGAGAGCTGGGCCACGCCTCCACCCTGCCCCCCCCCCAGACCAAGTGATGCACCCAGCTTCCCTCCACCCAGGCCCATGCCATGCCCCTCCTCCCACCAAGTGCTGGGCACTCCCTGCCCCTCTTCTTACCCCTCAGAGAGGAGGGAGAAAGCACTCCCATAGGGGTTCTGAGTAGTACTCAGAAAGTATAGAGACGGGAAGCCAAGTGCTCTGCTCCCCTCCAGCTCTGCCACCTGTGAGCTGCCCACTTTACCTGCTGTGCACTCCCATTGGGTTGCTGAGCAGAGGGGTGGGGAATGTGAAACAATGTCACCAGGCATAGTGGAGACGGGGAGGAGGGCAGCTCCACTTGAGTCTCTCTGCCTTTCTATTAATGAACTGGGGGGTGGGGTAGGGAGACTATCTGCTGACAGAGAGTGCTGGTGTGCCATAGGTTTGCCACTGCTTTAGACATTTATTCAGGATTGTGGTCAATTCTAGAGAAACAAAGAAGCTAGAGGATCCTTGCCCTCTGGGAACCATTCTAGCTTCCAGAGGCAGGCAACATGTTCCCAGATAAAGAAGGACTTTGTTTATAGCCACTTCCTCTGGGAGAAAGCCATAGAGATGGTATTAGTCCCATTTTTCAGATGAGCTGGCTCCGAAGTAATGAGAGCTTTCTGTAGCAGGCACTTTACACCAACCCACGGTGGAGGCTGTGGAGCCCAGAGCCTTGGAAACAGGTCCCATGGGGATCACTACCTTCTCCCTACATAATATACAAAATACAAAATCACATTCCAGCCCTCACTCAGGGCCAGAGAGATGTGGCTGCCCTTTCCTCGGGATTTAGCCTGTTTTAAGCCAGCTTCCCTGGCCAGAGCAATGTCCAGAGACCGAGGGTACAGAGAGACTGACCGGGGATCCTAGTGATGAGGCGGGAAGGAAGGAAGGACAGAGAAGCTCTTCACTCTAGGGGTTGTGTGTGTCTGAAGGAGGACAGAAGGAATAAGAAATTGGGAGGGGAAGAGGGAGCTGGAGACAGGCTAGATGGCAGGCTTATCAGCAGCACTCTCTTTGCCAAACTCTATAGCCCAGAAAAACTGGTTTACAAGCTCCTCTGCCATCTCTCATCTCCGGGCTTTTGCCCAGAGTGTCTCCCTCCTCACCTCCACCTCTTAGAATCCCAAGTCTTCAAGGTGCCAGAAGCTCCAGCTTTGGGAAAGTAGTAAGTCCTGGTGGTAATGGGGGGAGGGTCCCCCTCTATGTCTGTGAATCTCCCTACCTTGGGCTTTTTCTTTAAGCCAAGCTCCTGTCTGTCTAGTTTACTCAGCCTTCCAACCCTGACTTGGCCAGAGGTCATGCCCCCTAGACCCAGCCTGTCCTCCAACACATCTGACCCATTGGGGAGGAACCCAACAGGTTCTGCCATTAACTGCCTTATGTAATCTTGGGTAAATGCCTTCCCCTCCCTGGGCCTCAGTTTCCCCATTTGTAAAATTAAGTTACTAGATGGTTTTTGGCAGCTCTAGAACTGTGAGTCCATGGTCTCATCCCTCAGACCCTGAGAAGTGTCTTCCTTTCCAGACTTCATTTGGAGGCTCTGGCCCATGGGGGGGCCTCTATCCCAGCACTGGCAGCCTAGATCAACTCCTGGGAGCAGGCTCAAGAATCAGGAAGTGCACAGGCTTGGGGCTGGCCTGGACCTCTGGTTTCTGAGAAGGATAGAACAGCCTGTGCCCAAATAGTGATGTGACCTAACACTCAGGACTCCCTCAAACCAGGCTAGAACTTGCCCTAATAGAATCAAGCTTGGGATGGAACAGAGTGGAATTTCGCCACCACAGAGAGCCCCTGGGAAAGCCCTGGCCTCGGGAACCCCTGCCCTGGTGTGAGCAGGAGCCCTGGTGAGGGCAGGGTGCTGGGGGATGGCTAGAGCTCCCACCCCATTATTTCCCTTAAGGAGCCCTTGCCTTGAAGTTCTAGAAGCCCCTCTTGCCTTGCTGACAGTCTGCCCTTGGTCTTGGCACTCACTGAGCCTGGGATGGGGATGGAGAACCAATGAAGAGTTGGGGGTCAGCCTCAGGGAGGAGAGGAAAAAGCCACATTGGCCTCAGGACTGGGGCCTGGGCAGCTGTGGGTACTGGGACCCTCAGAATGTGAAGGCTTTCTGTTCTTCCTTCGTTTCAGTCAGGTCCAACTCTCTATGACCCCATTTGGGATTTTTTTGGGCAGAGATACTGGAGCAATTTGCCATTTCCTTCTCCTGCTCATTTTACAGATGAGGAAACTGAGGCAAACAAGGTGAAGTGACTTTCCCAGGGTCATACAACATTTGTGTGTCTGAGGCCAGATTTGAAATCTGGAAGATGAGTTCCTGACTCCAGACCCAGAGCTCTAACCACTGTGCAACCTAGCTGCCCCTTAGAAATTTACAGTCAGGGATAAAAGTCCCAATGTTTATAGTCTGTTATCTGTGGCAAAGCCTTCATGTTCTTGGAGTCCAAGTACCCAGAGCTGCTAAAGGAAGGCAGAAAATATGGTGAGGGCTGGTGGGCAAAGGGGGAAGATCCAGGAGCTGGGGGCCATATGGTGGCTCCTGCTATCCCAGCAGCTATCCCAGCAGAAACTGGCTGCCTCCAAAGGTAGTGAGTTCCCCATCACATGAGGCCTGAAGGTCAGAGACATAGGAGGGTTTCCTGTTCAGGTTAGAGTTAGGCTACATGGCCTCTGAGGGCTGGGTCTGGCCAGCTCAGAGATTCTGGGATCCTGGGAGGATGAGGTCTGAGCAGGGTGAAGGCAGAGGCTGACTCAATTATATCATATCAGCTCCAAAGGGCTTGTTCAGAGAAGTGGCTTTTGGGTTCTCCCTGGTTTCCTGTGCTTCCCTCCCAGGGTAGGCTCTCCTTCTGAGCCTGATCGGGGGCCTGGGGTGCAGGGAGGGAATGAGCTGACCGGCAGGCCTGTCCTGGTCAGTCACCAGCTGAAAATAACCTGTGAGGGGACTTGGGAGCTCCAGGAGCGGAGCGGAGCTGAGAGAGGCTCTGAAGACAATGGGAGGGGGGTGGCTCATTCAGGCCAAGGGGACAGCTGGGGCCGGTGACTGGATTAGGGGCTGAGCGGATGCTTGGGGAGGCATGTTTGGTGTTACCTCTGCCAAGGGCTGGTAGTGGAGGGAGCAGAGCCAGGCTGGAGCTCCCTGGAAGCCAGATAGGGTGGGGGCCAGAGATAGGTGGGATGTCACACTTTCATCGGCCCTCCCTGGCCTCAAGGCATGGTTCTTCAGTGACCAGGACATCCTCCAGGCCAGAGCACATTTTGAACTTTGGTCTTCCTGAGTCTGATGCTTTATCTAGTCATGGGGAGAAGGTAAAGGAGTCCAGAAGTCAGAATTGGAATGAGGGTGGCAGGGTAGAAGCCACAGAAGTGGGGGAGCTGTTTGCCTCCACTCCATGCTTGGCCTTTCTTGTTTGGGTGACTTGTTAGTTGTGCTGTTGGGTGCCCAAGGGAACACACAGGATTCAGCAGTACGGAGGGCCTCCCCGAACTCTTCTGTTGGGCATAGTCCACCTCAGAGGCTCTCCTTGCCCTGCTGTTCCAGGCAGCTGGCCCCTGGCTACCCAAGAGGGCAGATGGAGCAGCCTCTGATCTCTGTAGCTAGTGAATAAAGGAAGGACCCTTTCCTGGGAGGAGGCTTACTCTTTCTCCACCTTCTATCCATGACTGGATAAAGCATCAGACTTGGGAAGAGTTCAAAATGTGCTTCACACCCTTGTGCTCTGAGGTCACCTCCCAGCCTCAGTTTCTCCATCAGGAGAATGGGGATAACAATAGCACCTTCTTCCCAGGATGGTTGTGAGGGTCAAATGAGATAATATGGAAGCAGCTTCGAGCCTCTAGAAATGGAAGCCATTATTACTGTCTCTCAGGCTGCTCTGTCTCCCCAGGTGATTGGCTTACTGGATGTCTTCACCCCGGATGACACGCTGGATGACTTCACAGACTTGTGAGTAGATAGGAACCCATGGTGGATGGTCATCTACATGTCCTCTACCTCCTGGGGGGGGCCCTGCCCTCAAGGAGCTCCCAATCTGGGGGGATAGAGGAGGAGCAACCCTAAACCCAGCCTGGGGCTGAGAGGAGGGAGGAGAGGAGGCTCAGCATTGGGGAACCATCTTCAGGAGATGGTCTAGATTGCGCTTGTGGGACTTCATTTTCTGTCTCTCTTGCTCCTGCCTCCTCTCACCCTCCAGGGACTTTCCAGCTGGACAATGGATGGGCAAAGGGGCAGGTGTGCCCAGAGGCCTGTGCTCGCCTCAGACTTCAGGCCCTGAGGGTGTTGATAGGGTCCCAAAGGTCTCTCCCCTTACTGATCCCTGACTGGTCTCTGGTTGATGGTGGAATGGGGAAGCTGTTTCTGTTCCTTTTCTTGGGGACCACTGAAGCAGGGAACCCTGGCTTGGAGCTGGGAAGGGGAGCAACCCCTGGTGCATGGGCAGGAGGAGAAGCCAGAGTTTCAGGCAGACCTAGATTCTCCCCTTCCCATCCCCACCATCCCCCCCCCCATTCACCCATGTAGTTAAAACCCAGCCCATTTCTCAGAAATCTCCCTTGGGCCCTGGGCAGGAGAGGGTGATAAGCCCTGGCCAGAAATATGGTCTGTTTCTTTGTGCCCCACATCCCTCCATCACACCAAGCTTCCTGAACCTCCGAGGATTGAAGGAGCATGTCAGCCCTCCCCGGATTGTCCCACAGCTTGAGACAGATGGGTAAACTGAGGCAGAGCTATGGATTTAACAGGATCCTGGAAGGGACCTTAGAAACTTAGAAATGAAGCCAGGTGTGGGGACATCTGGAAGCAGTGGAAGCACTGGAGGCAGGGAGGGATGTGGAAGGGGAACACCTGAACATCTGAAGGCTGTGCCTATCTCCGTCCAAGTGGCTGCTGGGAGCCTAGTGGGAGACAGGTGGCATTGGAGAGGCCACCATGAAGAGGAGGACCAGCCTTGTTCTCCTTGGCCCTAGAGGCCAGACAGGATCAGCGTGGGCCCAGAGGCTGCAGGGAGGCAGAATTAGGCCCAAGGTCAGGAACAGCCCTGCTGTCCCAGAGAGGAGTGGGCTGATCTGGGGGGCTCTCTCTCCCTGGAGGCCGTTGGGCAGAGCTGCTTGGCATAGATTAAAGCAGTCCTGCTCTGAGACTCCGGGATTTTGTCCTGAGCCAGAGGGAGGAGGCTCCCCCCAGGCTAACCCAGCTCATTGGGAGAGACTTCCTGCCCCCTGCCCCGCCCCTCGCTGAGGTCACCTCACTGCTATCTGGGCACGGTCCTGGGCCTTGTGGCCCAAGGAGGTGACCCCTGAGCCTGGGGGCTTAAAGACCAGTAGGGAGTGTGAAATATAACCCTGGACACTGGGGTTAGAGATGAGGAGCGTAACCGGAGCTGGGGTAACTTTCGCCGGCCAGGCCTGAGCAGGGCGGCAGAATCCTCTGTCCTGGCCTCTCCGCAGGCCCTGACTCAGCCACAGCTCCCTAGGGTGGGCCTGGACATGCCCCTCCCCTGCCCTCCGCCATCCAGGCCCGGATGTTTCCCTCGCCCCCAGCCCCCTTTGGAATTCTCTCTGACCAGTTAGGACAGATTCGCCAGCCTTTCTCTCCTGGGAGGGGGAGCCGGGCGACGCTCTCTTCTGGTCTGCTCCCAGAGCTGACCCTCCTGGCCATCCTCAACTTCCTTTCTCTTCTCCGTCCTGCTGAGCTCCTACCTTGCTGCCTTCCTCTCAGCCTCAGCCCCTTTGTGCCTAGGCCTGGCACCGTCACGCCACACAAGCTGGGTTCACCCTTATCGCGGGGCGCCCTCCTTGCCCTCTGCAGCTTTTGGCAGGGATCGGGCTCATGCTGTTGTCTCCTGATTGTCCTCCTCCCTGGCCGCTCCCTCCCTAGGTCCCCTGCTAGCTCCGTGTGGGCACCTGCAAGGCTCGGCTCTCTCTGGGCACCCATTTTCTTGCTCAGGCTGGAAGGGCCCTTTGGCAACCTCCAGGCCGTCCCTCTGAGAAGTCAGAGGCCACAGACCTTTCCTTGGGCTCATGGTGAGGGGCCACAGAACCCACACCACCACACTGGCCCATCAGCCTCCTCCTCCTCCAGCATTCCCGAGCCCTCTTCCCCTCTAGGCCCAGCTGCAGGCCTCCAAGCATCTTGGAGGCATCCTGGCCGGCCCTCCCTGCTACCCAAAGAGCCTGCCAAAAGTCAAGGCCATCATCTCCCCTCCCCACTCCCAGCCAAATCCTGCTCTTCTGAACCCCTGACTGCCTGCAGCTCCAAATCTTCTCTCCTTCGTCAAGGCCCTTCAGCTGGACTTGGCATTTGGCCAGACTCCCCCTACTGGCCGCCCAGACCGGGGTACCCAGGGGGATGGGGCACAGCCCCTTCCCTGGAGGGCCTGGAGCCCGATGGCGGGATGGGACACGAACCCAGCCAAGTGAGGAAAGAAGCATCTTGCTCCTGGAAACCTGGAATGGGAAGAACTCGTTTGCAAGGGGCTGCTAGGTGGCACAGTAGATAGAGTACCCGGCTTGGAGTCAGGAGGATCTGGATTCAAATCTGGCTTCAGACACTTCCCAGCTATGGGAAAGCCCCACTTGCCTAGCCCCTGGAGTTCATGCTAAGCCAGACAGGAAGGGTTTAAAAAAGAAAACAAAACAAAACCTTTTACATGTGTCGGGATCAGAAGGGATGGCTGCCAAGCTAAGTCTTGAAGGGAGAAAAGGAATTCCACAGGCAGACATTTCAGGCATTTGGGCAAAGAGAAGGTAGACTCAGGGCAAGAACAGGTACCAAGGGGCAGGTAGGCGACTCGGTGGATAGAGCACCAGGCTTGGAGATGGGAAGTCCTGGGTTCAAATGTGGCCTCGGACACATCCTAACTGGGTGACCCTGGGCAAGTCACTTCACCCCCATTGCTCTTCTGCCTGGGAACTGACATACAGTATCAATTCTAAGGTAGAAGATAAGAGTTTAAAAAATAAAAAATAAAACACTAGGTACTAAAAAAGGAGCTCCATTTGGCTGGAAGTCTTGCAAGTTAGAGCTTCATTTCTCTCCCATCCATCCCCTTCTTTTCACTCAGCCCCTGGTTGTCTCCTTCCTGGACTATTAGAATAGTTGCCTACTGGTCACCCAACTACCATTGTAATGCTGAGGCAGAGTTCAGTGACTTACCCAGGGTCACCCAAGTGGGAAATGTCTGAGGCCAGAATCAAACTGAGGTCTTCCTGACTTCATACCCGGTGCTCTACCCACTGTCCCATCTACCTGCCCTGTTATTATTATCAACAACAATAATATGAACAATATTCTATCTTGGAAAATAATACATGAGTCTATTTATAATAATTATTATTATTCCTAGCCACTGGCGAGCTTTTAGATAGTGTCCTTTATGTGCCAGGAGGCACGTGCCGAATACCTCTCTGGTCTAACATCCCTCTGTTAGTCCTGTCCAGGTTTCAGGAGGAGGTCTTCACCGCTGCCACTGCAAGCTAACCACTGGGATTACTGAGGTGTATACAAGCCACAGAGACATTCGAGCTGGTCCTGGCCCATCCACAGGCTGGGACCTCATCTTTGCCTGACCTGGGATGAGGGAGCTGGAGGTCTACTTGCTCCCAGTGGGGCCACTCTCTCCCTGCTGTTCTCTGGGGGCAGCTGACCCCCAGCCCCATCTGGACCCGGCAGGCCTTGGCAGGTCAGATGAGGCCAAGCACCAGTGCTAGGAGAATCCCTCTAGAGACAGATTGCCCTCCAAAAGGTTCCACCAGGGAGCTGAGCTGCCTTCATTTCCCCATGCACTTCTCCCGGGGAGGGAAAGGAGATTGCTTGTTGATTGAGCCCTCCTCTCCCACCATGTGTGCATAGCTTTTGGTCATTATCTGCTTTCTGAGAATGGCACAGCAAAAATGCTTTGGGGAGGCAGCACTGGCTGGCTCTTGCTTTTTCCTTTTAAATCCTTACCTTCTGCCTTAGAATCTGTACTGCGTATTGGTTCCAAGGCAGAATTTAGCAGAAAGGGAGAGGCATTGGAGGGGAAATGACTTGCCCAGGGTCACCCAGAGAGGACGTGTCTGAGGTCTGCAGACTGAGCTCTCGGTCTATGGAGCTTCCTAGCTGCCCCCGTGGCTGTTTCTTGGTGACTGAGGCTGTGTCCCTCCTGGGCTGGGTGAGGTGACGGGGCCTCTTCTCCCTGGCAGTTACCTGGTCATGCCATTCATGGGCACGGATCTCAGCAAGCTGATGAAACATGAGCAGCTCAGCGACGACCGGATCCAGTTCTTGGTTTACCAGATTCTTCGGGGGCTCAAGGTCTGTCCCCAGTGACCTGTGTGACCTTCATACGCCCTAACACAGAGGCCTCCTGGGCCCATTGCACAGATGAGGACCTACGAGTCTTCTAAGCCCAGTGACACCCACTGCATCTGGCCAGGACAGCCAGTCAATTCCTGGGGAGAGTCTGAAGCAGCCAGTTAGGCGTCACCAGAGAGGGAGCAGGGTGGGGGGTCTCTGGGTCCTTGAGGAGGAGAAGGGTCTGGGGTAAACTTGGAGCTCTTCCCTGTCCGCCTCAGCCTCCCAGACAGCACTGACTGCACCTCTCTCTCTCCTGTAGTACATCCATGCTGCTGGCATCGTCCACAGGGTGAGTGACCCTTTTCCCTCGGGGTAGGAGATGGGGCAGTCCGGGGAGTCCTGGGTGCACAGCTTGAGCAAAGACCCTGGTATCCTGCCTCCCAGCCTGGGCTCTCTCCCCTTCCCCTTCCTCGCCATGACTGAGGGGTTTGGGGGGGTGCCTTGGGTTCGAGGGATATGGAAGGCTTAGGGACCATCTGGGAATGGGATTGGGGAGCTAGTGGGGCAGACTACAGTGGCCTTAGATGCCCTGTGGGCCTGTGCCTCTTAAGTAGCTGGGGTTGGGGCAGCACTGGAGAATGATGACGTGGCAGCTTGCTTCCCCCCTTCAGGATCTCAAGCCTGGTAACCTGGCAGTGAATGAGGACTGTGAGCTGAAGGTGAGGGAGACGGCTGGGTCGAGAGAACAAGGGGGCAGGGGAGGCCCCACACCAAGACTGGCCTTTGTCTGCACTGCTCCTTCATCTTCTCTTCCCCACACGAGGCCATGAGGGCAGCCGCACAGAAGAGGACTACGTGTGACCCCGGGCCCCCCCTTGGGTGGTTCTGGAGCTGTGGGGACATCTGGGTGGTATGCCTCCCCCCCCACTTCCCTGCATCTCTGTCCCCCAGATTCTGGACTTTGGCCTGGCCAGACAGACAGACAGTGAGATGACTGGCTACGTGGTGACCAGATGGTACCGGGCACCTGAGGTCATCCTCAACTGGATGCGTTACACCCAGACAGGTAATGGCACCTCAGGGACCCCTGGCTGGGCCTGACGACAAGGAGAATGGAAGGGAGGTGGTCTTTGGCTGTGTAGTTTTTTCAGTGATGTATTCGGGGTGGGGGGACAGGGAACAGAGCCCCTGGGCTCAGGGGCGGCCAGGAAGAAGGAAGCCTGAGTCTGGACACACTGAGCCTGGAAGGTGGCTTGTAGATGGAGGGAGATCCTGGGGGACAGAAGTGTTACTGGCCTAAGGGTGGGAGAGGCTGGTGTCAGGACAGACTTCAGAGGAAGGAGCCCCTGGAAGGCAGCCGCCTGGTGACCATGATCTCTGGGAGTGGGGCAGTGTGCCAAGGGGCAGTGTGGGCAAGAGCCCCACTCACCCTCTCCTGCCAGCCTGACATGGCTGGGCCGGGCCCATGTTTCAGTGGATATCTGGTCTGTGGGCTGCATCATGGCAGAGATGATCACCGGGAAGATCCTTTTCAAAGGGAGTGACCGTATCCTCCTCTGGGGATGCTAACAGGAGAGGGATGGGGAGGAGGATGGGAGGGCAGCCTGGGAACAGTTCATCCTCACCACCACGGAGAAAGTGTCAGGTCAGGGTTTCATGGGGAAAGCTCCCCAAATAGGTCCCCAGAAACAGAGCACTACCCCAGCCTTCACGGATTGTCCCTAAACAGCTTAAAAAAAAAGAACCCCAAATTAGTCATAATGAAAATTGTGGTGAATGGAAAGTGAGGAAGACACAGGTTCAAATCCTGCCCCAAACCCATTCTGGCTGGGTGATCCTGGGCTAGTAATTTATGTCCTCTGTGCATTCCTCAAGAGAAAAATTGCAGGGAGTTTATTGGTGTGCCTACTAGAGGGAGTTTCTACCCTGGGTGACTTCATAACCTAGGCTGATGAAGCCCCTCAAAAGGTAGGGGGTATTTATTTAGTTAGTTATCTTTATTGGCATGCAAAACACACCTCCATATTGTCCTTATTGTAGAAGCATAAAAGTGGGCTTTGATTCACATCCATCTGCCCTCTCTCTGGGGGTGGACAGCATCCCCCTCATCAATCCTTCAGGATTGTGCTGAGAGCCGCCCAGTGGGCACCCTCCAGGGTTCTCCCAGTTCTGCTCATTCCCCTCCTCCTCCTCCCTTCCTGCAGGTCTTCCCGGCCCTTTCTGAAATCCTCCTCTTCCTCCTCCTCCTCCTTCTCTTCCTCCTCCTCCTCCTCCTCCTTTCTTTTTTTTTTTTAAACCCTTACCTTCCATCTTGGAGTCAATACCATGTATTGGCTCCAAGGCAGAAGAGTGGTAAGGGTAGGCAATGGGGATCAAGTGACTTGCCCAGGGTCACCCAGCTGGGAAGTGTCTGAGGCCAGATTTGAACCTAGGACCTCCCATCTCTAGGCCTGGCTCTCAATCCACTGAGCTACACAGCTGCCCCCTCCTCCTCCTCCTTTCTTACAGCACAATAGTGTCCCATCACCAACATGGACCACAAAAAGAGCAGCTCTAAGTATTTTTGTACAAGGAGGCCCTTCCCCTTTTCAATGATCTCTTTGGGATCCAGACCCTTCAGGCATGTTTCCAAATCGCCTTCCAGAATGGTTAGATCAGTTCCAAGGTGAGGAATATGGAAAAAGCAGTTCACCAGGGGCAGCTGGGTAGCACGATGGCTAGAGCACCAGACTTCCAGATGGGAGGTTGCGGGTTCAAGTTTGACCTCAAACACTTACTAGCTATGTGACCCTGGGCAAGTCACATAACCCTGACTGCCTAGTTCTTGCTGCTCTTCTGTCTTAGAATTGATACAGACAGAAGGTGAGTTAAAAAAAAAGCAGATCACCCTGACCCCAGGCCTGGAAAACCAGAAGGGGAGAGACATCCTAGGAACACAGAATCCAGCTCTCCTTGGCCTCCCCGGCTTGAGCGGGTTGTGGGGAGGGTGCTGACCTCTTGGCTTGGCCTCCTTGACTTGGCCTTGCCTGGGCAGACCTGGACCAGCTGATGGAGATCATGAAGGTGACCGGGACACCTCCCCCTGAGTTCGTGCAGCGCCTTCAGAGTCAGGATGTGAGTGTCCTTGGGGGTGGGGGTGGGCAGAGCCTGGGGCTGGACGGAGCCAGTGCCCTGGGCTGAGCCTTGCTTCCCACAGGCCAAGAACTACATGGAGAATCTCCCGGAGCTGGAGAAGAAGGACTTTGCCTCCATCCTGAAGAACGCGACCCCCCTGGGTAAGTGAGGGAAGCTGGGAGCCGCCCAGGCTTTCTGTCTCCTGTGATATATTTTTATAGCCCTGCTTCCTAATACCCACCAGCAAGCATAAATTAAAAGCCTGCTGTATACCAGACCCTGTGCTACAAAGAGAGGCAAAACCACGGCCCTCAAGCTGTGGCCGTGACTAGGTGCAAGGGTTCTGGACCCCGGCGCTTCAGTGGTCCAGGAACTCTCAGGGGAGGATATTCCCTCCACCAACGCAGGTCTCTGCTTTCTCTCCCTCCATAGCCTTCGAGCAGTTGGGATTCCACCGGGGTCATGTGTCAGACAAAGGCGACTCTTGAAACCAAGACTTCTGGCCAGGAAACTGATGTATAGACCAAGAGCATAGGCAGACCAGGGGGAGAGTCATCTGAGAAGGAAAGCCTCCAGCCTCTAGGGCTGGGCTAGAGGGAAGCCATAGGGCCAAGGGAGGAGAGGAAGCATTCCCCTGTTGGGAAAGGCGTGCAGACAGCAGAAGCCTGAGCTAGTGACTGGGGACCACTACCTGGGGTCTGGGCTGCTTCGGTTGGTTTTCTCAGCTGGGGTGCACCCGCTGAGGTTTCTGGGTCAGAAGTTCCTTCTGCTCCCCCTGGAGCTCCCACCACTTCCCTGTGTCCGCCACGCCCTCCCTCTCCACCCCCAGCTGTGAACCTGCTCGAGAAGATGTTGGTACTGGATGCCGAGAAGCGAGTGACAGCCGCAGAGGCGCTGACTCACCCATACTTTGAGACCGTGCATGAATCTGAGGAGGAGCCCCAGGCCCAGCTCTATGATGACTCCTTTGATGACGTTGACCGGACATTGGAGGAGTGGAAACGTGAGTCCTGGCCTGCCATGCCCTGCCCCCACCCCGGCCAATTGTACCCTGGGCCAAGGGCTGGCAGAAGACTGACTGATGCTGCCCTCTGCCTGTCCCTCTCCCTGGGGATCTCTGTTTCTTTTTCCCTACACCCACCTACCCTACACCTTCTCTCCCTCTTTTTTTTCTTGTTTCCTTTCTGGTTTTCCTTCTTCCTTCCTTCCTCCCTCCCTCCCTCTTTTCCTCTTTTCTTTCTCTTTCTTTCCTCTTTTCTTTCCTTCTTTCTTTCCGTCTTTCCTTCTTTCTTTCCTTCTTTCTTTCCTTCTTTCTTTCTTTCTTTCTTTCTTTCTTTCTTTCTTTCTTTCTTTCTTTCTTTCTTTCTTTCTTTCTTTCTTTCTTTCTTTCTTTCTTTCTTTCTTTCTTTCTTTCTTTCTTTCTTTCTTTTTCTTTCTTTCTCTTTTCCTCACATCCTCTTTCTTTGTATCATTGTTTCTTTGTATCTTTCTTTTCCTCACTTCCTCTTTCTTTGTATCTTCATTTCTTTGTATCTTTCTTTTCCTCACTTCCTCGTTTTTGTATCTTTGTTTCTTTCCTATCATCTCTCACTGCCTTTTCTTTCTCCATGTCTCCTCTCCCTCTCTCTCCCTCCCTCTCTTTCTCTCTCCCTCTCCCTCCCTCCCTCTCCCTCTCTCTCTCTCTCCCCATTATTCCTGCACTTCTCCCCATTTCTCTCACTTTCTCTGTCTCCCTCCCTCCCTTGCTCTCTCCCATCTTTGTCTAGGAGTCACATACAAAGAAGTCCTCAGCTTTAAGCCCCCTCGGCTTCTGGATGCAAAGGAAACATCTCTGTGATTCCATGTGGAAATGGAAAGAGGTCCCTCAGGTTCAGGCCGGTAGGGACCCTTGTGGTAACCTGTAGTTTAAGGTGGGACTGGGTGCCAGCAGTGATTCCTGGGATGACTCTGGAGGGGATCCGCTGGCAGTGACCCCAACAGTGACTCTGGGATTGGGATCAGGGCACCCTTGGGGTAAACTGTCCCTCCCTCAGGGTTAGGATTTCCTTTGAACCACATTTTGAGGGTGAGGATCTCTTGGGAGAGGGGAGTCACTCGTTAGTGAGGGGGGGGACAGATAGCCCCCCCAGGTGACTCTGGAAGAAACCCTGCTGTCCTGCAGCCCCTTCTTGGGCCACACACCCAACAGAGGTCTTGGCCCCTGATTCTGATCTCGGGTCGCTGGTGGTGATTGCTGCTCTGTCTCATGCCTGGGGAAGCTTGGGCTTCCAGCTTTGGTGTGTTCAACTGCTCCTCAGAGGTCGTCAGAGCTGGGATCCCTGTCTCTGGAAGGGACCCCACCGGGGCCCAGGTGGGCAGCTGTGACTCAGGGACAACATCCCTCCTCACCCCACCCCAACGTGTAAATAAACACTCCTGGCATATGTCCCCAAGGAGAATAAACTGTTTTTGTAATAGCCTGGGCTTTGGGAGGAGGGAGAGTCTTACTTCTACAGCTCCCCCCAAAGCAATGTGTCCTTCTTGTTCAGGCCCAGTTATAGAGGGGTGGGTTCCTGCTGGGAGTGGGCCATGAGGAGGCCCCCATCCTATGGGTGTGGTAGGATTGAGGCCACTGCTGGAACCTGAAAGGATTGAGGCATCCTGAATTGGACACCTGAGAGTGTGAGCTGGGAATTCAGAACCTAGAACCCAGACCTGAGGACTCTGGTACTTGAGGCCTCTCCCCTGGGCTAACAGCATCTGCTCAGGAGGCTGAGCTCTGAGCTCCAGCCTGGGCAGGGGGTTAAGACTGGGTGGAAGAGAACAGAGTCCATCTGGGTTTGAGGTGGGGGCCAGCATTTAGCCAGACTCCTGGAACCAGGATTAAAAGAACCTTCAGAGATCTGAGCTCCTGCTGGGCCTGCCAAGAACAAACCAAATGCCTTTCAAAGCAGCATTTTCAGACAAATTCAGCTGTGGTGGGGATGGAAGTAGAGGAAAGAGAATAGGAGCCTTGGGGGGATGGCTGGAGGGGAGACCCTTGGAGAAGAGGAGGCTCATGGGGATCTTGAAAGATTGCTGGGCAGGACAGGGGTTCGGGCAGGCCTGTTCAACCTGGTCCCACAGAGCAGAACCAGGAACAGTGGGCAGAAGTTTCAAGTTGGCTCATTGAGGTTGGAAGACAGGGAAGCTTTCTAGCTCAGAGTGGAATGAATGGGCTGCCCAAGAGTGGTTAGGAGGGTTGGAGGGCCCCTCCCCATTGGAGGTCTTCATTCAGAGGCTGGAAGAGCATCTGTTGGAGTAGAGCATTGTTTTTAAGGCTTTGGGGATTAGACAAGATGACCCTTCCTCCCACATCTAAAATTCTGTAGTTCTGATGCAGGTGGGCCTGGGAAGAGTTTATCCTGGGCTGTGGCACCCATCTGGTAGCAGCTTCCTTTTTTTGTCTAATTCTTGCTAAGTTTAGGAACATACATTTAGAAGTAGAAAAAACCTTAAAGGCCATCAAAGCCAACCCCCTCATTTTACAGGTGAAGAAAGTAAGAAAAACAAAAACAAAATAAAAACAAGCTAGTCAAAGCAAAAAAAAAAAGAAGAAGAAGAAACTGAGGGAAGTGTTTGGCAAAGGCAAACTTGTCCAAGGTAACACAGCTAGTAAGGAAACCATCCCCCCTTCCCAAAAGGCAATCTTCCAGCCTCTAAAAGAAGATCTCTGCTTAGTGCAGTGATGGTGAACCTTTTAGAGACCTTGTGCCATGCCCTGTCCCTCTTACCCCATAGAGGGGAGGGAGAAAACACTTCCATTGAGCTTCTGAGCAGGGGAGTGGGGGATGTTAAAAAATGTCATCAGGCACAATGGAGAGGGAAGGGAGCAGCTCAGCCTAAGACCCTCTACCTTTCTAGTAAGGGGGGGGGAAGCAATGGACTTGAGTTCAAGTCTGCCTTCCAACACTTACTAGCAATAGGACCCTGGGAAAGTCATTTTACCTCTGTCTCAGTTTCTTCATCTGTAAAATGGGGATTGATAATAGCATCTACCTCCCAGAGTGGTTATAAGACTAAAATGACTTAATAAACATTTTGCAAATCTTTAAAACCTTAAACCTAAACCTTAGCTGCAAATTCTAATGCCTTAGTGTAGCGTTCCAGCCATCCAGTCCTCATTATGGCTCTGTCAGAACTGATTTAGGCCAATCTCTTTTATGGAGGGGAAAGACTCCTAGGGAGTTCAAGTGACCATCCCAAGGGCATCAGCAAAGTCATTGACAGAACTGGGACTAAGATTGAAGTCTCCAGAATCCAGGTGGGGCTCTGTTCCTTGTCCCCAGGCTGCCTCTTGTTTATCCATCCAATGGGTCTGACCAGAATGCCCAGCGCCACATCCCCAGGAGTCAGCCAGTGCTTCAGAGGAGGTGCTGTGGTGGTGGTGATTGTCATCATCACCCTGGATCTTTGCAGACCCGAGGCTCCAAGTCTTAGTCTCCTGCCCCCCTGCCTGGCGGTTAATGATCTCAAAGCCCATTCTAAAGCACGGTAAAACTTCCACCAAAGCCATTCAGCCAACTACCTGGCAGGGATTTCTAAAAGGAGTTAAGCCCCAGAGTTAACAGGAAGGCAGGCAGGCTGGCAGCGTGTGAGCCCTTAACACCAGCGGTCCCTGCCTACCGCACCCCAGGGGGCTTTATTTACCTTGTCCCAGCCCCTCTTTGGAAGGCTTTCCCCATTCCCAAGAGCGCCCAGACAGCCCTTGCTCTGAAGGAGCTAGCGATCTAATGGCAGAGGCAGATCTCTGCAGCCCGAGCTATGTGCCAGGCTAGCTGGGGAAGGTCAGGAGGCAGAGCAGAGGAGGGAGAGCGGACCAGGCATGAGATGAACTATCCTGGAGCAGTCCGGAGCCCTGGTGGCTGGATGAAGGAGGGGGTGACTGGGAGGAGTGAAGTGGAAGGAGGGAGCCGGGGATTAAGGGCTTCAAAGGCCACGCTGCCTTTTGTTCGTGCTCCCGGAGGCGATAGGGAGCCACCGGAGTTTACAGAGTAAGGGAGTGTCCAGATTAGACCCGCCCGGTAGGACTATCATCTGCCGGTAATTCCGTCATTTCAGAGGGGAGGAATTTGACCCGGGGACGGGGGAAAGGGAGCTTTAAGGGCCCAGCGGGAGCTCTCAGTGGCTGGAGCCCTCGTGCGCACCGGGCTGTCCAACTTCTTATCCTCAAACCGAAAAGGAGGAATTCCCCCCAGAGGATGGAACCGGACGGGGGAGGGGGGGGTCCAGGGCAGGAAAACCTTTCTGAGGACGCTGCTCCCTGCTGTCCCAGAGCGGAAGGGCGGCGGGGAGGTTGCGAGCCTCCGCACCTCGGAGCTCCTTAGACAAAGGCCGGCCGGCGTGGGTCGGCTGCGCGGCTGTGTGCATGTGTATGGGGTGGGGGGTCTGCACAGTCAGAGCTAGGTCGCTGGGGCGGGGGGACGGAGGCCGAGGGCAGAGCCCGGGGCTCTCGGGCCAGATCGGGCTCTGGCCCCTGACTCAGGCTTCTCCTGGCGGGGGGAGGGGATGGGGGGCGGCACGGACTGGGCCGAAGGGGCTCGCCTAGTAGAACGGCCTTGGGGGAGGCGGGCCAAGACCCGGGGGTGGGGCCGGAGGTAGGCGGGCCCGGGAGGAGCCTGCGGCCCCAGCGGCGGTAAAGGAAGGATCCGGAAGAGGTGGCCCTCGCGGAGCCCGCTGTCCCGTGTCCCTTATCGTTCTGCTCTTCTCGGGCGCTGATGCGGGGAACGGGGGAGGCCGCGAGAACCCGGAGCCTGAGAGCGTCCGCTGCCCGAGGTCGTTCGTGGGCTGCTGTTGCTCCCTGGGGAGAGGGAGGAGGGAGGAGGGAGGATCTTTCCGCTGGAGCTGTTGCCCCCTCCCCCCAACCCCCAGCATCCATCCCTCCGGCCAGTGCATGCCTGGGCGGTGGGACCCTGGGCCGGTCTCTCCCTCTGTGAAATGGGGAGAAGCTTTCCCGACCCAGCGAGCCTCCCTCTGGGTTGGTGGGGTGAGGATCGGAGGGTCTAGGGAGACCCAGACCTTCAGGAAGCTCCCAGCCTGGGGGGAGGGGGCGGGGAGGACTGGGCATGGGTGCCCCGGGGCTACTTGAGAGCGTGGGAGAGAGGGAAGGCAGAGAACCTTTCTGGCCAGGGCGGAAGGTGGGAATCTCTGCGGACCTCCCAGGGAGGCTTAATGGACCGAGTCTTGGGTTGTACAGGCCGGGAGGTGGCTCAGTGTTTGGAGAGGTGGTCTTGGGTTCAAATGTGACCTCGGATGCTTCTTGGCCATGTGACCCTGGGCAAGTCACTTCACTCCCCTGGGGCCTAGTCCTTGCCACTCTTCTGCCTTAGAACCATCCTACCGCCTAAGACGTGGGGAAGGGCTTAAACAAAGCAGAAGAGAGGGCTGTAAGGTGGAGCTGAGGGGCGGAATGCACTCTGGCCTGTGCCAAGGCTTGGAGGTGGCCGTGGAAGGAGAGCCCTGAAGGGTCTGGCAGTGTGGGAGGCCTTTGTCCAGAGGCGATCCTTGCACCCAGAGGAACTGAGAGGCCCCGGAAGGAGAATGTGGAGGGAGCCCCCAGCTAGGAGGAGGGAGAGGGAGGAGGAGGAGGAGGAGGAAGGAGCCCACGAGGGCAGACACAGAGAACCTTCTGCTTTCTGGCCGGCAGGAGCAGCAATGGCTGAGAAGAGGCCCCCCAGGCCCCAGGGGACAGCCCTGATCTACGACGAGGCTATGACTCGGGTCCGGCTGCTCTGGGTTGAGTAAGGGAGCCCCGCCTTCTGTGTCCCCCCTTCATTGGTGGGGGCAGTGCTGTGGAGATGATCCGGTCTCTCCCTCTGTGAAATGGGGAGAAGCTTTCCCGACCCAGCGAGCCTCCCTCTGGGTTGGTGGGGTGAGGATCGGAGGGTCTAGGGAGACCCAGACCTGCCTGGGGCTTCCAGGGACCCCAAATCTGGGCCGAGGCCGGCAAAATGCTGAAAATGTTCTGGGGACAACATTCGGGGCCTGGGAGTGCCCCTGCCTCGATTTTTTTTAACCCTTTCCTTCCCTCTTAGAATCAATATTGGGTATTGGTTCCAAGGCAGGAGAGCAGTAAGGGCTAGGTAATGGGGCTTAAGTGAGTTGCCCAGGGTCACACAGCCAGATTTGAACCCAGGACCTCCTGTCTCCAGGCCGGGTTCTTAATCCACTGAGCTACTATCTGCCCCTGACATGACCTCATCTTTGTCCCAGGGCCTCAGTTTCCCCAAATGGCAGGGTTAGAGTTACTTTTCTCCAAGGTGTCTCCTAGCTCTTCATTTAACAAGTCTAGAGCCCTTCCCTCGGATACCCCCAAGACGGTGCTTAGTGATCATCCAGGCCAAGCCCTTCTTTTTACAGATGAGGAATCTGAGGCCCAGGGAAGGAAGTGACTTGCCCAGGGACACAGAGCCAGGCAGACGCAAAGCCGGGAGTTGAGCCCAGGCCTCAGGTCCCTCAGGGCTAGACCCCAGTCATCCTGACATTTAGGGCAGGGGCTGACCCTCACGAGCTCTCCCTGCCTCCTCTAGCCCTGAATGTGCCATCGAGGTGCCCGAGCGCCTAACGTCCACCTATGCCCGGCTTTGCCAGCGAGGCCTGGCACAGAGGTGTGTGCGGCTGCCGGTCCGGGAGGCCACCGAGGAGGAGCTAGAAATGGTGCACAGGTGGGTATCACGCCTGGCCACACACGCCCAGTGCCCCTTCCCCCACCCCTGGCACTGCCCCCGGGGAGAGAATGGCCGTTCTGGGTCTCCACTGGGCTGCTGGGAGCTCTCAGGAGACAGTGGACAAAGTTCGGACACGGAGGCAGGAAGTGCTGGCGGAGGGCCTTCCCTCGGCTTGGAAGGACAGTCCTCTGTCCCCTGAGGGTCTGAGAATCAGGGACAGCTCACCGGGGAGAGTCCCGCAGCCCCTGCCCTGGCTGGCCGCTTAGTTAACCCAGAGCTGCGTCCTGCTGGGAGACTCAGTTTCTCACCCCGCGCTCGCCTGCGACCTCCCCAAGGCCCTTCCCAGCTGGGAGAAGTGATTCCTTCCTCCTCATCCTTGTCTAGACAGTCCTGGGCCCAGCTCTGACCCCTGATGTCTGCCTCTGCCCCCAGCCCAGAGTATGTGGCTGTGGTGAAGGGGACCCAGGCCATGAGCAAGAAGGAGCTCCAGACCCTGGCTCAGCAGTATGACGCCGTCTACTTTCACCCGGTTGGTGACAGCCCCCTCCCCTTCTGAGGGGGAGCCCACGGGCCCAGGCACCACTCCTGCTGCCCTCTGGCCCCCCGCCCCGCCGTCGTGCCTGCCCAGACCTCCTGTCCAGGACGTGTCGCCTCCTTCCTTCCCAGAGCACGTTCCCCTGTGCCCGAATGGCCGTGGGGGCCACCTTGCAGCTGGTGGACGCGATCCTGACCGGAGCTGTAGGCAACGGGATGGCGCTGGTGAGGTAACGGTCTGTGGGCTGGGCCAGGCCGCTCCCTCTTGGGGTGGACTAGACGCCTCCAAGCGTCCTTCCAGAACTCTGGGGACCTGGGGTGCCTCGGACACCCCTCCTCCCCATCAGCTCTGGGGTACCAGACAGGAAATGGTGGGCCTTGTGACCCCTTCTGCCCCCCCAGGCCTCCTGGACACCACAGCCAGCGAGATGCTGCCAACGGCTTCTGTGTGTTTAACAACGTGGCCATAGCCGCCGAGTACGCCAAGAGGAGACACGGCCTGCAGAGGTGAGGCGGCCACGTGTTCCTGGCAGGTTCCCCCATGAGCTGGAAGAGGAGGCCCAAAGCTGCCCGGCCCTGGGTTCGAGGACCTCTCCCCTGGTCATCTTGTGGGCTAAGGTCATTGAATGCCAGACCAAGGGAGGGAGGGTCTTACTGCCCAGGAAGAGGGGCTCTAGCTCAGACTGCCCCTTGCTAACATGACCTGGTTGGGGGGCACCCGTGATTGGGACTTTCCTTCCATCTGGGCTTTTCTGTCATTGAAGATAGTTCCCTTTCCAGAGTGGTTAGTTCTCTGTTAGTTGAGGGTTGGGGCTCAACACTCAGCCCCCCCAAGCCTAGCAGCCATGGCAGTGACCCCCTCCCCCGTGAGACTCCCTCGAGGAACAGAGGTGGGTCCCCTTAGCCTCCAAACCTCCAATTGGCCCTGCCTCCCCTTCCCAGCACCCCCTCCAAAGAGGCTCTTAGCAGCGACTGTCTGTCCCTCTCCAGGGTCCTTATTGTTGACTGGGATATTCACCACGGACAGGGGACCCAGCGTATCTTTGAAAACGACCCCAGGTGAGGAGATGTGGGCCGGCGTCTCCAGGCTGAGGGAGCCCCGGCTCCTGAGCCCCTCAGAAGGTGGCGGGCCTGGGGGAGTCTCTAGTTTGGAGGGAGATGGTCCGAGCCTTCGGCCGAGGGTGGCGGGCGGGACGTGGGAGTGGGGCAGCGGGTGAGGTGGGCTCTTCTCCCTGCCAGCGTCCTCTACTTCTCCTGGCACCGGTACGAGCACCAGAGCTTCTGGCCTCGACTCCAGGAGTCCGATTACAATGCCGTGGGTCAGGGCCCCGGCCGAGGCTTCACCATCAACGTGCCCTGGAACAAGGTAGGGAGGAGGGCCGAGCCTGGCGCTAGTGCTGGCAGGCTCTTGCAGCCGCTGCTTCACGCTGGGCTCCCGGACAGACCCAGAGCCCAGACGTGGAAGAAGCCTCGGGGCTGACTCCGAGGACCAACAGCAGTGCGGCCGTTTGTCTAGCATGGTACACCAAGAGGCTTTTTGGACCCGGGTCTTCAACCCGAGCTTTATGGGCTCTGCCCCAATGACTTCCCCTTGGAACCTCGCTTTTCTCATCTGTAAAATGGGGATGGGGAGCTCCGTCATGGGGAAAACACTTTCTTCTGCAACTGTGGTTGTAGACACTAGGCGGTGCCGTTAATTCTCTTTTCCTGCCAGGGGAGCTCTGTCTAGAACCTTTGCCTTTGTCCTCAAGGAGGCTGAGAGGGCCATGGGGCGTCCCCGGGGGGGGGGGGGGCAGATCGGGCTTGGGGAAGAGGACCCAGAAGGCCGGCCTGCCCTGACTCTGGCCTCGGTGCCTTTCTTCACGGGGGCAGAGGCCGTGCCAGAGGCTGCCCTGATGTTGGGCATGGAAAGCCCATTTCTTCCAGTCTCTGCCTGTCTCCCTGGGGCCATCTTTGCCTCTCTGCCAGGGCATGGATGTGCCTGTGCCCCGGGGTGGAGGGAGGACCAAGCGGCTGAGTTTGGGTGACTCGGCCTCTCAGACCCTTCCCTACCCATTTGTCTCCTCCTTCCTGCTCCTCGGCCCGCCCCTCCATCTCGCTTCTCTGCCCCCACCTCTTCCTCGGCTCCTTTCCCCCTTCTTTGCCCACCCATCCCCCCCCTCCCGTCTGCCTCTCCCTACAGACTGGGATGAGAAATGCTGATTACGTGTCCGTCTTCCTGCACGTGCTCCTCCCGCTGGCCATCGAGGTGAGCCGGGGTTGGGAGGGGAGGTACAGTGTGACGGGGAGGGCAGAACCGGGCCGGCTCTGTCTGCGGAGGACCTTGGGGCACGCTGGGCTCTGGCGAGGGGTCTCCCTTCTGGGAGTTGAGGCATCGCAGGGAGCCCCTTTCGGAAGGTCGGGGATCCACCCTGGAGCACCACTTGGTTGTCCAAGTTGAGAGTAGCACGTGGTAGGGGAGAGGGCCCGCTGCCGCTCCATTTCCCGGCCGAGCCCCAACATCTTCTTGTCGCCCCATCATCCTCCGTGCTGTGGCCCCTGAAGTTTGACCCCGAGTTCGTCCTTGTGTCAGCTGGATTTGACTCTGGCATTGGGGACCCCGAGGTGAGTGGGGCTGTGGGGGTCGGGTTTGGGCCCCTCTGAGGTGGGCAGGGTCGTCGGGGAAGGGGGGCAGAGGCTGGGGACCGGATGGACAGATAAGGGGGTGGGGTAGATGGGGACCACCCATGAGTGCTCCCTCCTATCTGCCTGGCTGGGTTTCAGGGCCAGATGGAGGCCACGCCTGAGTGCTTCGCCCACCTGACGCTTTTGCTGCTCCCCCTGGCCCGGGGCCGACTCTGTGCAGTGCTTGAGGTGAGGCCGGGGTCCCTGGGGTGCTGAGACCAGACCCCCATCTGCCTGGCCCAGGTGCGCCGGGAGGATGGATTGCTGGGCTGGGGGGGCCAGACCAGAGCCAAGCGGGGGAGCGCCCTCGGCCCCAGGCGTCGTCCGTGTGGGGTGCAGCCCCTGGGCCTCTCCTTCCCACTCCTCCTGGGGCCGTCTTGGGGCCCGGCTCCCTCAGGACCACAGGCAGACCGTCCTCTGGCAGCGCCTCTGGGCGAGGCTCCTGTCCCCTGAGCCCAGTGGCCGTCTCTTCCAGGGAGGCTATCACCTGCGGTCTCTGGCCGAGTGTGTGTGTATGACCCTGCAGACTTTGCTGGGGGACCCCGTGCCAGCTCTCTCCGGGGATCCGGCCCCTTGTTTGAGGTAACCATGACTGAGGGACTTGGACTGGCCCGAGCTGGGGGGTCCCTGAAAGCCTCCCCTTCCCTCTAACCCGTGCGCCATTGCAGTGCGGTGGAGTCCATCCAGAACGTGAGAGCGGCCCATGCCCGCCACTGGGCAAGTCTCGGGCATGAAGGTAGGACGCCCGGGCCCAGGGGAGGCACTTGGCTCCCATCTCATCTGCCCAGAAGTGGGGAGGGTCACACTGCAGAGGGAACCGTGCCCCAACAGAGAGCCCCGAGGGCTGTCCCCCGACTTCCTCCGAAGGCCTGCGTGTCTCAGGCAGGTCGCTGGAAGGAGGCTCAGCCTTGAGCCCTCTCTGCCTTGGTCCCTCTGTCCCAGACGCAGGCCCCGTCCTGACTCCCAGCACGCGGCCCCCCCTTCTTGGGGCTCAGCCCACGGCGGCCACAGATAGGCTGGGGCCCCTTTTGGACGAGCTGCTCAGCTTCCCCCTGTGTTTCCCCTGCACTGGCATTGGCCTGGCTGTCCCTGACTCCGCGTCCGGCCTTCACCTGCCCCCCACTGTCCTGCGGGAGAGGGGCGCCCCTCTCGGCAAGGAGGAGGCAGCAGCCTGCTCCAGGTGAGGCAGGCTCACAGGTGGGGGCTCTGGGCCAGGCAGGGCACCCTCGGGACGAGGGCCAGTGCCGTGGCTCAGCTCCAGGGCGCGACCCTGGCCTGTAAGCTCTGCCTCAGAGCGTAGGCGTCATTGTGTGGTTGTGTCTTGGGTGTTGTTGGGATGTCTCCTTGGCTGTGAGTGGGAATGAATGCCTCTGGCTGAGCCCACTGCATTTGTGCCAGGCTGGATTCGGCCTTCTCCCAGGACCAGACCCAGGCCGCTCTGGGGAAGCTCCTGGCTCTGCTGGAGAAGATCCTGTCTGGGCAGGTACTGGGGAGTGGGGGGTCTGGGCCCGGGAAGGTCCCCTAGCTTGTGGGAGGACCCCCAGTGGGGAGGACATGGGTGGGGAAAACTGACCTTCAGAGGGTGGCCTCTGGTGCCCCCAGGCCTGTCCTTCCTGTAGCCCATCATTCATCCGGCCTGGCCTCCCTCCCTCCCTGCCAGGCTCGGACCTCTTGGAAGTCCTGGCCAGGCCAGGTGACCCTGACCCAAGGGAAGGGGCATGTGGACCCCGGGAGAGGCAGGAGGCCCAGGTTCTGCGCCGGGTCTGAGCCTAACCTTTGGGTGACCTCCCATGTGGGGCTTCCCCGCTCTGGTCCTCACCCCATAAAGGGAGGGCCTCGAGGCGTCTGATTCCTCTCCTGCGTCCTCAGGTCCGGGCTGGGATCTCCGTGTCTCCCACTGTGGCAGCTGCCGCCATCATGGCCCTCCGCAGAGGCCTCAGCTTTGGGTCGCAGAGGTGAGCCCAGCTCACAGGCCCGGAGCTGGTTCCTTCCTTGTTCTTGGAGCTCATACCCCCAGGACCCCCTCTCTTCTGGGCCTCTCCAGGCATCCCTTGTTTGGCCCAGAACTCAGCCTGGCTTTATGAGGACTTCACTGTCTAGGGTCCCCCTCCCTGCCCACCCCAGGCCCTCTTTGGGCCCTCCTTTCCCCGACTCTTCCAGCCCTTAGAGTTTGAGCCTCAGCATTAGCCCTGGGTCACCTCTACCCCGACCCCCATCCAATTCTGTTCTCTTGTGAATGAATGGCATCTGCCCCCCTGACTTGGGGGGTCTCCGAGGGCAGGGCCGGGGGCTGTTCTTCTGTGCCCCCCAGACTGGGGGGTCCCCGAGGACAGGGCCGGGGGCTGTTCCTCTGTGGCCCCCTGACTTGGGGGGTCTCTGAGGGCAGGGCTGGGGGATGTTCTTCTGTGCCCCCCAGACTGGGGGTCCCCAAGGACAGGGCCAGGGGCTGTTCTTCTGTGTCCCCCAGTCTGGGGGTCTCTGAGGGCAGGGCCGGGGGCTGTTCCTCTGTGTCCTCCTGACTTGGGGGTCCCCAAGGACAGGGCTGGGGGCTGTTCTTCTGTGTCCCCCTGATGTGGGGGGTCTCTGAGGGCAGGGCCGGGGGCTGTTCTTGTGTCTCCCCCAGACTGGGAGTCCCCAAGGACAGGGCCAGGGGCTGTTCCTGTGTCCCCCTGACTTGGGGGTCTCTGAGGGCAGGGCCGGGGGCTGTTCTTCTATGCCCCCCTGACTTGGGGGGTTTCTGAGGGCAGGGCCGGGGGCTGTTCTTCTGTACCCCCCAGACTGGGGGTCCCCAAGGGCAGGGCCGGGGGCTGTTCCTCTGTGTTCCCTAGATGGGAGGTCATGTGCATGTCCTGATCATTTCTGGAGGTAACCCTGACTTTGGTGTCTGCCCTGTGTTCAGCAGGCTGCTTTGTGTGGCTGTAGGAGACTTGGATATTCCTGAGGACCTGAGGGACAATGGGTAGGGATGGCTCGAGGTGACCCTGCTTCCCTTCTCTGGGCCTCAGTTTCCCCCTAAAAATCTGGGGGTTGGCCAGGATGGTCTCAGGATGGCCTGGGCAGCAGGGACCTGGGTCCAGGGGGGTTGTGGCCCCTCCTAAATGTGTGACCTTGGACAGGCTCTGCCCCTCTCCCGGGAGGGCGGCCCCCCAAGATGGCAGGTAGATGGGCACCATGTAAATAAAAGCACGGCTCTACCCTGGGGCCCATGGCTGGGGTGGAGAGCTGGAAAGAACACAAAACTCAAAAAAGAACTCAAAGCGTCTTCCCTCACCCCAGCCAAATCCTGGTGCTGCGCATCGGAGGAGAGGAGCGGCCAGAGGGAAGCCCTTCCCCGAGGTGCATCTGCCTGGGCGGGCCGCAGGTGAGTCCAGGAGTGGGGCAGCTAGGCCGGCTGGGCCTGAGGAGAAGCCCATCAGGCAGCAGTTCCGGAAGCAGGGACCATGGGCCAGTGAAGGGAGAACAGTGAACGGGGGCGCAGGCAGAGACGGGGAGACAGCAGGCAAATGGCTCTGCGGAGATGACCCCTAAGGGAAGACTCTAGGAGGGGCCACGAAAGGCTTGCTGGGCAAGAGGTGGAAGAAGACAAAGAAGAACATTCTGCGTCTGGGGGCCAGGGAGGGCCCAGAGGAGGAGGCACTCGTTTGTGGGCCGCCCGGGAGGCTGGGGGCCCAGGATCCAAGAGAACGTGCCGGGGAGGCAGGACTTTGAAGGCCTTTTGTATTTGGTCCTGGAGGCACTGGGGAGCCCCTGGACTTTACTGAGGAGGGGGCCTGCCTGTGCTTTAGGAAAATCTCCAGGGTGGCTTCCTGGAGGACGGATTAGGGCAGGGAGAGACCCTGCCAGCAGCCATTGCGACAGGCCCGGTGTGAAGGGATGAGGGTCCGCACCAGGTCGGGGTGGATTCCAGAGGGCTGGCAGACAATCTGCTGGAGGACACGGGGGGCGATGGGATCACTCGGGCAGGTAGGCGCCGTCCTTCTGGAGGTGGCGTCTGTGCTGTTTGGACACGTTTCAGTCGTGCCCGACTCCTCGTGACTCCATTTGGGGTCTTCTTGGCAGAGCTCCTGGAGGGGTTGGCCATTTCCTTCTTCAGCTCATTTGATAGATGAGGGTGAAATGACTTGTCCAGGGTCACACAGGCCAGATTTGAACATAGGAAGATGACTCCAGGGCCGGCACTGTTCACTGTGCTGTTACCCCCAAGCCCAAAGACTCCAGAGTCTGGCTGTGTGGCCCTGGGCTAGTCTCTGAGATCTGTGAAATGAGGAGTCAGACTGGCTGGTCGCCAAGGTTCTCCCAGCCCAGGAGCCTTTAATCCTGAGACCATCGCGATAATTGGTTCTGTCTGAGCTGGGAAGGGGGCAAGGCTGGAGGGGCCCAGTCAGCCCAGGAGCAGGATCTGGACCTGGGAGGGGGCCCCCAGGAGACATCATGCCAACCCCAGGCCAGTGGCTGCCTTCCTTGAGCCTTCCATGGGCATGGAGGTGGGGCCTCCAGGTCAGTGTTGAAACCTGGTGGCTCCTTTATCTGCCCCACGTGGGCCCTCTGGTCTCTCCTCCCTCCCTCCCCCAGGTGGCTAGCTTTGTGCTGGACTCAAGTCCAGGGGCAGGCCCACCCCTGGGCCCTGGCTTCCTCCTCCTCATCCCCCCTCTCTCGCCTCAGGCCACAGAACCCGGCAACTTCCTCTTGGCCCTCCTAAGCCTCATCCTCCCAGTGGCCTACAGTTTCCAGCCAGAGCTGGTGCTGCTTGTCCTGGGGCCAGGCTGTAGCCTTCGAGGTGTGGACATGGAGCTGCTCACCAGGCTGCTCCAGGGGCCAGCGAGGGGCCACATGCTGGTGCTGCTGCAGGTGGGTGAGAGACCCCTTGTCTGTTGGGAAGCTGGCAGCTCGAGCCTGCATCCCCAGGTTCTAAGGGACTGCGGCCAGCCACTCCAATTTGTCCCCAGACCAGAATCTGTAGCCCTGCCAAGACGTCATCCAGGCCATCCATGCTTGAAGGCTTCCAGAGATGGGGAGCTCACTACCTCTTGGGGCAGCCCACATCACTTTAAGACAGCTCCAAGCATGAGCAAGTTCTTTCTGATGTCCTGCCCTTTCAGACAAAGAGGACCTGGCCCCTGGGGGAGTGCCCCAGCCCTGAGCTCACTCTTTTGACCCTCTTGCTTAGCTGATTCCCTTGGGATTTGGGCTCCAGGGGGTGGGGTGGGGTGGAGGGGGGTACGGGGTGTATCAGCTGCCCTGTCTCTGGCCACAGGACTCTGAGATCTCATTGGTGGAGGCCCTGGCCTGGGCCTTGGAGGGCAAGGCCCTCCCCAGCACTCTGGGTCCCTACCTCTCGGCCTCCCCGAAGCAAGCTTTGGCCATCACCCGCCTCTGCTGGCGGCTACAACCAGACTGGCCCATGCTGCAAGTGTCTGGTGAGCCGGGGCAGGAGGAGGCCTCGTTCTGGGAGAGGCAGGGCCTTTGGGGATGCCGCCCAGTCTGAGCCTCTCTCTGTGTTTGCTTCAGTGAACTGAGACCCTTTCCCCACTGCCTGCTCCCCAAGACCAGGACCAGTGGGGACCGTGCCAGGCGTCATGGACCACAGCTGATGGCACCTCAGGACGCCGAGCCTGAGAGCAGAAGCAGCTGCGTTTGGAGTCAGAGAACCCACTCCATGAGATACTGTGCCTATGTGACCTTCTCTGTCACTTCTCTGGACTCTGGGCTGCCTCAGTTTCCGCCTTTGTACAATAGGAGCTGGACTCTGTTCTCCAAGGCCCTTCGAGCTCTTTAATAATAACAATAACAACAGCTGGCATCCATGTGTTTTAAGGTTTGGAAAGCGCTTTACAAATCCATCAATAAGGTCCCACCATGTGCCCCCAAGCTCTGGGGTCACCAAGTGTCCCAAGGCACATCTCTGCCCTTGAGGAGCTTCCAGCCTAAGGGGGGCGGGGCAAGTCACACACAGGATAAAGAGGTGATGAAGAACAGAGAGGAGGTGCTAGAATGAAGGGGTTTGGGGAGGCTTCCCACTGGAGGGAGGAATGGGGGTGGCAGGAAGCCAGGGAGGTCAGAGGGGGAAGTTGGAGCCACTGAATTGTCACAACAACTCTGGTGAAGGAGATGCTGCTATTCCCATTTTACATCTGAGAAGACTGAGGCAGGCAACGGCTAAGTGACTGGCAGGGATCGCCCTGCTAGGTCTTGGAGTTGGATTTGAACTCGGGTCTTCCAGATTACACTCTAGTTGGAATTAATCCTTGTTTTCCCTCAACCCGTCCTGGCCCCACCAGCCATCCGCCTCCAGGGGCAGGCACTTGTTTTGTAGAGGAGACCCGATTTACATCTGCTCAGGGATAGTACTGGAAAACAGGCAGGGAAGATGGGGAGGAACTCAAAAGGCCTTAGAAGAGGAGGGACGGTGCTCTTGGGTACGGACCCAAGTGAGCAAAAGCCTGGCAGTGCTGGCTGGGGCCAGGCTGGACAGGGCTCTGACGCCTGACAGAACTCCGCCCTCTTTGGCGGAACTGGGGAGCTAGGGCAACTTCACATCCCAAAGTTCCTTAATTGTAGCCTTTGGTCAGGACTGCGCAAGAGCTCTCCCTGCAGACACCGCGGTCACCAGGCCGCAAATGAGAAAGGGGCGGGGCTTCCTAGGTCCCTTGCATCGCACGCAGGTCCAGTACAGCGATAGGGCCTCCGCCTCACGTGGATCGGCTGCGCGTGGCCTGTGCGATAGGCTTTCCTGGATCACGTGATGAGACGTCATGAGCAGGCCCTGTATAATGATAGGCCTCCTTGGGCCACGTGATTCTTCCAGCCTTGAAGCGTGAGATCAGGTCGTAGCGTCTTTTGCGCCACCAGCGAGCTGACGTGATTAGTATTTTACGTCATCATCCCTCGCCCTTGTTGAGAGTAGCTCCTTCCCTGTCACAGTGGTAAGTTCGCTTTTCAGCTGTGGATTGGGGAGGGCGAGGAGCCGGACTCCAGAGCCCTTGGAGATACTTCTGTCGTGATCCCAACTCCAGCCCCAGCTTGAGGTCCCGCGGCTGAGGGTCCGCCTACGGGGGCGGAGCATCCTTGTCCGCCAGCCCCACTCCTTGTTTGTTCATTCCCTCGTTCACTCATTCATTCATTCCCTCTCTCATTCATCCACGGTTCAGGCTTCATCTCTGAGACTCCCGGAGCAGTCCTGCTCTCCTGGGATGGTCGAGATGGCCTCGGGGAGGCCGGGCCGGACTAGGCTCTGGGAACCTCTGGGGTCTCACGTTTCTGTGCTAAGAGACGGAACCCGACGAGAACAGTCCTCTCCCCTATCCCCAACGAGCCCGTGACTGCCCCCTCCCCCACGTCTCTCCCCTCCTTTCTTTGAGGCTCCTTCCCTTTCCTCAAGCAGGGACCAAAGAGGGGAGAGGATATCAACTGGAATGCTCCGACCCTCTCTAATATGGCCCAGGAGTGGCCCAGCATTTTTGCTGCTGGACTGTTCAGTGCTTATGGGATCTGGAACTTGGGCTAAGGGTTGGAATAGTTAGTAAGAAGGGGCCATTAAGTGTATAGAGAGCCAGGCCTAGAGATGGGAGGTCCTCGGTTCAAATGTGACCTCAGATACTTTAGAGCAGTGTGACCCTGGGCAAGTCACTTAACCCCAGTTGTCTAGCCCTAACTGCTCTTCTGCCTTGCAACCTATGGGCAGTATTGAATCTAATATCTAATACAGAAGGTAAGGGCTTAAAAAGAAAAGCAAACAAAAAGGGAGTAAGTATCTTATTTCTCCTCTTTTGCTGTCTTTCAGATGTTGATGGCAGTCTCCTCTCACCCATGATTTGTCCCAGACCAGTTGTTGCCTCTGGAGATGGCCAGCATCACCCAGCTGTTCAATGAACTATGTGAGGTCCACCTGGGTCATGTGCCCTGGAAGACCCACCCTGGCAGGCCTGGTGCCAGCATGCAGAGGGCCAAACAGGGCCTTAAAAAGGTGGTTTATGATGCCCTTTTCATGGGCCTCTTTCAGGAAGAGGGTCACAAGCTACTGTCGGCTGAGTCCCAGCTTCCTGTGAAAAATAAGATTCTGATGTTGTCCTTCAACTTGCGAGTCGGGGGCCTGGGTCCTGATGCTGATAGGCTAGAGGAGCTGGTGGATGGGTTGGAGGCAGCCCCTGCCCTTGGCCTGCCATTGACTGAAATCAGGGCTGTGCTGGATCTCTTGGTGCGCCTGGCTGGGAGTGGCCCGCCTGTGTTCCTTCCTCAGAAGAGAGACTATTTTCTGAACAACAAGCATGTGGGCCGGAATGTCAAGCATCAAGGCTACGATTACTATGATGTGAGCATGTTCGAGGCTGACACACGCTTCCTGATTGCCAGCCAAGAGCAGCAGTGCTGGGAAACGGTTCAGAAAACGCTGCAAGTGATGGAGGCCCCACCAGGCACTGGCCTACGTTCCATCGGGCTCTTTGCCCATAACTACCCTGGTGTGGACAGGTTTGAGAGAGAGACCCATGGTTCCCTCTTTGGAGCCCTGGTACACAGCCACACTTATGACATGGACATCAAGCTGGATCTGCCGCCTGTTCCAGACAGTGCTGACTTGTCAGGCCTTGCCATCCAAGTATGGGCGCCCTGGCTTTAGCTAGTTTTAGGGATTGTGGGCCTCAGAAATCTTTTAGTGGAACTTTCTGTCATTTTTGTAGTGATGCTCAGGCTTTTGTACCTAGGAGCCTTGTGATCCTGAGCTCCTCATGTCTCATGTGACATAACATTTGGGGCCCTGGGCAGCTCTCTGACTCCTGAGTTGCAGAAAAGATACTGCTATTCTGTATTAATAGAGGGAGTTTTCTCACCCAGGAATTCTTTATGTGTCAGCCTCGAACATGCTCACATCATTTATGAAGTGCTAATGAATGATGTGTACCAAGTTCTGAGGATTCAGAGAGAGACATAAGACTGTCCCAGCTCCCCCAAGGAGTTCACCATATAATGGGGGAGACAGTAAGCTTAACAAAGACATCCAATGTGAGCCATGTACAGGATAAATGGGAAATAATTAGTAAAAGGGAGGCACTAGAAGTAAGAGGAGCTGGGGAAGTTGGGATCCCAGGGCCTAGCCCTCTTGGCCTTTCTACCAATGAAGAAACAAATGAGAAAAGGGTTATTTATTATTAGGTGCTTATTCTGTGCCAGCCTTGGTACCAAAGGCCAGGGCTAGAAAGCCAGGATGGTCTTCTGCCCTCAGGAAGAACCCATAAAGTGGGGGAGATAGCATGTTACTCAGGATAGATGTAGTAAACCCTGTAGTGACCCTGTAGGCTGCTTAGTGTTCTCAGCAGCCAAGAGGCCTTTGCTTTGGAGAATTCTGAGGAGGGGCTCCCAAGTGTGTGTGGGGGTGAGAGACCTGGGGGTAGCTCCATCCCACTCAGTCCTTCATATATTCCTTGACTACCCTTGTTTGCATCCAAAGGGAAGGAGGATATATATAGGCTGAAGCCTTTAACCCTTAAGGGGGAATAATATTTTTAGATGGGAGGGCTGCATCAGAGGCTATGTTTTCATTGGATAGAGTCAGGAATCCCCCTTTCTGGACCCCCTCTTGCCTGTGTTTTTAGTTTGGAGATCCTTGAGAAAACTAAAAAAAAAAATAGAGTATTTGGTGATTCTGAGGTAGCCACACTTGGATTCTAGCCCCATTGAAGGTGACCTCCTTTCTCCTTGTGATCTGCAGGTTCCCCAAAGCATTGATCAGTCAGAAGATGAAGGCTTCCAGTCAGCATCTAATTTGACTCCCGACTCTCAGTCCGAGCCCAGCATGACTCCAGACATTGACCTCTGGGACGCTGTGCTTACCTATGAGCCCAGCAAACGCAGATGTTGGGAGAGGATTGGCTGGTAGGTGGGGAACGCTGGAGCCTTTTAGAGGTGGGATGCTGCCTGTTTGGGCTCACAGTGTGCTGGTACCTGGAGGGTCTGGAGTAAGGAACTGGACACAGACTGGACAGAGGGGGAAGGAAGGCTCCTATGACATCCTTGAGTGAAACCTGCTGCTGTCTCAGTGAATCTTGTATCAGGAAGAATAGCCATGAGGTAGAATTGGCCTGGAGCTGGGCTTTGGAAAGGATTCTCCCAGATCAGATTTTTTAGGTGTTGGCCAGACTGCTTATTTTTGTTTTAAGGGAATCAGACCCAGAAAATCAGATTTGGGCTCCTTACTCCAATCTGTGATGCATGAGGCTTGCAATCCCCATTTTACAGATGAGATAATTTGCGGGAAGAGTGACTTATTTGGGGTCACATATTTGGCAAGCGCCTGAAGCAGGGTTCAAAGCTGTGTGGACTCCTAACTTAGAGCCTCCAGTGGTGGCTGGACGTGTCCCCATCAGGATAAGACCCAGACTGGCCTCGCATCAGGGCTCCTCATTGGTTTTTCTATGGTATTTGTTCTTTAGCTTTCACTTAGAAGCTCATCCCAGCTAGTGAGCAGGACCCCAAAGGTCCAGTAATCCACTTCCTCCTCCTCCTCTGCAGGCTCAGCTCCTCAATCAATCAGCTTCTGCCCAAGTGGATCAGGGGAAATGGAGCAACAACAACAACAAACAAGTTTGAAAAAAACTTGGCCATAAGGTCCTTAGGGCTGGTGACTTTCCTGTCACCCTGGACAGAGCAGATGCCCAAGGAACTGAAATGATTTGTTTTCATTTAAAAGTTTTTGATTTTTGCCTCCAAGTCTTATTTATTTATTTTTTTATCATGAGCCAGCTCATTAGCAAACATGAATAGCTCAGTGTAGAAAGCACTGGTTATGGTGATTATGGGATGTGAAACTGTAAACTTCTGGCATGTTGAACTCAATAGTAACAAAATGAGTTGTTTGTGTCTGAAGTGAATGTTAGGACATGCTTCCTTATATAGTAAACTGAGCCTGTCCTCACTCTTCCTGGGCTTGGTTCAGCCCTCTGGAACCACAACTGATTTTCCCTTGAAGGCCGGGGCAGACCTGACCAAAGGCAGGCAGTGCCCACTTTGAATCCCAGCTTGTACCCTCACTCATTGCTGGGTGACCCACGGCGTCTAATCTCCAAGCCTTGATTTCTTAATTTGTAAGCTGGGGATAGTAAGATTTGTCCTCCCTGCCTCACCATGGTATTGTGAGGAAAACGATCTATAAATGTTGAAGCTGCCTCTTGGTCTAATTTCACCTGATAACCATTTGGGCATTTGAAGAGAGGTCCTCCTTTTTCCGACTGAATGTCCCCTGGTGCTTGCAGCTGAGTCTGTCCTGCCCTGACTTTGCTTCAAGGCCTTTTCTCATCCTGATTCCCATTCTGCACAAGGTCAGTTTGTTGTTCAGTTGTTTTTAGACATGTCTGACTTTGTGACCCCATTTGAAGTTTTCTTGGCAGAGATCCAAGAGTGGTTTGCCATTTCCTTTTCCAGCTCCTTTTCCAGATGAGGAAAGGGAGGCAAACAGGGTGAAGTGACTAGCTAGGAAGTATTTGAGGTCAGAAAACTCAGGTCTTCCTGAATCCTGGCTCAGCACTCTGTATACCATGGCCCTGGGTGGTCAGTTTATATGTTCCCTAAAAGCCCAATGCCGCCGAGGACCTGACCAGCATCAGATGGCAGGCTGCTGCCTGCTCTGCTTTGGGCTTCCAGTCAGTGATGCCCCAGGACCCATAGCAGGCAGATTTCTCTCTTGGTTGCTGTTGAGACTGGGCTTTACATCAGCTGTTGTTAAGTCTGGGCCATGTCAGGTGGGTTTTTACCCTCTGCTCTTTGGCCCCAGAGCTTGGCAGCACTTGCCCAGTCCCTTATGGGGTTTGTGGTGGCGTGGAGATGACCTGGACTGGGAAGGAGGTGGCTTTCCCTCACTGTGTGTTTTTCCTACAGTCCTCCTGGGAATAAAGAGGAGCCTTACCTCACTGAGGCTGGTAGGGAAGCCTTTGACATGTTTTACCGCCTACGGGAAGGGGAGCTTCAGCTTCTCCACAGTGGCCTGTTCCAGTTGCCCTCCCTGTTCCTAATGAAGGAGAGGGATCTAGTCAAGGATGTCCTGAATGTCCTCATTGGGGTCGTGTCGGCCACCTTTTCACTCAGTCAGGTGAGCCATGTGGGGGTGGGTGAGGGTGGGAGGGGTTCTTTGGGACTGAGGAGGACCTAATGTGTATCGGGCAAGTTCTGGATCTTAGGATGGTAGTGTCAGTCTGAGCCCCAGGGTGTGATATGGCAACCTCCCAGAGAGCCACGGCTGTGCAGAGCCAGGTCCTGCTGCCTTCTTGCTCCAGTCCTCCCTCAGGGTGGTGGTTAGCTGGCTTCAGCCCAGGACGTGGCCATTTAGGAAGCATGTTGGCAAATACAGCCCTTATGGCAGCTGGGACGGAGAGGGCCTGGGAAGCTGGGCTGCAAAGAAGCTTCTTTTTTTTTTAATTAAAAAAATTTATTTCTGAAATTTTATGTTGAAACTTCCAGCAATAGATCTACATGTTCAAGTGTAAGAACAAGCTCCAAAAATGAGTATGAGCAGAGTTTTAAGAATGAATAAAAACCCTTAGAACAAAACCAACTCCCAAACAAAAACCAAATATGCAATAAGCAGAAGAAAAATAATCTCCCCCCACCTTTAAAATGAAGAAAAGTATTTAAAATGGGGTTGCCCAGTGATTGCATATGGAAACAGTAGGTTTATGTCATCTGGTGAAAGAAAGAAGACCAGGTACAGTAACTTTAAAAGCTAGCATCGATCCTGCCCGTTTCCTTTATCCTGAACTAAGCGACTGCTAGATAGTGCCCCACTTTCTGTAGTTGTAGTTTGTGTGTCTATTAGCCTTTTGGTTCTGCTTTTTCCCTTCAGTATGTTATAAGTAACAATTGATCTGGAGGCTTATGACCAAATTTATAAGCATTTGTTAGTAGAGAGAGGAAGAGAAAAGGGTTTTCAGCCTTTCTAACCTTACAGAAGGATCCATTCCCTCATTTCAGCTGAATGACTGAGGCAGAGGCTTGCCAGAGATGGTCAGGTCATATAAAGGGCGGTCAGCCAGCCCAGGGAGCCTGTAGTTCTAGAGCTACTGATCTGCTCTAAAACTACCAGTGTCGGTCAGACACGTGACTCTGTGATTCCTGTCTTTCACCACTGGAGCGCTGGAGGATGGAGGTATTTTACTTCACACAAGTATAAAGTCCTAGTTTTCCCGCATATCTTTGAATTCTTCACATTTGTCATTCCTTAGTGAACAAACAGTCCATTGCATCGATGCCTCATAGTTTAGTTGGCCATCTTTCTGAAGCTGACCACCTTACTTCTGAGCTTTTGCTCTTACAAATAGTGCTGCTATTAATGTTCATTAAAACATTTTTTAAAAATTGATAAGAGTTTGTAAAAAAAACAAAAACAAAATCTTTTTTACCTTTAAATTTTATCTTTTTAAATTGTCTCTCCCCTCCCTCTGCCTCCACTTCTGTTGAGATATAGATAATACATGTGCAATCATAAACCATTTTTCCATATTAATCCTTTTGTAAAAGGAAATTTAAAAAAATTAAGGAAGAAAGTGAAAAAGTTGGCTTTGGTCTGGATTCAGACTCCATCAGTTCTTTTTCTCTGGAAACAAATGGCATTTTGTTATCATGAGGCCTTTGGGATAGTTTTAGATCATTGCATTGCTGAGAATAGCTGTAATTCTTAGTTGTTCATTGTAGAGATTTCCTGGCTCTGTCCGTTTGTTCTGGTTCTGCTTATTTCACTCTGTGTCAGTTCTTCAAAGTCTTTCCAGGTTTTTCTGAGCTCCTCTTGCTCATCATTTCTTACAGCACAATAGTATCCCATTACATTCATAAATTAGCACTTACTCAGCCATTCCCCAATTGATGGTATCCCCTCACTTTCCTATTCTTTGTCCCCCCTAAAAAAAGCTGCTTTAAATATTTCTGTACACATAGGTCCTTCCCCTTTTGTTTTTTTTGTCTCTCTCTCTGGAATACAAACCTAACAATGGTATTGCTGGGCCACACGGTATGAAGTGATTTATAGCCCTTTGGGCCTGGGTCCAAATTGCTCTCCTGAACGATCGAATCAGTTCACAACTCCCCCAAGAATGTGGTTGTGTCCTAACTTTCCCACATTCCCTCCAAGTAAGCCTGTTTTTTATCTAAACATTTTCCTTTGAGTGCCTCCAACCTCCTCAGATGTTTCCTTCTAGAGGAAGTAGTGCCTGCATCTCTGTGATGCTGCAAGTCATTATTGCCCCCTAGAGATGGCTTCTTGAAAGTGCATCATCAGTTCAGCCTGTTCTATTGGAGTGGCCCCACTTTGTCCGGGCCTCTTGGAGTTTCCTCCTGTTTTATGCATTTTTAAGAGTTCCAGCAGCCCTCTTTTCTTTCTCTTTTTCCTGGGAGTGGGCAACATTGTGCCCCCCCCCCCCATGCTCCCTGAAACTATCGTGGAGGAGCTAGGGATGTGTATCCTCGAGAAGAAAAAATTGAGGGTAGGATGTGGCCACTGTCTCCTTTGGGAACTATCCCAGCAGGGACTCTGGATTTGAGAAGAATTGAACTAGGAGGCTTCTGAAACCCCTCCTTGCCAGGGGATGGAAATTCTGTTTTTGAGAATATTTTTGACTTGTTTTACATCAGTTGAACTTTAAAATTGCTTTTCAGAGCTTAATTTAGTTTTGTGTTTTCTGGGGATCTTCCTTTGGTGTGAGAAGGGCCCAGGATGGCCTGGGAGTCAGGAAGGGCAGTTAGGGAGAGGGACTAGGAGCTTTCAGAAAGTTCCTTTTGAGGGCATTTTTGGTTGCCCTGAGAGGCTAGCTGTGGGGGGCAATGGATGGAGTCAGGAAGGCCAGAGCCCAGACCTGACCATTCTTAGGTGTGTGATGGACTCCCTGAGTCTTAAGTTTCCTCCTCTGTAAAACTAAGATCCTTTATAGCTTAGGATGCACTTTCTTGAGACTGAGGGTGTGCAGTGGGGTGGCCTCCCTTTCCTGGGAGCTGGGTAAAGGCCAGTGCCTCCTCCTACCTGCATAGGCCACTCAGGTGTTTGAGGTGAAGCCAGGTGTCTACGTGTCGGGAACGTCTCCGCAGAACATGAGCAGCCTTCTGTCCGAGGTGGCCGAGTATGGCTCTCACTACACCCGTCTCAGTCACTTTTCTCTCCAGCCTGTTTTGGACTCCTCCTACAACAAGGGCCTCGTGTTTCAGGTGGGTGTGCCAGCCAGGTGGGGGGGGGAGCACCCCCATTGGACGGGAGTGGGGAGGCCTGACAATGATGTGTGTTCATACTTGGAAGGCCAAATGCAAGTGACAAGACCCTGCTGAGGGCTGTGGCTGCCTCTGCAGGACCCCAGGGAGGGGACGGCACCTGGGGTCTTGTAGGAAGCAAGGGCTGGAGTAGGGGCTCTCCCCACCCCATCGTAGAGGTCATGGGCTTTATTCCTTGAGAGGAGAAATGTCCCAAAAGATACAGAGCCTGAGGGTCATGAGGTGCTCTTGGACTCCCCCGGGGTGGGCATCTGGGAGGTGAATGAGTACATGTTGGGTGATGGCCACCAGGAAGCACACAGGGACCTGATGACGTACCCTGGGACCATGGCAGTAATGCCAGGCTGATGAGAACTCCCACTGGATGCCACAATCCTGGTATTTGAATGCTGCGACATTATGGGGAGGGAGGCAGGGAGAAAGAGAGCCCCATCGGGGAATCCAGGCCAGGAAGGTGGATGGCAGGGTGAGAGGGGCTAGGAGGGAGCTTGGTATTCTTGGGTCCCATTCCTTAGACCTCGATGACCGTTGACAGGTGGCAGCAGCAGCCTGGGCTGACCCCTGTGACCAGCAACCCTCTCTGAACGTTTCCTGTCTTTGCTGCTTCCATTGCTTACCCACCATGTCATTTCCTGGTGGGCACTGTTGCCCATCCCCAGGGTCCTGCATGGAGTGAGGCTCAGTGGAAGCTGCTACCTTGAGGGTTGTGGGCGCTTGTGGGCCCTGTCTGGCCAGCCCTGGGCACCTCAGAGTTGGGTTTTCTGCGGCTACATTTCTGGACCAAAATAGTGGTTTTATTAGCAGTTTGGAGCTGCTTTAATCAAAGGCTGCCCTCACTTAGGGTCCTGCTGGATATCTGAGGAGATGTTTAGAAGAAGCAGGCACAAGACAGAATCTGGGGGTAGGGGAGAGAGGGAAGCTCAGAAGAGGGGAAGGTCTGAGAGGGAAGATACCCATCCTGGGCAGGGCAGAAGGTTAGGCCAGGAGATCAGAGAGAAAGGGCAGAAAGGCAGGTGGGCGCCTCACCCACAGCTCCTTGGCAGCCTTTGCCCCTTGCAGGATGGCAGAGAGGGACAGAACCTCAGCAACCTGGCTTTTTTCACCCGCTAGTACCACTTGACACTTGTGTCTGCTGGACAAATCCTGTTCAGATTTCTGGAAAACTTGGAGCACCCCGACCTTACCTCCATGTCCTGCTGTTCTGCTTCTTGTCAGCTTCTGACTTGGCTTGTTGAGTGATGGACATGCTTTGCAGTTGTGTTTCCATGGGAGGTTCCCAGGGTGGCTGCACCCAGAGCCACCCCTCGAGTTCACACCTGTTTCTCTGCATAGGCTTTTACAAGTGGTCTACGGAAGTATCTGCAGTATTACCGAGCATGTGTCCTCTCCACGCCACCCACATTGAGCCTGCTGACCATCAGCTTTCTCTTCAAGAAGCTGGGACGCCAGTTGAGGTGGGGCTCCCCTCAGGATGCGATTGGAGGACATGGGGACTTCTTGGCCTATCTTTGGACAGTTTCCAGCCCAGACCCTGCTAGAGATGGGCCACTTCCTCTGCCTTTTCCAGGCCTGCCTTAGTGTGTCCTGGGGCTGGGGGTGTTTGTAAGCAGATTCTCTGCTTGGGTCCCCAGTGACCTTGGGCACAGCTTTCCTCCTGCACCTGAGGCAGCGTTTACTCCATAAAAGATGAGAGGTGGACGAGATGTTCTGAATTCTTGTCCGGCTCCAACAGGCCCTGGTTTTAAGTCCCTCAAGTACACAGTGGGAGGGAGGTGACCCAAGCCCAGCTCCTCCCTTTCCACAATTCCTTGCTATCCTTCATAGAGGGGATGTGCAGAGGGCCAAACTGGCCCTGAGCCCCCGCCAGCCCTCCAGTATTGATGTGGGCTCTCTCCCTTTAGATATTTGGCCGAGCTCTGTGGTGTGGGCACCGCTGTTCCTGGGCTCAGTGAGGGAGGGACCCGGTCCTCGTTCCCAACCGTGAGTGCTCTTCTAAATTCTCCTCCTGAGCTTTGTCCTGCTGGGATGCTTGCACAGGCCAAGGGCTTTCCTGAGTCTCAGCAGAGCAGCTCTGAAAGGGGAGGCTGAAAGATCCTTGTTGCCACCTATCACCCACTAGCCACCAGCCTTGCTTGCTTCTTCAGGAGTCTGCTTTCAGACATCCTCCCTGGAGTGAATGAATGTGTGATTCCCTCTTCAGGGAGTCAAGCTGCTGTCCTACCTGTACCAAGAGGCCTTGGATAACTGCAGCAATGAGCATTATCCTGTCCTGCTGTCGTTGTTGAAGGCCAGCTGTGAACCGTACACCAGGTGAGCCCTGGGCAGGAGACACCCAGTAGAGATGCCCATTTTGTCATGGACCCTGGGGTTTAGTGGTGTTTTACAGAGGTGCTTACAGAACTAGTGATGGGGTCTTTGACTCCAGCCCCTCCAGCAGCCCTGGCCTATGCATGAATCTAAAGCTTATCTCTCCTTAGTAGTGCCCTGCCTTACCATAAAAGGGGCAGAAGAGGCAGGTTCCCTCTCCTCCTCTCCCCAACTCCTCTCTTCCCACTAACTCTCCTCCTCTTTCTTTTCCTCATTTTCCTATCTCTTCTCCCCCTTTCAGCCTCCCCCTTCTCTCTTTATTTTTTTTCAAAAAACATTGTTATTTATTTTTAACATTAATTTTTTAAAAATTTGAATTCTAAATTCTCTCCCTTCCTCCAGCACCTCCACCCATTGGGATGTGAAGGTCTGCTTCAGTGTACTCTCAGGGTACATCAGTTCTCTCTCTGGAGGTAGATGGTATTTTTCATCAGGGGTCCCTCAGAATTGTCCTGAATCTTTGTGTTGTTGACAATAGCTAAGCCCTTCACAGTTGATCGTTATCTAGTATTGCTGTTACTGGGTAAAAGGTTCTTTCTCCTGGTTCTACTTATTTCACTCTGCATCAGTTCATGTAGGTCTTCTTAGGTTTTTTTCTTTAAAAATTTTTTTAATTAAATTAAATTTTTATTTTAAAATATTTTTCCACGTTTACCTGATTCATTTTTCCCCCTCCCCTTTTCCCTCTCCCTCCCAGAGCCGACAAGCAATTCCACTGGGCTGTATAAATGTTATCCTTTGATACCTATTTCCATATTATTCATTTTTGCTGTAGAGTGATCTTTTAAAGCTTAAACCCCAAATCACATACCCACGTGATTTTGATAAGTGATGTCATATGTTCTTCTTTTGCATTTCTGCTCCCATAGTTCTTTCTCTCATTTCTTAGGTTTTTCTGAAACCATCCTGCTCCTCATTTCCTATTTGTACATATGTCTTATATATATGACATGTATCTTTTATATATACACACATACATACATACATATGGATTCATATATATAATCTTATATATCTTATATACATAATCAAATACAATGGTATTTGATTACCATCGTCTACCACAGCTTGTTCAGCCATTCTCCATTTGATGAATAGCCCTTTGATTTCCAGTTCTTTGCCACTGCAGAAAGAACTGCTATCATTATTTTGGCATTAATAGGTCTTTTTTTCTTTTCCTTGCGCTCTTTGGGATATAGATCTAGTAGTAGTATTGTTGGGTCAGAGTATGTACAGTCTTTTGGGCATAATTCCAAAATGCTCAACAGAATGGTTTGATCAGTACACAACTCCACCAATAATGCATTAGTGTCTAATTTTACCATATTGCCTCCAAAATTTTCCTTCCTCCCCCCCCTTTTTTTTCTTCCTTTCTGTCATATTGGCCTATCTGAAAGATCTGAAGTGGTACTTTAGGAACTTCAGCTTCTTAGAGGTTATGCCCAGGGCAGGACAAGTTCTCCCAGTCCAAAGAAAGTACGACCCAATAGAAAGTGCCCTGGCTCTGGAGTCCAAGGACTTTGGGTTCAAATTCTGCTTCTGCTACTTGCCTGGGTGATTTTGGACAGTCACTTCCCTCCTAGCTTTAGATCTAAGTTTTCATGAGCCTATCTGTTTCTGAGGACTGCACTATCAAGGGGGATGAGCTTCAATGCCAGCTTGCCTGCAGGGGTGAGGGGTTTTTTTTAATCATGGTCTCCTTTGAAGACCATCTACCAAATCTTAAGAGTGTTGGGAATCCCCCTCATGGAAAGAGGGATGCCCAGGTGGCATCAAGTCAAGGAAAACCTTTGTTGCTCCTATGCCTCCTTCCTCTATGCCCATTCAAAATAAACACAGCTTCAGAATGGCTGCAAAGCCCTGCTGTGGGGAGGACATTGGCCATACAGACTTGCTGGGCAGCCCTAGAAGTAGGTTCAGTCTCCTGGGAAACCTGTCAGTGCCTGAAGGAAAAGGCCTGCTCCTGGTCCCCTTGCCCTCAGGCCCAGGCTGCTTCCTGGAGGCTGAGACCAGGCATCCATCTAGTATCCTCACTGACAGTCCCTAAGAGCTTCTCTCCACAGGTTTATCCATGACTGGGTGTATAGCGGTGTGTTCCGTGACGTCTATGGCGAGTTCATGATCCAAGTAAACGAGGAGTATCTTAGATGCCGTGGTATGTGAGCTGGCAGTGGGGCGCATGCACACGTGTGTGTGTGTGTGTGTGTGTGTGTGTGTGTGTGTGTGTGTGAGGGCCTCCTCAGATTTGGGTTGGTATTCATGGCACTGCTCAGTGGGCATGAGATGTGCATGGGCTGGGGCTCCTTGTTTAAGATTCTTGGAATGTCTTAACTGGAATGGTTTTTGAGGGATGGGGATGGGGGACACATGATCATGCATCAGATACAGGGGCCAAGAAAGTTGTTGAGACCTTGGACAGTGCCCAGGGTGGGGAAGGAGGTAGTTCTCACTCTGCCTGCTCAGACCACATCCAGAGTGTTGTGCCCAGGTCCAAGTCCCCTCCTTTAGGCTGCAGAGGGTCCTTGGAGGGTGAAATATGAGAGGATCAGGAGTGTGTCTGTGGGCCTGCCAGGGTCTGAACGAGAAGGGAAGAGAGAAAAGGCATGGAGAGAAAAGAAGGTTGGGCCAACTAGAGCTTTCATCAAGGATTGGAAGAGGCTTGTTTTGCCTGGCCCAGGAGGGATGAATTATTGGACTTCATAAAAGGAACAACTTGCTTCTGAGCTGTATGGTCCCAGCATAGAGTCCTCAGAGACAGGGAGTTCCCCATTACCAAAGGTTGGTCATTCCCAAGGGGAGGCCTGTCCAGGTAGGACTTGCATTAAATAAACGACCCTGACCCCTGAACTCTTCGGTTCTGTTTGGTTCCTTGCCTGGGTTTTGTATAGCTCATGGATTAGCCTACTTCATCAGTGAGTTCTCCCTAGGTTGCTCGCTGCTCATACTGTTGTCCACCTCTTGTGTCTTGACTGTGTCCATCCTGTAGATAAATTTTACTGGACGCACGGCTATGTGCTCATTTCCAAGGATGTAGAGGACTGTGTCCCCGGGTTCTTAAAGCATGTTGCCAATGATGTCTATGTCTGTGGCAAGACCATCAACTTGCTGAAGCTGTGCTGCCCCCAGGTGAGTTGTGGTGGAGGGCTTCTTGCATGGTTGTTCATGGGAGACTGCTGCCTGCTGTGCTGAGATGTGTCTCCCATGCCCCCAGAGGTGTCAGGGCTCTCTAGAGACCCTTGATGGGCTGGCACTGGTCACACCTTCCCTCAGTGGGATTGCCTGACAGACCTTGGTCTGGGCAGATGTGGACAACTGGCCACTTGTCTACCGGCTGGACCCTCCGCCTGCCACAGGGCAAAGGCCCAGGGCCCTGGATGCCATTGTTCATGGACCTGGCCTGGCTGCCCATCTAGGCCTTATTTTAAATGGGTTGAAGAAAACTAGGAGGGCCCAGGGAAATCTTCTAAAGGGGAGAATGGATGAGGGGAAAGTTAGAGAATTGTTATTTAGCTAGAAGAAGCAGAGATGCATGATGGAGTGGTTTGATTTCCTCTGTCCCACCTAAGGACAGACAAGAGGGAGTTATCTCAGTTCTTTGTGAGAGAGTTAGGGTGGACACACGAAAGGCCTTGGCAACTCGGCAATTAGGTGCTGGCACGTCCTCAAGTGGGCTGGTGAACTGGGAGTGAGATACCTGTTTGGCTGGGTTTGGACCTTCCTGACCCAGCCACTGGATTCCTTTGGACGCTGGGAAAGGCCCTTTCCTGCTTGAAGCTATGCTTCTTCCCTTCTGGTTCAGACCCTGGCAGGCCCACGGGCACACTCTCTAGTTTGAGCGAGTCGGCCCTGTGTAACATCAGGGGCGGTGGATCCAGGTCATGGTGCTCTCTCCTTGTGCAGCATTATATTTGTTGGTCTGATATCCCTGTGCCCCGCATCTCGGTCATCTTCTCCTTGGACGAGCTGAAGGAGATCGAGAAGGACTGCGCTGTGTATGTGGGGCGCATGGAGAGGCTGGCCCGCCATAGTGCCGTGAGCAAGGAGGAGAAGGTAAGCTGCAGCTTGGGAGGTGGGAGCAGGATTTCTCCCTTCAGCCTCCTCTGGCCCTTGGACCATGCAAGGGAGGCCTCAGTCCCTTCATGCAGGAACTGTGATGACTTTGAAGCCTCTCAGGGCTATGACCCCTGGTCAAGCTGCCCTTGACTCCCCAAGGCACTCACTTTTCAGCCATGTCCTCAGGACAAATAGCCTGCTTCTGAGGAAACCAGTTGAGGTCAAGGCTCCAGTGATTCTAGTGAGTGTTGGAGATGAGGTTAAGCTTCTGCCCATCATGGCTTATCTGGACCCTCCCAGAAGGAAGGAGAGGCCTTGTTCTGAGCCTTTGTCCCCAAAGTGAGGGGAGACAAAGTGTCCAGACAGCATTGACAGGAGCTAGGGAACAGCTGTGGCCTCTGCTTTGAGAAACCTTGCTTCAGAGGCTATCAAGCACAACGGATTCCGGTGCTGGACAGCCTTGTAAACCCATCCTGGCTTCGCTTCCCTGTTAACGTGGTCTTTGGGCATTTATGCCATTGCTCCAAGGTTCAGTTTTCTCATCTACAAACTGGGTACAGGAAACATTGTCTTTGAACCAAGTCTTTGGCTTGGTGCTCTGCAGTTCAGCAGAACTGGCCCTGACATGTCTAGGCAGAAAATTCACTCACAGCAGACTAGAGGGCAGCTCTGTCCTGCTTGGGCCTGCTACAGTGGGCAGGGTAGTGGACAGGAAATGTGGCCCTTGGAGGGCTCCATGATCAGCCCAATGGTGAGATCTTGAGACAGGCAGGGGGATCCCAAAGGGGGCCCCTTGGCTTCTTCTGTCTCTTTCAGAACCTCAGGCCTAAGGCCCAGGGACTGTGTGGGGCCTGCTGTGGGCCTGATTCCCTAGTAGTTGGCCTAGTGGTAAGATGGGTGTTCTGGCAAGATTACTTCTCAGGACTGTCTCTTTGTAGATTTGATAGGAAACTGAATTTTTAAAGGTGTATAAAATCTTTTATAGGCTATGGATATTCTCATAAATTCTTACAAACTGAAGTCAGTTATTTGCCCATTGTCAGTCAGTTTCTAGTATTCAGAATCAAAAACTCCCAGATCTGGGAAAAGTGGGAATTGGGGAGTCCAGAAAAACACAGTTGTAAATGACAAATTGCGAGCCATGTTTGGGTTGTTGGAGTCTGATTTGGAGGGGCTTAAAGGTCTCTTTGTGAGAGGAAGCACAACCATGCACGCATCCACAAAATAACTTTGTTAAACGGACAGGACACAGAATAAGGCCATGAATGGAGCATGGAGATGCTGAGGGAGTGGCAGGACAGGTGGTCCCTACTAGGGTTGGGAGGTGGGCGGGGGTGGGGTGGGGGGGGTTGGACGGAGGGCCAGGGCCAGAGGCAAAGGGGCATTCTGAAATTGGTTTTAGAAGCAGAAAAAGCCCCAGAGAGCAGAAAGCCCATGCCAGAGGGCGATTGCTGAATCTTCTTGGGGAGCAACAGACTGACAAAGTTGTCTGGAGGGGAGGCATATGTAGAGGAACAAGTGACCCATCTGAGACAGTCTGAAATAGCAGCCCAAAGTCCTCAAAGTCAACAAAGACTCACATTGTTACCTGTCTTTCAGAAACTGAGGATGGAGATTGCCAAACAAGAATTAATTGTCCAAGCCCGGGACACGGCCTCCCGAGGATTAAAATCCCTGAATGGTATGTTTCCCCTTGTGCACCAGAAAGATCCTTGATGTTATGAATGATCCAGATTGCAGTTAGGTTCTTCTCTAATATGAACATCATTCCCTTTTCTGGACAGATAGACACATGTCAGAAAGGATGGTCCTGGATGCCAAGAAACGAGAGCAGTTTCAGAAACTAAAAGACCAGTTTCTAAAGGATCAGGAGGTGAGTCTGCTGCCTTAGCTAGTGTGTTTGGGCTGTGAGCTGCAGCCTCTACCTTGGGTCACTCAGTCCCTATATGTGTTGCTGTAGCGTCGCCTGGCAGCCAAGCAGGAGGAGATTGATGATGATTTCAGCTATGCCCGTGAGCTGCGCGCAAGAGAGAAGAGACTGAAGGCACTGGAGGAAGAATTGGAGCGTAGGGCGAGGTATGTCTTCAATTGGGCCCATTGGCATCAGAGCCTTCCAAGTATATTTTTCTAGGCTCTCCTCATTTGCTTATGATGTCACCCTTTATGTCTAAATCATATATTGATTTTGAGCTTGTCTTGGTACATGGTGTGCCATGATGGTCTAGGCTTAGTTTCTGCCAAACTACTTTCCATTTTTCCCAGCACTGTTGAGTTCTTGCCCCAAAAGCTTAGATCTTTGGTTTTATCAAAGACTAGATTATTGTAATCATTTAACTGCTTTGTATTGTGTGCCTAATCTCTTCTACTTATCTGCCTCTCTATTTCTTTGTACCAGATTGTTTTGATGATTTCTTTTTTTTTTTAAACCCTTACCTTCCATCTTGGAGTCAATACTGTGTATTGGCTCCAAGGCAGAAGAGTGGTAAGGGCTAGGCAATGGAGGTCAAGTGACTTGCCCAGGGTCACACAGCTGGGAAGTGTCTGAGGTCAGATTTGAACCTACGACCTTCCGTCTCTAGGCCTGGCTCTCAATCCACTGAGCTACCCAGCTGCCCCCTTTGATGATTTCTACTTTGTAATATTGTTTGAAATCTGGTCCTGCTAGGTCTCCTTCCTTCATATTTCCCTTGGTTATTCTTGACCATTTCTTTTTCCAGATGAATTTTGTTATTATTTTTTTCTAGTTCTATTAAATAATTCTTCAGTAGTTTGATTGGTATGGCACTGAATGAGTAAATTCACTTAAGTAGACTTGTCATTTTTATTATATTGGCTCATCCTACCCACAAGCAATTAATATTTCTCCATTTGGTTTACTCTGTCTTTATTCATATTGTTCTTGGGTGTGTCTAGGCAGGTAGTCCCAAGTAATTTCATGTTGTCTTACAGTTTTTTAAATGGATTTCTCTTTACATTTCTTCCTGCTGGGTTTTGTTGGTAATATATAGAAATGCTAATGATTTATGTGAGTTTATTTTATGTTCTTTAACTTTGCTAAAGTTATTAATTGTTTGATCTCATTTTTTAATCAGTTCCCTAGGGTTTTTCTAAGTTATCTGCAAAGAATGAGTGTTTTTCCTCATTGACTATTCTTATTCCTTCTTGTCTTATTGCTAGCGTTTCTAGTACAACATTGAATAACAGTGCTGATAATGGACATCCTTGCTTCTACTTACCATTTTAAGAAAAATTTCATTTATTACTATGCTTTCTAGTTGCTGTTTTTTTTAAACCCTTACCTTCTGTTTTAGAATCAAGTTTCCAAGGCAGAAGAGTGGTAAGGGCTAGGCAATGGGGATTAAGTGACTTTAGCAGGATCACACAGCTAGGAAGGGTCTGAGGCCAGATTTGAACCTAGCACCTTGTGTCTCTAGGCCTGGCTCTCAATCTACCTAGCTGCTCCACTCTAGTACTTTTAATAACGTTGTATTTTGTCAAAGCCTTTTTCTGCATCTATTGAAATAGTCATATTATTTTATTGTTTTTGTTATTGACAATTACACAGATCATTTCCCTAATATTCAACCAGATCTGCATTTCTGGTATAAATCTACTTAGACATAACATATTGAAATGTAGGAACGACAGTTGGGAACTGAACAAGGACTTCTGGGAAATTCTCCTGAGGAGCAGGGTCTTGGGTGCAGAAGGGAGTAGAAGGAGGAGCGATTTCTCTGGGGAATTTTCAAAGACACCTGTGGAGATTTCTGACACTGACAGAAATCTTAACATTGTGGGTTCCTGTTTAAAACATCACTGGTTCCTGTCAAAAAATCTTAATTTCTCTGCAGACTTTCATTCCATGAACTATTGAGATACTGGACTCAAATCGGTGAGCAGTGCTCTCCCCTTTTCTACCTCTCCCCTGCCTACAAGAAAACCTTTTACTTAAGTAATTAGAATATTTAGAAAAAGATTTAGGGCAACCTACAATCCCTCTAACCTCTTCCCCTTCACCCCAATCGACAATTAAATCAAATAAGCAGTCAGATAGCAAATTCAATCTTGTTTATTTACATCTAGAGAGTAAGTTTGGCAGACTCCATCTAGTTGCCAATTTTCAAGTAGACATGAGGGGGAGGCTTGTGAGCACCCCAAAGCAGTGCATATCCAGATTGAGGTCCCTCATACCTCTCCTTGTAGAAAAGACTTCCCTGCTGCCCTTGAGGGCCAGCACTGCCACCAAGGGGCAAGCCTTCTCCAAGGAGAAATCTCCATTTTGTGTCCCTTAAGTAATTTGGGGACTCCGGGAGGGAGTAGTGAGGGAAGCCATTTTCATCAACCCTTTCCTCACTGCCTTCACTCCTCATTTCTCCATCCAAGGAGTATGAGTCCCACAGAATTACAATATGATCTTCATGACATATTGCTATAGTCTTCTTGCTAGAATTTTATTTAAAATTTTTGCATTGATATTCATTAGGGAATTTGGTTTATAGTTTTCCTTTTTTGCTTTTGCTCTTCCTGGTTTAGGTATCAAAACCATATTTGTCATAAGAATTTATCAGACTCTTTTAGATATCTTTTCAAATAGTTTATATAGTATTAGAACTAATTATTCTTTAAATGGTTGGTAGAATTCGCTTGTAAATCTATTTGATCCTGGTAATTTTTTCCTAAGGGAGCTCATTTTATAACTTGTTGAATTTCTTTTTCTAATATTTAATTATTCTGTTTCCTCTTCTCTTAATCTGGTGATTTATATTTTTGTAAATATTCATCTGTTATACTTATGTCAATTTTATTAACATATAATTAGGCAAAACAGTTCCTAATAATTGCTTTAATTTCATCATCGGTGGTATAGTTATGCTTTTCGTTTTTGATCCTGATTAATCTCTCCTTTAATTTTCAGGATTTCTATTTTGGTGTTTACTTGGAGATTTTTCATTTGTTCTTTTTCTAGTTTTTTAGTTGCATTCCCAACTCACTGATAAGCTCTTTCTCACATTCATTGATGCAAACTTTTAGAGATACATATGTCCCCCTAATACTGCTTTGCCTACATTTCACAAATCTTGGTTTGTTGTCTCATTATTTGTCATTATATAATGAAATTAATTCTTTCTATGACTTTTTCTTTTGACTCACTCTTTCTTCAGGATTAGATTATTTACTTTCCATCTAATTTTTTAATCATGCTTTCAAAGAAGGCCTTTTATTGAATGTAATTGATATTGCATTATAATCTGAAAAGGGTACATATAATATTTATGTTTTTCTGCATTTGGGAGCTTTTTAATGCCTTAATAGCCAATCTTTGTTTGTTTGTTTGTTTGTTTTATTTGTTTCTATTAAATGTTAAAATAATGGTACTTGGGAAATCATGCATTTTCTTTAAATTTATTTTCTATTTTTTCTCTTTTTTAATCTCTCTTGCTTTTAAAGTATTTTTTCCTTCCCCCCCCACATTTTCCTGCTGTTTTTCTTTTTATTTTTGTACTTTTTTTGTTGTTGACTTATTTTTTTTTCCTTTTTTGATTTTGGAAGGTTTCCCCTTAGTTGGTTTTATTCCCCCCAAACCCTCCACCCCTCTTTTTCCACCCCCACTGACCCTAGCCTGGCCTGGCCTATTCCCCTGGCCCCTACTTGGAGCTCTGGGCCTTGGCTTCATACAGGGGTGGTACAGAGGTTGGCTGTGTTGGTGTGGATAGAGTCCTTGTTCTCTTTCTGGATACAGTTGTGAACTTGGAGGAAGCTATTATCCCTGTCAGAGTTGTACGTGACGGTGGGGGTGGTGGCAGTCTTCAGGGGGTCCCTAGTTAGGGTGTACATTGAGATCTCTGCGGAAGGCAGAGTATTGAACCCTTCGATGCCCACAGGAGAAGCATCCCTGGAGTGGGAAGGCTTGGTGGAGTGGGAGCTTGAGCGACTTTGTTTCTGGTAGTGGTAGCGGTAGCTGGGCATGCGGGTGATGGCAGAGGACTAAAGGTAGTCTGTGGCGCAGGCACTGGCTCGAAGCTGTTTGTGCCAGTCAATAAACATGTGGACAGCCAACACTCCCACCATCTCAGCAATGATGAAGAACAGGGCCCTGAAGTAAAAGGACCAGCCATAAGAGTAGCTATTTTTCTTGGAGTCACTCTTGGAAGGGTCCATATTACTCAGACCTGCAGACATGAAGAAGATGCCAGCACTCAGGATGATGTTATGACGGGTTTTGTAGAACTCGCTGGCTGTGATGCAGAGGCTCCCCATGAAAAGCAGAATCGTACTCAGGATGGGGAAGACACTGGAGGCTCTCACAGCCCGGAGGAAATACTCTGCTGTGTCGGCTTCATAATCTGCATCCTCAGGGAAGTGATCGATTTGCTTACACAGACCTTTAAAATTCCCTTATGTATTGGTTTCGCGGCAGAAGAGCAGTAAGGGCTAGGCAATGGGGATTGTCCAGGGTCACCCAGGTAGGAAGTGTCCGAGGTCAGATGTGAACCTAGGACTTCTGGTCTCTAGGCCGAGTTCTCAATCCCAACGGCCAATCTTTGTGAAGGTGCTATATATGTACACCTGAGGAAAAAAATACACTCCTTTCTATTCCCTATTGTTTTTCTCTTGAGGCCTATCATATCAAGCTTTTCTAAAATTCTATCTCCTTAACTTCTCTTTTAGATAGTTAACTAGAAAAGTAAATGGAATATTCTCTAGAATAGTTTTAACTCATTTAAATTCCTTTAAGAAATTGGATGCTATGATATTTGGTGCATATATGTTCAATATTGCTATTACTTAATAGTCTACGATACCTTTTTAGCAATATATAAATTCCCTGATTATCTTTTTTTAATTACATCTATTTTTTCTTTTGCCTTGTCTGATATCATGTTTGCTACCTCTATCTTTTTCACTTCAGTTGGAGTAATTATATATTCTGCTCTAGACCCTTATTTTAATTCTATGAATGTCTTTCTGTTTCAAGTGTTTCTTATAAACAACCTATATCCATCTCCCTTTTTGTCAACCCCAACTACTCCTACTTCCCTCTTGGGTAAGATAGATTTCTGTGGTTGACTGTGTATATATCTGTTCTTCCCTCTTTGAATCAGTTCAGATGAGAGTGAGGTTCAGGTATTGCCCATTGTAAGAGTTAAATTAATGTCCAATACTTCAAGTAATGTTTTTATAAAGTTTATTATCTGACAAAATAGAACCACATGCCCAAGTTAATCTACCTGCTCAAAGGGCCCGCTTCACCAAAGCTGCTAACAGGAAGGAAAGAGAGTTAGACATGCAACTCCCCACCCAATTTATATCCTTTCTAGGTACCACATAACGACAGGAAGTGAGTGGAGTTCTGGGAATCATAGTTTTTGCTGTGGATCATAGTTTTTCTGGGAATCATAGTTTTTAGGATAACAGATTCTAATTTCACACCATCAGCCCCTCTCATTTTCTGTCCCCTGTAAAAGTTATTCCTTGCCTACCTCTTTTTTTGTGAGAAAGTTTTCCTCATTCTTCCTCTCTCTTCCCCCTTCTCATGGGCACCCCTTTTTCTCACTCTTTTTTTTTAGATCATTACAACATAATCAACTTATACCAGTACCCTTGGTCTCTGTATATTCCTTCTAACTGGCCTTATAAAGTTCTTAGGAGATCTATTTTCATCTTATATGGAAATGAAAACAGTTCTGTTCACTTCACTTTGCCTCAGTTCATATAGGCCTTTCTAAGTTTTTCTGAACTCATTTTTTGGACATGTTTAATGGTGCAATAGCATTCCATTACAGCTCTACACCACAACTTGTTCACTTTAAGGATAATTTAGGGTTGTGACCTAATCTAAATTTGATTTTTGGTCGCCAGGGGAGATCCCAAATAAAATACCCAAGTCAGTTTGGAAATATATGGTGGTTTAATCAATATAGAGGGAAGAAATCAAGGAGAAGAGAGAGGGAAAAGGTATAGGATTTCTTCCACCCAGCCTGTGCCAGGCGAGCCACGAGGTCCTTGAAGATTAGAGGCTTCTCTAATTGGATAGTGTTTGGAAGGTAAAGGAGAAAAAAATCAGCCTAAACTCCGAGAGATCTCAGAGAAGAGCCTCACCGAACTAGGTTACTAGGCTTCCTCCAGTATGGTATCAAGGAAAACTCACCACTAAATCCGGACAATAGCAGCCACCATGGCAAGATGCCGACACTCTCAGCAAGCTACCAAGCTACCACCAGCCACCTCTCTGCTGTCCAAGAGACCCGAGAGAGGAAGTGACAAAAATATATATAGATGGTTTTACATCATTTTCCTGCATCTCACCCAATGATATCTTGGGCTTGACTTAGGACAGCCCAGGGATCTGTCAGTTGTTTCTGATTTGTCATTTGCTAGCAAATGTCTGTCATAGGCCATCCTCCTAAATACTTAATCCTTTAAGTATGGGTGTAGAAATTCCTGATTTTGTTAGACTAAGTAGGGTGGAATAATCTAAAGTTCACATCATCCATTCCCCAGGTGATGGACACCTCTTTAGTTTTCAGTTCTTTGCCCCTACAAAGAGAGCTGCTAAAAATATTTTTGTATAAGTTGGTCCTTCCCCCATTTCTGATCTCTTTGGATTTACAGACCTAGTAGTGGTATTGCTGATGGTATAATTTTTTTCACCAATTGCTTTGATATTCTTGACCTTTTGTTCTTCTGGTTGGATTTTGTTATTTTTTCTAGCTCTAGGAAATAATTTTTAGGTAGTTTAATTGATATGGCACTGAATAAGTAAGTTAATTTAGTTAGGCTTGTCATTTTTATTATATTGATTTAGCCATTCTTGAACAGTTAATGTTTTCCCACATGTTTAGATCTGACTTTTATTTGTCTGAAAAGTGTTTTGTAATTGTGTTTATGTAGTTGCTGGGTTTGTTTTGGTCCATATATACCCAGGCGTTTGATGTTGTCCTTTGGATCACACTGTGTTTAGAAACAGTTATTGAACAGGGACCAGGGCAGGCAGGAGAAAAGGCACTTTGGATTTTGACCTCGAAAGAACCTCCAGGCTTAAGGCCAGAATCTCAGAAAGTGGATGCAGGGCCCGGGATTTAATGGCTGGCAAGTGAATAGGGCTTTTTATCATTTGTACATTGATTAAGCGCCTATAATATGCTCAGCATTGTGATGAGCACCGGGTCACCAAAGTCCAAAATTCTTCTGGTTTTCTTCCCTCATCCCTGCTACTAATCCAAAGCTATTTTGTCCCAGTGGTGGCCCTGAATGTCCCAGAAAGTGAAGGCCTTGCCTGAAGCTTGTGGTAGGTATGGGTCCTGCCAGTTTAATTCATTGAATGTTCCCATGTGCATCCAAGGGATTTGCTGATTAAAAAGTGCTCCGCCTCATGCCCAGAATGCAGAAGTCAAGCTGCAGGTCCGAGGATGCCAGGGCCTGGGCCTCCTTCTCCTGAGGCCTGTTGGTCCCACTTTCATGGGGACTCGGACCACTGGGAGTGGCCGAGAGTCATCCACTTGGACTTCCCCACGGTAGTGTTTGAGCCGGGCAGATGGAGGAGAGAGGTAGTTGGCAGAGGAGATGAGAGGAGAAGGAGGGACCTTGGACAGATTTTTTAAAATCTTTTTTTTTAATGTTAATAGTCCTCAGCAATGATGAATGGTTCTTATCATGAAGCATGAAAAGAGGGTTGTTTTTGGAAGCAGCTCTTCCCTAGGGCCTGGGGTGGGTTTTAGTGGGCATCAACCTTCCCTCTTGTGAGAGAAACCCCCGAACCCTTCCAGCCTCGATCCCCTCTTGCCTTTGGAGGTCTGGCCCGATGGCCCTTTGGTGTCCTTTTCTTCGAGAGGTTTCTCTCCCCCTCCCTCCCCCATCCTAGTCCATGTTTTTGGAGCCACCCAAGTCTTGGGCTCTGAGAACCACCTGCGGGTTTCCGGCCACCTTTCTCAGGCCCGTCTGTCGTTGCTCTGTCGCAGGCAGGACCTCATCGACCATTACAGCAAGTTGTCAGAGGAGGCGGCTCGCCGAGAGCAGCGGGCCCTCTGGAAGATACAGAGGCACAAGTTGGAGACAGCCCGTCTGAATTTTCTCTTAGAAGACCAGAAACACATCCAGGTAGCATCAAGTTGGGCTGCTTGGAGGCAGCCAAGGGTAGGGGCCAGATGGGACAGAGGGGTCAGTTCCCCCCCGGGCACGTCATGTCAGTTGGCTTGACCTCACTCTCTTCATGTGGAAAATGGACAGAGTAGTGCTTGTATTTATCTCATAGGACTAGGTGAGCACCTGCTACACACAGAGGGCTGGGCACTAAATTGGGCGCAAGGGACACAAGGACAGAAATTGCCCTTGCCAACCTGAGGCCTCAAACCCCTCCGATGAACAAGTCAGTGCGCCTCCGAGCGTTTCTGGCTCCTATTGCGTGCCAGGCATCGTGCCCAGCTCAGAAATGCAAAGGCAGAACAAGGTGGGCCCTGCTCCCCTCCAGGAACTTCTGTTGCCCCAGAGGGATAAGCAAACAGCCTGCTGGGCCGTGAGGAAGATGCAGGGTGCTCGCTGCACTTACTCCAGGCGCGAAGCTTCGGGCTGTTACTGGCTCTTTTGCATTTCAGGAGATGCTTCAAAACATCTCTGAAGGAAAGTGCAGGGAGAAGCTGGACATCCTCCCCAGTGTCCATCCCCCTGGACAAGCGGGGGCCTCGAGAGGAGACCACAGAGCACAGGTGCGACTCCTGCCTCATGCTCACGGGGTTGGCCTGCTGCCACCTTGGGTGCTCAGGCAGGTTTTAGAAGCTGGGCCTCTGGTCGGGCTGATCCCCAGGCTTTGCAGCACCCTTACTGTTCATGGTGCCCCCGTCTCCCCACGGATACGGTCCTGCCTTGTTACCTTGGGGTGGGAAGTGACCCTTCGGCCTTGAAGGACATACCCACTGATGCCAGGCCATCCCTCCAAAGTCAGAAGGGCTTAGAGATCAGTATCGATGACAGGCTGAATGGATGTCCACAGGCTGTTTGGGGGTGCTGAGCCTAAGGTGAGGGGGGGTGGGGGATCCCCAGAACCTGGCCTTGTGGCAGTCTCAGCACCAGTTGCTATTCTTCCTTCAAGGCATCCCTGTTTATTCTTTCTGGGTTCAGGGGACTTAGTTTTGTCCCAGACCCCCTCCTCCTCCTCTCCATGTCCAGCCCCTGAATTCCATTCCAGGCTGGTCAGTGCTCTGAGAACAGAAGTGAGGCTGGAGATTCTGAGGGGAGCCCGGAGAGTGTGCAGGACCCGCTGCCCGCAGGGGGCGCCTGGTCATCAGGCGGGATGGAGCCCCAGACAGAAAGCCTGGAGGGTCATGCCCTGGGGACAAGGAGAGAGGAGCCAGTGCAGGAGGTCGGGGTCTCGATGCTCCCTGGATCCAGCCTGGACTTGAAGGATTTCCTGCCGAGGCCTCTCCCAGAGGAGCCGTCTGCCTCCCCAGGTGCCCCGGCCTTGCTGGAGGCTGCGCTGCAGACCATCTCCATGGACCTACCCCCAGGGGGGTCCGAGGGGCAGGAAGGCAGCGAGGAGCAGCAGCAGCAGCTGTATGACTTCACCACCGTCCTGCGCCCCTCTGCCACGGCCGAGACCCCCTCTCCCTCCCGGGGGCTCCCGGCACCCAGGGACGTGCCCCGGCCCCGCTGGAGCTTCCGCAGCCACGGCCCGGAGTCCAGTGTCCAGTCTGGTCTTCCGCCTCGGGATTTGATCCCTGAGCCTGAGGCTCCACAGCCTTGCCCCGGCCCTGCAAGTGGTCGGCCCCGCTGGAACATCCACGGCCACAAGGACGCCACCACTGTGGAGCCAGCCCCACCCCGAGGGTCCGTCCACGGCCACGTGTCCGAGAGCAGCATCCCCCTCGGGGCCTGCACGTCCGAGGTGGTGCCTTCTCGGCCCCGCTGGAACCTGCACGGCCATGCCTCGCTGTCCCACATGAGGATGGGAGACCTGGCCGTGGAGGCCGAGACCCCTCGGCCACGCTGCAGCCCCTTCGGCCACGCCTCGTGGTCCAGCCTTCAACTGGGTCCGAGTGAGCCGCCCCCGCCCCCCAAGCCCCCGTCCAGGCACACGACCCCTGCCGCCGCCGCCTCCACCATGCAGTGGTTTCTGTACAACAGGGAGCTGGGCTGCTCGGGGCCGGATCGGCCTCCTCAGGGGGATGAGCCATCCCTTTCCTCGGCAGACAAGCCTGCTGCCCTGGCCCCTGAAGGCCCGGAGCCCATCCTGAAGGAGATGGACGCGCCGGGGGCCGCTGAAGGCCCAGAGCCCATCCTGAAGGAGATGGACGCGCCGGGGGCCGCTGCAGGCCCGGAGTCCATCCTGAAGGAGATGGACGCGCCGGGGGCCGCTGCAGGCCCGGAGTCCATCCTGAAGGAGGTGGACGTGCCGGGGGCCGCTGCAGGCCCAGAGCCCATCCTGAAGGAGGTGGACGCGCCGGGGGTTGCTGAAGGCCCGGAGCCCATCCTGAAGGAGATGGACACCCCGGGGGACGAGCCAGCCGTCGGTAGGCATCCGGCATCCCCTGGGCCTGGGGCTCCTCCCACCCAGCTTCTCTGGGCCTTCCCTGGACTTCCCTGGCAGAATCGGGGAGGGCAGAACATGTTCCCATTTGACAGATGAGCCTGCTTCAGGCCATCTTGAAAACCCCCAGCAGCGCTGAGGGTCTTTTCAGGGCCCAACGGAAGCTGCCCGCCCCTCGCTTCCCTCCTGGGGGCAGCCGGGGAAGAGTCCCTGTCCACATCCAGGCCAAGCAGGTGAGCCAGCCTGGGGACGGAGGGCCGCCGGCATCATCACAGGCCAGGGGGCCCCGCAGGCTCAGGGGCTGGCAGAGCCACGTGTGAAGCTGCCGGGCTTGGGGTGAGGAAGGGCCGCCTGAGCGGGGCATCTCTTTGGCTTTCCCAGGTCCAGTCGTGACAAGTGACGAGAGCGAGGACCTCTCCCCAAACCAGCCTCTTGGGTCGCCGGTAAGGAAGAAGCGGCCCGAGCCTCGGGGCCCCCACGCGGGACGGGCGCCACGAGGAGCCACGGCGGCGGCCATTGTCTGCTTTGTTTTTTCTAAAAGGTAGAAGCCGAGACCCCAGCTGCACCCCCCACGGCTTCCCCAGGCCTGGCGGAGCCCAAGGATGGAGCCACAACCTGCACCCGGGAACAGGCCTACTTGAAAGCCTTGTCTGACCAGTATTGCCTCGAGAAGTACCAGGACAGCTACGAGCTGATGTGTGAGTGGCCGCCGCGCGGGGGGGAGGGAGGCTGCGTGCGCGGGTCGGGGCTACATGGGACAAGGCTCTCCCTCTTGCAGCGGAGCCTCCTGTGTCCCACCTCCTGCGCCACATCATCCCCAGACCCTTCTCCTTCCCCCTGGATCCCCCCGACGAGACGTCGGTGCAGCTGAGCGAGCTCCTGACCCTGCCCGTGCTCATGAAGCACTCCATCACGGCCCCGCTGGTGTCCCAGTACGTGACTGCCGGGGGAGCGGAGCGGAGGGGAGGGGACGGGACTCTGAAGCTCTGGCTGTCCCCAGGGAGGTAGTGAGCTCCCCACCTGTGGGCGGGTGTGCAGGGGCCCTCTCGGTAGCCGTGGCCCCGACGTGTGGCTTCCTCCTCTCAGCGTGTCGTTGGTGAACAAGGCCGTGGTGGATTACTACTTTGTGGAGCTCCACCTCGAAAAGCACTTTGAGGCCTTGAGGCACTTCCTGCTCATGGAGGACGGCGAGTTTGCTCAGTCCCTCAGTGACCTGCTCTTCGAGAAGGTGCTTGGGGTGGGGGGGGCTGCAGAGCTCACGCTGGTCTTGGGATCCCAGGTGGAAGAGGAGCCGAGGGGGACCCAGGGCGATCCTGGGGCAGGTGGACAGTTTGTTTAGGGGCTTGAGGCTTCCCGCCTGGGGTCTACAGGAAAGTAGGGCCCCCGGAAACTCTCAGGGTCCACTCGGGCATAAAGTGGGCCGGCCCGCGGCCTGCTGCCCTGCTCCGGGGAGCTGTGGTGGAGGGATTCGAGGGGCCGAGAGTCCTCGCACGCCCCCACGGGCCTCTCGTAGCTGCCGAGGGGGCAGCCGTCCCATCCTCTCGTCTTGTCTCCTTCAGCTGGGCTCTGGGCAGACCCCCGGGGAGCTCCTGAACCCTCTGGTTCTCAACTCCTTCCTCACCAAAGCCCTGCAGTACAGCCTCCACGGGGACACGAAGCTCGCGGCCAACCTCTCCTTCGCCCTCAAGTACCTGCCCGACGCCTTCACCTCCAACGCCCCCGACGCCCTGAGCTGCCTCGAGCTGCGCTACAAGGTGCTCCCCTGGGGGGGCGGGGGGGGGGTCTTTTCAGAACAGCTTGGTGGGGCCTCTCCTTCCCTCACCTCCCAGAAGGGCCTCTGGGCTCCAGGAACAGACTGGATTGGCCGGGCTCCGCGCCATTCTGCATGCATCCAAAGCATATTTATGGATACCCAAATGCCCATCCCTGTGCAAGGGCTGGGGCTGGGGGGACTGAACCAGGCCTTGCCCTCGGGCACTGCCCAGTGAGTGGATGGGTACAGAGGACAGCAGCCTCATACTCAGGGACCGCATGGGCCCAGAGGGCTAGAGGGATCCGCAGAAGCAGCACCTGAGGGGCTTCCTGGAAGCTGTGTCCTGGGGTGGGATTAGGGCGGGCTGGCACCGCCTCTCCCCTGGGCAGTCATGGGCATGGTGGGGAGGATTACCCTCATGGGGCCAGTCTGTGGATGGGGGCTTCCTTCTGGGCCACATCCTGGGCTTCTCTGTCCCCAGCTCTGGGTTCCTGAAGCTTTGCAAATGGCCAGCCTCCCGTGTCTCCCTGTCGGGCTGTGCCAGGCCCCCTTTGCAGGGTTCCCAGCCACGTTGGAGAGTGAGTGCTTGCCCAAGCCTGCCAGGAAGCCTGGCAGCTGCGCTCATTTGCTTCTGTGCCCATCTTGTGCCCAGGACTGCTTGTAGTGGGGCGGGAGATGCCAGGCCCCAACATGCTTGACTTTGGTTCCTCCCGATGGATTCGGCTCTTGTTTCTGACTCATTCTTGGGTAGTTTGTTTGTTTGGCATCTTCGTCAAATGAGGCAGTGCTGGCGTTGTGGTCGGCTTGGCTAGGCCTCTCCAGTGCTTTAAATGTTCTGTAATTGTGTTCATAGGATTCCTGGATGGGTCTCGGCAGGGAGGCTCCCAAGGGTCATATGCCGTGGTCTGTAGTCATCTGCAATGGCGATTCTCCATCCCTTCCTGCTGAGGGTTGGTGGGGAGATGCAGAAATGCGGATCCCTCAGGGCTCTCTTCAATGGCCTGCAAGGCCAGTGGTCTTCTTCCTGCCTTTGTTCTCATTCCTCCTCTTACTCTTTCAGGGCAGGCTTCCAGGTTCCTCTCCTTCCACGTAGCGCTTGCTCTCGGTTTCAGATACTAGCCGCCATTTTAAGAAAAGCTCTGGTTATCCATCGTTTTTAGTGTTTGAAACAGAAATGGCCTTTTCCTGCAAGTGCTGAACTCCTGGAATGCCTCTGACCCGAACCACAGTTCCAGGCTCCTGTTGAACGGGGCGATCATTTTCTTGTCTCGACTCACGGGGGTCTGACAGGACCCCCTCCCCACCCGGGCCTGTTTGGACCTGGAATGCCTTGTTCCCCCTAGGCTCAGAAATGCGGCGGCCGCAGGGCTTCCTGGGAGCTGGGGTGGGCGGCCTGTTCAGTGCCTCTGTCCAAGCGGTTGTGTCTCGGGCAGGTGGACTGGCCCCTCAACATCGTCATCACGGAGAGCTGTCTGAACAAGTACAACAAGATCTTCTCCTTCCTGCTCCAGCTGAAACACATGATGTGGACCCTGAAGGACATCTGCTTCCACCTCAAGCGCACAGGTAAGGGCCGCCCCATCCCTCCCTCTTACGCACCCCCGGCCGCCACCTCCCCACCTCAGGGAAACAGATGCGCCGGGCCAGAAGGAACAAAAGGGAAAAGAGCATCCCTGCGCCTGGGCCTCCTCCCAGACCTTCAAAGGCCAACTGATCCAGTACCGTAGAAGCTACAACCTGGAATGCAAAATGGTATGCAAACATCTTGCATCAAATCCCAGCGAGGAGATTACAGCGGCGTCCCACAATGCCCGGTGCGGGGCTGGCCCTGTGCTAGGACAAGCATCAGCCTAACTGACCCCCGGCCGGCTCAAGGGGGCTTTCCTGGGCTGGTAAGGAGCCAGCAGGGTGGGGGAAGCCCCCAGGCTGGGCTCCGGGTCACTAACGGCTCCTCTGGGCCCCTCAGCCCTGGTGAACCACGCGTCCGGCTCGGTCCAGTTCCGCCAGCTCCAGCTCTTTAAGCACGAAATGCAGCACTTTGTGAAGGTGATCCAGGGCTACATCGCCAACCAGATCCTGCACGTGACGTGGCGGGAGTTCGGGGACAAGCTGTCGGCGGTGAGCAACCTGGAGGAGATTCACCGCACTCACGCCGAGTACCTCAACAAAGCCATCTTCAGGCAAGAGCGGCCGGGGGGCTTCCAGGGGCGGGCACTATTGCCGGGCGCCTGCTGTCCGTTCCCTGCCTCTTCCCAGGCCCGGCTGAGGTGGCTCGTACAGGGTCGCTCAGCTTGGCTGCGTGTGATCGTGGACCAGCAGAGTCCCAGTTTCAAGGGTCCACAAGAGGGGGCCCCGTGCAGCGGCCTGGCACGGGCAGAAGCAGCGAGGGCTCCACAGGCATTTGTCGAGGGTCGGCTTCCTGTGCCGGACCCCAGAGATACCCAGAAAAGCCCTGCCCGGTGGGGGCCACACAGACAACATGCAGAAAGACAAAGCAAGCCAGAGACGGGGTGATCAACAGGGCCGAGGCCCTGGGACTTAGGCAGGGTAGGCTTCCTGTAGGAGGTGGGATTTTTGTGGAGACTTCAAGCCAGGGAGGTCAACAGCCAGGAGGAGGCCGGGGTCGCCGGGCCAAGAACAACAGGTCAGAGAAGTGCGAGAACACTGGGGGGGGTTGACTAGTCGGACAAAGCGTGTGTTTGCCGCTAGAGGCGGTGAGGAGCCACAGAAGGCTAAGGTAGGATGTGACGGGGTCAAGCCCACTTGGGTGGCCGACAGCCACGGTGCAGGCGGGCACGAGGGGGCGGCCGGGGCAGCCTGGGGGTGCCCAGGGTTTCGTTTCCCACGTGTGGAGAGTCAGATGTGTACAGGGAGGTGTCGGAGAGGCAGGGCAGCACAGAGATGGTCCAGGGGAGCCGAGGAGGTCATGGGGGGTGGAGGAGAAAAATCCAGCTCCGGGGGAGACAGTGAGGACCTGGGGGGGAGGGGGGACCAGCGGGGTCAAGGACAAGTCCAGAGGCTGGCCTGGACAGGGCTCAAGGGAGAGAACACGGAGGGCCGGAGAGGATGCCGCTGCTTAGCAGGCCCAGCGGAGTGGGATGTCCAGGGCCTTCTAGGTTGGGAGCCCCAGAGGGGCACCCGGGGGTGGCCAGGCCCAGTGCTCAGACCGTGGGGGCACGCCAGCCCTCTGGTGGCCAGCGGGGTCCGGCGCGGTTGGGAGCTCGGCTCGAGGAAGGCCTGAGCCGCGGCCTGTCCCCCACTCCAGGGGGCTGCTGACGGAGAAGGCCGCGCCCGTGATGAACATCATCCACAGCGTCTTCAGCCTCATTCTCAAGTTCCGCGTTCAGCTCATCTCCCAGGCCTGGGCCTACGACGGCAGCCGGCAGGTGGCCGTGCACCCCAACTTCGCCCTAATGCAGCAGTCCTACAGCACCTTCAAGTACTACTCCCACTTCCTTTTCAAAGGTGAGCGCCCCCGCTGTGGTAGCCCCGGGATGGGGAGGGCCTCACGTCCGGCCGCCCCCCAACCCTGCCTGGCCTCTCCCCTACAGTGGTCACCAAGCTGGTAAACCGCGGCTACCAGCCCCATCTGGAAGACTTCCTGCTGAGAATCAATTTCAACAACTACTACAGAGACAGCTGAGGCCGGGGCGGGGTCCCCCTCTGCCCCCCGTACATGGTGGCACACAATAAAGGGTCCCGCACGGCCCCACCGGCCAGCACGAGGGAGCCAGGCGTCCGTCCAAGAGACCTTTTATTGGGGGCTTGGGGGGGGGGGAGCTTTCCTGGCCCGAAGAGGTCAGCGGGCCTGTGGGGGAGTCCGCCCTGCCTGGGGCCCTCCCTCCGCCGCTGACCAGCTGCCCTGCAGCCTTCGGTCTGTGAACAGCTTCTGGGAGGGGCAGAGGGAGGGGGCGCGGGGGTGGGGGAGGGGGCACAGTCTGGGAGCTCGGGCTGCCGAGTCAGCGTCGGACAGAGACGGGTCGGAGCCGACTGGACATCTCTGCCTTCATGGAGAAGCAGCCATCGGGGAGGCCCCAGACGGACTGTTTCGGGGACTCGGCAGCGCCTGCGGGAGCCTCGGAGACTCTCCCTGGCTGGAGGGAGAAGCACCCCAAGGCAGCTACGAAGATCACGTCACACACAGCTCGGCGGCCCACAGGGGCGGCTTCCGGCCGTAGGACCGGCGGCTCTCGGCCTCCCCGCTGTCTGCTGCGGC